>NC_090952.1:5929244-6601555 GCF_040807025.1 Struthio camelus | reverse complement strand
GGGCCATGAGAGAGAAAAACCATTTCTGACACATATAGGCACAACTCCATGGGATTCAACAAAATAGCTTCTGCCTAAATTAGCTCGAACTTGCCCTCTACTTTTTATTTTGTTTTATTTTAGGATCAGCATTATGCATACATTCCAAATAACACCCTCTCCTTGTGAGAATATGTGTAAACACACTCTATTTCCTTTCAGCATTCCTTGAACATTCATGAACATCTCAAATATTCACTCACTAAACACTATTTTTGTTTGGTTTGGATTTTTCCCTCTTTTTTAAAAAATCTTTTCTAAGATCTCATTGCGAAATAGGGGTAAATTTAGAAATGAAAATGCAATTGCCAATCAGAAAGTCAAAGCGGTTAGTCTAGAGATGTTGAGGAAAAACATAGACATTTCTCCAAATGAAACATTTCCACATGCTTAAACATTTACCCTTGGTTTCTGTTGAAATAACCCACCAAATGCAACATGCTGTAGTATAACAGGGGGTGGAAAATAGGGATGATCTCTATCTTATGCCCTGGCTGGATTTGTAGTGGAAGAATCTAAACTGACTACTTTTCCTGTTTTTTGCTTTCTTGGTTTTTTTTTTTTCCAGGCCAGTTTTAAACAAGCTTGTGCCACACCCCAAGTCTACGTTGCAACAGCCAGTTTGCACCATCGACCCAGCTGCAGAGTGGAGGAAGCCACCGCGATGCCCACAGGGACAGAGAAGGAGCACCTCTGGGTGCAAAGTCTAACTAGAGCACAAATAGGGCCACAGAAGGATGGGAGGGAGAAGCTGGGGGTTCCTGCCTCTGTTTCAGTGAGCGCTTAATACAAGCCATACAAACATTTATAGAAGCACAAACTTGACGGCAGGTCACCTTCTTTCACCTGAGTGTCCTCCACCGAAGAGCTAGGTCTTCTTCCACTCTCCAACCCAGATAATACTTGCATGTTCCCCACAGACTGGAAGAGATGGGGGGGAAGTTCTAGGAAATCCTTCTTACACCCCGTAACAGCTAGGAGATGAGGGCTTGAACCCCTTCAGGTGGGGGAGGAAATCAACCCCAGACTGCCTACGTGCTGGGAGAGCGCTTCCATCTATTATGGAAAAAAGGCAGCTTTCTGTCCACTTGGACTGTTATGGAGTCAGGAGATGTGCTCTGAGGATGAGCTGAACTGAGGCTCAGGTAAACGGGGATTGGGAACAAGTCCTACAAGTGAGATGAGTCCCATTTAGTGCGGCGTCTCCCACGGCACTACCAAGGCTCAGGGGCTACCAGGCACACTGGAAACTTTACTAGCAAAAGCAAAGGCACAGAAGGTTTCAGACACTGCTACAGGTAAGAGATCAGCTGAGTGGGATTTTGGAGGCTAGCAGCTCGGGTTTGCAATACCTAAAGATTGTTTGCACAGATCTAGGACAGACCTAAGCATCTGGCATCGCTTTTCATCTCTCCTGCTCTCTTTTTGCACTATAGTTAACTTTTGAGTATTTTGGTTTTTTCCTGCATCTTCCTGGTCATTACGTGGACATCTGTGAAGTGGGGGCTGGATTTGGTGACTCAGAGGCTACTTTTGAGGCAAAAATCAAGTGGCAAACTCCTCTCCTGGATCTAGCTGTCATAATCTAGCATTCTTACCACAATTCTATGACTCTTCTTGATTCAAAATACAGAAGGCTGTTTTCCTTTGAAGGGGGGCAGTATCTGTATTCCCATTAGAGCTCTGAGCAGCAACAACAGCAGGTTCTACTGTGCTATGAAAAGCAGGAGGATGTTGCTGCAATAATGTGCTTTAAAATTTGGAAAAGCAATTAAAAAAAAAACCCTGGAAGTATGATTTGGAAGTATGATTTGGCAAGTCCTAAGGACAGGATGAGGATAAAGAATGGGTACAGCTAAGCAGGAATGAATTATTAAGGATATCGCTAAATAAAAAGGAATTATCAACCAGGTTAATGGAAGTGAAAAAGAAACTACTATACCAGAGATCCTATATGGAGGTCACCTTGGCCTTCCACTCACATATGAATATTAACTGACTTGGAATTGATCTGTCCTTAATCTAGATTTATTTACAATGACTGTCTTAACATTTCTTACAAAATGACACCCATTCGCTCATCACAGAATATACTGAAAACTCCATATATTTCTGATGGCCCTGTGCCTCCTTGGGAGCAGTTTTCTAATTCCGAAAACAAGTCTGCATGTCAGTATTAGAGTTTTCTTCCCAATAAGCAACAATAAAAAACCTAGGAAATCATCTGCATTCTCTGCTCTAACCATCACTCTACATGGAAGAACCAACAATGATTGCTGCATTTATATGTTTTATCAAGAGTTCCAGGGCTGATTCTAACCCTCATTAGAGCAAAATCACTAATACAGCCAAGAAGGACACACCACCAGAAGGTGACGCACCTGCCTTTCTCTTTGTCTCCTCCCAACGTCCCCGCATCTTTTCTATAAAATCCTATTAAAGGACTAACGATTCTCCCTATACATTAATTTACATAGTGTGGTGCCACTGACTTTAATGTTGAGCTATTCCAGGTCTTTATGACTGTAAAGGAGAAGGGCAGCTGTTCCATCACTACAAGAATCTACTTGCTAAACACACGGCTTGATGATTTAAAATAGAGGGGGATTCACAAAAACATTTGACTTTGGTCTGATTCAAAAACCCTACTCACGAGCTACGTTCATGCAACAATTTAAAAATTCAGGAAGAAAAAAAAAAGGGAGAACAAATGTTTATTTTAGATTAAAAAATCAAAAAATAAAATGTCAAAAGCATACAAGACTGAAGGCCTGGTAGTGAGGAATCCATCTGCTGACTTTGCCTTGCCTTTATTTTTCAGCTCATTGATTATACCAGGACTACAGGCTTGGTTCAAAAATATCTTTAAGTGGATACTCACTTTAAATGTGCAAATAGCATTGCTAACTTCAGCTTAATGTTTTGGCTTCTAATCATGAAGCGATTACTGGAAGAGTTTTCCCCACTGCCTTAACCTGTCACAATTTCCATGGCTTTCTGGTACCTCTTTCCATACGTCTTCCCCAATGAGAGAGCAACATACACATAAAGAGCTTGATTCCAGATCTCACTCACTCACCGGGCAATAGCATTGCAATCGCCAGAGTTACTCCAGTTTTACATCAGTGAAATTAGAACTGGATTCTAGACTTCCTTCAGAGCACCAATAGCGCTGTTTTACATCTTAAACACCATCCCCAAAATCTGTAACTATGTCATCTTCTCTGTCCTAAGTTTAATCCTGGTTCTGGGGTCTGCTCCAACATATATCCAGACCAGGTGGCACGAAACAAACTACATGCGCTAGGATGATTCAAAAAAGTACATGGCATTTACTTTTTCCAGGCTTATCACACAAAATCAGGATGCAGTGGGTACCTTACCTCCCAGTCCAGAACGGAGGCCTGCCACTGAGCTATCTTGTCGATGTTCTCCAATCTCCGCTTCCGCTCATTGATCTGTTGAGTCACGTTCCTCATGACTGCGAGTGCAGCAGCCACATACCTGTAGTCACTGTCAAACACAAAAAAGAGCCCATGAACTGGAGCCTGATGTGCACTGGAAACGTACAGCTGTCTATCATTAGCAGTGGCACAATCTCACCATCCTTTTAGAAAGAAAGGCAGGTAGGATTTGCCACTTGTTATTATGCTGGTGGGTTTCGCAGTCATTTCGTGTAGAAAAACAGCATGTGAGCAACTTTGTCCTACCTGGATCCATCCACCCGTACACCTCCATCCAAACGAACATAAATGTTTATAGTCCCAAACGTGACGTGTTCCTGCTTTCCTTCTTTGCTCTCTTCAGCCATAAGAAAATCAGACTAGAACTTCTGGGGTGGAGAGGTCTCCTCTCATAGTCTACTCTTGCCTGGCCAAACCACAAGTCTCTCTGGCCCCACTGTCTGCCCACACTTGCTGTTGTAGGTGAAAGTGTGGCAATGTTCCCGAGAGTCCCAGAAGAATCAACTGCCACAGTGAAACCTCATTTTCCCAATTCTCTCTGCCCGGCTTGAACATAAGAGTTAACCAACAAAGCCACCGATGAAAACGCTACAGGTAATTGATCTCACAGTCTTTTAAGACGTAACGCCAGAGCCCCTTCCAAGCCATAAGGTGATTCCAATAGTATCACCGAGCGTTCATCCTGTGGCATTCACTCTTACTGCACACTTCAGGTGAGCAAATCAAAGTAATTCTTCCTTTTTTTTTTTTCCCCCCCGGAGGGACCTGTGAGTGTAATAACACAGAGTGAAAATAGTCTCCTGCCAGGGCCAGCAAAGATGATGATCAGTCTTTTCAAAAAGTGATGCTGAAATCAATGCTATTGATTTCCAACCCTGTGCTTTCTTTTCCATTCCAAGGAACCTTAATATTCATTTCAATCGGAAAGACAGACAAGGTCCGCTGCCATAATGCCACCATAATTTATTATTAACTTAAGGGTTGATATTGACTGCTGACTAATGAGAAAAACTGAGATCTTGGGCAGCTGCTGGGGGAATGGTTTTATTGGTTATTGCTAAGGATTGCACCGGTGACAGTTAAAACAGGGGTGAAAGCTATGAATTAGAGTGAATCCCTAGATCCATTTCCTCACGTGACCCAGACAGGATTAATATTAAGAAACAATCACAATACAATATACAATAGAACATTATTTGCTATCTTGCCATCCTTTCTTGGATGAAATCTTGAGACCTGGTCTCAAATTTCAAGCAATTCTTATGTCAAATTCAAGCTGAGGTTAAAAAAAGCCTACAAATTCCAGAAAGTCAAGGCTGGTCTTTCAGTAAAGTAAGGATAATGGAGGACAGGACATCTGACTTACGCACAGTGATACACGCCGAAGAATTTCTTGTGCCTTCCTTTGTGCGAACACCTGCGGGATGTGCGTGCGCCTGGCTGGTTAAGGGAGAAACTGAGCTATGCCAGAGGCACACTAGTCCGATCTTTGAAACAGCCATGAGATCTCACAGGAAAGTCTGAAAGTCGCTAGGGTCAGAAAGGATCCGTAAAGGTAGGGAGAGGCGTAGGGTTTAGAGAGGGCCACAGATCATCTCCTGGCAGCTACGCTCGTGCAAAGGAGGGAGGCTAACCTCAGTTGCATGCATTAGCAGGGTCTCACCTAGCACGTTCACGCACCTCTCGACTCTAACGCAGCTCTGCCGCGGGAACGCTTGGGACACTAGTAAGCTGCACTTATGACCTTCATATATTTAATTCATATTAAGCTGGTGTAAATCTTTAGGAGGTGAACAGATGTGGCTTTGTGAAAAATTCAAATGAACTAGTCTCAAAACAATGAGCAACTTCAGCGGAGCCAGGCTTTGAAAACACCCCCGTGCCTGCCTCCATGCGGAGTGGGCTGGTGCCAATCAAGCTAGGTTTTATCTTGGTAATGCCAATTCCCTAATTCTAATGTTCTGTTTGAAGAGAAACCCCCATGCACGTTTTTCTTTCACACAGTAATGAAGCAAGAGTCAGGACTGAACTTTCTGGGCTCCTAGCCCGTGTCTGGCATGGGCTAGCAAAAACTTAGGAGGGAAATAATAGAAGCAAAGCATTTGGCCAGTGAATTAATAATAGTATAGCATTAACTATGAAATTAAGGTAAATCAATTGTTTTGTCATTTATATTTGGGATGCAATGACCTCTTTCCAGTGCTCAATCAGGACGCAAGTCTGCACTCTTGCCAAATATCACATGCTAACTGAGCGATCAGGTTTCTGGTTTCCGCTCTGTTGCCCTGAACAGAGACGGTGCATAGCTATACAAGAATGATATTAATCCAGAGAAGGGAAAAAAGAAAAAGAATGTAACAGCCCATCTTAGATGAAGCTAACACATTTGCTTTCATTGGGATTCCTGCTCCTTTCTTAGTTGTGTCTTAATCTGTAAATGCTCCGATTGATTCTTTTTAAAATGTTTTTTTCTGCATAGTAAGTTCCTACCCAGAGTCCATAAGAGACTCTTACTCCAGGCTGTGATGGGCCTGATTTCATTGCATCAGTCCATTCTGTAATACTACAGTTTCTGTTTCAACCGCTCAGTCAAACTGTGAGCATTGCCACACTGCCAGGGCATGAGGACACCTGATTAATGGGGCCACCTGAAGCTCTCCAGTTGGCTTCTCGGTATATATCATTCATAGCTGACACTGACAGGATCCCAACCAGCAGGAACCTGTCTTTTTCCTATGTCTGATATTGCTTCAACATGACATTCCTCAAACATTATTCACTTTGCCAGTCCCAGGCTTTTCTCTTCTCAGCCCTGATCCCAAAGCGAGCGATTATAGCAGCAGAAAACATTCATATTTCAAGCAGGTAATCAGGGAGCCCTAGGCTTTCTGCACAGCCCAGAGGCAGAACCATCTGATGCTGAGTAAGCCCTACTCCCTGTGCCTCACTTTCCCTACTCGTGGCATTAAACTTGTCTGGTGAATGAGCTGGGTGACTTAGAGGATCGACAGCTTTCAGGTTCTCTGAACATTTCAATCAGAGGAGCTGGACCACAGGGAGGTGTGGTGTAACCCACCGCACTTCTGCGTTATAACACCGTTTAACACGAGTCAATTATCTCTTCAGGGCATGCGCACACTAACTGAAACGCATCATACAACCAGGGTGAACATATAGACCTTTTGCTGGCTCTCCGTGCAGGCATGAATTTCATACAGGCACTGTGTTACAGCTTTCAGTGGGCTTACGTTTTACTAATACAAGGCAGGCAAATATTATCCTGGTTTCTCTTTTCAAAAAATGAAGAAACAAGAGAAATGAAGTGTCCAAAGCTGTGTCCTATCACTGACACAGTCCAGGACAAAAGAGGTCTCAGCCTGCATCCTGCATCCTTAGCCACAGGAAAGGTCTCGCTCTCCTCAGTCTGATTACATAGCAACACATTTTTTTTAAGATATCCCAAAGAAAAAGGAACGTACAGACCAAATAATTCACCCTTGGTGTAATCATAGTGTCCATATCCCCTTTGGTATTGTTACCAATAAACTCAGAAGAGGTCACTTTACAACACAGACCTCTCTGCTCTGAGGCTGCTAATGTCCTCCTGTTGCAAAGCCACAAACCTAAATTCACACCGTAAACACTGTGGGGACATCGCATGGGTTGGGGCGGGCAAGGAAAATAAGCCACAACGTTTGGGATCCTAGAGCTGGTTTGATTTCACCTTGCAGTGAAGTGAAAAACAGAAATTAGATGTGGAGCCAAAGGCATGTCCGAACGGGTGATTTATAAGGGGTGTTTGGCTAGTACGAATCAGCGAACCAGCTCAAAGCATGTCACTCGTGTCACTTCTCTGTGCGTTTCCAGAGCCTAGTTTAAAAAAAAAAAATCACTCACAGAAGTTTCTGAAATGTTTGTGGTCTTTTTTCTCTCTGAACCATTTTTCTTTGAGTGGGTTTTGGTAAGAGAAAGCAAGCTAGCAGGCCAGGGGAAAATCTGTTCTTACAAGGCCTGATTAGGGGAACTGATTTCATAGGTATTAGTCTTGATTCACCCCAGGTCAGGGAATCAGGTTGATTGCCCTCACCACAAGCAAAAGAGATCCTGGAAGTTTTAGGAAATAATCAAACTGCCGGGTGCTCCCCAGAACAAAACCTAATGGTAAAATCAGAGAGGGAGTCAAGCTGCAAAGCAGAGCAGGTTCTGAATTCTCCCCAGATCTGAAACCCGTAACTTTGAGTTACGGGTCCTGGCCCCCCACCCGCTATATGAGGAGGTCCTCTTCAGGATAAAGGAACAAGTCTCTCTGACTGCTGAATACTATTTTTCCTGGTGTAGCAGGTAGCATCAGAAAGTACATCCAAGAGTAATTAGTTCACATCGCTGCTTACAACAGAGATTCGTTTGGCTCCACTGAGAACCAGTGCTTTGGAGAAGCTTTCTGTCTAGTCTGCCGAACATCTGCCTTGCTTCAATTTATACAAGATGTCATGAAGAGAAGAGCTGGACAGAAAATGCCAAACCGCTGTGTGTGTGCAGAGGCAACGTAAAGAAGCAGTGAGCAAAACCTCATGAAAAAAAGAGCGCTGCAGTACCTGTGATCCTGCGCGGTGTACTTCAGTAACTCTGCTAGCTGCAAGGGGTATTTGCAGATCTTCTGCACCGGCGTCAGAAGGAAACCATCTATGGCAATGTCAATCATCTGCTGCAACAGACGACACGCTTCGAAGAAATGCTGGTACCTGCCATCTTTCATCAGCTTGGAAAGCTCCATGCATGCATCCAAATGATTGTTACAGTACTCCGAATAGATCCAGAACCCGTCTTGCTGCGAGAGGCAGGAGGAGGGGAGGGATGCACAAAGAGAGGAGCACACGTCAGACAAGGACCGCGAACGCTCGACCGTCCGACTGGCTAACAAGAACATGTTACGACTAAAGAAAAAAAATGGTATCCCAGTAGGAGGAGGAAGGGCTAATCCTGGAGGATTTCCTCTGCTTGGAGGAATTGCTGCATGGGTCCTCGGGGAGACGAGGGAGGCAGAGAGGGACCCTGTGTCCTAACACATTGCTGAGGGCTGCATGGGTAGAGGGTGTATTAAAGTGATCCCCAGTGCAGCATTGTGGGAGTTCTCCGTTTCAAAATGAGTGTGGGATTTTCTTTATAAAAGGTGAGGGTGGAACCAAGTTACAGCTCTGGTCTTTGGTTATAGAAGACGACAATCTTGTTATCTCTAGAGCTCTTTTCCCTCAAAGAGCGTGACACTCCCGACAAGCGCTAGGGAGCTGAGCCTCCCTCCTGTTCTGCTGGGTAGATTTGCGCATCCCTTTACTGACAAGGAACCTGAGTCGCCAACAACTGTGTGGATAAGGCCACAAAACACCAAAGATGGACAAAAAAAAAAAAAAAGGAAAAGGAAAAGAAAAACACATTGGCACACACATGCTCAGCCATCCTTTGTGCTGGTCTAATAAGCAATTTTGGCTTAATCTTGTTGGAATCTCCCTTTTCTGCCTTCACTGACCATGGACGGGGCCATGGCAGCTGGTCACCTCCTAACTCAGCCTTGGTTCATCTGGGCCTCACAGACCAGGCAAACAAAAGGGTAAGAAAGGCTACTCTGGAAGGGAGAGAGAGAAACAAACGGACTGCCCGGTATCACATATTAAGACCGTAGTCAAGACAGTTCAAATACAAGCCTGGGTATCCTAGGTCAAAAGCCTGATATGTGACAGCAAATTGTGGCCGATGCCTTACAAACTATGGAAAGGGAAGTCTCTTCCTTTAAACACACAAATATACTTGACCAGCAATTCATATTTCTCAGCCCCATAGGGGCCCAGACAATGCACTTTTTTAGAGATGGGGAGCATGGTTTCTCTCCCCATGCCTGTGGCTGACTGCGAGCCAAGGGCCAAGCACCTCTCTCTTCCTAAACTCGCTGAGCAAAAAGATACTTTGCAGGGCCAAATAACTGAATCGTAACATCCTTCTACCTCACTTTCTCCAAATCCTTATACAGGGATAAATTATCAGGAATTTATTAGCTGGCTTGCAAGCCCATGGGAATGACAACGGATAAGTATCAGATAGCCCTTCGAATAACAGTAGTAATTCTTACTGTTGTCACTACAAACGAATTGAGAGCACAGCCTCAGGACATGAAGTCTGAGCTACTAATTCTCGCTAAGACTTCTTACAGCTTTTTAGCGTACAGGTGCAATATGCTGCTACTTTGGAAGCAAATCGCAGAGATTGCTGGCTCTGATCAAAAGGAGCAATCACTGAGTTGGCATTTAAGTTATTTATAAAAAAGTTATCTATTAAGGAGCAACAGCTGTGTGAAGTTGCACCGAAGAAGCTGGATGGCGGACATTTGGTTCAGATGCCGTGGGCAGGGTCCACGAGTTACCCGCAGTCGTGGCTCCCTGCTTCCAAGCTGGGCGGTGTTGTAAGACAGTCTCATCCCCAACACAGGGCTGCTTTGCCACGTGCTAGTTATAATTTTTGTTACAACAAACTTCTGCTCGGGCCAGTGTCCTGCAAGGTGCTGAACACCTGCTTTCGAGGCTAAGTCAAGGAGATATTTAGGATTTAATTAGGGTGAGGGATTCATACTGTGGGAACACACGTTTCAAAGGTGCTCAATCTGCAAATCCCCCAGTCCCTGTAAGAGAGCTGGGCTTGGCTGCCTCTAACCCTGCTCCAAAAACCAGAAGTAAACCCCTAAACAGAGCCTGTGGTACCTAAGAGCACGTTACTTATTTGAACAAAGCCCTTTACACTTAAACATTCCTCCTTTAAGAAGGTGATCTGGGACAGTGGCAACCATGCCACTTCCCAAATGTTCTGGGAGGTCAAATCCCATCTGGTCTGTCCAGGAGGGAAGGAGAAAGGAGGGCACCTCACAGCCCTGCGTCCGCAGGCTCTTACGGAGCACGCAAGTTCAAGGGAGGCCAACAACGCACAACTCTCCGCGTGGGGCACAGCCCCCTCCAACACAGCCCCCAGCGAAAGGCATTGCATTCCTCACTTTGCAGCGTGACTTCTTCCAGCCTGCTTAATTTCTGACCAACGGAATTACGTTGCTGTAAATTGTGATCCCCTCCCTAGAGCACCTAGCCCTGAAGACAGGCAGAATGATGCTAATGCCATCATGCAATTTCTCAAAAATAAAGTTGCTTTTCAATTAGAAGACCAGCGATGCTTAAGAGCAGCTGTGAACCTTTTCAGGGATGCCCTGCTGACATTTCGCGAATGTCTATCACAAATTTCTGTAATAATAAGTGAATGTCGCCAGCTCATCCCTGACTGTAAGTAATGCGGTAATGTATTACAGGATCTGCATCCCGGGTCGGAGCACCTCTTACGTAAGCTCTGATATAGCACTTCATTTTCCCTAAAGGAAAGCCTGATAAAGCTGGACTGTAATTTTCTTGACATTTCCTGACATATTTACAACACCGACCAATTTATCAGCTCCTGTAATATGTGGCTTATGTAATGGCAAGATGGGGCGGGCAAAAGCCTCCAGGACTATATCGTCAGCGAAAACATCCTGTTCGTTTTGCTTTTGGCATGAGTAAGCTCTCTGCTGCCCTGCTGCCACTTAGCATGAGGCATGGACTAGGACTAGCACCTTCCCACCCGGCCCGGTCAGGAACTGCAGCTCGATGGGTTTTTCATCCCTTGCAAACGCATCTCGTTGCCACAGTTAACAACCCAGGCATTTGCTTTCCTCTTCTGCAAATCACCCCCTGACAGCCCGCACCTTTTAGTAGGAAAAAATCATTTCTTTGGAAAATGATGGGTGAAAAGACCTCTGCTTTTCTTCTAAATTTTCTAGAAAAATGCTGCTTTACTTTTGGATCAACTTCTCTCCCAGGAGGGACAAATTTAGAGGTAACACACAAGTAAGGCTTCCTTAATCTCCTCTGAACTCCCCTACCACTTCCAACCTTATTGTCTTCCATGATCTGATTAGAAAGGCCTGTAAGCAGGCTTAAGTCATATTATGAAGAGCAAAAAAAGACGAGGAGTTGGTGAGGGACCTCATAATGTAAGTCAGACCGGACGTGTAAAGTTGTAAGTTCATACGCATGGGGGAGGCATCCAACTACATGCTTCACTTTGAATTCTCCCTGCATCCTCATCTCACAAAGTAAACAGATGGCCATGGGGTAGCCTGTGATACGTAGCCAGAATAGTACTGATATACAAAAGTTATTCTGAGTGGTTCCTGCCTTCTGACTTTTTCTGTCCCCTCCACCCCCCCCTCCAAAAAAAAACCCAACAAAAAAGCCAAATGCACTTACATGTTCAAGAAAACATGGTCCAATTTCGCTGAGGTGGGGGTCCTCGTTGTTGTATTGTTTCTCCAAGTCTCGGACAAAACCCATCTGAAATCTGTAGATATCTTCGATGTTGCCAAAGATGACCTTTAGTTGCTCATCGCTGAACATATCCCTTCTCTTCCGGCACTGCTTTAAATAACCCTGTAAGGAGTAAGAAAGAGCAATACATAAAATAACCTGAACTCTGGCAATCCCAGGAGAGCAGCAAGAAAGAAAACATCTCTTGTTTTAGATTAAAAAAAAAAAAAAAAAGCTGGGCACTTTTACTGATGCAACTCCCAGATTTTTCTTGAGGAAATAGTCAGTACAAACGGAATCAGAAGACGACCCTGAAGACAAAATCCACTTATTAAGGCATGACAGTCTCCATCCACTCCTGTCTATGACTTGGTCATAATAAGCAAATCATGCCCCTTTTTCAGTAGACGATGTTTCAGTTGCAGCTTTTGGCACTAACAACCACTGTTCCCACTGCAACCTACAGCACAAGTCTTGCTCTAGACCTGTCTGAACCACCACCCACGGTGCTGGCCAGCCTCTGTTGGCAGATGCTGGAGACAGCGGGCGTATGAAAGCAGAGAGTGCTGGGTCCTCAACATCCTTCAGCACTTTGCACAGATCAGTTTTGCAAAGGGAAATTTCCCCCAAGCATCTCAACCACCACAGCCTGAAACCGCTCTGCGGAGCAGAGAACAGCAAAATTTGGCCAATAGCTCCAAAGAGATGTGCTACAGTTTTGTACGCCTGTTCCTTCAGAAATCTCTGTCACACAATACACGATATTCTGGGGAGCTACCACAAACGCTGCTGTTCCCACACTGTCTTCAGTGGCACACAGCAGTATGAAGCTGCAACGGTCCGTTTGATCGCCTGCCCACTCCTATTTCTCTTTTTAGCTGCAGTAAGCGGGACAAGGAAGCCGCCAACCAGGCTGAGACATACTCCATTAGTGTCTAGGCACGTGCCCTTGGTCTAGGAAGAGGGTGCACGTGCTGTAACCACCCTAGTTTCAGCATCGAGTGAAAACGCATCCGAAACCTGCCGCTAGCCAAAGGCAACGTGTCTTATCATACCAGGCTTCCCTGAGTTGTTAGGCAACGTGGTTTATCCCACCATTATTCATCTTCCGGAATATGAGAGAGAAAAGCGGGACGGCTGGTTGTTCCCGGACCGTCGTGGCGGGGAGCAGTGCAAGCTGCGGATTAATGCCATCTAGAGGAAAGCAGCATTATTTTAACTTTGGTTTCCTGCTCTTCATTCCATTTTCCCAAATCCACTATTCCAAACAGTGTAAAACGAGGGAGAAATTTTGTCCTGTTTTCTCAACTAGCGCCTTTGTTTTTCTTCTTTCCTGAAGTGCGACTAGAGGAAAAGGCTTTGCGCCCTGCTCTATACAAACATGAGGGTCTCTTGTTGGGTCTATAGACTTGAAAGATAAGCAGTGAAAGAGAGAGGAAGAACAGGGCTCTAGAGAGTTTAAGGAAATTCTCCAAAATCACAAAATGAATCTGTGGTGGAGCTGGAAATAATGAAAAGATCCTCCTCATTTATTCTTCATCTGCCTATGATACTGGTACTGTGACCAAGCTCAGCTGGACATCGCACATGAACTTAGCCAGGAACTCACCAGCCTGGTTTCACCTGAATCATGAGGAATTCAAATGCACTTGCTTGGAGTGCACGTGGTCTGGGGGACGGGGTGACACACTAAGGCTCAGGATTGCCTGGGCTGTACTTCCACCTCTGCCGCTGACCTGTGTGACATTGAGCAACTCACTTCACCCCTCTGTGCTTTCCCTGTCTTGACGAGTTAGACTAAAACTTTGCAGGGGCCAAATATCAAGTGCTATCTATATGCTGTCCTAGTCCTGATTGCGGCCTTGCGACTGAAATGACAATAACACGGGGGTCATCACGAGATGACTTTGCCTTTTATTATATACAGAGAGGAAAAAAAATAAGGAAAAAAGTGCCAACAGCTCCAGTTGAATGGCTATATTTGGGAACTATATATGCTTAGTCACACAGATGAGCAGCCAGCTGGTGACACGCAGCTGCTGATAGACAATGCAAACTATTGCAACGCTATAATAAACTGTCCTTCAGCCTCACCATGTGGTTCCTGGGAGGGAGAACTTCAAATAGATGAATGATAAATGCAACTTTGGCCAACCTGGCAAATAGCCGACCTCTGAAACGTCCAGCTTAGCTAAAGGATACCATATAATGAGCTGCCTTGCTTCCTCAGCTGGGAAGCCTAGGTTATGGAATACCTTTCACATTTACTAAATCTAGGTCTCTTTTCTTTCAGGGTTTCCTTGGGAGCTCCTTGCTGACTCATCTTCCTGGGTTTCCCTCTTTCATTTATCAAGCCCAGGAGGAATGTGAGCAGGCTCGTTCCCAGGTTGCAGGACAGTTGCTGGGCAAATAAAAAATTAAACTAGAAAGGAATAATGCAAAATGCTTTCCGTGCTGCTTTTCACGCTTTTCTGCTGATCCCAGAACAGCCGGGAAAAAAAAAGCGCATAGACTTGCCCCACAAGGTCAGGCTCTCTTGGACCTGGGCTTTGGTGCCAGCAGCGCTGAATGACTGCTGCAAGCTGTTTGCCCGAAAACCTTTGCCTCTCTGCCTGCAAGCTGGCCTCCCTTCTCGCATACTCTGTTGTCTGAAATCAGTCAATAGCTGATTTATGTGAACATCTTTCAGCCCCGGGGTTGCTATTGGCTGCAACTTGTTGTTATTGTCTTGAATATTCCCCATCCTCTCTGCACTGGCTCATCACTTTACCTAAGTCACGTGCTCCAGAGAAGCTGAAGCAGCACATTTCTGTACAGGCACCTATAAAACCACAGGGAAAATAAATGAATGCACGGAGTTCCCAAGCCTTATCCTGTACCCGGCTTGTGCATTTGGACGGTTGATTTCCAGCACAAGTGAGCAAATAGGAGACTAAAGATTTATATATAATACACGGTAAGCACCAGCTAGAAGGCTGCTGCATAGTTTTTCCAGTAAATTTACTTTTGTTACATAAAACAATGTCATCTTCCTCCTGCTCATTCCATCAGGTTTGCTCAGAGAAGGGATAGCTGACGGACGAGCAGATGTTGGAGACCGTTTTGCCCAATGAATACCTAAAAATAGCTGTCAGACTGTCTCCCTTTAAAGTACTTTTCCATGTAGTCCCTAAGGCATAGACCAAAGTTGGAAAGTATTTCTAGGAGGTTAAGTGCTAAGTTTTCTCCACCCTGGAGCAGGTTCAGGGGGAATCAGGAGAGCTGTCCAGTCCATCCACCCTTTTCTTTGTCCTGCTGCAAGCAAGGTGAAGGAGGAGATGCTATTCCAGCTTCTTTCCATTTCTGAGCCAGCTTGGAGGATAATTTGCCTTTTTGACCACCCTTTGATTTGGACAGCACCAGGCTATCAAAAGACACCGCTCTTTAGAGCAGCGGCCAGCGGCAAGCCCAATGCCCAGCATGAGCGCTGTGCAGATATTCACATACCAAGAATAAGTACAACAGCAAAGTTCAGGCTGTTTCAATCAGAAAGGCAAACTAGAGCCATGTCTGCTCACAGGCAGTCAGGACTCTAAAGCCCTTACTCAAACATCTACCAGCAGCAGGTACTGAACATCAGGCACATAACCGTGCATCGGTTCCTCTCTGCTCCTGTTCCTTCCCCATCAGCAGCACTGATTCTCGAGACGCAGACTGTCATTGCCATGGGACCCACCTAAAATACATGAATACATGGGATGCCTGCTAACAACACAGCAATTTGTTCACATGCTGCTGATTCCCCATGAATCCAAAAAGCTTTCCACTGAGCCTCCCTCCCATCGAGTACCCACTAGTGAGAAACTGCTCATGAAGGGCCAGCAGCTCCCCGTACGTGGTCCTCTGAAGACGGACAGCATCTCCGCCGAGAACGTTTTACGCTGCTTGGCTCAGAGGCAGCACAGAGAAGTGGCTGCTCTCTGTCTCCGGGAATGAGTCAACCTAACATCAGCCAGACCACGTGACAACTTGTCCCGTCAGCTCCGCACAACAGACTCAGCTTGACACGTTAAGCTGTAACGAGGAAGCTTGCCACGCGACGTTCAGAGCCGTCCTGGCACCAAAGCAATGCTTAGGCGGAACCTAAACTACGAAACCCAGTCAAAACTACGAAAAAAATACATTCAAAAGGAAATTAATTTAATTTGCCCTTGTATTCTTAATCTGTGCTCTGGTGCAAATCCTCCTTGGCTCTCAAAGCCCAGCAGCCTCCTCCGCGTAGCGCCGCTGCGGCTCCTCCTCCGTCCGCGCTCCCTCCGACACGCTGCAGCTCGCATCACCTCCTTTGCCCCTGCTCTCGCGAAGGTGCCTCCCGGTTTGAACATCGCCGCTGCTCTCCCCGTGTCACCCCGTGTCACCCCGCGTCACGCACAGGCCCTTCAGCCTCCCGCTCGGGGCTGCGCGTGGCCTGTCCTCCTGACGTCTCTGCCCTTCGCCTCAAAGGGAGATGCAGGTGTTGAGGGCATCTGCGGATCGCGAGCACAGCCTGCGAGCTCCTGGTGGTAAAGGGGACATCTCTTTGCGCCTGGAGATGGCCATGCGTATCTACGGGGTTTTACAGGACGGGGAACGAGCAGCGCTGCCTACCATTAAAGTTGGCTAACACTACCCGTTATAAAAGCTCAGCTTTCAGAAGCTTATTACTTTTCCAAGGCCTAACCCTTAATCCTGAAAATCCTACTGCGGGATGTTTCCCTGAGGCTAAATTCCTTTCCCTTCTATTTTTTTTTCTTTCTTTTCCCCTTGGTGACATTTCAGAATAATGACCCAACCACTTCTGATAACACAGTCCAGCGAAAAGACGGCATTTTGCCCCTACTAGAAATCTTTCCGAAACTGTTTCACCAGGCAGCAACCAGACCTTCCCACTCTAAGCAAGGGCAGAGCAGCAACAGCCGTCGGGGCTGCACCGCTCTGCTGTGACGGGGAACATCCCTCCAAGCCAGTTGCGTTGCAAAGGTCTCCGCTGGCACAGGTAATTTTCATTCTGGTGCTGGCTAGCTTTGGAGCTCCTGACTTGGCAGGACTAGCGCTATGGGTATTATGAATAATAACACAGCGTATAATAATATAGCAGCAGGCACTGGGAATGCATCCGAAAGCAAAAAAGAGCAACCTGGGGGCTCTTAATCACCTAGCAGGGGCTGCAGTCTTGCAATAACAACCACCCATCTTAAGGTGCCTCACTACCAGTAGGACTTGTTATTCGTTAGAGCACCGAGGATGCAACTACACGTTGCTAAACGCGATACTAAATCAGGCTCAACCTTCACCACCCAGCCAGAATTCCTCTTTCATCCCCTCCAATTCAGCATAATGCTGCTGTTCGTCCTGATGCCTTAAAATAAGGAGCAAAAGGAAAGGGAGACTTTGCCACTGTCAACAGCACTTCTGTGTCTCATCAGTAGTTGTCTGGAGACTACACGTCCTTCAGCACAGATAACACCTCTGGACGAATCCATCTGCTAGTACCAAGAAGGGCTCAAGCCGGCCCCCATCTCTCCATCTCCAGCCACCCTCCTCTCATGCACAGATACAGTCACGTCAAGCTATGCAGAAAGAGCTGGGCATGATTTAGCTGTCTCTGAGCCTTCTCGAGGCAGAATGGATTGCTCTGATTAAACTGAGCAAAATGAGATTTTCTCCAGCAATGGACAGCCCATCATTCTGCAGATGAGAATGCCCAATGCAGCCTTCCTTCTTTTTTAGAAGAGGCAGCTGAATCATTTCCTGATACTCTACCTGGAGGTAAGATTTATCCCCTCAGTACCATTTTGTATCATACAAAGCAAGATAAGAGCCTTAGAGATCTCTTTCATGTACCAGGCATGTCGTTAGGTGCTGAAAATCAGTGTCACCCCACAGAAGTCACCGAAACTACACTTATTTGTACAAGTTGAGAATCTGACATGGCAAAGGCATGGTGACATGGCTAGCAAATGCAAGGTCAGTTTTTTTCTCCCTTTTTTGTTTGTTTTTGTTTAAACAGTGCAAATGCAGGCAAAGAAACAGTATGTGGAGAAGTTCCCACAGTTGTTCACTTCTTCAGTGCAAACACCACTGACTGAAATAACACAGTGAAATTAAGCTCCTCTGTTCCCAAAATGAAATCCCAAGACTCTTCCGTACTTGAAAAGCATCATAGATGTTTTTTGGATGGCTGCTTCGCCTTGTCAATAGACGAGTAGCAAGCTGGAAGGTAGGAGGAAGAAATTTTCTGGGGAGGACTCATAAGGGACTTCACCACTTTGATTCTGCAATGACCGGGCACAGGATCGTTAAATCCTAAACCCTCAGAGGGATGAGCTGAAAGTCACGGACCTTGATTTCAGAGCTAACGAACTTCTGCCTCCAAGTGATAGGAGTACTCCGCGCATACAGCACCCAAACTGTCCTGAACCACTCCAGGGCGCAGCCTGGCATTCCCCTTCCCAAACACCCAGCGCCACACACGCCTGACGTTGGGTTCAGCTCCGTATCAAAGCCCAGGGATCGTTTGCTTGCAGTTCCCTTACGCGACGTAAATCTGACGCACTTCAGTTCCCCCGGAGACAATGTTTTGCTCTCCAGCTCACCGTACACAAAGACAAATAGGAACCATCCTGAGCAAGGGGAAATTGTGAATGTGATGCGAAAGACAGGGATGAAATGGTTAACTGATTTGTTTAATTACAACCTAATTTCTTCCATCACTAGTTTAAAAGTAGTTGGCAATCAGATTTAATTAAGAGGAACGCTTGAAAGATACCAACCTCATCATTTTCCCAGTCAAAGAGGTATGGAAAAAGATCTAAAAATTTTATTTTTAGTTAATACGAACTAAAGCCAATTAGCAGATCTAGTAGAAAATACTTAGAAGTATCAATATTTATTGACAGGTACTGCTCCTCTATTAGATATGCTACTTGTAAACACATTGCATCCCTTTCTCCCATCACCCAAGTACAGGCTTGTCCCCAGCTCTCAACAGCCCATTGTGTGTCTTGCTGTGGCAGCTGATCCAGCCTGCTGCACGGTCTCAGCATCACATCCCCCCCGTACCTCACAAATGTCCTTGAGGTGCTTGATATAGTGGCGCTCTGTGCTCATGATTTCATTGATGACGTTGGCTCTCATCTGGTCTCGGTTCTGGAGGGTCCTGCCGAGACAGAGGCAGTCGGCGCTTGGATCCAAATGGCCATTCTGCACTTCGCTGGTTCCTTCCTCCACTCCGTCCTCTTGGTTCACCCATAGCTGCAAGGAGAGGAGGGAATTGCAAGAGGTTTATTTGGAAAAGCACCAGGAGACCACCAGCTGAAGATCAGCTTGGTAGCTGACTGGAGGACGCAAAGAGATCCTGCAACACCTCCGACCTTACAGCCCAGCCTCTCCCCAGCATGCCCCTGGGCTCAGTCAGCCACCGGAGCAGCTCTCAAAAGGATGGCAATGCACCAGGGCACCCAGGAGCGCTTACAGCCCAAAAAGCCATTTTTATATTGGCACAACTAGCCTCAAACAGTACCTCCCATAAGCAAAGAGATTTTAAGCTGTAACAGTTCTGATCCCAAATATAAGATGATCATATGAAGGGGTAACTGGACTGTTGGATGCTGTCAAGTGCACTGAACCAAGAAGTGTCCATATGTACAAAGGACCAGCCTAAAAAAAATTGCAGTTACAAGTGTATACCACTACTTTCCCTCGTTCTCACACCCCATCAGTTAGGGTCTGCTCTGACAGGAAGAAATCTTTTAGAGGAGGAATAAGCCATTTACAGATGAATGATTTGAGAAGGGCAAGATATGTCTGGTTCAGGAATCTGAACAAATCTAAACATCAGCACGGTCTGCCCCTGTTGTGGCACTGTGATTTTTGCAAACGTCCCGGTAGTTGACTTGTGGAGGAGCATTGATTTTCATTTCACAGCAGCTTCTCTCATCATTTCACACGACTAGCCCCCCTCACCGATGACGAGCAGACTGGGCTATTACTGGGCTGAATAAACCTAAAAACCACAGGCTCTGAGGGCAGGCTTGGCCTGGGTGTCGAGCACACCCGTGGTCACTGAATATTTTAAATTGGAAGGAATTGCAAGAACCAGTGAAGAAGGATCACTACGTTTTCAGCAAGCTGAATTTTCTTTCCATCAGCAAATACACAACATATGTGGAAGCTTAACCTAAAAGGTAACACTGACTCCTAGTCTCATTGAACAGGGCTGCTCTCTGCATGCAGCGTATGGATCAAGTACCCTCCTTTTGTTACCTTCTCCCCAAAATAAAATCTGCCTAAAATAACTCTGTCGCCTCAAAGCGGGCTCGACAGTTTGTAAATAAACATTACATAAAACCTGAAACGCACAGAAAAACGGTGATCTTACAAAGGTGATCTAAGCTATGTACATGAATCAATTTTTCTTCTCAACAGTCAAAGCCCAAAATATTGGAGGACTTGGAACTTAAAACCGCAGCTACCTGTACAACAGCGAAACCGTCCAAGCAAACAGAAGGGCGTAGAGTAAAACAAATGGCATAGTTAACCTAATCTTCTAATTCTGTTTTCAATTCTAATAGTTTTTAATCATTTCCCATTATTCAGCTTCAATTCTGTTTTCAGCATCTTGCTTGTAAAATGCCGTGTTCCTCTACACTGGTAAGGTGAAGAAAACTAAATCTTCGCCAAGCTCTCTTCCCCATTTTTAAAACCAATTATTGCAGTTTGTTAAATAGCATCTCCTCTCATTACAGCTCCCACATTTTGTCTTCCTACAGTGAGTTTTAAAGGTCAAGAAACCGAGATTTTGGAAGAAAACCCATCTCTTCTCGAGCAGAATGCTAATGACATAATAAACTTAAAAACAACAACAAAAACTCCATTTCAACATGAAGCAAGCACTAAAGCCATCGGTTCTCCTGGGCACCAGATAGGCGACGGCAGGGGGATAAAGGGGCGGTGAGAAAACCCCAAAGCAGGAACACGAGCCACCGCGCGCAGAAACGCCGTGCCACCCACGAGGGACACGCGACTCGCGGCTCTCGTTTGTCCTGTCCTGATGCACCCATGGGCCAAGGAGTGCATCAGGATGCGGGCAGCACCCAGGGCCGCACAGCTGGGGTCTATGCAGAGCTGATCCCCAGGGTGAGCCACCCTGCTTGCCAGAGGAGGCAATTTTGGTGACCAGAGCCAGTTCCAGCCAAACCAGCTTAGACACAGTCGAGGTGCCGTCTGCCTCCTCCCGGCGCCCAGGTGACGGTGGTGCACTCGCGAGCGGCTCTGCCTGGTTTTCCCCCCAGACTTTCCTGCAGGACGGGGTATTTTCCACTCTCACAGAGCTCTCCATCATGGCATCTGCTACAAAGATGGTCTGTGTCACTTCCTCCGCACTTGTCTGCCCGTGCTGCCCAGTTTGGGGGCTGCACGCAGCTCTTTGAAGGACTGATTGGATGACTTCCATCAGCGGCAAGCACGAGCAGCTGGCCCGACCCCTGGGTCCCTGCGAGGGAAGGTGCTGAGCTAGCGATCTCGCTCTACCCCAACACGAGGGCATCAAGGATGCAAACCCTCTCCAGCAACCCCTCTTCCCTCTGCTTTGGAGGAGGCTTCAATTACACCTAGACGGAGCAACGTTTCACGTAGGCGAGTGGTGTTTTATGCTGAAAAATAAACTTCCAAGTGCCGCTTCTGAGTAACTGCCGTGACGGGGTAGGTGGCCAAAGCGCTCTTGGGAGACCGATTTACTTCCATCAGTGACATTGATTTTACTGGGCCTCGGCTGTAAAAACCTAGGGGCCATGCTCAGAACGGACAACGTGCTGGAACGGTGAAAAACACACTTGCACCGGCAGTCCTTTGAGGGATACAGCCTAGCGACAGCTTTATTGCTATTCCGACCCAAATACACGTCAAAAATCAAGCAGCATCAACGTAGACGTTAAGCCCTCAAATCCTGTTTGTTGAAGTTAAAAATATCTTCCCAGCCTACCTTTCCGCTACTAGGAAAAGGTCTTTTGCAGCTCTCCCAAACCCAACTGGAACAGCTGGTTACCACGTGTCACGATATTCCTGCGAGTTTTGCAACAGAGGATGGTTTTAAAGCTCTACCTCCTGGATTCAGGCGACCAAGTGAAAAATCTCTATTTTCATTAAAAAAAAAAAAAGCAGGAGAGATCTAATCTTCATAATAGTGGGAGGAAAAAACCTGGAAAATTAGAGTCCTAAAGGCTTTGAAACTGTAAGGCAAATACCAAGACTGCAGCTTTCATGATTTCTGAAAACCTCACAGCTTGGTGCGCCTGCTGGGTGCCGTGCGAACACTCGCAGCTTCCAGATCTGGGGGTCTCAAGGAGTAGTGCTTTTTTTTTTTTTCTCCTTAATGAAATGTTTGCTCTTTCCTGTTAGGATTCACGCTTCCAAATGGAAAAACTTGCAGTTCTACGTCCAGATGACTTCTGGTTTAGATTAAAAACAAATGCAAAGACTTCAGCGGTAAGAGAGGAAGCCGAATGTATCTTGCACCCAGCACTCTCCAGCCTCAGCTGCTGAAAAAAGCAATCCCACTGCAGCATTCAACACTTCTGCTTTTTGTCTTCATCTCGAAACTTTGCTAATATCTGGGGGGTTTTTTTGGCAGGGCATTCACTGGTTTTCTCTTGCGTTATTTTATTGTTATTCTTTCAGGTGGTGCTGAGCATCTGAATTTACCCTGACGGTCTTTATTCCCAAGAGTTTTAGGCAAGATTTGCAGTCTCATAGAGGTTAGCTCTTTAGGGAGAGAGTTCACGTTCTGACTGTTTATCCAAACCAGCCAAAATCTTCAAGCCATCCCCTAGCTTTCGCTCAGGGCCATGAATCCACCTCGTCGCGGAGTGCTCAGCAACTCCAGTAAGGGTCGTTCTTGCAGGGGATCATTTTGAAATTTGGACCCCAGCTCAGAGAAGATGAGTGACCTTCCCAGCTCTGCTGCTGACTTTGCATCAATCACTTAAACTATAAAATGGGGATAATCTACCTTACCAGTTACGTTTTTCATGCATATTTTTGACATTCTCAGACTGTATGTTGAAGAGAGATATAAAAAAGGCTACACAAAATCCAAACATGGACTTAACATATCACTGTGGGCTTGCCCCGTTCTTGTAGTCAACCACAGGCAATCTTTGGCTAGGTGGACTTTTGGTCCGAGGCAGTACAGCTGCAGCTCTCAAACCCTCTTGCATTCTTGCAAAGAAGTGGCTGTGCTGCATTTGGGCTAGGAAAAGTTACACTTCTTACAGTGTTAATTGTGTCCTCTGACCCAACACCACCACCGCGAGCCAGATCCTCTATGCTTCACTGACTTGCTCGCTCAGACCTCAATGATGGTATGCTGGAGGCGACAGTGAGGTGGAAAAGGCAAACTGTGGGTGACATGACTTTTCCCCAGTACCTTATTAAATGTCATATTCAGTTGATCTAGACAATACTCCAAAGGTCGCTATTTTTGCCAAGTCCACAGTCCTTATTCGCTAGGACTTAGCCACATGCAGCTCTCCTGAAAACACCCTCCTGCCTGAAATGCTTGAATTGCTGCAAATAATAGATGAGATAGCACTAATGGAAAAACAGCTCTCCTTTTGCCCAGCGACTTTCCACCGTGCACCGGACACAAGTGCACTGAGTTGCCTCCTGCCCAAGGCAACAAAGTCTGTTTGGTAAAAGCAGCTTCAAAACTCTTTCTTTCCAGCTTCACCTCACATCCCCAGTCCTCCCTGCTCAAGACAGGTAGCTGTCACCCCTGCTAAGCTCCTATGACGCCTTCCCCAAAAAGGCGATGGGAATTCAGTTCGCTGACAGCTTGTCAACTCTGCCGCTCACTCTGATTTCAAAAAGTCTCTCTAGGCTCCTGCCCCGTCTTCCCAAGGATTTAGGGGCTGTGGCTTGGAGTAGACCTGCATTCAACATCTTTTTTTTTTTTTTTCCAAAAAAATACCAACAGCTGTTCAGCAATCATCAACAACCCTACAATAATAAATCAGCCTTTTTCAACACCTCTGCAATGCAAAAAAAGCCCAGGCGCTGAGGTAATACAGCACTGTGTACGTCTCCCCCACACTCTTCTAATGGTCCAGCACGGCAGAAAAATGGAGCCTGTCCTGAAGAACTGCTGTTAGAAAACCATTTCAAATTCTTTACATTAAGATTTTGTTTAAAGAAGCCAATAAAAACTACAGGAAAAATTCAGGTTGCATAATGCGAGTACTAAGTGATACTTCACACTGAAAGGCCACCCTACATGTGGAGAACAGCCTTATCATGAGTCTCACAGTCCTATTTCAACATTCGGCCCTAATTAGGAAGTCATGACCAGTTTCTGCATAACATAATAATTTGCAGAGGCAGATAAAAGTAAAATAGTCAAATAAAAGCCCCTTTTGCCTAAGGACCCAGTTCTAGGAGCTGATCACTTCATTGTGCTAGTTAATATTCTATGTGATTTATATAAAGTCTGCATAAATGTGATTTATCAATTTGCAGCTATACCCAAATGGTGCGTAAAACCACCACATGGCACCAGTCCAACATTAGCTGACCTGTAATTATTATATATATAGACTGCTGAATGCATACACTGTATATAAAGGACAGTTTACTTGAATAGGTATTGAGGGCTGATGGTCTTGTAATAATCTGAACGCATGATAAAACAAACATTTTACCAGCCATCTGGATTATTAATCTCCTTCCACTGGAGATTTGCAAGGACAGAACTAGCAGATAATGTGTCACCCTTGGATGCTAGCTCACAGCTAAGTCATGTGACGGATTAAAGATACATATCCTTCCAGAGAGGTGCTGCATCCCACCGCATCTGTCCTCACGAGCGACTTTATCATAACCACCAGTGCAAGCAGCCCAAACTTTACCCAGAACCTTGTATTAAATATGTCATTAGCCATACAACAACTGCAGGGCACCATATGATACTCCAATAACCCCACAGGAATAAGCTGCAGCATAGTGCTTCAAGATTAATCTTTACACCTTGCTGTCCTCTTCCAGCTCACGAGAGCTGCTCTGGGAGCCACAGGGCTTGCCATCTCCCTTCCTCCAAAACCTGGTGGTTTGCCCGTGCTGTGGCTGGTCTTCAGCCGCATGCGGTGTATTACACACATACCCTGCTGGACTCTACTGTACTAGCAGTATCATTCACTTATCTGCCATAAAGGAGAACTTGGAAACCCCTGCCAAAGCCCAGAGAAGCAAAGCTCTGCACAGGTGAAACGGCCACAAACGTCAGCCTCTGCAGGTCACTCCAACAGGCAGAGCTTGCCTTGCCCTGCCTCTTTCAGAAGGAGGAACAGGACGTTCGGCTCTAGAAAGAAAGGTAGTGAAGAAAGTTTCTTCCCTCCATGGTCCTACCACCATTTTCTCCTGCAGCTCCAATTCTCCTCTAGCCTTGCTGTCCTTCATCTCCCTCCACCTCCCAGGCTTCCTGAAACCTTTTCGTTCCCTCCCTCCTGCAACTACCCAGCCTCCCCAAACCCACTCCCAGCTCTTTCCCCAAAGCTCTCCATTCCCAGCGGCAGAAGTTCCCATTCCCCAAGTTACGAAACACACCTCACTCATTTCTGAAAAAGGAGAAACCAGGGGACTTTGGCGGGACCGCTTCAGACTCTGTATCCTTGAAAGACGAACAAAATCGGCTCCAGGAAGGTTGCTCCCCGTGTCGTGCAGGCTAAAGGCACGGACTCCCGCGGGCTGGAGCAGACCAGATTTACTGCAGGCGACGTGGCGGTGCCTGCCCAGTGGCAACACACACATGCTCCGATGCTGCAGTACGCCATATATGCTGCATTTTATTTCTAGGATACTGTGAGTTAGGGCTTAGACTCCCAGTTCCTGAAAATCAAAAGCTCCCGCTCCATGTGTAACAACACATGACGTGCAACAGGCAGGAGCCGAAGCTCAGCTGCTCGAGCAGCTTGGTGCAGAAATCCTGCCAGGCTGAGGAAGTTTCCACTTCTTTTCAACAGAGATTGGATCTTTCTTCATGACCAGCACGCTTGCTTGGCAGAGGATAAGGAAGGGACTGCAAAAACTCGTGCCGGTTTGGCCTGCTTCAAAGACAGGCCTCATAACAATCTGGTTTTCCACCTGCAAAGCAGCTTGTATGAGGAAGGGCCCAATTGCCAGCAGTTGAACCTTTGGGGATCTGACAAGATGCTGAGCGGCCTGAGTGGCTTTAGTTGTCACATTAATGGCATCTGCAATTAGCACAGGCAGCGTTTGGATGCTAAAACACTGCTTGACTTAAAAAAAAAAAAATACACAATTTGTCTGCAGTGCATCCTGTCGCTATGGCATGTCGCTCGCTCTGCGCGCGATACCTCTACGAGAAGCTATTTTTATGCTGGATTTGCCACGGGAGAATAAAATCTCCTTTACGAGGCACTGACTCTGCAGCAGATACTGCAGCACATATCATCTTATTTGTCCAATAGGTGAATCCTGCTTCAGCACCATCCTCGTTTCCCTGGGAAAACTCACCTAGAGATCACCGCGATTGGTGCTAAGCAAATGCAAATCCAGCGATGGCAATGGATTGAGAAGCAAAAAATGGGTCTAAAATTACAACAGCCAGGGAAACCTAAGGAATGATGAGAAAGAAGGAGCATTGCTGCACCGGGGCCCCCCTGCATTTTCTCCTTATGCAACAGGGTACCGCCCACAAGGAACTCATACACAATTTTTGTTGAAGGCTTTGGGGGGATATTATCCTTCAACACTCCCCACACCTCAACAGCCACCGGGCACTGCAGGAAGTTGCCATAACACTCCCTCACTCCCAGATTTGCTCCTTAGCTTAGCTTGGTAGATACGAGAAAGAGTCACCACCGTTGAGGTGCTAGGAAATATATTCTAGAAATTAAGGACAGCTGTATAACAAAATAAATCCCCTTCTCTACCCAAGATGGGTGCATTCTGCTGTGTCTGTTTCTAGGGTAAGATTTCACAGTAATAAAAAACAGTAAATTGTCGTTTTGGGACTTTCCCCCCCACCCAGTGAAAACATGTCAAAGCCCAAACATGATCCTATCTCATTTTCTGGTTTGGAGTGTTTAAATCTCACCTGAGCCATTTTGGAGATGTGATGTTGGGCTCTGCAAACAGGAGCTTCGTTCTGAGACCATCTTTATTTTCTGAAGGAGACCTTAAAGTATGGCAACTGACTGATTTGCACTACCGGAGTATTATTCTGTGCCTTCAGCATATATGGAATTCCTCTCTGCAAATACTAATCCTAATTTTTTGAGCTCACATGTGAACATGGTGGTGCTGGTATGCAAAACCTCATTTGCACAGCATCACGTAAAGACAGCCCAGGGCTATGCCATTCATGAAGAGTTCCCTCCATGAAAAGGAGGAAATGATCAAGCAACTCCACCTCTACAAGCACATGAAATCGTCTGCAAAATCCCTACTGTGCTCGTGACCCTCCCTCCCTCCCTCCCTCTCAGAACCCTACCACTTGACGGGACATTCAAAGACACCGTGCAGCTAATTCCAAGATTGACTTTTGTGTCCCGCAAGACCACTTCTCAGTGGTTGCCTGGCATGCTCATCTGACAATGTACATTTAAATAAAAGGTAGCTATCTTAATCTGCCCTAAACCCAGCCCAGTATGTAGCCTTCAGTCTGGTTCTGGAGTTCTCATCCGCCTCTCTAATGATTTAAGGGTTTTCATAACTTGCTTTCTCTCTGAGCGCAGCAGCTTCCTACAGGAAATCATTCACCATTGTTTACTAAGCTCCAAATTTTACTTCTCCGATATTTTGCTTTTTCTCTTCCCAAAAAAGCATCGCTATGTCATCCAGTTTCTCCTTGAAAGCTCCCATGCTCCCCAAACTTTATGACTTTCATCTCTCCCACTTTCTTCTAGCCTAGTCTCCAGCTACAAAGATGATAACTGCAGGCCTTAGGCACACATAGACAACAATCCCCATACGGGCAGTCAAGTTGAGTGCAGCACTTGTGTGCACAAATCCCTCTGAACTATGCATATAGGAGAGGCCAAGGGAATCAGCAGGTTACTGATTTCCTCTGCACTTGCAAATGCAAATTGTTCCTGCTAGGAGATTTTGAGAGTGCTAAATTCTTTGCCAAAGATTTTCATGTGATCTGGCTGGAGAGCAAGAAGCGTCAGACATCTCATCGCAAACTAGGTTTTCCAGCCCAGTTTTGTACTCAGAAGTGATCCAAATGACTTTTAGAGGAAAGTAACTTTGCAGTGATCTTGTGCTGCACCCTCTGTTAGCACCTATGAGAGACCTGCAGTCTGAAAATGTCCTGAAATGATTCCTGCTTGGTTTTAGAGATTTCAGCTCTGCCCTGTCTCTCCTTACGTGAACCAGTGCTTGTTCCACTGTTTTGATCCTCTGCTAGGAACTTGTTGTTCTGTTTTCCTCCTGTACTCGCAGAAGAAAAATACAGATATTCAGGGAAGCAAATATTTTTCTCATGCAAGTAGCATTGGACCCACCCAGGCTAACTCAGGCAGTTTTTTGGTATCATCTTAAAAAAGCAGGGCTCAAAGTACAACCACAGAGAGAAAAACAGCCTCTTCATTATGCAAGAGTGATCAGTTCAATAAACAGTGAGAAATACAAGAATAAGATGGAAGGGAAGGAAAAGCGAAAAGGTTGCAGATTAAATGGGGTTCTTGGTGGGACCCTGACAGAGCATAATCTTGCTGCAGTGGTCCTGCAAGCTCTACAGGGGCTACAGGCATCTTCTCTAAAGGCCCCAAAGGCTTTGCAGGCATCTGGTAAGATTCACTCTCTCTGTCTTTCTCGGTAAGAAAAGTGGGGGGGGGGGGGGGGGGGGGAATATGCAAGAATAGAAATGAAGAGGCAAGCAAGCGACCTCAGCCAACAGAGGAGAGGAGAACATGACAGCCCAAATGGCAGTTGTTTTCGCAGCACAGGGCAACCAGGGAGTGGGCTGGCTTGCGGCAGCACGTTGCTAGAAATACTGTGCGGAGAAGGCAGCTCTGCTTTGTAAACCCGCGTGGCAAATAGGCCCCTTCAGCCTCCCTTGCAGAGCTGGGGACAAACTGTGCCAGAACTCCACTTGCCTGCTTTTTGGGCTTTTTTTTTTTTTTTTTTTTTTTTGCAATGCCTCGTACTTATTTTTAAATACAAATTACCATTCGTGGCAGCAAAAACATGCAGTTTCCTTTCTGGGAGCCCACCATTCAGTTCTAGGGCATGCTTCAGGTCTTGGACCTAGCTGAGCAAGCTTCTCACAGACGGAGTAAGCGATCCAGCTTCTTGCAGAGTTAACAGGAGGACTGATTTTGTTGGTGTTAAGTCAATGGGGTTGTCACATTAGACAAAACGGGCAAGATAGTGGCCTGGAAAGGTCATCAATAGCCTACGTGCCAAAGTTCCCTCCAGGATGTCGTTCAGACATTTTTCTCTGGGTATCACGGTTTGAGATTCATTGATTCATCTCCTTTGTTTTTACCGACTTCTAAAATCACCCTCCCGAGTGCTGGGGAGAGCTGGAAAGTTCAGCCAAGCCAAAGGATCCACAGCTTTGGGCCCTACAGTAAGTGGGCTTGCTTGCTTAGTTGTATTTTTTAGAAGACTGGATAGCGCATAACAAGACTGTTATTAAATCTACCACGAACAGTACATTGACAACATTACACAAAAATAGATATTAAATATTTTCCCCTGAATCACAAACAAAACAGCGCTGGTAAATGCATTAAAAAGTTAAACTAGCCCAGATCATTTCAGTCTCTAAATCAAGTAAAAAATAATCAGGCAGATTTTTATAACTCAGCCTTCCCAGCTTGCAACACGGATGAGATGTGCTAGCAATGCAGGTGAGAATATTTTCCCCGATAAAATTATCATCTTGATCACGCCTTGTACAAATCAATTTTCTAAACTCTGACTCGCTCCACTGGGAGGCGGGTCAAACTCACAGTGTCCTCCTATTCAACAAAATACTGAACACTATTTATTACTGTGGGATTTGTGCTAGGCTTTCTCATGCAGGGAGCCCAGGCTCCAGTTCCAGTCCTTGATCTCTTGCTCTTACAGCTGGATAGACCTAGGAGAGACACAAGAGCTGCCTAACCAAGCCCCCCAGGGCAAAGATACTTGTCCATCGGGGAGCAGAGGGAGGCAGAAGCGAGGGAAGGTCTGGACCCCCTGAACAGTGGTCATTATACACCACTAGGAAATAGCAGGCCATACATCTTAACCCCTTCTTCCTAATGCAGAGGGTTATCGCCCAAATAACGTAGTATAAATCCAGAAGAAGCAAAGGGGGATCTTGATGATGCAGGAATGCCCAAAAGAGTAAGGATTCAGGGGGAGAACAGGACAGGCAGAGAACCGAGGCGAAGACAGCATTGCTTTAGGATGCCGCATGGTCTTCGTTCTGTGCTTCAGAGGAAACAGTCTTCCCCTCTGCTGCTACTGAGCTTGTAAAATTGCCTGGGAGGTTCAAAGGAAAGTCATCTTTCAGACAATTTTACAAGGCAAAAGAAATCTTCATTTTTGAACCATATCCCCTAAGCTTCAAAAGGAATTAAATCTCTGCTCCCGCCTATCGCACCCCCTGCAGACGGGAGAGAAAAAGGAAGCGGACAAGGTCAACGCCGACGTCTTGACTCCCCGAGAAAGGCTTTAGAGCACCCTTATATCATGGCAGGAGCTAACAGCAGCAAAAAGGGTGTCTTCTTGCACTTTTGCTCTCTTGAGACATAGTGAACAAATAAATAAAGTGCTGGAACGCTAATTCGTGAAAGGCCGGATCACCACCAGAGCTGTCTGGGTATAGCAAAGCCTACCTCAGCAGAAAACCAGACACGTAGGACCACATTCTTTGTCCGCTTAAAAAATAACCAAAGCTGGTCACGGATTAATTAGTCAATTAATTTTACATCAAAAACTGCTGGACAGTCAAAACTCAATGCTGTTTGTGGAACGGGGAGGGCTGACACCTCCGTAGGCTACAAGGGAGCCAAGAAAGCTCTCCCGAATGCAGGTCTCCTCTAGCCAGCATGAACTCTTAGGAGCCCCCAAATCACCCACCCAAAGCCTGCTGAACAGGTAACTGGTTTTCCAAAGATGAATCACTCAAGGAGAGAGCCCCCAACATGCTGAGACACACAGCGAAGGCGCTCTGGACCACGGGAGCCTACTGCAGAGCCAGGAGCCGTTCTGGCCACCCTCTACCCCCTCTCATTTCTTTTGAAACCTTCTTTGTTCCTCTTTTGCTGATACAAAGCAGCCACATTGCTGGAAGCAAACATCAGTGGTGGAAAACATGGTGGGCAGGACTCTCCTTTAACCCTCAGACCAAACTGCCATTTCAGTCCACTGACCGTTTCAAACAGCGCTGGCAACGATACACTGCAGTGGGACAAAGAAGAAAGTCACTCACCCTCACGAAGCTGGCGGGAAACCATCCTTCTTCATCATCAATCTGACCCCACCACCAGTCCTTGTTGGAAGCATCCAGGACCTTGATAACGTCTCCTGCTTTAAACGCCAACTCCCGGTTGGCCATGGTGACGTGATCCCATACTGCCTCAGCACTTACAATAGAACCACCACTGATCAGCTTTAAAAACAAAAAAGAGACAGTCAGTAAAGGCTCTGCTCCCCAACACAAACACGTTCATATCAACCATACAGAAAAAAGCGCTTAGCCATAATAAAGCAATTTTCCCCCATTCCAATCCATAATGCAGTTGTATGTTCCACCCTTACACGAATAATAAACTATTAATCTGGTTTGCAACTATCTATACCGACAGCTGTTGTTCTAACCATGTCAGGCCTGGCTTTGAGAGTGCAGAAGGGAACACCACATGCACACGTTCAGCATCTCTCAAGTCCTGGCCCTCCACATGTAAAAAAGCAACACCTCCCCTTCTCACTGTCACCACTAAGCCATATTAATGCACATGCAAACCTATGAAGGCACTTGGCTTTCAAGTATAACTTAGTTGGCATAATGTACAGCTGGGAAGTCCCCAAAATGGCCAGAGGGATTGATGGTGCCTTGCAAAGGAATTTTAGTTTCACTGCAATTTCCCAGAGCTTGCTTAGCTAAAGGATATATTCTGATTTTCAGGTTTAGAAGACATCACATGCAATTCCAAGCACTGAATTACATGGGCTGTCAATTTTTGGGGTGGAGGTGGCAAAGTTTTCTAACATATTTAGAAGAACATTTTTTTTAACTGTGAGTTTAATATTAATTCAGTGCTGGTGATATACTGACAACCCTGCATTTGAAATCTTCAAGCTATTCAGTGGAGGTAAGAAGGACACTGTACCACCCTGCTGACCTGTTTCAGACCTAACCTGGAACACAGATCAGTCCCAATGGTCCTCACTCTGCCTCCAAGTAACCTTCTCATGATGGCTGTGGCGACAGCCTTCGTGACGCAGATACCTGCCCACTAGAAACTGGACTGAGGCCAAACTTGTGTCCTACAAGACCCAGAAAACTTTCATATGGAGCGTTCGGTCTGCTCAGAACGGGGCCAGAATCACTGCACGACCTAGAGGTAAATGGTTTTCATCAGCAAGTTTCCGAGTCACCAAGTTTTCTACAAACTCCTGCTTAATGCTTGCAGGAAAAACTCATACAAAGAACTGATGTTTGTGCATCCACAAGACAAATCATCCAACCGTACCTGGGACACCCACTGCTCCTCAGAATGATAGTCATTGATTTAACAGAATAATAAATTGTGTTTATGTTTTGTCCACTGCAGGAATTCGGCACTGAACAGTAAGACTGTCCTAGCAAATACAGACTCTAACCATGTGCTCATCAGCTTGTCAGAGCCATCCTGTGCCTTGTTCATCAATTCTGCAGTCGGAGATGCACCGAACGCGATGAACTTGGGCTCGGCTCCGAGTCAGAGTTTCAACTCACAAGGCAAGAGTCCAGCTCTGCAACAATTACAGACCTTCTACATGGCAACACTTTACCAACCACAGATCCCCTCTCGATTTAGGCAAACAACACAACGCATACAGACAAAAGCCCATCGCAGCGGTTAAATAAGCAAAAAAGCACTAGGAAGGGTTAGAGAGCTCTTAACTGCTCTTTTACATGTTGGGCTTATAAAAATGTCTGTTAACAACTACCCGCACAGTATGAACTTGCAGTAAACCTTTTAGCATCGCTGCAGGGGTTCTCAGCATAAATGTATGAGAACATGCAAGTCCTGTGGACAATTCAGTCAACAGATTAAAGGATCTGATTTACAGTTTTCCCTGAGCTGACTTTCCTTTAAGAAATCATGCTTCTTAGGTTTGTGACAATTACAGTTGCCGTTTCAGCTCTGTTACAGTCACTTGTACATAAAAAAAGCAAAATCTAAGGCAGTTCAACTTGACACTTAGTGCTTTTCATCCTCAAAGCAAAGATTTAACTAGTCAGCTCACTTCTCTTGCCCCTATAGCAGATAAAGTAAAATAATGCTCTTCCTACTTCCCTTTTGCAAAGAAGGAAAAGAGAGAAGGCAAGCTCAAGGCCGTAGAAGGATTCAGCGTGCAAGATAGGACATGCACATTGGACACCTGACTTGACCGCTTCCGTGCACTTTCTGTGATGCCAAGGATCACATGCAGGTTCTCACATTCATGCTGCCAATGGCAAAAAAAAAAAAAACCCAACAACCAACCAACCAACCATTTTCGGAGAAACAACCCCAAATATGTTTGGTAGCTGTTAGCAAAAATGACCAATTATCCTTTCAAATTCAAAATCAGCTGTAGAAGAAACATGCCTTCTACAAATATCATGTAGAGGCTTCCTAGGTACAAGCCTTGCAAGATCACCTGATAACAGACAGAAAAACAAGGCCCACCAAAGCAGAGGTTAACAACAAGCTACCATTTAAGAGTCAAGCAATAGACCTACATGCTGAACTTACCACAGAGGGCATCTATTGTACTAATGTGTTTTTATCTCACATTTGGGTATGTGATACAGAGCTATAAGGAGCTGGGCACCAGAACACCTCAACGAACCTTGCGGTAGCTGAAATCAGATGACGTAGGACCCTCCCTCAGCACATCCTAACTCTAGACCCTCACTTAGCCTTAGAGTAGCTAAATCTGCAAAAAAAATAGTTATGAAGCTTGATTTATAATTTGAATGCCACGACTGAACGCTCAGCCCAGGTGTTGACATGTTCTAGCACTTCCTTACAATACCTTGCGCTGCTCTAAACCATCAAGTTTTCTAGAGGCTTTCATAAATATGAATCAGTTAAAACTTTGAAGGACCCCAAGGAAGGAATGACAGACTTCTTCACCCTATATATATATTCATGGTCAGTTAACCATGACTTGGTATTGTGCCAGTACTGAGCTTTTCCCCTTCACTAGCATTCACCCCTTGACATATTTATGGAGACAGTCACACCCCCCCCCAGCCTGTGTTTTCCTATGTTAAGCAAGCTCTGTTCTTTTAGTCTCGTCTTGTCAGACGGCTATTCCTTCCCCTGAGCATTTCCCTAGCCCTTCCAGGCATCTAGATATTTTGGCTGCATCTTGCTTGAACACAGATGACCACAGCTGTAAATACTATTCCCAAAGAGACCTTACCAGGGATTTGTGAAACAGCACGAAATATTTCCTGGACTGTGTCAGAGAAATCTTCTAGTGATATATTGTATCTCCCCCTTTTTTCCATGGCTACCTCCTACCAATGTCTCAGAGTAATCCTGCATTTGGTTAATTTAGATAGATGAGATTGAATGCATCCCCTTTGTCTAGAAAATCAGTTGTCTCATCAAAAAATAAATCAGGTTGGCTTGACATTCCTTCCTTTTGTTAATGCCGTTGGGTATTTTAGTTCATTTTTCACTGATGATGAACCAGGAAGAGAGCTATTACGCAGAAGCCGCGTTTCTGCTTTTTCTGCTTCAGCTGACATAGACTTTGCTGCCACTTCACACACAGGCAGTCCTGGGCATTGAGCTGCCACAAAATACGTCACTGAAAGTCAACTTCAGAGGGACTGTATTATAGATTGCCCTAGCTTGGGCTGCAGAAGCGCATTACCAACCCCAAGGCACAAAATCGCATCTCTCAGGATTGTGGCTAGGCCAGCTGCAAGGGGCGGCAGGGTCTTGCAGAAGGCCAGAAAAACAGGGCTGTTTGCATGGCCTTTTTCTGCCATTAACACAGAGAACTGAAAGATGCTTTCAGCAGATGTCAGAAGCTGAGGTGGCTCTGCAAAGCGTTTGTTGATACACAAGAGAAAGAGGGGCTGACATTTCTTCTTTTTCACTTTCTAGTGCCACAGGATAGAAGAAAGGTCCTGGTCACTTTAGCTGGTTCTTTCCAGCCCTCGGTCTGTAATGGTAGCCCAAGAAAGGGACCCACTTGCCAGGAAGTCTACGAGCGAGACTCGGCCTTCCAGAATACAAATACAGTTCAACCTTCACTAAAGGGGCAGCAGCATGATGGCAGATTTCCCACTCCAGCCATCAAAAAGGCTGGGTCCACTGAAAGAATGCCAGATCCCAAAACAAAGAGGTCCAGTTCTAATTTATTTTATCAGACACCTTGCTGTACCTGTGAAGCAGCCTGACTATTTCAGGGCAGGGTTACAGAGACAGAACCTGATATCTGCAGCAGTAAAAGATGAAGAACTAGAGGAAGGTCAGAATAAAATACTGTATTTTCTGAGAGAAATCAGCACAGGAGCGCTCCACTCCAGAAACTTCAGGTCTCCTCGTTTAGGGCTCAGAGGCCAAATCAAAACTTGGTTCAAAAATGCCTAAGCCCCAAGTTTCAAACATGGGTCTAGACACCGTGGTCAGACATACCCAACCAAAGACCTTGAAAGGGACTCATCTCCCCTAATTCTAGATGACTACCGGACAGCATCTGAGATAGACATCAGGACTCCTTTATAATCAGTGAAGAGAAAAAGACACATCTGGAGCGTGATTCATCTCAGCTATTTCAGAAGTCTACCTTTGAGTGAGGTGAATCATGCCCTAGAAATGGCTATTTCCCTTTGTTTAATTGGGTGATGCAGAAGTTTACATTTTCAACATCTGAAGTTCATCCCATCTACAATTTGGCCTTCATGAAAATGGAGTAACCACAGACTGGATTTAATAATGACCATCACAATAAAAATAGTCAAATTCTTAAATCAAACTCACCCAGACAGAATGGTTTCCCAGTATGCAAAGGCTGTTATAAATAATACTATGTGCTCCTTGCCCATTAGCAGAATTCACAACATCTCAGCTGTTCAAATTTACAATATGGACGATGTGAGTATTTGGGAAAAGTGTCCTGCTTGTAAGGACAGTGAGGCAGTTAAAAAAGCACAATAGGTGATAACGTACATTTGTTTTTGAGATACACTGAATAGTGCATGTCTTTCAGATAAAAGTCTTAGACCCAATTGAAATCAATTATTCTTGTCATTTGGTTGTTTGAGCCGAAGAGCTAAAAGAGAAAAACTTCTCACTGCTTTCACCATGCAGCATCAGTGCAGGACAAATGCTCAAGAGCATTTCATACTAACAGAACTGATTATAATTTTTACTGTTTTACGGTAGACTTTAGGGCACAGCCAACCGCTAGCTCTCTGGGATGAAGAAACAACTTTCTTTCTCAGTGGGCAAATGACCAAAGACCAACCATGAGGTTGTTGGGCATGGTCTAGGGAACTAACCAGAACGGAGTCACTGTTCACCATGGGGCCCCTGTCACCTTCCAGTGAACACCTGGTCATGGCCAAAGATGAGTGCCCGACTAGACAGATGAAGGGTCTAAGGCCAGCCTGGCACTTTCTACTTCTTAGCACCACCAGAGAATTTAATGAGGAAAGGAAGAAGGGAAAAAGAAAAGGCTCTAATTATATGCACAACTGACACATTTCTGGAGTGTATACTAAGAACACACGGTATTATTACTGTATCATTAGGATTATACACTTCAGCTTTTCCAGGGGTTTTTCACTACAGGTTTCCAAAGTGCTCTGTACACATCCCATAATGCAAAGAACCTCACTCTAAAGATGCTTATTTAACATGCTCCTGACACCCTTACACAACAGGTGAACACTTGCACGACAGTGAGTAGAGTCAGCGCAAAGGAATTAAATCATTTCATCCTAAGGTCCACGTGGATTTTCCTTCATCTTCTAGGCTGGTTTTATTTCCAGGATGGAACAAGGCCATTGGAAATACTGAATTACATTAGAGCTGCTGCCAAAATAGAACGACAACAACAACAAACAGTAAAAAAGGTTTCCAGAGGACTCTGCAAGTAGCGAACTCTGGGATTCAGGGCTGTCAGCATGTGCCAATCGAGAGCTCCTGACACTGGCACTGCGTGCCGTGGCATGACAGGGATTTTGCAAGCTGTCCCATGATAAACATTGTGGTATATCACTGCAAAACCTCTGCTGAGCTCACCTAGCTGCCATCGTCCTGACTAGTGTCAGCAAAGCGCAGAAATGCCCTCTGGCAAACGATCCCCATCATCGTCTTTTTCGGGACAGCCTTCCAAAGGCCTCAGCTAAAAGGGAGGGATTGTCATCAAAGCTGCCGGAGGCAACTTCCAAGGAAAACAAAAGAGGAGCTCAAACGTGGTAGTTTGATTCTGGAATCTGCAGGGTTTTTTCTTATGGCCATGGCTTTGTGGCACTGCTGTCAGGATAAAATAACTATCACCACCAAAGTAAGCAACAAAATAAAAATAGAAGGAATAACAGGAGCAACACCCTACTACCAAAATGCATTATAGGGTAGAATTACTCCGCTTAATCCCATTACTTGAGCAAGTATGGGGAGCAAACCTGTATGACCCAAGAGAGAGGAGGGGAGTGGAGATGACATGAAAGATCCTCCTGCAGCAACAGACTCCACGCACCTTGGCATCCCCTATCTAGCAGTCTTATCTATAGCATGTTCTCATCAAAAGAGTGCCAGGATCATCGCCTGAGATTTTTTTTAAAGCACATCTAGGAAAGTGTCCTCTACACCAAGGTTTATGAATTTTTCCAGGCTAGTGCAGGGTTTAAATCTACTAGCCAAGAGCTGGCTCTGTAATTGCAAAGGGATTTTGCTCCAGCCCTCCAAGATGGGGCAGCTTGGAAGTGGAATTTGGGGAACGGCTAAACCTCTGTCTTCACGCAGCCAGGTGCCTTTTCCCTAACTTTGCTCACTTCCAGCACCATGGTGCCCAGTTGGAGGCCACCATCTGCTCCTGCTCAGGAACTGCCCACAGTGAGGCAGCCAAGTATGAAAGCCACCGCTGCACAATTTTGTTAGGTATTCCCAACTAATCAGCACTGACTGGCTTCTTACTGGCCAACTGGAAAAAGAAATCAGAGACTTACTGGTCCATGGAGACTGAACTGAACACAAAAGAGCAGAAGTCCTTTCGGGGTGGTCATTCAGTTTGAGGCTAGGCCACACAAGGCACTATTGTCTACGTGTACCTCTTCCAGGGATAAATAACAGCCTTTCGCCCACAATATTCTGTACAGAGTTTCTGACATAGGGTTTCTCACTAGTCCAAAATTCACTCGCTGAACACCCACTGCCCAAAAAAACCCCAAAGACGTCTATCGCAGATCTCCATCTCCTTGGAAAATCCTGAGTACCTACTAAATTCCCAAGAGCATCGCCTCCAGGTTATATGAATGATCTTTAGGCAAGGATATATTTCTCCATTAGATTATTTAGTAATGCATCAATAGAGCTACAACAGTAAAACAGAAACAAAATCCCAGGCCAGTTCCCTTGCAAATTAGTATTACATAAACTCCGTATGGTGCTCTAACACAGAGGCCAGACCACAGGAAAAGGGAGCAAGGTGAGACTGTACCATTTGATTAAATTGGTCTTCTATAGACAAGCCCTTTACTCAGAGAGCATAAAAGCACCGCAAAATTACAATAACAATAACATAACAATAGCATTTCCCATCGCATTCAACAAGCCCCTCCACAACAGCGGCAACCAAAACATCTTCAAACGAAAATATACAGAGATATATTCCGGATAAAGAAATCAATGTTTGAAGTAACCCCAACAGAGTAAGAGACACAAATGATCCGGAAACTCCCAGTCAAACGAGAGTACCGCTTTAATCCATACGCTCCTAGAAGAAAGGCACCTCGCGCTACTTTACCCTCGCGTGTTTTAATTGCATTGCTCCCTCACGTGCAGTAACGTTTACGACGCAGATTGATAGCGCTGTTAATCACGGGGCCATTTATCGCAACGGCAACGCCGTCATCTTACAAGATTTCCCAGGGGATGCATTTATAGCTCTGCTGAGATCCACTCGGACACCTCTCCCAGGAAAACAACCTAGACAATAATATAACCACCGCACGGGTTCGAGCTCACCCGAGCTCTGCGAACAACAGGAAGCGCAGCGAGGCTGCTTCAGCCCAACGATTTTTGGGTTCCCACCTCTACGGCTGCTTCGTTCGGTGCACGGAGCAGGCGAAAACAAAGCGGGCAAGAAAACGCCACCCCATCCCATCGCGTTGTGCTTTTGCTCTCGTATCATCTCCCGATGGGCCCTCTGATTATGTACTTATTTTTAAACCTCTCGTCAGAAATTACACAAACCGAATAATGCTAAATCACAGTGGATCAGCCGCACGGCTCGCATTCACAAAACAAATGGGAGGGCATTTCTACTTGATTTGCTTCTTCTCTGAAGAGGTGCAATCACAGAAAGGTTAAGCACGAGGCAAAGAATTTCCCTGTTTGCATTCAAGCCTCTCGATGAATTTGACTAACGGACGGATTTCAGCTGAAAGGGGCTGATTGGAGTAAGAGAGCCTCTGCTATCCTCCTGTTCCGGAAAGACTGTCACACTTGGCTGGAAGCTTTATATACATCCAAAAGTGGAGAATCAGTGCAGACTTAAAAGGTTCATTAGGACTAGGTTACTTAATTTTGTGTTGATTTAATTTTCTTGACGAGCTATAGCCTGGCACAAGTGAAATGACCTGGCTTCATACAGGGTACCGCAGTAGACTCCAGGGCATGATATTACTCTTATTCTCCGTCTTATTCTAGGTATTCTCCGTGTCGTTCCCATTAATACTAACAGCCGCAATACAGGGCTGCGTACCGTATCTAGAGAGCTGACGATGCCTTTCAAACCATGGCAGCAATGAAGAAAAGACTAAGTTGCCCCAGTAAAAACCCTGCCCACGTGGTTTTAATTGGCTCTGGGGCACTGCGAGCATTGCACTTTGATGGCACCTGTGTCCCTGTAATTGCTTTCCAATCTCTTTTGTGTACTGGGCACATTAAGCCTCCCCTTGCCTGACGACATAGCTTTCAGCTACAGTAATTACAAATAACCACTTAACATAATCTTTTAACTCAAAGTAGGAGGTAAGGTCTGGAGCTCAAAATTCAAACCTCTTCTGGGAAAATAGCACCTTCAAAAGTGGCCAGAGCCGCTCACCACGCCACGCCGAACCAGGACCAACACAGCTTGCCAGAGTTATTTCTGCATGAATCCCTCATGATAACACAGGGAAAACAAATGCCTAAATACTCTTCAGGGTCTAAACCTAAAATACCTGTCCAAATCCTGCTCTTCTGACAGCCGAAGGGGCTCTTCACACTCCCCAATGAAGGCGCCAACAGCCTCAAAGAACCACGGTTGTATCGAAAACCCTTCCTGTGATCAGAGGGCCAAAACGGTGCTTCGATTTATGCCTGGTTTAATCTTACTGGGCTGAGCCTGCAACATGCAGCAGGCGGGAAAGCCGGCCAAGCCGTTATCAAGCAACGTTTCAGATGTTAACAGAAGACCAGGCCAGCCCCACCGTTCGCTGCCGCAGCACACACGCTGTCCCAGATACCGTCAAAGCGTTGCGTCCAGACCAGTGCCAGGCTCGCAAAAACATCAATGCAGTTCTCTCTCAGTTACCCAAGGTGCAGGACAATCCCGAGCAGCCAAACCAAGCATATTACAAAATATAGGTAAATCAGGCACTGGGAATGAGGGGCAACCCGCAGGGAGGGCGCTGCAGAGCCCTCGGAGCCCCGAGCTAAGGCGGACGGGACCCAGCGTGGCGGTACGGCGCGGGGCACTTAAATGCAATGAAATCAGCCTGTGCCATAGTTAATCCACCGCCTCGAAACCCGTTCACACATAACCGAGGCTTGCCTGGAAATGGCAGCAATGACAAGCCTACATCCGCTCAGCATTTTGCCCAAAGGGCCTGCTTCTACTGAAACTGGGAAGCAAAAACAGTTCCCTCCCAGGGAGAACAGCCTCCCAGGCTGACCGCCTGTAGGGAAATCAGAGTTCACCTGAGCAACTGAATAGTTTTTGCAATTAAGGAGGATAAAACCATAATTGCTCTAAAGAAGGTAAGAGTGCTTGCAGATTTATAGATTATTTATTTTCAACTTACATCACCTCTCACTCGCCGGCAAGGGGGGGGGGGGTGTCCACAATGAAAAGAAATTAAAGAGCAGATTACACAAATCACAGCCAGAGGATTGCGTTATTCAACCCGACGCAGCTACCCACCAAGGCAACGGCACACAACCCAACAGCTCTTCCTAATCTTAAACCTAAGGTCTTCACCCTTGCAGCTACAGGCGGACTCCCCGCGGTCACCGGCGGCACAAAGCTGGCGACACACGGCTGAGCAATCCCTGCTCTGCTTAGCCGAAAGCAAGGGCGCATACACACACGCACCAGCAGCACACTTCAGTCGCAAAAACCTGTGCTTGCTGCCCAAATAAAGCGCAGCGCCTTCGCTTATCTGGAATCAACCATTCACAGCGAAATGAATAAAGCGAAAGGAACAGAACTAATGAAAGCAGATACTTTGTTCTGCAAAAGCTGACACAGTTGGCCGGGGTCTAAAGATCATGAAAGGAAATTAATCCAGAAGTAGGTCTGCTATTACAAAACAGAAACATCAGTCCCGGATGGCCAAGTACAAGGAACAGGCAGCAAGGGCCCCTTTGTGATACCGATCACTCCACTGTGTTTTAAACACCCTTTAAAAATGAAGTAGATGCCTGGATTATGTCATGTTAGACCACAATGTGTTAAAACACATCTTAAGTAATAGGCTTCATAATGCATAATTCCCGTATACCAGTACTGCAGTACGAGGCCAAAATGATATCATTTTTTAAAACGCTGATATTTTTAGTAAGGTGATGACAACTTGGAATTTAAAAAATAGTGACTGTTATTAGTGCAAAGCAGCACCCAGGACAGTTAAAAGTTCAGATGAGTGGATTACACTGATTGCAGTCACTGCTCAGGCTCCTCTCTTGTCCCGGTCTCTTAATTTCTTAGCTTAAGTCACTCAGCAGCTCGCATCTAATAAGGTCAAGGGGTGGCCCATTTGCAGATGGGCACAAAGAGGGGAATGCCATCTACAAATTGTTTCACGGACCTGGAGCTTATGGAAAAGTTTAATTAAATGAAAACCTAAAGTCAGCGATGGCTTAAGAAACAACACATTTCCCCCAGAAACCACCCCAGGTTTCGGCTGACTTTGCAGAGGCAGTTACTGCCAAGGCAATGGAGAGCAGAGCCCGTCCAGCTGTTCTTTTGCAAGCTAAGAGCCATCCAGGGAAAATCCCATTGCTTCAATCTCAGGCAGCAAGAGGAAAGAGCAATGTGAGCACCCAGGGGAAAAAAAAAAAGGCCAAACAGAGTTTCTAGCCTGTAAATTTTGATCTTCAAGACAAGCATTCCTGCAAAAATGCAGGTCTTCATCCTGTCTTTCAGTATAGCAGCACCTGGGCCAAAAAGCAGCAGGGTGCTATGTGAGCTCAAGCAAAACACGAAGGACACACAAGGGCAACCTGCCCCTGCTGACCACCACCCCACCTGGGCAATTAACACGGACCCACCACTAACGAAGGCACAGTTCGAGTCGTTATTGCCACCACATCTTGCATTTCCACCTCACCTTTCATCCATGTCAGCTCCCAAGAGGGCAAAGAGGCAAGACTTAAAGTAAATGATGTAAAGCGGCTTCTCCCTTTAGATGCTGACTAAGACAGACCCGGTGGTTTCCACCAGCTCTCCGAGCTTGCAGCCTGCGTTGCCCAGGGCCGGCACAGTGGCCTGGCCTGGCTTGACCTCCGAAGCCCTGCAATAGCTTGCTCAACCCGCTGCATCGCTCACTGATTTCAAAAGCATTTAACAGTGCAAACCCTGCCGTGACCACTGCAGTTTGGGAAGGAGCAAGCGGAGCAATGAAGCAGGAGCATAGCTGCCTACGTACCACTGCACACACCTTCGCTCCCTTGGTATCAACGGAGGGACACCAGATATCTGGCTTGATATTCTTACTCCCATCGGATTTGCTTGGCATTACCATAGCTCTTCTTGCTAAAGGCTGAACGGACAATCCTGGATGTAAAAGGCTGTCTTGTCGGTAAGGTAATAAAAAGATGCTAGTTAAATGCATGTAACTCTTGCAGATTGTCATCAAGCTCTGTAAGCCTATTACATGGATTGGCCAGATCAGTAATGGGATATGCAGCCTTCCACCTCTAAGCTGCTTTTCTCAATTCAGCCCAGGTTAGTAATGAACGAAAGTTGCTGTCTGATGGCTTCTCAGATTTGATGGAAAATTGCCACAGCCAAAACGTTCTCCTTTAACAGGAGTAATTCAAAGCAGATGCTTGCCATGACCCTCTCCCTAAACTGGACTACAACTCAGTTCCAAACTTTTCAGCCTGCGGATGCCTCTAATTAAAAGAAGGTGAAAAGCTCCTAAATAGCAGGTATTTTTCCAAGGCACCGCCACCCGTTCTGCGACAGGAGTTATGATCCCAGCCTCCTGGGCTGTTCCCGGAGACAAGAGCGATCTCCCTAGCACAGCGACAGAGGAGCCGCGAGCACGGCGTGCTCCTCCACTCCCTCGCCTGCCCACCTCCCATCCATCTGGCTGCCTCGCGGGCAGGCCTGGCAGCAGGCCGGCACGCTAGACGGCCCCGGCACGCAAGCCCCAAGTGCTCCGCAGTGCAAACACCGCTGCGCCCAAAGCCCTCTTGCAGGTCTGAGGTATGGCAGGAGGCAGGAAAAGCCCGGAGCGTGTAATACGAGCTTTGCCGAAGCACCTGTTAAGTGTAATTTCCATGTTATTTCTTATTCGAGTTTGTGGCTCCGTACTTGGCAAAACGCTGCCGCCTAAGGGCAGCGGAGAGCAAGGCGGGATGCGCTGTCTGCTCCACCATGCCAAGCCGGTGTCATCTGCGTTGCGGTGTAACCGGCCCCTACCTCTCTCTCCTGGTCAAGCTGCACGATACACGTCCAAGCCCTCTTCTCAGCTCCGTCTATTCTATTCACAAAAGGCAACGCTCGCTATTTAGTATAACAAAATTATCACATGGATGGTACTGAAGGAAATGGTTCCATACCAAGATAATTCTATTCAAAGTCTGGAGGGCAAAGTTGTCACAGATGAAATATCACTGTCTATTATCTGTTGGCAAATGCACTGCATAATGGCAGCCACTCAACTTAATGGCTTACATTCCAGCTTCTTAAAATGAGCCCATCACCACTGTATGTAATCACAGTGTATATTTAAAAGTATAATTTCCATTCGAAAAGACCATGCTGGAGCAATATGACTCACACAGTTCCCCGTGCATCAGAAAGCATGTCATGGAGACTGGGAATTTGTGAGCCAGTTACCATCTGTGTACAAATTAGGCCGCGGACATGATTCTTCAAACCAATCTACGGCAAACTCCCGCTGACATTAATGGCAGTTTTGAGGCTGCTGAGACCTGCAAGCCAGGCCCTTTGCCTCTGCACCCAAGAGAGCAGAAACACTTTCTGAAGCTATATGTGAAATAAAGGGATACGAATTTCAAAGACAAATGCAACGGAATTAAAAGGCATCTCTCCCCATATACCTATTTTAACATTTCATATCTGAGTGGCTATTGTTGCAAACTTGGTTTCATTTCTGCCATAACAAAATCTTCTCCACAGATTAAATAGCGTGTTCATGTCACAATGGGTCCAAATGCATTGGAAGGAAGCATGCAAATATGATTTGTCTTCCAAGGCAACATGATGTTTTCCCTGGTATAACAGATTTGATTCATTAAGGAACAACAATAGCCAAGCAAACTATTTGCAGGAAACACTTGCTGATTTTAGCAGCTTTTTCTTCTTGGTGAATTATCCATGAACAGATTGCTTTTCATATTATTATTTGTTACCTGTAATATTTGACAACTCTTTATAGTCTAATGTGGCTGTGCATCGTTTACAAGTTATGTGCTCTCTCTCGTTATTGCTTAAAATAGTGATTATTCATAATTTCCTTAATGGATTAGTTTAGTCACCTGGCACTACTCTGTTCCTGGACTGGATGACTAGCACATTTGCCCACAACTTTTGAGATGGCTGAATTGAACATTCAAGTGCACAGATATTTGCACTAGGATTTGCAACGCTATCTGAAGGCAAACATCTGAGCTGTCTGAAGAGGTTATGAACAAATAACTTTTGCATTATTCACCTACCTCTAGAAATAACGCTCCATCTGTTCCATGCAATACTTCTTTTTTTTTTTTTTTTTTTTTTACTTTGGTAAAATGAAGGTCATGCAGTGCACGTAAAGAAATATTTGCACATCTCCAGTGCCTACAACCATACACATACACATAAACACACACACACCTGGTCAAGGTCATTAACTAGTCAAAGAAATACTGCTGTCAGGTTAAGGGGAGTGAGTAATCGCCTGGTGCATCATTGCTGCGACAAGCACCCCAGGACACAGGCTGGAGTCAGAACTTGTCCTTTGCAATTAATCATTAATCAGGGCGTGTTAAGACAAAGAAGTCAAATGGCAACTCTAAAGGTGAACCACAATGTTACTTTCAAAATACTTACACTAAAAAAAAAAAAAAGCCAGCAACTCTCAAATCAGAGGAGAAACGCAGAAGGAGCACATATAAAATCCAACCCAACGTCTAGGTGGAAAACATCCAAGTCCTACTGGGACATGATTCACCCACCTCAGAGCAATGGGCAACAGTACAGCTCACGTGACTCTAATACCTGGCTGCGGGGGTTTGTTGGTAGAGGAGATCTCTCCTTCCCCTGGCCTGTCCCACGTCACTGACCTGCAGAGAACTGGAACGAGCCCCTGTTGCTTTGTGTGACCAGTTGCTGCCCTGTGCTGGCCCTCCCTGGAAGAGGGGGGAGCTCCTACACTGGGCTCCTACTTGGGCTGTACTCACTGGCCCCGGTGTGCTTGGGATGACCATTAGATATAAATAGTCATTTATATCTGTCAAATAATCTTCAAATCACTTGCCGAGCACTTGCAGTCATGGTTAGAACCTGAAGGAGCATGTTAAATCCAAGTCCTGCTCTGCCTCCAGAGTTCAGAAATGTTATTGAACAGAACACGAGGAACACAGACATCAAGGTTCATATTCTGAAGACAGGCTAACAGCTTCATAATGCAAATCTTTAAAGCAATCTAAACCTTTCTTATTTCCCCCTAACACTGTTCTTCCCAATTATCTGTTGAGCAAGACAGACCGGTTTGTACTGTAGGGCTCTGTTCTTACTCGAGTGAATAGTGACACTAAAGTCAGTTTGAACATCTCCAAGCCTAGGTCCATCAAATACATCTGGTTCTTGCTTCGAGGAATATTTAACCCAAGTGCCTGAGGTCTCAGCCGATAGATTTCAGCGATGACTTTACAGAGTACAGCTAGTGTCAAATGTGAACGACGGTCTGGGGAGATTGCTACGTACAGGCAGAGACAGATGTGAGGGTGCATTATGGCAGCCCAACTTGGATTTGGACTGAAATGTCCCCAAAATGGAGCTGTCATGGTCCAGCCCTTTGGAGTCCGTTAGCCCAAGCGGATTCTCATCCAAGGTTCTTAGCCTCAGGTTTAGCTATAGCACATGCTATTTGCCTAGTAAGCGATCTATACTCAATTATATCCAGCACGTAATTATTATTCATTTCTGAAATATATTTTCCTGACAGTGAATGCATTAAAGGATATGGATCGTTACTTCTAGGATAGAAAATTTCATAAAAGGGACCATATAACGAAGCCGGGAGAGTCTGACCTAATGGAAAAACTCCGACCCTTTTCACAAGGATTTTGTTTGAGCCGAAGGAACAGAAGCTGAGCGTGTGGGTCCCACCCTGACGGCACGCTGTGCGGTGAGCAGCACACACCGGTCACATCAGAGCTCAGGCAAGCATGGCACATAGGAAAGACATGGTGTTTAAACCACCGCCACCTGTGATGACGCTGCTCCTAGAGAGATGATGGGGAAACGGAGGTAAGATGGAAATGCACAGGAAATGCACAGCTACAAGGTGAATTCCGTAAAGTTTCTGCAGGGAACAATGCCCCCTGAGATAGCATCATTTGACAGTGCAATTTGCTCAAATCTCCAAAGTAAAAAACTTCAGCTACAGACATTTTGACTCATCATTGAAAACAAGAGTGTGTACACCTCGCTACTCTGCAGCCTGTTTCATTTCTCACTAATTCCTCTTTCCACTACAGAAACAATTTCAAAATATTCCCAAGAAGAATGCTACAGCAAGCCCTGTCCACACTCTCTAGTCTAGCATCATTAAAAATTGATACTGTTTGTTGAAAACATCCGTGATGTTCTCTTTAGGAAAGAACTTGGTGAATACCCTCTCCAAGACATCTTGTAAGGAGTTTTTACTGCTGGCCTAGATATGCACTCCACCTAGAAGAATTAAGTGGCTCTAAGGAGCTGCTGGTCTAAGGCATAAATCTTCATTTAAACATGCCCTATAAAAATGGGATAGGAGCTCAGATTGGCTCATTTATTTTTGTTTTACAGTCCATTCATAGGAAAAAAAAACCAGGCAAGATGCAATGTGATCTCTCGCTCTCTCACAAGTTTCCATTGCTACTGCATACCTCACATTTCATTGCTTTTCCTTCCTACAGCATTGGCATGGAAGTAATAAATTATCTTACTCTCACAAATTTTCAAATTACTTTTTATGGCCAGTTTGGACAAGGAGAGACTTGGAGACAAAGTTCAGCTCTAGCTCAGAGAAGTTTGGCTTTGAGGCTGCATACAGGGAGACAGAGGTCCTCTTCTGTAAGCTCCCTGCCCAAGGGACTTGGCCATCTACTTGTATGCAAAGTACGTAGGACGGTGGGAGCACAGGCAAAAAGTAACAGAACTAAGGTTGGAAGATGAATTCAAGTTGAGGGACAGGCAAAGAGGAGGCTGGTTCAAACCCAACTCCAGAGAAGGTCAGAAATCTCAAAGGAGCGCTGGATGGTTTGACAGCTCGAGCCCTACTTTTTCATACCCAATGCTTTACAAAGGAGGTTATCCAAAGTCTGCTACTGCCTCATAGGAGGGTATGTCGTTTCTACAGCAACGTGATGGAATAAAAGATAATTTCCCCTCCAGTTCAGCCACAATCTTTGATGACCTGGATCACAGGTTCAGTTTGCTCTCACACAGCCTTAAGGATCCCGTAAAGTAGCGCAAAGCAAGAAAGGACAGCGCATGAAACTAGACATGGGACCCAACGATTAGCCTTTGCTGCAGTCCGCCTTACCTTTACATCTTCGCTCCAAGTTGGAGGACACGATATTATTCAATAACACTCCCTGATGATATTAAATAAGAAAACCTTGCAAATATCATTGAGAACAGAGAAATAAGGCTAAAAGAAACTCAGAGAGATGACAAACCTGAGGCAAGCAAACTCATTCCCAACCCACAGTCAGAGGGAGGGAGACGCTCGTGGGGCAAGGAAGCACGGGAGCAACAGGGGCAGGAGGTTTGACAGGAGTTTGAAATGCCCTGAAATGAGAGCAAGATTTTTAAGAAGCTGCAATGGTCCCTACTCTCATGGCTTGTTCTGCACAAAGCAATTCATTTCAGGCAGGTATTGACAGTGTGGGAGGGATTCAGAGAAAAGCAACAAATTTGATCAGAGGTTCTGAAAGGATTAATATCTAAAAAGAGATTAAACCTGTTAAAAGCTCTGCTAAACTACCATTTCAGAGACTGCGCTAACACAGTTTAAATAGTTCCAAGAGCGGTATTATGTCTATATAATGGAGACAGCTAGGAGTATGAAGAAAGGCTCCATTTTAACCATCTGAAACCAAAACATCAACCAAGGAACCATTTCCTATCTACCAGGTGAGGAAGCCTTTGAAGAAAAAAATAAATAAATGAACTTCACCCATAAGGACAAAGTAGCAAAAGGAACCACAGCAGCACAGGAACGTTAGGTAGGCAGCGCAGAAAGCCAAGTGCACACCCAGCACCTTATTGCGCTGTCTCTGCCATAAACTGGACTATGGCAGGATGAGGGGACAATACTAGCGCAGCACAGTAGTGCTATAAGAGCAGTAATGTTTGTTCACATATTTCCAATTTGGAAACCATCTCAGGGAGTTGCCGAGTTCTCCAAATACTCTCTCATAGACGCCCAGTTTTGGAGGACTCAAATGTTCTCCCCTTGCAAACCGCAGCTTTTGGAGGGTCTCACTCCCCTGTTCCCTCAGGGCATGGTCTGCTCCAGCAGAAGGGCAGATGCCACCTTGCCGGAGGCTTCACCTCTTCCACGACAGCCCAGCTCCTGCGGGAACCCCTTGCTAGAAGCACACGCAGCGCTGCTGAAAGCTCCTGGCAATTTGCCACAATAACTCCCTCATGGTCCTCCACGTTGCCAGGCTGAAGTGCCCGTGGCTTTCTGCGTGCAGAGCCTCACCTTCCACCCTGAGAACTTACCGGTCTTAAAATGTATGCAGATACTCACGGTCATTCTCTTTCTCTCCCCGTAAAAAGGCACAAGTAATCCCACTTCCATTATTATTTGCAATCCCCGGAAATGCATCTCCTCCAGTAACTTCTAACAATTCAAGTCTGCAGCCAGTTAAGTCAAGAGGAATTTTGTGGTTTTGAATTGGGTTGTTTCAGCACCCGAAACTGCCTTGATTAAATTTGGATACATATAAATTCTACAGAATATCTCAATACATACAGGTGTCTGCACTATCACAAAGGGCAACTTGAACACCTCCCTCCTTGGGGCACGTAAGAGCTACAGGGGGACCTGGGAATATTTCTTGCAGCTAAGTTGATCTGGGGGAATTAAAACACAGATCATGTGTTTGCATCAGGTTTTGGCACGCTTGTTTTTGGAGAGCAGTAGCTATCCAATGGAAGGGAAAGTGTTAGTTGATATAATGTGCCTGTTTCACTGTGGCAGTCATCTAAAGAGCAAACAAATGTCCTCCTGCTCCGTGAGCCCTAGACATGGGGAGCACATTTTCAGGAAGCTCGTGCGTATGTGCAAAGCTGGCAGCGCACGCAGACCTGCTTGAGGGACCTGTGGGTGCCAAATACAGAACTTGGCCTTGCAAGTTTTCATCTGTGCAAATGTGTGCAAGGATATTTTTGGAGAACGGTAACTATTAATCCTTTTCTGCTATCACCTGCAGGTTTGAACATCTGCCCAACAGCGTTTTTGAGCTTCACCCACAGTCCTGGCCACTAGCAGCTCCACAACATGCTGATTGATCCCAAAGAAATCCCGGTGCAGAGTGCAAAGATGAGTCTGCACGTGCTAAAGAGAAAAATTTAGCTCTGCTGCTCCTGCTCCAGAGTGGCGGCTTGCCTCTGCCTCGGGGAGCAGCAGCTCTGCCCAGCTGTACCACGCGTTTCTGAGCTGCCCTGCCGGGCACGACATTGCCGGCTGTAGCATCCCCAGTGGAACACAGATTTGTCACCAAGAAAGGCACAACCTTGCAGCGCTCAGGCGCTGACAGAGATCACAAGAGGCTAGAAATCTCACGAGAAAATCTCTTCTGATCTTTTATCCCAGCTGTCTTTCTGAAGACTGACCAGGCAGCCACCGCCGGGTCACCAGAGGATCCTGCCATCCCAAGCAGCCCTGCCGGTCATGGAAGAAAACTGAAATTGGGGAATAACAGGAAAAATCAGTGCAACGTTCCACTAGGAAACCCTGACACAGCAGATCGTTCCTCAACCTTCAACAGTTTACAAAAGCCAAGTGACAGCAGTCAAAGACCTGAGGACTCCTCTGTAATGAAGGAAGCTCAATATCTGAAAAGAGCTCAGTAGAGGTCAAGCCCACCGGCCACACACACCCGCCAAGTCCTCCAGGCTCCCCACCAGCGTCCGTCATGCTTGTACTCGTGAGAGGCCAACAAGATAGAGACCAGCTAGAGAGAGACCTTTCCTCTTCTTCACTCTCCTTCCCACCAACACGTGGCCACCATTAAAGAGAGATCAAGGCAACTCCTGCAGGACACTGGCAGGCACGATCCAGCATATTCAGACTCTGCTTGGGGGTACAACCGGTTCATAGGGTGCTTGCTGGCCCTTTGCAAAGAGCTCGCTAGCCTTTTCCCTCATTTCTAAAAGTGAAAGCTCATTAAACAGCAGCTAAAACACACTCGTTCTTTCCCCAGCACAACTCCTCTGGGTAAGCACTTGCTGTAGTCACAACAGGCTGAGAGGTAGTCGCTAATGGGATGGCAGGTCTCTACCAAACTCCCCATTAGGTTGTGGCCCACGCGATGCAAAAGTCTGTGAGCCACAGCTCTTGCTAATTGAAACTACAGGCGGGGAGGATGCAGAAAGGCTGAATATAATTACCCAAGCAAGAATTTAGCCAGGACACTGTCTTAATCCACTGCCTTGTGCACAAGGTGCTAAAGGAGCTTAATTACTGCGGCTGATGGGAATCTACGTTTGTGACTCATCTGTAACTCGCAGACGAAACTTGCTATTTTTCTCACTCCTGATTTACTTTTGTTAATGTACTTCCAAGGCCGCGTCTTCGGTGGCTAGGGCCAAGCTGTGAAGTTGTGTTTGTTTCTCTATCAAATTTCAAGAGAATAGGCTAGATTTATGGTGTCATTTGGACCCGTCTCTGAACAGCTACCGGCAATTTCCCACGTACTAGCGAGGGGAAGGATAGCACAAAAGAGCTGGTTGACATTTGCAGGGACTCAGGGAGCAATTGCTTTTTCTGACATATAATAATCAGGTTTTAAATGTGAATTTTCTGATTCTTTCGTGTACTTAACTTTCTTAATTTCACTTAAATGTTAATATTTTAAACACCAAAATATGAATTGAAACATCTTCTTTTACCAGAAACAAACAGCCATTTGAATTATGCTTTTCTTACTTTAACAATGCAAACACTTCCCACATTGCCAGGGCGATTTCATCTGGTTAGGATAACACAGACGTATTTCTATTTTTCCTGCTTATTCTCCTTATAAGCAACCAACGTGCTCACACTCCGCTCTACACCTTCAGATTGTCTATTCTGAATTCTTCTTACCCGAACAATCTTGTCAAGTTAATTCATCCCTAAGGACAGATTTCCTTTTTTCTTTCCTCTCCACTATGCCTTAATTAGCTCAAGTGTTGCTACGGAAACCTAGCAACACTAGTTAACACACCATAATTTGCCATGGTGGTGAAACGTGGACTAGAGCACTACCACAGGTGGAACAAGAGATGCCAACAGCCGAGGTGCATACTGAAGCCAGATTCCCACCTTCGATGAAGGGTTGAAGTCTCTTCTGTCAATAAAAGTCGAAAGACCTTTTAACGTACCTAACCCAGACCTGAATATCAGAACTAGTTATGCTATGTATCATTCTGATAGATGGTTCCCATTTTCCTGATGTTTCAGCAAATTCAATCCTAGGACCCTGAACCAAGCTGAAACAAAAGTCGTTTGGCTGAGTGCATACAAAAAAAGTTGAGGCAACAGATCAGACACGGACGCTCGTCTTCAATAATGATCAATAAGCCAGAGTCAGCTTAAGGCCCTGCAGCCGGTAAATGCATACAGCAACTATTTGCTCTGGCTTTGCAGCAACGCTGCGTTGGACGTGTACTGTGTACACCCTCTCGCTGCCACGACTGTACAGCACCTATAACTTTGCATCTCTACCTTTTGGGCCTGAACGCTGCAGTAGGATCCGAGAGCGAGCGGCAACTGGGGACACAGAGCAGGGCACCAGCCAGCTCCATGTGGCTCCATCCATCCATCCAGCATGTTTTTTAACACCACTACTCCCTTACGGAAGCCACTCCACAACCTCGTTCCTGTCTGGCTATCAGAAATCATCTTCTAACCCCCTCTGTATTTCTCCACGATCACTTAATACCTCCTTGTTCTTCTGTCTTTCAGCTTAAGTAGTTCTTCTCCCTGGTGGGTGTGTGTCCTCGGAGCATTTATAGAGCACAGCTACACTCCGGCTCAGTCATCGTTTTGCCAGGCTAGACAAGGCACTCTTCGCCCTCCAATTCTCAGACAGATTCTCCATTCCCCTGATTGTCCTTGTCCCTGTTCCAGTTTGAATTCATTTTGCTGAATATTGGCAATCAAAACAGGCTATACTATTCCAAGTGAGGTTGCACCACTGTTTGGTACAGCAGCATTAATCTCTCTACTGGAAATTCATCTCCTAATACATTCTTGGATCATACCTTTCTTTTTTACGGCAGTATCACACAGGCAACTCATAGTCAGTTTTTGATCACCCTAGTACAGCTAGGTCTTCTGCCTGCATGTATTAGACGAGGTTGCAGCAGGAACCGTTCTCCCTGTGAGCCACACGCTGGTACCTGCTAGCGTGTGCTGCTAGTAACCTCCAAACTGCTATTTGGTTATTTGCTTACCCTGGCAATAGTCCATATCGTTCTGCACCATCGTAAGACACGTGAGAGGCAAACCTTAAACGACCTCTTTAAATAGCCAGATTTCACTATCTGGGTAAAACGAGACCCAAATCTGAACACCAAACTAATACAGGTATTTCAGAAGCAGAACGAAACCACAGCTTCCTCAGTCAAGGAAATCCTGAAATAAAAGCAGGCATTTGTCTGAATATCTGCGAGCCAGCTCCTAAGGAATGAAAGATCAGGTGCTTCTCAGCAGGTCATCGCAATGTGTCAAATCAAGGCAAATTCCTCCCCTCCCACACTGACGGGAAGAGAAGTTATTTTGGCTATTCCAAACTCTAACATGCCAGAGAGCACAGGCAGAGTTCAAATGCTCCGAGTCGGTCGGCTGAATGCATCATGCTGAAAGCAGCCTCGCTCCCCCTGCACGTACAAGTGTTCAGCTGTGAAGGTGGTAGCCAACTGTGGGGTTTTTTTTCCCCACCTTCTTTCGCTCTAGAGGGAAGCGTGATGCTCATGCCAAAGCTGGCTGAGCAGGGAATTGTCCCTGAACCTGCATCTGCACAAAGACCTATGGCTTTCCACAGTACAAGGAAGAGGTGCACCTGCATGGTGGTGAGTTTTCAGATAACACTAGCAACCTCAAGCCTACCTTGAAACGCTTCCTCCGAGTCCTGGTCAGGATTTGTTCATAAACCAGCAGAGCCTTCTCTACTCAAAGCTCAGCTTCAGGATTTGCTACGACTTGACTCAGCACATCTGTGCAATAAGTACTAACTGGCAACACCTCTGCATTTAGAAAAAAGGGTCATCCTGGTTCATGAGAGCGGACATGTGGGGAAGTTTGGCCTCTGCACAACTATCCACATTGAGCAAACTGTATTTGTCAAAACCATTGAAGAAATCAAGCTAGAAAAACACCCACTGCCAAGTATCTGCATCCCTTCATATCATTCTAGCAATCCACCCGCATAATTTTTTCCTCTTCTTGAACACACAACTATTTTTGCACTTAAGGAAAGATGGAAACATTTCTCATATTTTCAAAGTTTCTCTAGCAGTGTGGAAACCATCCCTCTTCAAAATACCCTCCAAACTCTGGGGGAAAACGTCTGCGGCTTGTGCTAAAAGCTTCAGAAACTTTCTTTCACGGGCTGGTGTTTCTTCAGTGATTTGGTTTCCAGTTCAATAATTCAAGGGCCCTAAAAAGGCACGAGCATAGCAAAGAGCAGAAACACTAAACCAAGGCTGGACTCCGAAGCTCTTGTGAACAGACAACCTGAAATGAGAGAGACTCAGCTTCCAGAAAGACAGTCTTTCTAGAAGAGATAGTAAATTGGATATCTGAAGCCCCAGTTCCAGCGAACATAGGTCGACCTTTGGTCACAAGTGCTGGAAGCGCTCATATTGCATAATCAAAGTGGAGAGAGCTTTGCTCAAACTGAGGGCACTAAGCTGATTTGATACTAATGAAGACTCCAGCTCCATAATGCCAGTCAAGCTCAAATTGAAGGAGATCAAAAGCTGTTTCCTGAATTAACAGTTCTCAGTCCAGTTTCAAGTAGACAAGAATCCAGCAACCACCAGCAGAGTTTTGAAATCAATGGAAATCTGCTAGATTTCCCAGTTTCCTAGAGATTTTATGTTTGGTTTATATGAATGTGAATGAGAGCTGAATTAGGTGTTCTTGTCCCAGGGTAGCATAGGATTATCCAGGCCCAGGAGACTTCTGGTAAGGGGAAGGATATTAGGGGGAGACCAGAATGAAGGGACATGAAGAAGGCAGTCAGGTCATCCACATTTGAAGGAAGGCATGTTCATACTTGGATAACGCCCAGACATTTCAGTGGACATCTAGGCCAAATTTGGTTCTCCCCTTACCGGTAATAAAGGAATAAAAATCATGTACAGTATTCCACACTGCAAAAGATAGTGTTAGCAATAAATAATAAGCATGCACACACATCAAGGTCCACATGCATGCGCTGCTGGTCCTACCCACTCCCATGCAAATACATAGGTACCCACCCACACACAGAGATGCATACACTCATGCAATCGGTTGTATCCAAATGCTTCGTACCATATAACTTCCTCTTACAGAGCAGTGCTTATGAAATTTCTAATACATCCCTTGAACAGATAGCATTAACAAACTTTTATGAAGTACCGTAATGTTGCTTAGTGCATCACACAGGCGCGTGGTTCTGCCTCTCGCAGCCAACATCAGATCAATCCAGGGGCTGAGAGCAGCCACTGGAAAAACTTTGCTCCAGGGACGCTCCACTGTCATCTCCGGGGCCGGTTCTTTGTCTCAACAAAGTTACCCCAGATTTAACTGCTGTGATTGAGGCCAGGGGCTGCCCCAAAGGAAGGGGCAGCGAGAGAGTGACAAAGGTTAAAGCAGAGAAAGCAAATTTGAAAAGGAAAGCAGAAGCTACAGGGGCCTTCAATTACAATGCAGCGGTCATTCGGATCAAGCGATCTGACACGGACGCAACTGTAGCTTCTTTTGGTTCCAACACAGGGATTTGAGAATCGGCACCCAAAGAGAAATCCTCTTTCCTTTCCTAACTCGATGAAAAGCTGGTTATTTGATCAGCATTTCTATTTTCATCCCAGCTTGGGCTACTGCAGTTCTGCAATGCATTTAAATGGGGAAAAAAAAAATCTATGCACTGTCATTCTATAGTAGTGATTTTTTGCTCGTGTGTCTAATTTGAAGACTGATCCTTGGGCAAAATATTAAATACCACCAAAAGTAACCAGCCCTAGGAGACAAGGAACAGGCATCCCACGGAAAGAGAGCCAGAAAGCAACCTAGCAGAGCAAAACCAGGCAAGTAGCTTCCCTTCAGCCCTTCCCAGCATCCTATTAATGATTGCTTCTGCTTCTTTTTCAGACTTGCAGCATGTGTCCATCAACTTCCGGGTGCCTGCACTGCAAAACTCCTGCATAAGAGATGAAAAACCCTCCCCATTCTTCCTCCAGTGTATAATCTCTCTTTCTACTTTGGCCAGATTTGACCTCAGCCTGTTCATCCTCGCCCTAAAGTCCCCGCTCACAGGCAGACACACGGGAAGCAGAGCCACCCCGCCACCCAAGCTCGGAGCGGCGCGTCAGCCACATACTGATGGCGCTGCAGCTCGAGTCCCCGTCTCCCCACTCTGTTTAGGGTTCTTCCCATGAGCCCTTTCTTTGGCGTCTTTAATTTAAGCATTGCTTTGCACGTACGAGATGCAGCACCCTTACTTGCAGAGCTTTCCCGGGAAATGCAAATTTACACTTAGGCATGCATATGCTAAAAGAGTGCAGAAAATTTCTTCTGAAATAGCTAGGAGATGGGATTGCAAGGCTGCTTTGGAAACATAATCTTGGAGGATCTAAACCAAGTAATTCCGCCAGCTCGTCACTCGCTAAAGCTATGAAGGCTGTTGCAGTGCTACACGTGGCACTTTTCACCTTGGTGAAAATGCTCTTAAAAGAGTACAGCCGTCCCCAAAAATCTTACAGTCTCCAGGCAGAGGTGGGTCCCCTTCCTCCCAACTGCTTGAGCTGCCACAGGGTTCGCTCTTGTTCACCTCCCTCTGGGTCTCACAGGTCTTTTGCTCCTTCTTGAGCAGGGCCCAGCCAGAAGAAGTCCAGAGGCCACCTGGACCTGTGTCCGGCCTCCCTAGTGCCATGCAGCCAAGGCTGTAACGCTGCTGCATGCGTAAAGGTTTCCAAAAAAACAAAGAGGCTTTCATCCTCAGATGTGGGGGTCCTACACAGCTCTCCAGGTCTTGGACATGCTTAACTTCTCTCAACCTTGCATTTTCAGCATCTAAGTGCTTCATGGCACTTCGCCCAAAATTCCTTGCTTTAACCCTGACAGAAATGCCTTTTCCCTTACAACATGGAATTTCGAAAGGACTAAGCTTGACACAACATAACCTTTTTTTTTCTTTAAACTTTGCTGTTTTCATACTTCAAACCCCAGTGCATCGGGGCTTAGGAGCACCAGAAGCCTGGAAAGCAACATTAAATAAAAACAGCAAACGAAAAATGGATTCTCCAAACTGGACACAGACATAAGCACCTGGCGCCCATGGGGAAAATTACGGGGCACGTGGAGTTTCTTCCACTGCAATGCCCAGGGTGGTATTGGAAACATGAGTTTTTAAATCATGTTATTTTTATCTCAGCCATCCCCTTCTTATTTGTGCCTTGCAAAAAGGAGATTTCTTTCTGATATTTTTGAACTCTGCTGCTCGCTACATTAAAGATTACAACCTTTGCCAATAAGCTTGCAGACCAGTCAGCTCTCCACCGGCTGGATTTTGCTCCATGCAAAGGCACGGGAGCAACCTGTGCAACAGCAGCTCCCAAAGCTGCGAGGCGGCTGCAGAGATCAACAGCTCTGGCTGAAAATGTGGTTTAGTTTGCTGTGTTTTCACTCCCCATCCTCAGCGCTGCAAAAAAACGCCAGACTGAGCTGGCCCAAGGGATGTTTTGCAGAGAAAACTACGGGCAGCTGATACCTCAGGGTAATTCTTGCACTGAAACCCAGAGGGATTTTCATCACTGTTTTGGGGGAGTTTTTTTGGTGTCCTGCATAAAATTCGCTGTCTTTCAGATGTGCTTCTGGAAAATTAGTAACTGAGGTTTGCTCTGAGCTTTTTTGCTTCTGTGGCTTCAACTTTTTTCCAAATGCGAGTATTAGGAATTTCCGCAGGGGAGCGTGTGTGTGTGTGTGCATGGGCACACATGGGCACGTGGTGTCTGAAAGAGGGCAAGGGGGATGAAGGCTTGTGCATATACCACAAAAGTAATTACTCAGTCATTACCCATCCACTAGTTAGCTTTAAGTAAAAGACAATGAAGGCCCCCCCCAAAAAAGGGTGAGCATCTGTCTGAAATCCTTCTGCCATCAAGATAAAACACCTCAGCTGCTTCCTTTCCCTGTGTTAATGACTCAGAAAGACAAATAGCCCTTTTTCTGCAGCAACCACAGATGCTAGCTGTGAGCAGGAGAGCGGGGAAGAGTGCAGCAACCAGGAGGATCAGAACCATAAAGAGCCCAGCACAAGCTGAGCTTGGCCACCACTGCGGGACAAGGAAGGATGAGAGCAGGAGACGGTTGGGTGGACAACCGGCTTGGTTGCCCGCCAAAAAAGTTAGGATTGCAGTGGCCTTGGCAAGCAACATGCCAGCCTCAGGGCACACATCCGCAGCAACAGAGGGATGGAAAGCACCTTGATTAGGGCTACTTGCAGCTTAAGTTGGATCTTCCCCACTCTCCATCACCCCCAAGAACCACGAGAGCAGTTCACTAGCTCTGCGAGGGGTAGCGCAGTCTCCTTTACCACCAAATAACCAGAAGATTTTTCTTGGTTTTGTTTTTAAGGGGAATTTAATCCTTGCTTTCAAAGAAAGATAATCTCCACGGCCCACGAACACAGCTCCCTAGGACAACCTGGCATTCTGGGATTCGTGCCACTGACTCCAGAGTACACAGATAAATCCCACGGCCTGTTCAGGTGTGTTAACCCATCAGCCTGGAAAGACACTGGGGTATTCAACAGTGCTGGCAAGCCCTCTTAGCCTAACAAATCCTGGTCTCACGGGAAGGCACTTCTGCCCTAAACAAGCTTCAAGCCAAACCATTTATTTCCACGTTATCTTCTAAACACCTTCCCTACACATAAAAGATCACAGACGTTGGGAGAGGATGCCATCATAACTGATGCCAACATGGCAATGCCACTGCAATTCCTATGTGTCCCCTTCTGCAGGAGGCCACCAGTGTTCCTGAGAATACCACTACCTGCCCGGTTCACGCGGGGTCCACATAGCTGTGCCTTCAGGACAGCCATATGCCGGAGTGAAGCTGGAAATCCCTCTGCATCAAGATTTTTCTTGCGTTTCTTTGACTTAAAAAAGGCACCCATCCAAAGTAGTCATTACTAGACTACTTTGAAGATTGAAGGCTGCCTACCTACTGGCTTTGCAAGGGGCTAGACCTCGGTGACGGAGGGTTTTGGGGGAGAAGTAACGTTCTAGTTCATTCTGAACCGCAAGACTCAACTCAGAAGAAAGGCAGGATTAACAACTACGGTGCGCAGAGCCCTTTCCAGAAAAGCTTGTCATGTTATGGTGAAAAGCAAAAAATTGGTTATCAATTAAAGCAAGGCTGAAAGACTGGAAAAGTACCACTGTAACAAACAGTTCTCCAGTGCCCTTAACCCTCACTTGAGCTTCTTGCAGGAGAAAGGCAGCCACGTTCTTATTTCCACCTTAGGAAATACTCCGTATTAAAGATATACAGTAATATTTACTCTGGTCGTTCTTCCAAAATGACACTGGCATACGTATGTACAAGGAGCAATGCTCAGCTTACAAACCACCCAGAGCTTTAGCAGCAAAATCCATAAAACAGGAAAGTGTGCAGGAGCCGGAGTATTCTATCCGCAGATGCCACAGACCCAGCAGCCTCTGCCTGGAGCAGCAAATCGTTTCTAAATTCCATTTGCCCAAAGAGAAACCAAGGTAAAAGACAATTCTGATTTCACAATTTCTTATTTTAAACACAATATTGTCCTCCTGATTTTCAGACATCTATTATTCAGAAATCCAACTGCAGAAGAACTGCCCTATTGCTGGATTTCAGGTCTGCAGCTGACATGCTTTGGATTTGGGTCCTCACTTGAGGTCCAGCACAAACGCACTGCTACCCCCTGAGTTGTCTGGGCTGGGCAATGTCAGCTGACGACGACTGGTTTGTCTCCTCTTTCATCCACGGGGTTTTGGTATCCCCTGACACTCCTGAATAATGGTATATTTTGCTACAGCGTTCACAAATAAGCTTGTAAATACAAAGATGGACAATTTCTGACCTTCAAAAGCTAAATACTGTAGTTATGACTTTTTACTTTGTTATCCCAGCCATGGACCAACCAGTTCTGATAAAACATCTGTCAAAAACTAGTCCTTAGTGATTTTTTTAAGGAACTGAAAGGTTCAGTTAGACCACTATGAACTTCATTCTAGCCAGAATAGAAATGGAAGAGCTGGAGCACCAAGAAGGCAGCTATTCTTGTTAAATCATTCTCCATTTCTCATGGATCCCGTTGCACATTATAGGGGACATACCCCTACACGTCTGCAAAAAGGTAAGAAGTCTCTATGACCTGTCGAGTTTAATACAGATTGCTACATTCCCGCTTCATCTAAAACGTTTTACAGACTCTTATGAGCGAGATTCAGTTATATAGGTCCCAAACAGAAAAATCCTTCTGGATTTTCATGTCACAATTGTTAAAAGGCTGGAAACACAAATACAGGTCCTGTGAACGAGTTAAGCTTTGGCCATTAGCTTTGATAAAAAATCTAACACTATTTTTCCCAGCATCAGGTTACGTGCTTCCTGCGCACGAGTCCACTGTTTACCATATTAACTCTGTGCCGCTTACTCTTTTCTGCTCCCCTAATGTTCTAACGTATTGCCATTCGTTAGACACAACCTTTCCTGAAAAGCTGAAATAACCTGTCACCAGGCCCTTTAGACCTAACAGCCTAATAGCAGGATGACAGACTTAAGTATAACGTGCGATTATGCTGCCCACTTTCCCTTTTCTTTACATTTTTCCTAAGGCTTCTACCAGCATCTGTATCTGTATTTCCCATAGAGCTGTATCTGTATTTTCTCACTGATCAAAGTAGTTGAGACCACTGAAGCATCCTTTCCATTTTTCTTCCTTTTTCTACCTCATTTTGGACACGCCGGTTGTTTCGCTACCAGACTTAAGTGCTGCAGTATCTGCGGGCCGTGCCAGCAGCAGCAGCAGCAATGCGAGCTCACACCACCCCAGCCTACTATTAACACGGACAGGTAATCTCAAGGGCTCAAGGTCAGTTTAGTCTCCAAGGCAGTTCAGTCTTTTGGCCTTGACAGCTCTAGCTGCAAATGGGGACGTGAATTACGGCAACGGTTTTGGTGACGTAGGTACCTGTCCGGCAGGAAGAGGACCGGAGCATCAACATTACTTTAGGTCATACAGTAACTGCTTTCCAGACGCCACCAGCTGGGGCTGGATTTACACTTTTCCTCTACTGTATATTGGGGTTGTAAAATTTAAGCCCCTTTCTTCTCATGGTGCCCTCTACATTCAGATTAATTTTATTAACAGCTCTTTTTATGGGCCCTATAAAACAGTGCTCTGCATTCGGGCCCCTTTTAAGCGGAGGAGTTTCTACATAGGCCTTTTATTATTTGAGGGCCACTCTTCAAACACAGTCCTCGTTTCCCGTGTTTTTCCCCTCACCGAAAACCCCTCTCTTTGTGTCTCCTCAAGAGAGGTCTAACCAACGACAGAACTAGTCAAGTAACGAAATATCATAGCTGGTTTCTGCTGGGTGCATATATTACACATTATCACACCCAAAATGTGAGCAAGGACACTCAGGACCCGTGGTGTTCAGCTCCCTTGGGTCAGCTCCAGTCTGCTGCTGGAGCAGGCAGCAAAGAGCTGCGCAAAACCTAACCAAACACTGCAGTTTTGCGATGTACACGTTACTTTTCCCGTTTTCGTTCCCGCCAATAAAGCACAATGTCTTCTTTTCCACCGAATGACAGCACGGCAGTTCAACAAAGTAATAAAATCCCTCGCCGGCTCTGTATGTTGATTACTCCTTGTCTTTTACATAAAAGACAACGTCAAATCCTTGGACCTTTCCTTTGAATTTTTCAGAAGCTGTTTTTCGCGCCTCCGCACCCACCGGCTCACGCGGGCTGTCCCCTCCACGATGCCAGACCCCGTTTCCTATTTCAGCGGGGGCCGCAAACGAAATCCCGCAAAGCTGACTCCTAGCGCAGCCCGGCTTCAAGTAGGCAGGCAAGATTTCGGCCAAAATCGCTCGAGAACGGGCTATCAGATACAGAGCCTTTGGTCCTGATTTTATCTTGAGGCTAAACCGCGAACGCTAGCCTGAGCTAAGCCTGAACGCCGAGCCTTCAGCTTGTACCGCGCTATCTTCCAGCCACCCAGCTAAGGCGTTTATGGAGTATCAATCACTGCACTGGTTGGCAAATACTGCACTTAAGATTAACATGTCAACGCAGGTCAGATCTAAGCCCCAGCGCTGCTCCCTGCACTCTCCTGGACAACTATTTCTCAATTAATAGTAAAGGGACTATATATCTGGGCTCTCTTTGGTCTATTATATTCCTCTTCCCAGTGTTTGCTAGCAGCCTCTAGGTAGCCACGCGTCTCTAACTGAACATATTAATGGACTTTTGATGGAGTACTTGAAGCTGGCCAAGTCAAACAGGATGCTTTACAGAGAGCGAGCGAGACTCTGCTGGTGGCCAGGGGCTGCGTAACGCCGTCGCGGCGCCCAGCACTGCTGCTCAGCGCCGGTGCCAAAAACTCAGCCCCAGCAGCACCGTCCTGAGGAACCCTGTCCACGGCTCGGTCCACCCCGAGCCCCAGGTCCTCCCAGAGGAGCCTGGCCCCTGGAGAGAGTTTCGTACGAAGCTACTGCTTCTCCTCTTGCTTTCCGAGCGCTCTGTTTCACCGTTTCGCGGTGCATTTGCTCCACGTCGCGTACGTGCGCCCTGCTAAACGCTTAGCATCTTGCTGCCGCCTCCTCCCGTTCCCTCCGAACGTTTCCCACCTTGCTTTAGCCAATCATACGGGGGAGATTTTTAGTCTGAGCCTCATTAGTATAGGATGTAAAAATAGAAGTGCATTATCTTTTGCAGTTCTCTCCGTTGATTCATCAGCAGCATGAAGGTAAAATAATTAAATGTTTGTCTAGTGGAAAAAAAAAAAAGAAACAACCCACAAGAGCAGCTGTTTTTGCATTTTTCTTGAACCTGAGCATGGAGATTTAAGGTCCCTCACGATACACAGGCTTTGCCCTCCCCACTCTCCATAGCTACAAAAATGCCTGATGATCATACTCCCCTCCTCCCCTCCTTCCCTCCTCCTCAGTGCAAAAATAAACACATCATAGAAGCTTCAATTTGGGAAAAGCTGGCAAACTGTCTCTGCCGCAAAGCACAAACATCCAGCAAATCCCCTACAAAATTTGGCCTGAAATCTCCCCAAATCCTGCCTTGCAATTTTGCCAGCGCCTCCAAAAGCTCTCCCAGCGACACCAGAGCGGGATGAGCAGGACTGTGTCTGCGCTGGACCAAGGTCAACACAGGAGATGTTCAGAAAACATTAGCGAGTTGACTTGATCCTTCATCAAAATACTTTTGCTTTTCCTTCCTAACACTTCACTGCCCACGACATGGCAGGCTGAGCCAATGTGACAAACTGTCGAAACACATTTTTTTTTAACATAAAAAAATTAAACCTAGACTTTAAAGGTAAAACTGGCCCCTTTGATCTCTCTATCACATGTGACATGCCTGCTGGAAAAACCAGGGGACCGGAGAGCAACTTGCTGGGAAAAGGCACCTGCCAACTGGTTAGCTCCAGGCTGCAGCAGCAGGACTAGCAGCAGCGATCTCCAGGGTTTAGTTTTGTCTTTTAGGCCTCCATTAGTTAATAAAAATAATCACAGGGGTACAAAAGCACCTGAGCATTTACCGATGTCCAGATACAAACCTATGATAAGGTGCTGCTCTTTGATTCTGTAAAGAAACAATTAGATATTATCTCAATCATTCTGCTGGCACTAGTAATAATAACTGCTACCACAAAAGAAGGATCACAACAAACACCGTTGTTCCTAACTCTCTAAATTCATACATCATGGTTTATTACTGTTATTGTATTAGTAACGACCTATTTACCGCGGGGCTATTGAGGGTGTCAAATCCAAAGTGCCTTTGCGTTCCCCGTCGGAGTCTGAGATTGCTATTGATGAGCTTAGTGATTTGATGCAAAGGAAATGAGTCGAGCTTAATGCTGTTGGCGGTCTTCTTGGATAAATGCCAGGGAATTTTTATAGAGAGTCTTCAAAGTGACAATAAAGCACCAGGGACGTGACTCAGAGTGGGCAGGCATCTCCATGGAAATCCATGAGCAGCAGAGGTCCGTCTGTGTTCATGCAACGACTGTACACAGGAGAAACTGCGTAAGAGTCTGGGATGGGTCCAAACTCCTATGCGGCCACGGGTATTTACTTGGTTCTCTGAAGCTGCCCAGAACTCAGATTTATGGTGTCCACACCGACGAGCCTTTCTATTGCTCTGCATGTGCGCAAGGGCACGTATGCGCACCCGCAGCGTGTGTGCAGGTGCATGCATGTATTTTTGGACGTGCACAGCTGCAAATCAATGCCTTGCTGCATTATGTGTGCTTGCGAGCGTGCAACAGCCAATAACCGTTCTGTATTCTTTGCTTTTAATTAAGTCAGGTGGCTAAAACAGCCTATTCTTAGGGCTGGCTGAGTAGTGAGTACACAGAGAAAGGAATTTACAAGTGCCCTGGGAATAGACTAATTCCTGGCTATGGTCATTAATACAAATTCCAAAGAAATCAAACCTTCTCATTTTTCTCCAGAAACTGGTTGCATATTTACTATCATTTCAAAACAATTCTCCTGACAGTGGAATGAATACTTAAATTATTATGTCTTATTTCAATACACAATAGGCTAAGACAGATGAAAAATTAAAATCTGTGATAGCAACAAAAGGGAAACAAAGAGCTTCCCAACAAACAGCTCAAAAGCTAAGCCTTAGCTGATCGTGAATCTAGCTCATGGTTTCCATGGTCTTGGGCTCATTCCCAAATTCTCAGAAACCGTTCCCAGCATTCCCCCCACCCCCGATAGGTCCATCAGGATTAGCAAGAACCCTGGTGTTTCAGGTCACAGTTTTAAAATGGCTGGTGCTACTGAAGGCAAAGGAAACGGGGGGGGGGAAGTCTGTTCTGTAGTCATACATCAGCATAAAGTAGGCAGAGTTATGAATAAGTGGTATGTGATGGGACAGAATTATTTAAGAATGAAGGGGTTTTTTGTGGTAGAAAAAGAACCTGATGCACTTGGTAATGAAGCATTTTTTAAAATAACATATCGAGGCTGCTGGACACAGATAAGACTCCACAGTTCGGTCTCTCTAGCACCCTGGCTAACCGAATACAAGCTCGTGCTTTCTAAGGTCATCCATAAATCCAGAGGACTTCTGACTACATTAAAGAGATCACGAAGGTCTGGAATAGGCTATTGAACTGCCAAGAGAAATCCTTTTCTTACAGCCAAATCTGCCTCTGTGAAACTTGCAAAAAAAGTAGGAGCAGTAATCAAAATGCTGCTTCCAACCTGTGAAATATCTCACTTATTTGTTTCTATTTCTTGAGGTCCGGTGCCAAAACCAAGACCTATTTGCAGCATAAGCTCCTAGCACCTGTAATTGCAACCTGCACCGGCATAACCATCAAACCTAACCTTGAACTTTTACTTAACTAGTCTTTTGCGGGTTCAGAAAGCATAGGTGGACACAGGAACCCCTATTCAGAGTGGTAAATGGGACTGAGGGGCAACGTCCGGCTTTCTAGCACGTTCACACTGGCAAATCCTCCTGCCTAAGGCTTGAATCTGCTCCAGGTAACAATAATAAAAAAAAATCCCTTTCACCTCTGCTCCAGTGTTACCAAGTGCTCATTTCCAGAGCGTGAATCCATCCGTCCTTGGGAGGTCTGTTGCTCCTCTGCAATTATCATTAGAAGAAACTTTATTTTGTGGGAATCCTACTGGCGCTGCCCCTTCGTTAAGGTGTCCCCGCATGGAGCTGCCTGCACGTAGGGAAACGCAGCGCTCCTCATAATTTGGGGGTGCTGCGAGAAACATATCTGGATGATCTGCTGTGCTCGAAGGCAAAGGCAGATTGCCCCCTAGAGCACCCGTTCCCGGTATTTTCTCCCATCTAATGAGAACTGGCCAAGTGAAGGCACCTCAGCTACTTGCCAGAAACACAAATCCGCAGCCCAGTGGATTAGATTTTCCACACGTTTTATCTTCCCCCGCTCTCCTGCCCCAGTTTTCTCTTCATAATATCACTCCCTTTTTGCTTGGTTTTACCCCCTGCGTCACATCCTTCTCCCTCTTTCATCCAAACTCCCTCCGACCCTTTGTAAAAGCCAGCACCGTCCCCTTGCCTTGCCTCCTTCTTGGAGCCAGACACTCCAACTCCAAGGTTTCATCCTGGCTTGGCCAACCCACTCCAAACCCACCTGCAGTTTCCCTCTGTGGTTCTGAGGTAGTGATTTAAATGTGAACACGTTTAATACCCCTTCAGCAGAAAGCCGGCATCCATCACTAATGTGAAAAGACTCCGCGGCCAAACTGCGCTGTGCTGTCCCATGAGGGAAACCTCCTCCTAGCCTGATCGAGGAGGTCGGCTTAGCTCCTGCCAAGAGAGCGCATCACTCCCCAGGCAAGACAGAGGAGGAACAGATAGATTTCTGGACATGTGAAAACGGTCCTGGAGAGACAAAGCAAGGGGAACACACTTGGAAGCAAGGAATGAGGTCAGAGGAAATATTGCACATCCTGAGATGGTTGCTTATGTTTTGAGCCATTCTGCTGGGAAATTTTTCTAACTGTCTGGCTGTCAGGCAAGTCTCCCGTTTCCTTGGATTCCTGTCTCATACTGTGGGCTGTCTGTGAAACCTGACTTCCAAACAGATGTCTAGGCTCCAAGAAGCCTCACCGAGGAACATCTCTCTCCCCAGGTTGCTCTCTCCCAGCTCCACCATTCAAGTCCACCTCGCAGGTCTGCATGACAGGCAGAACAAAAGGCAGGAGGAGACAAAGTTTAAAGGGAAGTTTTCAAAGCAGCCTGCGAGTGGTTAGCCTCCTGAATCCCCTACGCACTAAAGAAAGGCACTTGGCCAGATTTCTGCACAACCTGGAGCCAAATTTTAAGTTTGGGAAAGCAACAGCATGTAAAAACCACAAGCAGCAGGTGAAGCACAACCTACCTCCCAGAAGCGGAAGAAAGCTTGTCCCACTGCTTAGGGCCACTCGGTGGCAGACCTGAGCTCTGGCCCGGATACATCACTGTTTTAGTCTGGGCATGGAGCTTGCCGAGAACTGTATTCAATGCAAACCACCGTCAGCAGCTCTGAATGGTCAAGATGCACAAGAAACAAGGCAAAAGCTCCTTCACAAACGCCACCAAGGACAAGAGAAACGTCAGGGGCATTATGCTGGCCTTCCAGGAGACTGCTGGGAATGAGCCTGAAGATCACAGTTAGATCAAGTACTCAGCACTACCCAGATAAACATACCGAAACCTGCCAGGTACCAGAAGACTTTAACACTGATGGACTTCAACTGGTCCCTTAAGCAGGACGAAAGCATACATGGGGAAAGATAAATATCAGCTGATTGGGCAGACATAATACCGACACCGCATGAGCTGATTATATGGTCTCACGTATTTAAAGCAGAGGTGATCAAAGAAAATGACACAACACGGCTTCAGCTATACCACTCATGCAGTTCCCTGCATATGGGCAGTAGGTCATCATGACTATACTAGTCTAGTCCAGAGGTAACCTAGTCCTCTCCAAAGTGGTATCGTCCCACAGAAACCTGGGGGTTTCTACCTCCACGTCCTATCCAGGTAACAACTGATCTCTGCACAGCATCTGTCCCACTGGTGTAATCCTGCAAGGCTGAGGCACGCTCACCACCAGGGTCTCGGTCCCAAACCCACTGCGCTCACCAGCACAACAACTTCACAGTGTTTCTCAAGGGAGGAAAAGAATAAAAGCTCAGTGGGAAAAGCACCAGGCCACTCCACTTACTGCCCAGCCTCTGACACAATTAGGGAGAATTCTTTCCCTGGCCGCCACAAGAAAGAATGGATTAAAATAATCCATGGAAGGAAGCTGAAAATAGCAATCCAGAAAGCTGCAAACATCTGGAAGTCCAGTGCTTTGCTCTACAATTCTGAATTGATTTCTTGCCTCAAATAGATTTCTCGATGGACTGCAGTTAAAAAGAATTACACATTGCTGTAAAATGCTACTCGTTTTCATTTTGGATTTTATTTTCCTTTCTTTGCTTTCTATATCCTTTCACGTTTTATCAGCCACGCCTCGGTTTTTAGCTATCTTTCTTTTCCACTGTTCTTCTGGCCAAGCTGCTCTGCATCCAACCATTTTTATGTTCTATCAGAAGGATTCTGCTGCAGGTGGTTTACACAGCCTTATTACATTTCCCTATGAATAGCTGGTCAGTGGCAAAAATGCCCACTGTGAGCATTGACTACGACTGCTGAGAAGATTCATGGAAACATCTGAATATTTATCACTGAGGTAATCGTTTTGTGAGCCGCTCCAAACCCTCAAGATACCCTTGTCCCATGCCTCCAGAATATAAATTTCCATCTCTTGTCCTGGTCCCTGCTCGTGAGCCACAGGGAGGGAGGAAGATGGTGAGGAACGATGTGAAAACAGCTTCGCCTTTCTGAAGAGCTTGCAAGAACACTGTTGAGTTGGACACAATAGAGAGACCATTCAGGTCCCCCTCACTGCCATGGGATATCACTGTAGCCTAGGTACGGTGCAGCGTACCCAGGTCTATTTGCGGCCCTGCTATAGGCTTACACTACTACAGACAACGCAATAGCCAGGGTTAACTGCTCACTTAGCCTAAAATAAGTCCAGCTGCCACTTGAAAGGGTGCTCCTGCCATTTCCCCCTCCAACCATTTTTCACTGGCTGCTGTTGTAGAGACGCACGTGAAAAGGAGAGGATAACGCGTGGGGTTTCCAGTGAGGGATCTCAAGACACCAAAGCCAGCTCTCAAGAGCCCTGGAGTTCAGGCTTACAGACGCGTTGGGCTCTTACTGGCACGAGAGCTCCTTTGCACTTATCCTGCCCAACCTTACCGCTGAGCTCCTGTGGATAATACAGAAAAAAAAAAAAAACCTGCTAGGAGTCCCACAGCTTTGATCTTCATCTGACTTTTGAGGGCTTTCAGGCATCCATTTCCACTTTAAAATAGGGAAAGTACTCCAGCATTTAATTACCACAGAGGCTTAAGAAAACATTTTGAAGGTGCTGGAATGAAGAATGTCCGGTATTATCATTACTTGAATTTCAACATGAGCAAAGGTAAAACTGTCTGCAATGGAAACAGGAAGGCAAAAAAGGAAGAGCAAAGAAAGCTAAACCCTCCGCGAGCAACAGCGAGAAGTTTTCAGCTGTGGCAGAACTATCCAAAGGAAGTGGGGGGAAATCTTTCACGACCGTTCGAGACTGACCACTACAGATGGTTCCTGCCAGGTTTGACAAAACAGGAGGGAGCAATCTTCCTTTCGGGAAGAGGATGGGCAGACCCAGAAGCTCTAAAAGTAAAAATCTGGACAGTAAGAGCTCGTGTCACTCAGGTAGAAGGACGGTCGGCTGCGTCTAGGAGACAGCACCTCCAGGAGGATCCCACCATCCTGAACAGGACCGTGCTGCCTTGGGTGGCTTTTGTGCCATTCCCTTGCTCACCGTGAGCCTCTGTTATATATTATTACTGCCTGTGAGGAATGGATTATTAGTTGCCCTGAATGCTTCTGCCCTGGAGCTTACGTCAGGAACGCCTGGAAAGCTCCTACTGCAAAGCTACTAGTTTTGCTTAGGTATTTCTAGGTAACGCAGCTTAACTTCCTAAATGTACAGAAATACCACAAAAGCCTTGGAGAAACAAAAAAGACTAATTTTGGTCAATAATAACACAGAGTAATTGGATTATTAATGAGCAACGATTGCAGTCTTTAAAGAGATACAAAGAGTAGATCTAGATGAACGTTGTTTAGAACAGCGAAAACGCTAACGATGCAACCTGATGTTTTTGCACGCGCAAGGCATTTGGGGGCAGATTCATCTTTGGTGGAAAGCTGCTGCCAATAATGGAGTTGCATCGGCCGTTCACTTGGCGTGCTGCCTTTGTCAAATCTTCTGGTGGCCTTCACCGAGTTGCTGTTACCTGGTAGCAACTGCAAGCGCTAAGTGAGGGAGCAGCCTGGGTGAGAGCCCTGGGCTGCCAGAGCCTTCAAGGCCCCCTGCAGAGCCCGTCTGCCCTCTTCCCTCTACCTGCAAAGCGCGGAGCGAGCTGACACAACAGCCTTCTTCGGCAGTCCTCGGTCTGCTTCAATCACATCTGCGTCGACCGCAACGCTTCCCATCCTCAGCGCTCGAACCGTTTAACGGGGAAGGGCAATTTCCTTCTGCACAGGTCATGGAAAGAGAAGCAAGGACTGATAAAGACGAAAGGGCCTCTCCGGCATCGCCCAGGGGGGCTGTAGAGAAGCTGGGAACAGGAGCCACTTCTCCAGAGTCCCGGCCCCGATGGGCACCCTGTAAGTCATCAAGCGCTCAAGGTGGTGGGCAGGTGCCTATAGCACCACTGGACTTTTGAATAAAACACGCAAAGCACTAACGGAGGGCAGTCGGCGATCCGGATGAGAACATCGCCTCTGCTGAGATCGTGAGAACGTCCCAGTTCCACCAGAGGTTTTTGCGGCTTTAAAAACACGGAGGGTGTAAATTCTCCTGCCGCCGAGCACCAGAAACCCACGAGCTAATAGCGCTCCGTATGGACGGGCCACTCTCGTGTCTCGCGCAATGTGCTCTACAGCCTGTGTCTCCGACACCGTCCCAGGCAGGGCACTGAGTTACACGTACTGCGGGTTTGATCCAGCCCGGCAATTTACTGCCTCCTCGGGAAGGCTTTGATATTTTCGAACCACAACAGAGTATTCACTGCGCTTGAAAGGCAACCGCTAGCTTAGCTGCCGCGGAAGTATTTGCAGTGCCCTGGGAGCTGAAAAGCCCTTCAAAACCTTTAGTTTTTATAAGCTAAATTAAACAAACAAGTCCCCCCTCTCCTTTTTTTTTTTTTTTTTTAAATTTCCTTGAGCACTGCTGGTGCCTATCGCCCTCCTAGGCTTTCGAAGCGTCGCTCGGACGTGCAGGAATTAAACGGAACAGCCTGGAGTCAAGCCTGCCGTTACAGACGGAGAAACGGAGACTCGGCACTGCTCCTAACTCCTCCGCTAGACCGGACCCAGGGAGAGGGGTGCAAAAAACGGGAGACGCCGCCTAAAAGCAGCCGTTGACTTCGTCCTCCCACGCGGGCGTAGGCGGCGAGGGGGGTGGGAGTGAGCAAAGGGTAGGCGGCGGGGGCAGCTGCTATTTCCAGCTGCGCTCCTGTGCGCTTTCTCCAGGCGCGGAGATTTGGGAGCATGTAGCAGGAGGTGGGGGGGGGACTGGCGGCAGGGGGGGGACCGAAAAGGAAAAGAGCATGAGTCCTTGCAGGCAACGTGCTGGCAAAGAGCAGGAAAGTCACCGTGGACCTGGCATGCTGCTACGATCACTGTTTTCAAAATAAAACAAAGCCCAAGGCTCCTGGCGCCCCCGTTTTATGAATCGGATGGAACCGAATCTGATGGAAATAAGGCCAGTTGATAGAGAGGGACACACGGATGCGAGGCAACAAAACGATGCTAAAAAACCCTGCTCGCGGAAAGCCTGCCTCCTAATAAATTGCAAGGTTTTCTTCAGTCCCAGGGATTATGTAATATGTTCCTGCCTGCTGCTGACTCATATTTTTCAAAATATATCTGCGAAGGAAAACATATGTACGTGCATTTGAATATTATGTTTGCATGCATATGTATACGTAGAGATAAATATGCCTGCACACGCACAGATTCATGCACAAACACACACGCACGGGCACGTGGATGGGCGCTGTGTGTGCGCGAGAGGATGAAGGAGAGGGACAGCCTGACATCTGCTCTAAAAACACACGCTGGAGAGAGATTAAACCGTCACCGTTTTCTGGGGCAAAACACAGCAACTGTTTTAACACAGTCGGTGGAGGAGGAGGAGGAGGAGGAGAAGAAACCTGCACCCGCTGCAAGCTACAGGGGGAGAACAAAATAACGAGCACCGGGGAATGAAGCGCCCTACAACCCCTAGCCAGACCTGGGCTTTGGAGACTAGATGCAGGCATGTATCGAGCATAAAATCCAGCTGGAAAAATGGCAATAAAGTCCAGCTGGAAAAACGGCGATAAAATCCAGCTGGAAAAACGGCGATAAAATCCAGCTGGAAAAACGGCAATAGAGCCAATGTGACAATTTGCAAACGCTGGGGCCAGCCCACCTCAGAGAGGACAGCCCCAGCGCCCAGCCCATCAACGGGTGCTGCACCTGGCGGGGGGAGCAAAGCCACCAGCAATTCCTAAATTTTATAAATTAACTATCTGTAGGGTCTCGATCCCCTTCATTTAATGCCTACGAATACACTTCCCAGCCTCCAAATCCGCACCCAAGCAGACAGTCTCCTCCTGGTTGACGACTCACCCTTCGTTACAAGCCACCCATTTAGTCTTAAGCCTATTTGCTCCCGGCCTGCTGTATCGGGAGGTTTGGTTTCTTCTCTTTGTGCGTGCGCGCGCTTTTAACGCGGCAGGAACGACTTGGAGACGCTGCTGCAAAATCCTTGGTGTCCAGCAGCTGGGATCGACCCGCTGCTGGGCACCGTGGGATTAGAGATTCGTCTGCCCCTGACCAGGGGAGATCGAAACTCCATCCCGCCGTCAACCGCAGATGCCGAAACGAAGGCGGGCGCTTTCGGTGAACGACGGCTGACTTGGCGCCCCAGCCCAGCGTGGGTCCCCCCACCCTCCGAGCCCGGCGGCGTTGAAGAGCCGCCTCTGAGGCCGCTGCTTTATAAAATACAGCTTTGCATACGTACAACGCTACAGCCATAAAATTCAAGCGTAAGACGCCAATCTCCATCAGCTTCCCGTTGCCATTTAAAGGGCGCTGATTCTTGCTTCATAGAAACTTTAAAAGCTCTTTCACCTAGATTCCAAATCTGCTCTATAAATGTTACTTTTTAACTTAATTCTCACAGCAACTCAGAGAAGAACAAGCATCCAGCCTGCCAAAAAAGCTTTGGAATGAACGTTAAAGACGAACACGAAAGATCGATCATACTTTTCCAAGATTACAATGGAAGTGACTGAAGCTCAGCGAGATAAGGGAAGAAAATTGCACATAAATTAATCAGTACCTTATCAAGCCGAGAAGGAATTTTTGATAGCAAGTGTTTTCTAAATGCGGTATCAGAACAGAAACTTCAATGCACAACCGATTAAGAAAATCTTGTCTGATGCACTGAACGTGCTACAGGAGAGCGGAAGCATCAGAAATAACACGGCGAACGTGGTCCACAGAAATCCTTTGAAAAAATCGTCTGCTAATAATGCCAGCAAGATTGTGACTCCCTTTTTTTTTTTTTCCCCAAGCTGGAACAATTTTACGTGACAAAACTTTTCTGCAGATATACCCAACAAATTAGCCCGTTGCTCGCCAGGATGAAAGACGGATCCCTAGAGCATCTCTCTGCATTTGTACCTATCCTGGTGTAGCTGAGACCATACTGTATTTTTTAATCCTGAGAAACACCTCCTAGGTAATTAGGGTCTTTGCCGCTTTCAAGAGTCAAGAATTGGCAACAGAAGAAACTTAACTCGTCAGAAACAGCCACTTCCAGGCAAATACCCCAAGTTTCGGAAGGGAACAAAATATCTCTGCAACATCACTGGAGTTTTACTTACTTGATCAGCGTGAGACTGAGCTGGCTCTTCAGCAGCCCTGGACAGATACAAGACTCTCAGATATGCCCCTGGCCAGGATATCACCAACCAAACGACAATTATCTTCGTTCGCGTTGGAAATAGGACTCCTTCCCCAAAGATCACCTCGCGTGGCAGCCGCGACACCACGAGAAGGGAAGAGTCCAGGTCACGATACTGAGCAAGGAAGTACCTTGCAACGGGATCACACCACCCATTGAGACCCCGCTACCTCCACCGCTGCCCGGCCGGACGCTAGGGTTGCCCACCCAGGACTGTCACCTACGTAGTGAGGGGGGCTACTACTGTTTGCCTTGCGAGTCCTGGCAGGATCCTAGAGGACGGCAAGAGGGAAATGGTGCCTCAGAGAGTTAAATAAGAGAGCCAAGAGGCTTACAGTGTCCCCACTCTGCTATTTAGCTGGAGACGCCTGCCTGGAATAGAAATTAGACTGTCCATGCGCTACGTTAGATGTGTTTCAGCTGATGCAAAAGATGGGGCAGACACTAAACCGCATGGGACCGTCCACATGGGTGCGGACAGACTTTTCTGCTCCGGGACTCTGCTACGCTGGGACCCTCAAAACCCCCTGAAAGATACTCTTCACCAGGGTGCAAACACCTTCCTCCAGAAATCACCCCAACAAGCCTGTTCTTGCGATACTTGGGGCGACAAGGTTCAGGTAAAAACGGACAAGCCAGAAACCACCCTGCATGGTTGTCCGACGCACACCAGCAAGGGTTCAGGGGTGGGAGTAGAGCCTAGCGGGGCGAGCGGCAGGAGCCCTGCTTCTGCCCCCAGAGCCTCGCTCTGCTCCTAGCTCGCCACGTCACCACGCTTTGCTGGTGCCTCAGTTTCCCTGCCTGTGTTATGGGCAGAGTGAGAGCTACCCAAGGCCGCACACCCCTTGGAAATCCTGCGTATGAATAAACCGGAGTCAGCTGAAACCCCGATCCAATTCTTTAAATACCTTCCTGTTGTGCTCCTTCGTTCCCTAAGGCCCTCACGCATTTGGGGGTAAAGCTTTTAGGCCTGCCCAGCATGTCCATCAATGGGAGAGCTCTGAAGGCTTCTTGCCCTCTGCTCAGGCTTCCCAGTACATACCCATCAGCATGATGGTCCTGATAACGCAAGAGAAATACTCTGCAAGGCCTGTTTTTAACTGGAAATAAGCAGTCGGGCCGCCTGCTGCTTTGTCGGTGAGGAGGACAGCAGGGCTAGAGACAACCCAGCCATCGGATGGTTCTTTTGAATTAAGAGCAAGGCTCATTTCTGCTCGGAGTCCCAAGGAATTCAACCACAGTGGATTGAAACAATTAAAAAAAAAAAAAAATCTTCCGTGATTCCTCCAGCAGCATCTATTTTTAGTCGGGAGCATAAATCACTACAGCTTGCCATCTAGAACAGGATTCCCGTCAAACACGTGCAAAATCTCACTACGGATAGTCGCGCCAACGTGGGCACACCCACCTTGTCTACCTACACCGCCATACCCCGCCACGCAAGTGGAAAACCAACGCTTTGCATCTGAAGGGCCTTGCAGAAAGAGAAGAAACAGGCGCCGAGCAGTCTTGGCTACGCCGTGCATCACGTCCCTCTTCCGCAACTGGGAAGGAGGAGTCGCAAAGAGGTGAAGCAACGTGCCCAAGACCACACAGTAAATCAGTGGCAAAGCTGGGACGCAGCAGACCTGTGCCCTGCCGCCGCTGCAACCGCTAACCAAACCCACCCTCCTCGCGCCGAGACAATTCTTCCGCTGCGGTCAACAGCGGCTACTCTTCCTCAAAGCCTCCGAACTTCTGACGATCGCAGACACCTCACACGCAAGAGGCAAACCGACGCGTTTTACCAAAGCGGCTCTCGTAACGTGCCCTGCTACGATGCGCGTTGCACGCAGTCACCACGCGCCGCCTTCACGCAGACGTGCCACGGAGAACGCCAAGCACGGCACGGCCCCCCCGCCGCACACGAACGCCGCGCGGGCGTAACCCGCGCGCCCGGGCGAGCGAGCGAGCGCTGCGCACAAAGAGCGCCGCTGCCTCTCCCGTCACAGCCGGCGGGCGGTCGTCAGGCGCAGGCACAAAACGGCGGCAGCCAAAGGAAACGAACGGGTCAAGGAGAAGGGTCCTAGCAACAAAATTTCCAAAAAAAGGGGGGGGGGGCGTGAGGGGAGGGGGGGGGAACAAACAAAAGCGAAAAACCACTTACGCGGATTTTTGGCAATTCTCCTTCAGACATCAGGCACAGCAGTCGGGCTGCGCCCTGAACAGCCGATCCAAAAAGAGCTTGTGAGCGCGTTATGCGGACGGCGGCGGCGGGGGGGGGGGGCAGCGCTACGCCGGGTCGGCCTAGGGGAGGGGGCAGCCCCTCTGCGCTGCCCCAGCCGGCCTCCGGCCTCCGGCAGCCCAGCGCGAAATCCAGACGGCAGCGCGGACCCGAGGCGGCAGGTCAAGCGACCTCCGAGCTGGCCCGTGTCCCCCCGCCGCCCTCCCCTTATCTAAGGAAGGGGCCCGAGCCCTTAAGGAGGCGGCTGGCCGCTCGGCGGGACCCGACTTCTTTTTACGGACCGGGTGAAAGGGGGCTTGCTGCGACGCAGGCAGAGGCGCTGTCCCGACTCCGGGGCCCACAGCGCTGCGGCCTGCTCCAGCAGAGGGACGGGAGCGAGGTCTCCCCGCGCCCAGCCGGAGCCAGGGCAGCAGTCCCCGGGGGGGGCGGGGGGGGTTATGGGTCACAGAGGTGCCGTTTTGTGCAAAATCCAGCTTTGAGGCCAGATTTTCCCAGAGGGTCAGTGCTTTGGTGGGGGTTTTTTTTGTTTTGTGTTTTTTTTTGGTTTTTTTTTCCGCAAAGGGAGGACGCCCACCTCTTCCCGCCCCGGCCCTGGGCTTGAGCGTCCCCGCAAACGCCACGCGCCGAGCGAGAGCTACGGAGCCAAAGCTTGCCGAGCCGGCGGCGAGCGGCCAGCACCTCGAGTCGTCCCGGCGAGCCTAGCGGGCACGAAAGCTGCGGCTACCGCCACTTTACGGTGCGCCCATCGCCCCCTCAAATTTGGCAAGCGCGGTCGCTTCCCAGCACAGGTTCGCTCCGGCGAGGAACCAGGAACGGTGCCACCCCAAAAGGCGGCAAAAGATTGGCACGGGTCTGCGGCGCTCCTGGAAAGCCGGGACTGTTGCAACGTGCTAATTTGCTCCTGCAAACGCGGCAGCTGGAAGCTCAACTGCAGGCTCTGAAAACGCAAAATCGCAGGGGCAACGCTGTGCAGCCGCGGTGGGAGCAGCCGGCTGGAGGCCTGTGGGAAAGGGCGGCAGGAAGAAATCAGGCTGAACAAGCCAAACCCCCTTGGCTCACTTTTTAGGCTTATTTCCTCGCTTTCCCCCAAAAGCCCGCAGGGCAGCCCCATACAACAAGCAGCACACCGAGTTTTCCGCTCCAAACTTTTCATGCTGCCCTGCAAAAGCCCGCTTTCTTGGACGCCATCGGGAGAATAAAACGCAAGGCGGTTGCGATCAAACTGCATTATTTCCCTCAAAAGCATGGCCCGCTATGAAAAGAAGCGAGCGGCCAGCGATGGCCCCCCCGGCGCCCCCCCCCGCCCCAGCGACACAAAACACGCCACCGCTGGGATTAAAACGGGCTCACGCGAATTAAGAGAGTCGAGCACAGCAACCCCCCGCACACGCTCTGGCATAACGCCGCCATGTGCACGCAGGAGCCGGGAAACCCGGGCTCCGCACCGAGCAACGCGCTTGCACGCAATCCAAAGCCACCTTAGGTCCCCAGCGGTCCTCGTAGAAATCTTACTGAAAGGTAAACCTTCACGCCAGGCGGCTACCCGTAAGGAAAACAGGCATTCAGACACAGTCGAATCCCTTTTTTTTGCTCCTTTTTTTTTTTTTTCCTTTTCTTCCCCCCCCCCCCCCATTTTTCCACCCTTACTCCTCCAAATCACTATGTCCTTCCAAACTGCTTCCCCGGCAGGATTATTCTGGCCGCTGGTCGACTGCCGGGCGATCTCTGTCCGCTTCGGTTTCCGAGCGGTTCTGCAGCTCATGGGACTAAGGACATAACGTAGCTCACGTGAAAACAAAGGCAATCTGAGCTGTTTAACAACGCGAACCATCCTCTTCCTCCTCCTCCTACTCCTCCTCCAAATTACTTATTTTAAAGACGACTCTCCCAGTGTTTTAGGAGGTGAAGCAGGTAGCGCTTCCACGGACAGCTACAAGTGAACAAGAGGAAACACAGCCGGCAGGCGCTGGAGGGGCTACTTTGGGCTCGTCTCACCGGCTTCTGGCGTTTCTATGCGTTAAAGCAGGCTACTGTCACTAAACACCTCTTGCTACCACCCTGGGACCCAGCGAGTTATTTTTTTCCCCCCTTTTCTTTTATTTACAGCTAAAGGCAGGTTTGAAAGTGCCAGATTTGCAGCATTTGACTTAAATTCCAATCATGACACCAGCCGGGAAAACTCTGTTCCTAACTAAGTACCTCCATGCATTTAACTTGCAGCAGGATCGACTCTCACGTAGAAATAACTACTTCATCCGTGCCTGTATGAATCAGCTACATGAACCTTTCCGATCAGTGGAGTGCATAGCATAAATAATATAGACGGCTGGAATTAGCACCCACTAGTTAAATTATCAAAGCAATATCATTCCCCTGAATATTGTCACGAGAGGTAAACATTTTCCAATTAAACTGTGATTTTTTTTTTTCTTGGAGCAGTTCCGATCTTTTCCTTTTAATAGATAAAAAGCAGGACAGATTTCTAACAGCAACACTGCTAACGTACAGAGACATATTTTCAAGGAGAAGAGGCATTACTCTTTTTCAGACAGTCCTTTCATATTCTCACTGAAACTTCACGCACTGCAACTCGATCCCCCCAAGCCACCTCTTGATCGCAAGCTGCAAACACTGTAATTTTGGTCCAGACACCTTTCAACAGAAGGACCTCTAACTAGTGGGCACCTTTTCATCCAGCCCATAATGTGCAACTTAGCACTTCATTTTCAAGAAAATCAATGTAAATAAAGTCACGCAAAACAACCCATCTCAAAATCCTGTTATCCTAGAGGGGCAAAGCTTTTTCCTTAGGCGCATTACCAAAAATTGCATGTACGTATACAAATATATACAGGTATATAAAAGAAACGTAAAATAAGATTTCTAGAGAAATCAAAAACACCCCCCCCAGCCCCTCCGTATCTGTTGCTTTAGCAAAGCAGAACAAAGCATGCATCCCCTTTTCTCCCCGAGCCCTCCTTCCCAATTTGCAAAGAAATAAAACACATGCAACCAGCGCGGGGGGGGGGGGGGAGAAAAAAGGCCGAGCAGGTTACGTTTCAATGCCTCTTACACCTTTAAAGAAAAGGAGCTAGGCTAAATCAGCGCGGCCGTAGCATTTGGAGGCTTTGGGGCTGAACACTGAGAAACCAAGTCAGATCACCAATGCAACACAGAGAAATAAACAAACTAGAATTCTCCTCTTTTCTTTTTTTTTTTTCTTTTCGTGGCTGAATGTTATTTTAGCAAAGATTTAATCCTTCACTAGGATTTCTCACCACCACCACCACCAGCCCTCCCTTAACAACGTCCGGAGCTCGATTCCCTTGCACGCACCACCTCTCACCTGGCAGCTACATGGTTACTCTCACCGATGCTACATATTAACGGCTCGCTAGAAATTTCGACCAAAACCACTTATTATGAACTTGAGCCCACGATCGCAAAGGCAGCAAAACAGCACAGCCAGCGCTCATCCCAGACAGCTACGTCCGCCCGGCTGCTACCTAGAGAGGTATAGCGCGCTCTCGGTCGCCGACAGCTCAAGGAAGGGAGCAGCGTTATTTAGCACATTTAGAAACCCAGGCAAAAAGCAGCTACACTTACAGGCATACTCAAAAGACAAGACACGACAAAAGAGTTAGGGAGAGAATAATAATACCAACGTCATACATATCACAGCGAGGCCATGTTGAAGCTCAACGCGTTTCCCCCCTCAGTAAGAAATCTCTCTCTCTCTCTCTCTCTCTCCTTTCTCCCTCTCGCTCGCTCGTGCTCTCTTGTTGAATTGCTAGCGGTAGTAGTAGCCCCCAACAGCTCAGGAGAAAAAATCCATTTAACGCGTGCCCAGGAAGAACATGAGTATGACATTCACAAGCAAGAGCACCACGATCACGGCAAAAACGACCACCGTTTGCACATCCAAGGTCATGGTGCAATGCAGAACACTGTAGTGTTCAAGATGGGGGGCTGGCAGATTTGGAGAAGTCAACCTCTGCTCTGTAAGACTGTCCATACATCCACCATGCTAGAATAGAGGAGCAAACTGTTCCCGGCTGCGGTTTGGCTCGTAAATGCTTTGTGGTCTGCTTTTTGGGTTCTTTTTTTTTAAAAAAAAAAAAAAAGGGGGGGCGGGGGAGGGGGGATTTTTTGCTTGATGTTGTTTTTTTTTTTGGGGGGGGGGGGGTGGTTGTCCCTCCTAGCTGCTGTCTCTAGCTCACGCTGGAGCCCGCTACGTGAAGCATCCTCACAACCAGTGAGCGCTTCGGCGGCAGAAATCCTCCCCGCAGGCAAAGGCGGCGAGCGCGGTCCGCGCCGTCCTCCCGCGCCGCTCGTCGCCGCCGGCTCCCGGTCCCGCCGGCTCGGTCCTCCCTCTGCCTCTCGCTCCTCAGTTCGTCAAGGCGCTGCGGAGAAGGAGCCCGGGCGAGTGCGGCGGCGGCGGCGGCGGCTGGGCGAGCGGCGGCGGCGGCGGCGGCTGCTGCATCCCCCGGCGCGGGGCGGCCCCGCGCGCATACTAATGAGCGGCGGCGGCGGCGGCGGCGGCGAGCGGAGGCAGCGCCGCCGTCACTCAAGGGCGGCAGGAAGCGGCGGCTCCAGCGATGCGGCGGGTTTCCGCCGGGGCGGGGAGGGGAGGCGCTGCGGGAGCCCGAGCGGCTGCGGCAAGGGGGCTTGGGGGGGGGGGACTCTCCCAGACCGCAGAAGTAGCGGTTACCTTAGAGAGACATCCCCCCCCCCCCAAAAAAAAAAAAAAAGGAAACCAACCCTATATGCTCACCTGAAAAAAGCGGTTTACAGCACTGAGGGGGGAGACAAATGCAGCAATGTTGCCAATGCACACGCGTTACAGGCTAAAATGTGAAGGGGGGGGGGGCTGGTGGGCAACGCGCTCCAGGAAACCTGCTCCCTAGCATTGCTCCGGGGCGTTCATAAACCCAGACTAGGCCAACGTGCAACAACCGAGCCGCCCATCCTTTCCCCCGGGGCAACCAAACCCCGGAGTTTAGGAAGGCTTCCATGTCTTAATCCCGAACCGGCGCGGCCGGCGTCTTCCTCGCTCGTCTTCTCTCTCCCCCTGCGTTTGGGGAAGACACAGGCCGGCTTCTGCTCTTAACCCCAGCCTAGCCGGAGCTGCTGGCCTGGGGCGCGGACAGCAGGTGTGCTGCATCGCTCTGCTCGGAGCCTGCGTTTTCCATCGCGAAATCAAGTATGTGTTTTTAGGACTGTCAGCCCAACGGGGAACGTCTAACGCAATCCTAGGCTAAGCAGAAGGGCAAGCGCATAACGGGCGGCGAGGGTTCGTTGCCGTCACCAGCCTCTTCCCAACCAATACAGGCAATTTTCCAAAGCCCAAGCCTGAGCTCCCGGGAACGTCCAAGAAGTCCCAGCTCTGCTCTCAGCAAACTCCAAATGTAGATGCATCTTCAGGGCCACTTAATCTTTTCCTCTAAACTGGAGCGAACACGGAAGGAGCCTGGATCTGGATCCCAGGCTCCGATTCATCTTTTACTTCCTACGGAAAGCACCCGCGGAGCTTTTCTCCCCGGACACAGCAAGCCTATGGGTGCCCCGGGGGATCCCGCACGCTGCAGAGTGCTGCGGGGGGACCGGCGGGAGGCAACACGGAGGAGCCGGAGCAGGGAAAGGGCTTGATGTGCGCCGTTCCCGGGCACCATCCCAGGTACCCAGCACCGGAACTGCAACCGGAGCTGCTCCCGGGCCACGCCATCGTCGCCGACCCGATTCGGCCGCCTGCCTTGGGCTGGGTGTTTGCTTCCGTTCGGCACCGAGAACCGGGAAGCAGCAGGCTGGACCCTCCGTGCTTTTGCACGTATACATAGGAGGGAGGGAGAGAAGGGGGGCACCAGGCAGGTAAAAACAGTAGGGGCCTAAGAAACATCGAGAAAAAAAGATGCAGCAGCACTTGCACATGCTCAATAGATACTTCCGTAGCTGAGGAGGAGGATGTCATTAGGAGCAAGGTGCCTGGCAAGTCTCCGGCAGTCACCCTGCAAGAGCTGAGCCAGTCAGAGCGCAGGGGAGGGCAGAGCTTCTAAACAGAGGGGCTGCACCCAGCCGCCTGCCTTTAAACGATGGCGCGACGCGGGAACGAGAAGCCCGCAAATACCGATATCGCGCGCCGTTTAAACTTGTGCGTGTCACAGCCACCAAGGAGGACCGGCACGAGCACGTTTACTGCACGGTGGCTTCAGCTGAATTTACAGTCACGGTATTCCCTACGGCACTTACTGCTTCATACAATTTCCCGCGCCTTCTGCACGCACTAAGTGCTAATGTTACTAAGAAAACGGATGATACTTTCCCTTGGAAACTTTACGGGGAAATAACACCTACGCATCAGGGTTTTACATAAAATCACCCCGCAGTTGGTTTAACTTCACGGGATGCTTTCCTGAAAAGTTTCGGCTGCCCTTCTGCAGAGCCTTAAACTGAGAGACAAGAAGAAAAGATGCATCAGAGCTGCATAAAATACCTCCTCCCCGTCCTCAGCCCTGTTTTAGCACTGCACGCGCCCTGACGTTACAGGAGCCTTCTCGAGCGCAATTTGCAACGCGAGAGAGGCGATGGCATCTTCTATATGAGAAAGCTGTTTTGAGCTCCAGCATCTCTGCACCAGTCCTATCAGTAAGGAAGGGGCCACGGGTTTCACTAATGCATTGCATACATACTTTTATTTATATTTACATATATATGGGTATGCAGAGATCTGTATATATACACTTATAGACATGTGTATATACTCGACTCCCAAATAAGAGACAAATCAGAAAGACCACTGTAAGAGCGTTAATTACAATAATGTTAATTTTGAGGTATCTCACTGAAGTAGATGCTGCCAAATCTCAATTCCTCCTGCGCGTAATTGGGCCAAGCCATGTGAGCACGACTCCCTCCAATGGATGTCTCTAGCAATGAGCACAACCCAGTATTTTCAGCTCAACAAACGCAGCTTTTACTCGGGAGCGAGAATTTATAACGTGAAGGCTTAACGGCCCTATTTTCACCTCCCACGGCCAGGTACGCTATCTCGGCACGGGCTGGCAACCGGCGGCACGATGAGCCAGTGGCAGGTGGCAGCAGCGGGGTTCAGCCCCAAATCCCTGTCCTGCCGTCGGCCCCCATGCAGCTTAGCCCCGCCACCCTGCAGCAAGCACACGTCCTGCACACGCAGAAGCTTCTCTGCTTTCCTACCACCTCTGCTCTGTCTGCCGTTACTTGCAAAAACGAAGGTAACCTGCACGCAGACCCCAGGCACCGATGTTACCGCAGCTGGAGACGGCGTTGCATGCGAGCTCTGGGATCTGGCACGAGCACCCCACCTCTACCAGTCCAGGAAAACGTGCGCATCAGCCAGCCAAAGGGGATAAATCTTCCCGGGAACCTGGGAAAGTTTCAAACAGATCCCCAGCTGGCTCCTGATTCTGAGCGGGAACTAGGAGCGCGTTGGTCTGGACGGGATTAACCCACAGCCTAAGGGGAAAGGACTACGCGCTATCATCGTTCCTGCGCTTCTTTGGTTCTTCCTGTTGCATTTCTTTCTTGAGCACGAGCCCTGTCTGAGAACGTCATGGCAAAAAAGGAGGGTTTTCCTAAACTGAAGCTTTTTCCTTGCTGCAAAAAACACGCAAGTCTGACACAGAGCCCCTTTTCTCCCTCGTTTCGGCCAGAGGCGAGGCGTCAGCCTGTGAACTGCCGAGCTAGTGCAACGTGCAGCTTTTCTTGAAGAATTTGGTAATTTTGTGTATCTATGGACTGACTTTGCCGTAAGCTTTGGGTTCCAGTACCTCTGAAAGGCCCCAAATATCTACAATGAGTTATCCAAGCTGAGCAGCATGCAAAACCACAGAGTATTTGTAAAAGCTAATCTTGGCAGTTAAAAAATTTTCTTTTCCAGCCACCTGCTTCTCCTTGCCTGTCCACTCCATCCTTCAAATGCAAAGTTGGGGACTTTCTGCCAGTAACTTGCCCTAGTTCTTCTCTCAGCCGTTTTCCTTTTCAGTGCTCTGCATATCTCCCTCAGAAGCTTTTGCTTCACCTCATCAGCGTGAATGTCCTCTACCAAACAAGAAAGCAAAGTTGTGAGATGACTACAAAGTTCAGCTTCCTACAGCATCTCACGTATTACTTGCGCAACCGGCTTTACCGAATTAACAGCGTAACGAGACAAGCAAATGATTCATTTATAAAACTAACATAAAACACAATTACAGAAAGACAAGGGGGAAGGAAGAAGAGGGAGGCAAGATAAAAAGATGATCTCAAAAGCTGGTGAGCATAAATAAGACTTTCAGAGGAGGAGGCTGAGATGAGAGCCTGCGAAGCAGTGAAATGGGAGGGAAGGTGGATGGGCACCAGAGCAGAGAAGACCCAGGAAGCTGCTTTTGCAGCAAGGCTAAGCGCGCTAGAAAAGAGGTAACTTTTTAAGCCCATGTTTGCAATGCTTAACGAAGCAAGGGCACTCGCTGCTGGAGGTCGAGTTGGCCGTGCTGCTTAACCTGCATGATCAACTGGACAACAGCGTTAGCCAAAGACCAAGGGGGCTGACCTGAGCACCTGGGTTAGTGCTCTAGCTATTCCATGAAGACAAAAACGCGAATATCTCAAACCTCTAGGAAGCAGCACACTGATCTTCCCAGCTTGGCCCTTGGTAAGCGGAGTATAAAAAGATAATAAAGAGCTCAGGCAAGCTCTGTTAGATGAACCCTTTCCCATTTTTCACCAGTTCTAATCTCATCTATCACTCAACAAGAAGCGATACTATACAGCAAAATTACGTCCCAGGGTACAGATCTACTTATTTTAACCATTTCCTTTAATACGAATAGCCAGATGGCAATTAAACGTGGGCCTGGGAGCTTACTACCTACTTGTGCACTAGTCATAGCTAACTGTCTTCTTGAAAACCAACCACGTTCCAGATGCACAAGCGTTAACCCCTTGAGCAAAGGGGGGTAGTGACACGTCAGATGCTTGGACCACGTCTGCAAAGGAGACCTCGGTTAATCCTGGTTTCTTCTATAAGCGGAGCCAATGTCTCAGCAGATGGTGCTCTTCCCTCTGCCAAAGAATTAAAGCACACACGTGATGCTAGGAGGGGGAGATGAAGCCAAAGCCTTGTCCCTGAGGTCTTATAGGGTGCTCGGGTGCCTCCTCCCCAAGAGCACCCTGATCAGACCCCATCAGGGTGCTCGCTCTGCTATGGACAACTCCTAGCACTGATTATCACGTCTCTGCTAACGTCCTGCCCCGTCTGCTGTGCCGTGCCGCGCCGGCAGACACCACTTCAAGGGCTACCCCAGCTGCAGCTGCGACACAAAGCAGCAAGGGGGGGGGTGCACAGATATCTTCGTTTTTATAGCTTTTGTAACGTTGTACAAATCAAAGCTCAAATGGTTTGGCGGGAAGGGGGGGCTAATTCTGTTGTGCTTGTTTGGATTGCACTGAGAAGAACAAAACTTCTATTTTTAAGTTTATCTGAACTTAAAGCATAAAGAAAGACTAAAATCTCGTGCCTCTGGCAATCACGTTGCAACCGCTTTCCTTTCTGCATGCATCTGCTCCACATCCCAGCCTGTACTCCAGAAACATCCTCAGCCTACCAGTTTGGACAAAATCAAAGAAAAAACAGCCTCAGATCCAGTGAAATCCAGGGGAAATCAGAAGTGGGAACACCAATTACCCCTGGTCACGGAGGAGACCTGACGGACTGCGAAGGTTCAGCTTGAAAGACGACACACCAAATTCAGGTGCTCGTTTTAATCTTATGTAAGCTCTCTTGATCCGAAAAACTGGCCTAGAAAAACGCACAGACATTTACCTCTCGAGTTTACTTCTCTGGGCTGCCAAAGGAGCTTGGAAATATGGCTGAAAACCAAAGCCCAAACTGTAGAAGAACAAGACAATCCCCCCCCCCCCCCAACTTTTGCTGCTCCCTCCTCCCAAAGGGACTTTTGCAGGAACTCCAGTGCTTGTGCTCTCCCGTCTGAAATTAAGTTGCAGAGGTCTCCGCATCAACACATCCCTGGACAGAGAGTGGCAAGTGAAGAATAAATAAATAAATAAATAAATAAAAATGGCCCATTAGAAGCCACCTTAGTAAAACCCAGAGCCGGTGTCCCTGGTGCGGCCCCGGAGAAACAAGGCTGCCCGGACGCAGAGGAGAGAAAAGAGTCAACGGGGCCGTTTCAGCGCGCCGCAAGGCAGGACGATCCAGCGCGGCGCGTCTCCTGCGCCGTTACGAAGCAAAGCTACGCGAGCCTCTTCATCCGGCTGGGCCTGCGCAGGCCCAGCGGTCAGCGGGGCAGGATGAGAGCCGCGCCACCCTCGCTGCACGTACTGAACGGCCGCGACCCGTCGCTGGCCGAGAGCCACGACGCAAGTCCGTGCCAGAAAGGGGAGCAGAAGCCGGGGGCCTGCACCAGGCAAAGGACGAGGAGGGGGAAAAGAAAACCTCCTCCAGCTCCTTGCGGCCCCCCTCGTGCCCCTTTCGAGACCCTGCCAGCGACGCTTGGCCCGGATTTCTCCTTGTGAAGGTACCGAGTAAAGAAAAAGCATCTTCCTAAGCTGATGACCCACAGGCCTCGTGTTCTTCACACAGATTAACCCAGAAGAGTAGAAGTATTGCATATACGTCATTTTCTCCCCTTCTCTCTGCCTCCCTCAAAAAGAGGGAGAGGAAACAGCCTATTGAAGCCGGCATTTGTGCAATGAAGGAACCGACGCAAGGAAATCGAATGAAGTGGGAATTCTCGCTGGGTACCAGCAGGGGCACGAATCGATTGCGAAACAGGCATTTCTATCAGCAATATCATCTGCATTTTCTTTAAAAAAAAAAAAAAGGATTATAGGTTTTTTCTTTTTTTTCCCCCCCAGATCAGGCAAACGAATGACAACGGGGCTTCACTTGCAGCTCCACTGCCTCAGTGGGATCACTCGCTGCGCGAGCTGGCACAGCCTCGGGCCCCACGCGAGGCCACGCAACGGCCTTGCAGGGATCATACAGACGAGCCTGCCCGGCGGCGCGCGCAGCTGTTAACGCCCACGAGCGTCTACGGGCCACGCAGAGACGTTGGGGCTACGTTGGCTTCTTCAAGAAACCCAGGTTGCCCTTCGGCAACGTTAGGCAGCAGATGCAAGGGGACGGAGCTGAGGCTTAAAGCGCTGTCCCCACCGCGGCGTTTCGGGAGGTCTGAGGGCTTAACGCGGCAAGCTTAACACAATGCTGTCGGAGAAGGTCTGCTGTGATTTATTACACACCCAAGCTTATCTTGAGCGAAGTCCAAGGAATTTGGTGGCCTGGCAGATCTGGGGAGAGGGAAGCTGGCACGCCGGCTGGGCAGAGCCGTTACCCACGTGAATGCACCTCTTGGAGCGGCGCAGGAGCAAAGCAACTGGAGCTCCAGGCCAGCGCCTGGACTTTCCTTCTCACCCCTATCCCCTTACGGGACGAACCATTAGAGACTTCCCAGCTGGAAATTAGCTCCCAAACGCGCCACTCCTGCCATTCGCTAACAACACTTGGCTTTCCTTGACTTGCCCGCATTGCATAATAGGGACCTTTATGTATTTATTTTGTTAGGAAAAGATGCCTTAGCACAAGAGAAACTATTGGAGACTGAGATAACTTGATGAATTTTTCCTATTATCTAAGAGCTTAGTCACTCAGGGAATTAGTCATGTTCAAAATAACAGCCAGGCACAAAGACATTTAGAGCAACTGTTCTGGAGCAGAAGCAGCTAATGTCATAAATACATTAAGATGTTAGCTTGAAGCGTTTCAGAGATTTTTCAAGAAGTCTTTAAAAAATAATAACAACAGCAACCAGTGACTTAGATACAAGGAAATGAGGTTCTCAGCAGCGAAGCGAAAGCAAACACCGCAGCTTACAACGCCTGCTGCGCTCAAGCCCTGCAACTCCCAACGCGGGAGGGACAGACAGACGTGGCGGCCACCCGGCGCGCTCGGTGCTCTGCGCGAGCGTGCTTTTGGGTTTCCAGGGCGCCCTCCAATCAATGGTTTCAATGGGTTTCACGGGCAACCACGATGAGTCACCGAGATATCTCCCGCGGTACAGGCGTTGTCATTAGGAGCAGGGACTACAGCCAGGCCTCCTGCCAGCCACTCGTGGGAGTGACACAAGGGCAGTCTTCAGCGCCTATCAGGTATTTATCAATAGATTTCTTTTTTTTTTATTAACCGTAACATCCCCTCTTTCTTAACCTGGATGTCTATCGTGCGCTCTTACAACAATGCCAGACGGAGGCTATAATTAAAAGACTAAAGAAGCTCCAAACTGGGGGTTAAGGGGAAAACAGAAAAACAACTACACAAGTATGGGAGGAAAAAATCCCACAGAGAAATGTTTGGTGGGACTGATTTAAGCCTTTGGGGGCTAGGCCACGTTGCAGCACGCAGACACATCCCCAGTGCACGCGTATTTCATTTAACCCAAGTATCCATCTCCTGCGACAACAGATCCCAGGACGAAGAGGAACCGACTTGCAACAAAAAAAGCGCTCTCCTTGCCTAGGCTGCCGCGCGCGGAGCTGATGGAGCGGGGCACGGACCAGCATCCCCCTGCGGGATACCCAAACCGTTCGGCAGGTCGCTGCGGCTGCCCGAGCCAGCAGCCAGCCAAGCGCCCTCCGAGCCCCGCGGGAGCTCTCTGGGCCTCCCAGGCTGAGTCCCGTTTTCCCCTAACGTCTGGATACGGCAAAACCCTTTCCCCTGGCTTCTCCCACCTACTGCTCATCTACGCTTAGAAACATGAAAATCGGTCCAGACTGCTCTCCCCCTCTTCTCTCGGCCCCGCTTCACATCAAGCTTTTTTTAGGATTATGGAGCGCAAAGAGTCTTTGTACTTTAAATACCACTTAATTTGCAGACTGGTCAGTGGGGAAGAGTCAGCAAGGTAGCGCTGCAAGAAAGTTTTCTGGCCGCTGAACTGCGCTGCTCGTAAACATCACCACCCCCAGCAATATTTGGCCCTTTATTCACTGAATCCCTTTTGAACATCTTTGAAGTTGTGATGATACGTAGTTACTTTTATTGTCTGTGATAGCCATGAAAAATATCAGCGACTGGCTATTTTAAATGCTGGAACAACATGCCCTGTAAAAATCTGGCTTTAATAGACTGGGACTCTGCATCTATTGAAACCAATGGCTGCACTCTGGTTTTCAAAGATACAAGATTAAGCCCAGAATTAGGCTTGGAGGAAATAAAGAGGACATAAAGAAGAGGAAGTAAATTCAGGAAATAAAGAAGATGAAGATGCAAGCTTGTATTTCCTTTAATAAATACAGCCAAGGCCTCAGGAAAAAATCTGCCCTCATCAGATAAAGAGAAACTATTTCAGAAAGATTGCATTACGGCATGATTTAACCCAATTCATTTGATCATCCTGACGGATCAATACCCTCTGTGAAGAAGGCCTAACCAAATAATCATCATACTTACAATGCTAGTCCGATGCTTATATTTATTCTCATCACTAGCAATGACAATTGCTTTCATCTTTCAGGGTTAGAAACAGACACTAGCAGAGTTTAGCAACTCAGTACCAATGAAGCATGTAAAACACCCTCACGGGATGCTAGCATAATTGGCAAAAGATTAATTGTTTAAAAAATGGAAAGCAGCACATGCAAAGGAGAAAAAAGAGGCCCCGACAACTTGGTATTATGGAATAATAGCTAGGTTTAAGTGGCTGATTTAGGAATAAAGAGCCACCTGCCATCAGAACAAAAGGTACTGTCACCAGTAAAACGTAGTGACGTGCTTCTCAGAGATGACTAACTCCGAAAGGGAGCGAGTCTTGACCCAGTGCGGCGCTGAGGATGTTAGAAAACAGCACTTCTGGTAAATCAGTGAAGGTACTCCAGGTTTAGACCAACGTGACCGAGCAGAATAAAGCCCAGGGATGTTATCTGAAACAAATTCCTAGTGCTGTTTTTTAATAGGTGTTAATAACCGAGGAAAAAATTACAGCAAAAAACCACAATCACTGCCTTACTGCTCATGGAAATTGGTCCCGTGTTGCTCTAGATGAAAGGGTAAGGTTCTTCTTCATATGGGAAGTAGCCGAGCGTGTGCAAACGGATCAGCCAACCTTCTCCTAGGAGTAACAGTAGTAAACCACGTGACACTTCTAGAGCAAATTTTGGCCAGAGGACTGAGACGATAATGTTCACACGGACCCATCGAAGGGCACCTACTCCTGGTGTGGAACATCTCATTCGTTTAGCAGAGTGCTGCAACATGACCCAACGTTTTAAGTAGAAGACGACCTACCCAACGGGAACAGCAGGGAAACCTGAATTAGACGGACTATAATGATCTGCGTTGGCATTTGGCCAGGACATCTGGACCAAGGTTGCTTGTCTTGCAAAAAGAAAGCAGAATTTGCAGCGAGCAAGGGTCACCAGGACCTTGGCTTGCTAGCTCGGCCGAGACACTGCGCCTCCCCGCACGGGAGCGTTGTTTGGGCACCCCCAGAAGGGACGTCGCCCATCGAATCGCGCAGACCGCAGCCACCCTCCCTGGGCACCGGACTCCTCGCTCATAAGCTATTACAGAAGTCTCTGCTGGGTTAATCTTACTTGGTTCTTTATTTTTTCTTTTTTTGATGTGGCCCTACAATCAATTTTTGTCTCATTTTTCAACGATACGGAGAGCCGTGGAGAACCTCCAAACACAAGTTGCATTTGGAGGCAGTTAAACCTGCCTCTGCCACAGCAGCCCTCTGTCTCATTTCTTCCCCTAACTAGAAGGGGGCGACGTGGGGAAATTCCTGGGAAGCGCCTGCTTCGACATCCTTCCCCCGAGTTTCACTTTCGGAAATAAAAAAATAAAGAAAGAAAGAAATTCACGAAGACATCGCAGGCTCGCCAACAACCGCCGCCGTTCCGAAGCGAAGGCAAAGACCGGGCAAAATAACCACGCGCCCCTTCCTGCCAGCGGCAAGACGGCGGAGAAGAGGGCGAGAAAAGCCCCCCCCGGCCAGCGCATCTCCTCGGCCGGGCACCGGGCAGAGCTGACGGGCGCCGCTCGCCATGCCGCCGGCCAGCAGCCCCCCTCCCCACCTCCGCTTTCCGAGCCTTTCCCCCGGCACCCAGCTGCACCCCCTAAGCGAGACGCATCCCGCCAAACGCCTTTCTCCCCCCCCTACCCCGCTACCCGCCCCCCCCACCCCCCGGCTTTTCATTTCCTCTCCGGCTCGAGCAGCTGGGTAACGGCGAGCCCCGAAAATGGCTTCAGCGTGATCAGCGGCTGCGAGGACCGGGCAGGGGGGTGGGCAGAGAGGGAGGCGAGCGCTAGGACGGAGGCCGCCTTCCCCTCCCGGGGGCTGCGGCAGCGGCCGCGGCGGGGGGGAAGCGACAGCAGGTAGCTACCTGGACTCACCATTCCTGAGCCATCCCTGAGCCACTGCATCTTGCTGCTCCTGCTGTCCTTATTATCAGGGAAGGGAGGGGAAGGAGGGAAAAAAAAAAAGAAAAAAGGAAAAAAAAAAAAAACCCACCCAACCCCGCAACCCTGCTGCCGGGCGAGAGCAGCGCAGCCGAAGCCCCGCGCCAGCCCGCCGCGCTCCCGTGCCCGGCAGCAGCGCGGCACCGGCAGCCTCCCCGCTACCTGCGGGTTCGTTCCTTTATTTATTTATTTATTTCCCCCCTGCAGTCACCGACCGAGGGATTTGAGGAGGGGGAGTCTCCCCCCCGCTCCTCTCCATGCTTTACAACTGCGCAGGAGTGGAGGGATGGGAGCCCCCACTTAGGGATGCTCCTGGCTGGCGCGGACCCCCCCGTCCCGCTGCCTCGGGGCGGCCGCCCTCCCCGCCGTCGCCGCGGGACGTCCCAACCCGCCGACTCGGCCCGAGCCCTTCCTCCAGCCCCCTTTCGCCCCGAACAAAACCTCCCAGCCGGGACTCAGCACCGGGTAGGCGGGCTGGGGCCGGCGCTGCTTGGGGGGGCGATGACAGCACGTTGGGCTCGCGCGCCCATCGGCGAACCGGAGGGAATCCCGATTTCTCCGGCTGGGACACGTCCGCAGCGCGCTCCCCGTTTCACGGACGACGCTCAACGAACGCAAGGACGACGCTCAACGAACGCAAGGACGACGCTCAACGAACGCAAGGACGACGCTCAACGAACGCAAGGAGCGGGCCAGGGCCGTTCAAAGTGGCTTTTGCGCTGCCGCCCCAGCCCTCTGCCCGTCCTCCTGGACCTGCCGACCCTCCTAAGTCCATGCACGCACACTGGTTACGCTGGTTATACTGGATCCGTAGACAACGCATGCTGCAAAACCTGTCAAAAAGCTACAGTCACCTCTGCTAGGTTTGCAGAGGATTGAGGGTTGTGCCGTGGTTCGGTTTTTCCCCACGCGCCCCCACCTCAGGGGCAGGAGGGCGTTTGATCGTCCTGCTCCCGACCTCTGGAGGAGTCGGGACTCCTCCTCCACCTGGACATCCCGAGTCAGGAAACACCACGCAGCTCCTCGTGGCCGCCCCTTTCTGCTCTTCTGTGCCACGCAGCTGGATCTAAGCGGGATCAGAGCCTAGGCACGTTCAGTTATTTATTTAAATAAGACAGGGCAAAAGTACAGGGAAGAGGGAACGGAGGCATCTTTGTATCACGCAGGCCCCACGTAGCCTGCTCTAGTTACATCAAGCCCCATTTCATCACCCTCTATATAGATACTGACAGCCATCAATATTTCTGGAGATGACTGACAAAAGGAAGAGTGACAAGGCAAATACTTACAGATATCCAAACTCTGGAATTCCACCCAAGTTTTCCAAGTGACGGAAAACCTAGTTAAGTTACTTGCACCCAAAGAAGGTGTCTGGTCTGAAAATCCAATCTCCCTTCCTGGAAAGGGCACGTCGTTAGTCCGGGTCCCCTTCGCACCCTCCTCACCGGTGCAGGGCACGGTCCCCTGCTACATGATACAGCGACGGCCACGTCGCTGCCTGGCCCTTCCCTTTCACTCCGTGTCTTGCCCCCACCACACTGAATTGCATGGCAAACAGTCAGCAAACCAAAAGAAACGCAAGGAGAAAAATCAAGCTGTCCACGTCTTCTCCCGTGTTCCCACATCTCTCCCTGTAACCCCACCTCCAGCTGCAACCACAGCATCTCCAGGACCTCCTCCTATTGCCTTGACAATGCTGTAATTATTTCACTTTCTTCCTACAGCCTCTAAATACCCCCTCTCTCGTGGTCTCCCATGTCTTCTCCCCACCAGCTGGAGAAGCAGCACGGTATGCCATGGTGACTGGCACCGACCTCCCCAGGCAGCCAGCAAACAGCCAGTGCCTGGCCGCCTCGCAGAGCGGATAGCTCCTGAGCTCACCCAACAGGTTATCTAACTGAGTGGTACTCATCTGAGTTTCTTCTCTCTATCCTGTTTCTGGTTTTCACCAACCTCGAAGGAGCACCATTTATCTGAGACATCCGTCAGATCCCGTGGAACTTCACCAACTGATTCAAAAGCCCCAGGGATGGGAGAGAGATAGGACAGAAGAACTGACAGACAGACAGACATCCTGAAAGCATGTGCAGTTGCCTTTGGAAATCAGCCTAAAAACAGAAGCAATGAGCTGGGCTATTTGGCACTGTAGGCCAAACTTTTTTCAACAAAGGAATCTTAGCCGAGAGATCTGCAGTAACGTCAAGCGCACACACTCAAGTAACACGAGCCAGACCCTCTTAAGCACAAGATCATCTTAAAAAAAACACTCTGCATCACAGCAGTAAACTCCACTAACTTCCATCAAAGTTGCACCCATCTTAACCTTGACAGAGCAAATGGAGGGACAAGCTGGGCCACAGATCCCAGTTAGTTGCTCTAATTGATAAAGTGGGTCTGGAGGAGGAAGAGGACATCTTTCATTGGGGGTGTTATGCACAAGCAGAAATTATGCTGATTTCTCTCCTCCCCGCTGTCAGCTGTTGATTAGGCCCGTCAATAAGGCTAATGTTCCATTGTTTCACTTTCTACCCCTTGTTTACGCTAAGCTGATTTGAGAAGCAAATCAAAGGTTGTCAGGTTAATTCTTGCTCCCCAGGAAGGTGACAAAAAGCAGGAGACCAAGGATTAGCCAGATCCCAGGATCGGCTTCAGTCTGCACACAAATCCAGTCTCTTCCAGATCAGTGGGGCAGTGAGCCTCACTGGCACATGAAAGCTCAGAAGGAACCTAGCTGCATTTCCTCTGCCAAGAACACGCACCTCCACTGCTTCCATCTATATGCAAAGCAGCTTGCAGTCTGCCAGCTGGGCAGAGGACCAAACCCAGAACCTCTGCCAGAGCAGCGTGCGGAATAGGAAGAGACACCTGCGAGCTTCTCCGCTGGAACAATCCTGAAAAAGAGGAAGGCACTTGCCATTCTTGAAAGGACACCGAGTCTTGGCTACTTCACAGGGCATTTTAAAAGGGACATTGCAACCAAGCGCTGGTGAAGCCTTACCGGGACACACCAGACATTTAGCATTTCAATCGAGGCACTAGTGCTGTGAGTCACGCAGAACACTACGGAGCGGTGCTACAGCCAGTGCACTCGCAGGAAAATCCATATTTGCTTAAGGCGGGAACAGAAAGCCAACTCCAAGCGTTACAGGATTTGGGCACTGAAAGAGAGTTTGCACTGCAGGCCTAGGCTAGCTCTTTCCCTGTGATTTAGCTGGCGAAAAGGTGATTTCTGCGCATACTGATAGTGAAGAGCTCACTATTGCTTCGAATAATTTGAGGAAACCCCTCTGTTCCTAGAAGGGCAAGACTTCATTTTATCAAGCTTTCATTACCACTCCATTGGCCACGAAAGGTGGGGATGCGTCACAACCACGTTTCAGCACCTCCAGCATGTTTCTGTAGAGGTTCACATCACCGGGGGATCTGCTAGTGCTAGCCATGGAGCCCCTAGTCATAACTCACTCACCTGAGGCAACTCCAAGCAGCACCAATTCCCTCTGCGGAGGCAAGGTGCTTAGGTGAGCAGAGCAGATCCTTGGTTTGTCCAGGAGACAACTCCAGAAGACAACCCTGCTAAAAACTTGTATGTGCAGATTTCTTATCAGTATTATAATATCATTATGAATTCCTTCTCAGCTGAACTGTAGCCTGATCACATTATGGCTGTCATAAGGCCCTAGAACTCTCTGTCCCTACACAATGAGGACCAAAAAATGGCCGGATGCATTTCAGCCTCTGATAGCTGCTTCTGGATTCGCGTTGCCTGGGCAATCCCTTGTTGATCTGGATCAACTAGTTTGAGACAATCCAGCCACTTCTTGTCACTCTCCTCAGACAAAAAAAAACTACTTGTGACGTGGAGTGTCCTTTCCAACCCCCGTGAGGGCCACCACAATATTCTACTACTGGGAAGCTGATCCCAGCCCACCATTGGACGACATTGCTTTTAGACTATCCCCTGAAAGCCTCCACAGCCAAGAGCTTGACCTGAGCCAATCCTCCTGTGCCTCTTCATCCTCAGTAGCTGGCTACAGACAAGATAATGCCAAACTGCAGGCAAATCTTCCCTTTGAAAGTCCAGTCCAGTTTGGGGGTCTACTGCTTACTGCTACGTGACTGCTATTCATAAAGCGTAATAACCTGCACGTGAGTAGAGACATGTGAAGGCAGGCAAGGCAGAGGCAAGGTTTACCTGGAAACTGCTGTGTAGTAGCAGTTGTGACTAATGCAAGTACAATAATTGTTAGATTAATACCACTTTTCCATGCACAACATTTTTTTCCCCCTAATTACTTGCAGCTGGAGAGACTGATTCAAAACAAATGGGTATGAGCAGAAGGATCCTTACTATCACGTCACGCTGCTTAAAAAGCAAAAAAGGAATCTCCATCCTTAGACCTCATCAAATACCTTTGGAGTCAGACAAGGGACATACTGAGCTTTTCATGACAGCCCCGCTACAATCTGCTGTCCAAGACCTACCCAAAACATGACACTGGGATCTCAAACTTGATGGTAATTTTCTGAGCATCTGTGGAGCAATAAAGGAAGCACAGTAGCATTACGGGCTTTCACCTGTCTCTAAAATCTTTTCTTTGCTGTATCATATTACAGAGTCACCACTGAAATCACCTTTAGAACTTCAAGGTCTCCTTTCTTTAATCCTGCTTTAACAATATTGCTATGAAGCACGCTCTGGATGGGGAAACTATTTTGAAGATACTCCTCTCCTTCCCCTGCTGCTGCCTTCACAAGGGGATTTCCTTTCGTCGGCTTTCATCCACTCTCTCTTCTCTCCCCAGCTACAAAGTTTGCTGCAGGCATCCAAGCCCGTCACCCAGCGAATGCCTCCCCGTTGCATCTCCAGACCTCATTCAGGCGGGAGCCTGACAGTACTCTTTGGAGAGCCCTTTCACACAATGATTATTTCATTGCTGCAGGAGGCAGATGTTCTTCATTACGTATTAGTGAGCACAAATATATTCTCTACTGAGCTGCAAAGAAAAGGCACCCAGTCCTGCAGGTTAATTAATGAGTAGGGTGGGGGAATTTGTCTAACCTCTACCAGGAGCTATCCAACCTGGCTTTAAAAAAAAAAAAAAACAACTAGGCTGTACAACTGTGAAACAGGCACCTTCCTCTGGAAGAAAAAAACGAAACAAAAAAACTTATGCAATACTTCGATAAGGGTCCAGCGTCTCTCAGATTAGCTCAGCAATAATGCCGTGCTTTGGGCTCTTTCAAGGTATTATTATTACTTATGCCACATCACAAGGTAGTTAGTTTGTTCTTTAATCGGAGGTGACACATTTGGAAGCCCCGGTTGCAAGCATCCTCCTGAACTAACTCTGACACAGCGATGGTTTTAGTCACAAATTATAGGACACGAACAAGTGCATAAAACTAATTCACTCTGATGTAACCGATCAGGATCTTGCTCTTTACCCTAGAAAGGGGAAAAGATAGTATCTCCCTCTTGCAGCTGCAAACAAGAGGCACGAGGGCTTCCACGGCCTTGCCCAAGGTCGCACGTCAAAACAGCAGCAGACACGCACACGGGGACCCAAACCTGCAGCGCTCTGCCCTGAACCACCTCTCCAACCCAGAGCAGCTACATGGATGCGCGCCCTATATGCTGGCACAAACTCTAGTTTCGTTTCTAATTTAATTACGTATACTTGGCTTTATGAAGTATTCGGTAGGTTTATATGTAGCAGTCACAGCGCAAACACAGACGCCAGGCTAGTTGCAGGCGGAGGGGGGTGCACCTCACCCACAGCTTGACCCTGCGGCGAAAGACGGGCAAACGGGCCGTGGCCACCTCGTCCACAGACTGTTCCTCAAAACCCAGGATTTTTTGTTTTAACAGCAAAATGAGTTTCGACTCGTGAAAGGAAGGAAGCAAACTACAACTTCCGTGAAAACCATTTTGGAAAAAGCACAGTTTGGAGGCCTGTAAAGAAGTTGTTTGTTTTTTGGGGTTTTTTTTTTTTTTTTTTTTTTTTTTTTTTGAAGTTCAGGCACCCTGGGAAGGCAGCAAAGCAGGCGAGCCCCGGAGCTGCCTCCCTTCCCGCGCCGCGGCGCGCAGCTGGTTTACTCTTCCTTCTTCCTCGTCCCCCCACCTCGCCGGACTTGCACGACGACTCCTGCCTCAGCCCATTTGATTTGCTAATATTCCTTCCACTTTCTCCAACCATGGCTTTTTTTTTTTTTTTTTTTTTTTTTGAAACTCCCACACCTGCCTTAATTAAACCGCAGCAGCCTGTTGCCAAGGAACGCGCTCTGTTGGCAAGGCCTCTGCTTTGGAGGCGAAAATTAATAACCTGCAGGCAAATTACACTCGAAGAGCGATGAGGAAAGCACCCCAGCTCCGATCCCCCAGCCCTTCAGAAGCCTCCGCAGCGTTACAGTCCTCTTTAGGTCCATCTGTTACTCGCGTTGCCCTAGTTCCGCTTATTCAGGGAAAATCCCATGGAGATTAAAAAAGGGCAGGGGGGGAAAAAAAAAAAAACCAAAAAACCAAGAGGAATAAAACTAAATTTGAAAGAGAACTTTTTTTTTTCCCCGCAAGTAACACAACGCACTTATTTAAATTCGTTCAGCCTGTGCGTTCAGAGAGAGACCTGCAGCCGTAAAAGATCTGAAAAAGGAAGCAAAAGCTAAACGTTTTGATAGGCAAAAAAACCCTAGACGGAGACGGTGCCTGATCTCCCCTGGGGTCACGTATTTTAAGGTCGGAAGGGACCGGTATAGCCATCTACTCCGACGCCTTGCTTCCCCCTCCTGCCCCCGAAGTCCCGGCATCTCCACCACCCCGGCGGAGGCTCAACGAGCAGGGCACGTCTCTAACTTCACGGCCATAGACCGGAGGCCGGCCAGATGCACGGAGTAACGCCGGGAAGCCTTTCGCCTTCACTCACGGCTCTCCTAGCTCTAGTTTTTCAATACGAGACGTGACCCGGGGCCCTGGAGGAGGCCGGACGCAAGCAGCTCCGTTTGCGCCTGCGTTTGCAGGGCTTCGGGCGGTCCGAGGGAGGGTGAGACCCTTCGGGAAGCGAGGCGCGCGGGGTGAGGAGGAGCCCGCCAGCCCTGCCAGTCGGGGCGCCCCGACCGCAGGCGCCCGAGACTCCCCCTAGGGCGATGGATACGTAGTCCTTGCACGCGGACGCCCGCTTGGGTCGCTCTGATGGTTTTTAAGGCCTTCCTGCGCGTTCCCCTCTCCGCCGTCTCGGGCCCGGCCTCAGCTGCGAGAGCCGGGGAACAGCTGGGCAGGAGGAAGGAGCGGCGAGAGGAGCAGCTGGGACCGGCCCCAACTCCCCGGAGAGCGGGCTGCGCCGGAGCATCGCCCGCAGCTCGCATCCGCGCGCGAGGCACTCTGCCGGGTCCCTCTGTCGACCGGCGCCACCGACGCTCGCGGCCGGGCAAACGGCAAGGGGAAACGCTCTCCTTCGCCAGTTCAGGCTGCTGCGGCCCCCTTCCAGCGCGGCGTTGCCTCGAATCACCCGCCGGAGCCAGAAGGAAGGCCCGTCACTCACTCGGAGAAGTACCCACACCTGATGCATACTACCACAGACCAAAAGCTGTAGCCGCTCAAACCCACCGAGCGTGCTACTGCCATCCCAGGCCGCTTGTCGAGACCGCTGGCGTCCTTAGCGCTTCATCTGCCTGCAATAATTACCAACTCGCTGCTTTAATTCCAAAGGAAACGCGATCCCTCTCGGGCTCGTCTTATTATTGCCGAGGCAATAAGGCCATAGGTTCGAGCAGCCTCTGCCTCGCCAGGAGAAGGCGGCGGCAAGAAGGGGCATCGCGCTCCCGCGCCGCCACAGCTACCAGGGCGGCAGGGTGTGCAGCGATGTGAGAAGACAGGCAGACCCCGGAGGGGCAAAAGGTTTCCCCACCGAAGTCATGTCACAGCGGGGATGCTCACCAGCAAATACAAGGTGTAAACATGGACAAGGATCATTGAGCGTCTTGCAGAGCGTTTACAATTTGAGGCCATAAGCAAACGGAAGTCCACAGAGATCAAACCTCGGCAGCGGCGGTACAACTGCGGTCAAATAAATAAAGGGGTCAAAACCAGCTCTAGCACTGCCTGGAAAGCCTCTCCGTAGAAAAGCAATTAATTTATTAAACGAGCATCCCTACGAGCACACAAAGCTATAAATATGTAACCTTCTCTCCCTCTAGTGGCTGGAGGCTTGGAAACAAAGAGGACAGAAAAGGACCCTGGAAACAAATTCCTGGAAACAAAGGGAGTTACCGCCCTGCGCCCGTACCCTAACATCCCCATCGCAGACCCCGTAACCAGAGATCGCCCCAGCAGGTGCTAGGACTGAAGCAAAGATGAGGTATCGCAGCCTTTGAGGCTGTCACCCCCCTGCAGCGCTATGCAAGCGAGGATGCAACGAGCCGATATCCAAAACTCGGCCCGTTTTCTCCAGACGGGTACGTGTTATAACACCAAAGTCCCTTACTTGCGTTCTTTGCCTGCATCGGTTGGTTTTTCCTCTCCACGCTTATTCTCCCCGTCTCGTCGAACGCTAGTCAGTCCGCTCGGTCTGCTCGTGCGTTATAACGTTAGCGTACGAGACATTAAAAAAGTCACCCTGAGACGGTCGAACTACTTGGCGAGAGCAGCGGTGGGGTAAACCAAGCGACCGACTGGAGACGACATAACACGAAAAGCTCCACAGCCAAGTTTTTCTGAATACACAACTCATCTTAGGAGCGCTCACTGTTTTTAAAGATCGCAAAATACTGAGATGCGTACCACGCTTCAGGCTCCCAGATTTGGTTACCCGGCTCCTCTATTTATAGGAAGGCCAGGACTTGTTTCACAGGTGTCCTGCTGCTCTAACCGTCATACAAGGACAACTAGTACCGTACAACCTTCGTTTTAAATAAACGCGGCCTTGTTTAGAAGCGTAACGTTCTTGGAAGGAAAGACACCACACTACCAGTTCAAGACAACTCCTTTCTGCTCACTGCAGTAGAGCCCTACCGTTTTATATATTTTAGCTAAAAAAAAGTCACACTCAATAGCCGACATCGTTACATCAGCACAAAATATATGCGTGCGGGTTTTATAAAACGCTGGATGAATATGCTTGACAACCACCACAAAAACGTGCTTATAAGAAAGGGCTGGGGAGGGGGAAAGGAAGAAGGAGGGGAGGGATACTGTGCAAGCGAGTTGGTCCAAAGACAACACTTCAAATCATCTTTACTTTTTCCCAGTGCTTGTAGCCCAATCGCAAGCGCATCTAAGTCCTTCCAACAGCCTTGGGGAAAGAGGGCGAGGGAGGTTGAAGGGGTAAGGTCTCAAGCTTTGCACAGATTTGCACATCCAGGGGGGAAAAAAAAGAACTATGCATATGGCAAAGCTGTTTTGAACTGGCCTGGGAAAGGTGAACAGAGCTGTCCACAAACCCTCTGGTTCCCCGGCCATTATTGCGCTCGCTTCTCTCCTATTCGCCCTACGGAGATTTAATGCGACTAAGCCCAGGTGGGGCTTTTGCAAGACCAGTCTCCTCATATCATCATAACCATTCCCGTGTTGATTTTTGAAGAAGCGGATGCAAGCCAGAACGCACGCATACAAGCAGGTGCCTGTAAGAGCCAATGAGACAGGCAGACGTTAAAAACCACATTTTTGCCAAAATCCCATTAAACCATATTTAATTCAGATCCCATTAGGTTGCCATGTGCTTTTCCTGCATTTCCTCCCTGTTCGCTGCCGGTTCCCGAGACATGCGTGTGAGCCAGTCTAAGGCTTCTCCTCTGGAGCCAGCCTATCGTATCAGCTACCTAGAGCACCCGCTAGGCAGAGCCAGCGCTGGTCCCCAACAGCCACCTGCAGAGCAACCAAGTCAGGCCTGCCCTTCCCCTTCCAAAATTGTCCTTTGCCATTTGGTTTTTTGCTTAGCCGTGAAGCTTAATAATTAGGGCCCAAAGGCCTCCTTGGCATCACTGCTTGAGTACAAGGGATTATACAGATGTAAAGAATTTAAGAGCCCGCGCGATGAGAAACGAGAACGCCATCCATCACCTTCTGGAACGCTAAATACACCAACATTTTGCTACGCGTTTGCCTACTTAGCTATCTCAAGAGCAGCCTGTATCAGCCCCTAAAGAAGACAGTTTGCTATTTATATATAGCGTGCTTCGCAATTTTTGTCACTGCAACTCCATAGATGTATTTATTATACATGTGGCTTTTCATCCTTTTAAATTTCAACACAGGAGAAATCTACATTTTTATATATAATCTTCACAGGTTCTTAAAAAGGGATGCTGCCAGACTGGATGAGTGTCCTAACACCTCTGAGAGAGTAATTCTTGTAAACTGAGGATTTTAACAGTCTTTTAGAATATGTGATGAGAACTAAGTTACACAGCCAGCCATTGAAAACGTTCGTTTATTTCACGTACAAGAATGGCAGATTTGTGTGTTTAACCCTAGATTTCCACAGAACAGAGACGTATGCAAGGCGCCTCAAGAAAGAGGCGCGCATGGTTACATGTACGAGCCAGGTAAGGCTGCGAGATCAGCTTTTAAAAAAATCATTCCCCAAATCATCCAATGCTTATGGAAACACATCAAGCAGACCCATTGATTCAAACAGCTAGAGACAATCACTGAGACTCTTTAAAATCTCAGCTGTGAAAAATTAAGACAGAAGTGAAGGTGCAGCACCACAAGAAATGCCAGGTGTGTGGCCCTCACTTGCTTAAACTCACTTCTAGACACCACGCGATCTGCTTGCTACTTACCACCGGGATATTGCTGGGCTTTGGTTTTTTTTTTTTTTTTTTTTTTTTTTGAAAAGAGCTGGATTTTAAGTGTACCGCGTTGTTCATAAAACACCACTTCCCTTAATTAAACCACGTTGTGAAAATATAACAACCACCTTTGGGGCACAGCAGATTAACTGTGCAGAGGCATCACAAAAATATTCCCGGGTGAAACGAAAAGGTGCGAAACGCACGCTCTCAAAAAGAAGCGTTTCACGCCGCTCCTGCTACGAGGCCGCACGCCGGCTGCTGCGTTCCATTAAGGCGCTCCGAGCTCTAACGTTATCCCACTTTGTGTCTGGATAAGCACGACTGGTGCACAATTTGGGGTACATAAATACTTAATGTTGACCCCTTCGGTGGATAGCGACGCTCGGATGGCAGCTCCACCATAAAGAGAATTTGATCACGTCTCCTGCAAACTGCTCTATTAAGAGCACACCGCTCCCATGCTATTCGCAAATAGGAAGAATGGGGAGTGCTTCCTCTGCGTCTCTCAATGAATAGGCAATAATCCCACTGATATATAGGCCTTTTCATTAAAAAAACTCTACAAAGGTTCCTCCAACTCTGAAATGAGGCTGCAGCTGGGGTGAAATGTCCCAGCAACCAGTGCAAAGCAATACCAACAAGGAAAGAGTAGCAGTGTGCCAGAGGTATCCATACACTTTGCAAACAGCAGCTATACATATTGCATAAGTAAACACTTAAGTGATTTCTTTGATGTCTAGAGTTTCTGGTCCAAAGATGCTCTCACTGACAGCTGCATAACCTGACACAGTTACATTGGTTGTCCCTCAAGCACATCAGCCTGTGGCTTGCTATTACCCATCGACTCAGCAGGCAGATAGGAAAATCCTGTAAAACCTATGTTCTTTGGGATTATCTGCATGTAAAAGATGTTTTTGCAGCACTCTGACAACTACAGTTCATGCAGACGTGCCCAGGCTAGCTTTGAACTACCCAAATGGGAAGTGTAGATGCATCAGCAAGGAGCTCTTGCTATATTAAGCATCTTCATGACATCAAAGAGATTTTCGCACAGGAAGTGGTTGGAAGTACACTCTGTACAGCTAGTTTAAAACTAGCTTGAATAGACGCTAAAGTCCTGGTGAAAGTGTTATTCCAAGGATGGCAAAACTGTGTGTTACCGGAGGCAGTGTTATCTATTTATTAGAAGCCCGAGGCTATGACCTATTTTTACCTATGTATATAGACTCTTAACAAGCAGATAAACAGATATTGCTTGAACTTATTACAGGACGATATATATTGCTAGCTGCTGGTTGATAACTTTTTGCTGTTTGTAAATCAGCCTTTTCTTCACATCCAGTGACTTCCACGTGTTGGAGAAAATGTGACCTATCACAAAAGGTGGGTGATTTAACAGATATTGATACACCATGAGATCACGGTGTGTGTTTGGCGTAGACATTTGAGCCTTTCTTGTACTGCGGGATGAATTCCGCTGAATAACATCGAGTTCCCTCCTGTTCTCTCCAAAAATAACAACTCATTTGTCCCCATCAAGACCAGCAAGGGGAGAAATGCTGTCATAAAATCTTTCTAATCGCATTTACCATGACCAAGTGACGTGACTTCATCCTAGACAAGAAACCAAATGGTTATCTTCTACAAGGAGAGAAATTTGATTAATCGGAATGAGGGAGTCAACCTTTCCAACTCGAGATTAAGTGGACAGTTCTTTGTCCTCGTCCTGATTACACACCAGCAATTGTAACTGATGCTCAGGTAAATGAGTTTGGTTAGATTTCCTCCAAAACGTCTCCTGAGTTTCTTGAGCCTGAAAAACTTTGCTAGAAACCAAAGAAGAAATGTTTTTCAGCAAAGGTTCCCAGAACTGCTGCTCATTTGAGAGCATCTTTCCAAACTTATTTGCTTTGATACCTACAGTCCCGCCCGGAACGAGAAAATCCTTTTGCTGAGTATTTCAAAACCAGAAAGGGTCCATTTTCAAGAGGGACCCAGCAGTGAGTGATTATTCATCACGAGTCTTATCGCCTCTCCACAGTATCCAGTAATGATCTAGATTCCCCCCCTGACTTTGAGATTTTAAAAGAAAGGCAATGGGAAACCTTCCAAAAATCAATTAGCACCACGAAAAAAAAATCCAAAAAAACCACAGTGCTTTTCCTTGCCTTGTATGCATCACATTCAGAGTAGCAAGCCTGGATTTGACATGTTTAGTCACCACAGTGTATCTGCTCTGTCTTTTTGGTCTGCCAGTTGTTGTTCCACTCAGAGCTTGCACTCTTTCATTTTTTACATGATGCTTACGCTCTATTTTCTGATGCGACATAAACTGCCTAGTATCATTTTGGCCCTGATGGATATGAAAGCTGCATGAAGACAGAAAATGGCTCATTACATTTTTTTTTTCTCTCCCAGACCTTTTTATTTTTTTCATCCTTTCCGTCTTGTATTTGAATGTTATTTTTAACATCTAATAACGGCTCTGTTCCCCCACCTTGAGCAGGGCCAACTCCTGTGAAACACCAGGCGCTCTCCGCTCCCGTTGACTTCAAGCCTACGCAAAACAGATTGAGGAGGGGGTCTGTGCTCGAGCAGCTCTAATGCTCACTTTTATTGTAATGTTCTTAGAGCTGAATCTTATAAGACTTCAAATCATTTTACGCTCATTAACAGGAATTACGCACGATATTCATTTTCTCTTTCACTGAAATGGAGCTAGTTGTTGAAGGCAACCATTACTTGACAGCCCACAGAAACGCCATACAATAGGTGACGCCCCAGAGTAAAGAACACTCGGACGTACAACGTACCGTAGCCATCACGGAGCTGATTGGCAAATTGCGGCTTCTGCGCAAAAGGCCTGCAGATATTAAAACAGGCACTTAAAAAAAAAAATCCAAAGAAAAATTGCCCTTTCAGTGAAAAAGCTAAAAGCTAAGTTTGTTGACAAAGATACTTGATTATGGTTCAGAGCCTTAAAGCTTTCTAATTTTTTTTTCAATTTTTTTTTTCTTTGAGCTTTCTCCCCTAGAAAGAAGGGAAAAAGAAATCTCCAGCAAATAGAGGGGGAAAGAATCATTGTAAGCATAGTTTTCTGACAAAAATCCACAATCTTAATGGAAAATAGTCAAGCAGCCCTTACTGAACTGTTGAGCATAGTCCCATGGGCTCCAGCAGGACTTTAAGGGACCAAAACCATTTGGGTTTATCTTAAAACAACAAAAACCTCTTATTTTTGTTGGGCTCATTTAGCAGCCCTGGGCTTGAGGGTGCAGAGCGGGCGCCCATGCCGGCAGGAACCCTCCCCGGGCAAACACGCGGAAGCAGGACTCGGACCCTCAAAATCCCTGGCAGTTTTCTCATTTCCCGTGACTCTGCAGCTCGCAAGCAGGGAGCTTCAGGCTGGCCCCCTTCCCTTCGAGGTCAGGACTAGTTCGACCAAACCACGAGGGTGAAATCAGACACCAACCCTTTCTAGACCACCTTGGCCGGGACAAGCAATCCTTCTCCCTTCCAGCCTCCGGCCCGGCCACCCAGGCCGGCGTCACCCAGGTGCCACCCACCATCAGGGTACCATCCAGGCCACCATCAGGGTGCCACCCAGCTCACGAGGCTCGCCTGCCCCTCCGTCACACCCCACAGGGACACGGCAACGTCCCTGGAGCCGCTGGCACGGGGCTGGCAACGCCTAGCGAGCCCCCGAGAACCGCTGGGGTGCTGCTATCCCCTGCCAACCCCCTGAAATGCAAACTCTTTCCACAGCAGCGAGGTTGAGAGCGAGCAAGACTGAGAAACAACGAAGCGCAGCCGACTTTGCCAGCCCTGCAGTCTCCTCGTCGGCGAGCAGCTCCTTGAACGAGCGAGGATTATATAAGCCTGTTATGCAATGGGGACGCACGAGACGAGCAGAGATTTGGAAAAGGAGGCAAGGTACCAGCTCCCCTCCGTCTTCTCCCATGAGAGGGAAGATGTCCAAACGCAGATGGATGGCAGCGGGGCAGCTCCTTGCCAATAACTGCCCCCACCCCAGACCCCCAACTTGCCACAAACCGGCACAGTGCCCAGCTCGAGCTTCCCCCTGCCACCGTTGCAGGACGAAGCGCTGCGGCACGTGCCGGATGCGGCCGCGGGCTGCGTGGTTACGGATCCCAGCAGCGCTCCCGTGGCGCGGGGCAAAGACCTGACTGCAGCGGCGCTGCCGAAAGGTGCAGCCTGGATGCTCTGCGGAAAGATCAAAGCGACAGTAAGGACACAGCCTCTCAACTCCAGCACGTTGGCAGGGATGCTTTCCGCACGCCTCCCGTTGGGACGTGAGCACTAGGGAATAAAAGTGGTCACGTCCCTCTACTCGTCACACAGACATTACTGGCCTATTTCCACTGCTAAAAATAAGGCAAATGGGCTTATTCATACATATGCATGTATGCAAACACATTTTTAAATAGTATACAAACACACACTTATTTTGGACAGAGACAAACGTCTGACTAGAGGGCCAAATTCAGAATTGGCGTGAATGGCAAAAGTGAATGAGTCTTGAATGCTAGAGCTTGTGCAACACCTAATGCAAAAAGCTAACTTCTGCAGACAAGGCGCACCTCCGTACGAAGGGGCTACACGCTTAACGATGGCGCATAATCCCTTCCTCAGCTTCCCAGCACAAAAGGAAATCTTCAACTGTACATCCTTTGTCAGAGCTTCGTCACTGGGAAGGCCATCTTATCTGGAAGCCAGCACGGGACAAGGATATGGCTACAGCTGGACTACCCAACAACCCACTAATACATGGGATGAGCAATTTCCATAATCTTCTGACTGGAAGGCTATTTCGTACACATACCTACATACCACAAAAACCCAGGCCACTATCTGATCTTCAGGAGTCCTTAGTAAAGTGCACTGGACAGATGGATGCTGCAGTTATGTCTGTCTTATCTGTCATACCAGTATCTTTCCTCACTTCCTTCTCTCTTTCTGTTTCTCAGCAGGAAACTCGGAACAACTCAGGCTTGCTTCAATCTTACCACACTGGCTGACGAATATGGCTTAACCCTCCTCATATATCATCTCAAACACTGCACCAGATTCTGACCCCTGCTAAACATTGCCTGTAAAGCTGTCCCAAGCTGGCAGCAGACGATTCCCTCCAAGCACCTGAAACCACAGAGTCAGCACCACCGAATTTCTTCCTCACCCTCCCCTCTTCAGTGCATGTTCAATTGCATTAGGGAAGCAAGGAGACACGTTCCCAACATGCTCTGCTTGATATCAAGTATGCCGACATCAGGTCGATGTTACCAACAGAGGATCTTATAGCGTAAAAAAGTCCTGGAGAAGTTTCCTGCATGGAGTGGCGCTCCACTGCCTGCCAGGATCACAAACACTTGTAAAGGGAGACATACACATATAAGCTTTCCCCTATAAAACAGACAGATTTTAGTAGTATCTTCAAATAGCTACAGAGTTCATTGACAAGGAATTACCCTTGGTGATCACGGGAGGACTCTGGGTATGACCTGCCCAGAGAACTGGAGGTACAGCACAAACACTGCACCCTCCTCCATATGGAACAGCTAATGCTCTACAACTAGAGCTGCTTCCTTGTGTGTTGGTTGGAACAATAGGGCAATTTATCCTTGAGAAAATTACTTTTATTTTGTCCACTTGCTCTACTTGTTCCCTGGAGGAGCTAGCTGCTTTCTTGAGTTTAGGAAAACAATTGAACCCTGAAAATCAGTGCACACAAAGCTTGCTGGAAAGCTGTCCCTGATATGTTTGTACAGTACAGTACATTGATTAGGTTGCATACAAAGTCTTTTAGCACATTAAATTGCTTCTCCCTGAAAGCTCTCCTCCCACTGAGTCTGCTAATTGTTTCTTCTTTTAAAAGTTATTAGTGAATTTAGTTTTGGGCTTAGATGCTTGGGTTAATAACCCCTGAGACTCCCAAACAGGTATCAGACAGGCACTAGCAACAAAAGCCTTACTGTATCGTTCATTAAATATGACTTAGAGAAATCGCCTCCCCCAAGAGGTGAAAGCATCAGTCCATCCCTTAAGCTACACTGTCACAAAGCCAACTTCTGCCCCAATATAGGATCCCATCTGACTTCTCCTGGGAGCAAACCAGCACTTCCACTGACACCAGGACACCCTGGGCAGTGCAATGCTCCCAGACGTGGAGATGAGCAAGCCTGGGCCCTCACAGCCCCTTCAGTAAGCACTCACTCACGGACATTGATACCTGGACACTCGGACAGGAGGCACTGACACCACCACTGCAGGAAAATTACCAAAAGAGACATCGCTCCCTGTAGGGAATGGCTTCCATTCCCCACTAGCAAGTTGGGCAGGACAGCCAGGAAAGAGCCCATTTCACAACACGAGCTCCCTGAACCATCTGTCCTGCCTCCACCTCCCTCTCCCATTTATCTTTTCCAAGAGCAAATTGCTATTTCTTTACCCTTTTAGAAACATAATATTCCTTTGCAGCGTGAGGATCAACAAGCTCCATTCCCTACCTGCAGGAATCTCGCTAAGCTGAGCTGGAAGCTGCTGTGCTTTTCTTTGCAGTATGTATTGTCAAATGGGAAGACTGGGCCTCAAATCCTACTCTGGATCCCTTGGTCTCCAAAGCTATTCCAGAAGAGCTGTGAAGGCAGAACGCTTAGTTTCAAGCCTTAATCCAACAGAGGCACTTTCAACCTGCAAGCGCGTCCCTCAGCGTGACTTCCAGACTCCGAACCAAGCTTTGGGAATCCAAAAATCATCCCTTGGCTCTCACTGCTTCTCCCAGTCTCATCTGCCTTCTTGTGATGCTCTTTCAGAGGCAAAAAACACCGCTTCCTTTAACAACGCACATTCCAACAAATCAATGCATATTTTTCTTTCAGCAAGGCTCTGTCTTATTCCCAGATATGCATTCATGTGCCTCTCCCACCTGCTTAGGAAATCCCTTTTGGAACTACACACTAGCAAAATTTAAGACTCGTGAAGTGATACAGCTGGGGTGAGGGAAGTGTGAGAGCAAAAGGAAAGAGAAAGCCGCCTGAGTGCCTTTGAGATGGTGAGGCAGCAGGATGAATACTCCCCCCAAGCACAAACATTTCTCCAGTTCAAACGATTAGTGCAAAATATTAAGCATCCGTGAAAAAAGCTCCTTCACATCTGGTCTAAAATAAGAAGCGCTCTGGGAAGGCACGGCCATGCAAAAGGCCATGTTTCCCTCGCACCGCTCTGAAGCGCACTCTCTAAAAAGCAAATATCAAGCAAATCTGAAAGCACCTTCAGTGCCACGGGGCAGTGATGAACCTTGAGCAGGCTGTCCCCACAGAGTGACTCAAAATAGCGATTCTCAGTTAGCACACGTAATAACCCTCTGGCAGACAAACGAAGAGGAGCACCAACCCTTCTGACCTCCAGGGAGCAGGCAGCAAGGTCAGAAGCCAAACAAGGGGCATTAAATCTCACACTTTTTGTTCTAAGCCCATTCAGCATGAGGACATAAGTCAACGTGAAAAACAGTTCCTCCCACATACACCTTCCCTGGCAGCACCTGGAACTGGATCCTGCCAGACAAAGGATGCTGAGGCAAGCATGAAATGCCATGCCAGCAGGAGGAAAATCCATACAAGTTTGAAGAACAGGAAAGCCTGTGGTTTAATTATCATGTGAGCCCAGGGAGGGTGGGAAAGGTTATGGACCAGTTTTCTCCTGAATGTGAGGCTCAAACACCTCTCAAAGGAGAATCCTAGATTGCACGGAAACCACTTTAAAGTGAAACCAAAGGGGCTCTAGAAGGCATCAAGGCTTTCACTTCTTTGAATCACTTTTCCAAACATATTCAGTGATTTCTAAAGATCTAAAAAGTGAACTCATCCCCTTTTTAAGGTTAAAAAGGAAGCCCTGGCTACTCCACTCACAGTTTTCCCAGGAAGAGCAATTGCAAAACAGGGTTCAGGCACCCTCTGGCAATGCTGAGCGCCCGAGTGCAAGGGCAGCAAAGGTCTTTCAGGTTTCTTGGCAAGACAAGGCGCATGCTAGAGAAAGGAGTCTCCAATTGGCAAATGTTCGCAAAACTTCCAAAACATGCAACAAGAGGGGAAGAATGAATCTCAGACACTTACATCCCCTCAGGATGATTACAAGTGTGTAAAACAACTCACTGTTGGGGAAAAAAACAAAAGACAGTGTCTACGGAATCAGGCCCTTGGATGCGTATTATACTGACAATACTTTCATGCATTATATTAGCGGTCACCTTCTTAAAGGTGCTGACATAGTCTTACAGAGACTTATTTTGCTTTTCTTTTAGTCTCTTGGTTACTGATTAATTCAATCTCACTGTTTTAGCTATTGAAATCAGATTGCAAAACCCTTGGAGCACGGCCACTGCTGTCTTAAATGGACAAGGATTTTGTGGCATATAGCCGGATGTTTGGGGTACATGCACTTTAGAGCTTTTAGGGTTTGGGGGCCCATGTAGCAAATGTAATATTAATGCTGACAATACACTTCAGGTACTGATATATGAAGAGATATTGCAAACATTAAGAGAACTGATGACAGCACAACAAGTGCAAGGAAATAATTAGCATTTAATATTTCATCCAAACATGTCATTTTTTAAATATTCAAGTTGTCTTTTTTTTTTTTTTAATTATTCATCTGATTTAACAGCATTTTTGAAAATTTTTTCCCGTGCCTTGGCTCCTTGGCTAGCACCTGCACCAACCGGCTTCCAAGTGACACCAGATATTTGATGTCATACAAGATGACTGCCAACAGCCAGCTCCTCTGAAACGGTGTTTTAAATTAAAAACTCTGCTCCTGACTGCAACTCATGTTTTATTCATGCAGAGAAACATCCTACCTTGAGCTTACGGACTCCTGGGAGAGGTAGCACAGATCAAGCTTTGCTTGAAGCTGGCAAAGGGGTCCAGCTCTGCACCCATTTGATCCGGCCTTCAAGAACACTTCAGGTTTGACACCTCTTCGAAGAAAGCAGCAGAATTGTTCAAACGCTCGAGTGTGGCTGCTAGCAGAGAAGGACCTGCCCAAGGGGCTTCTTCTAGCTGCTCTGGGGCAGCTCCTGCTCTCACCAGGGCAGCTCTTGCCCTCCCTCCAAGGCGTGGGCAGCCCCTTCCTCGCACCATCGGCACAGGGGAAAGCAGGAGCTACCTCAGTCCCTGCTCTCATGCCTTTAACCCAGGGACAACTAGGGACTCCTACAAGGAGCTCGTCGCATCCTTCCCCACATGCCGATTCCCACGGGGAAGGGAGAGGCAAAGCACTGCCTGCTCCAGAGATGTTTCAGCTTCAGGAGAACAAACCAGAATTTATTTTGACCCATGTCTCGCTGACAAAATTATCAGCTGAGAGCTTTTCTAGCTGGCGATGTTAAATGCAAAAGGAGCACGCTTGCCTGTCAGATCCCAGGTGGAGTTTGCAGCGTGGCAGTTCGGAGGATCATCCTTCCCTTATAATTGGAGCAAGTTTTCCGGGGATGTCACTCGGAGAACAAACACAAACCTGTGCAATGCATTTTTACACTCACTTGCCTGACTCTAATCTAGCCTTAAGCATCTTGAATGTGATACGGATGCGAAGTGTTAGGACAAGATTTGTTATTAAATCCTGGATAAAGAAATCCTACCGAAATTCTGATTCTAGGCTCGAGACTCTTTTGAAGCCATCTCAGGACCTGTTCTACCCAACGAAATGAAGAAAACATGCCCCGTGACCATCTGTCTCACGCTGGTGGAAAGCAAGGAAAGCAATCCTCAAACAGCAGTGCTCAGTCAGTTGCCAAGGTTAAACTCACTCTGAGCACCGAGTAGCTTTTAATCCCCTTGGTGCTGTCACATCCATAACCACCTGTTTCAAAGCCTGCCCACAGCAAGGGCAGGTGATGCTGGAGCTTATCAGGGTCTCCAGTGCAAACTGTACCAACTATCAGTTCACCTGGAAACAAGGACACTCAATCGCCTCTTTGTTTCTCCAGCTTTTAAGAAGAAGATGGGGGGGAGCTATTATTAGCTCTTCCAGGAATAGTTAGGTGGCTAAAAAGAGAACAAAGGTGATAAAATAGACTGTGCCTGCAGCAGCCAGAGAAGAAGGTTCATTCCTCCAGCCCATCTGTTCTTGTCCCCAAAAGCCTCTGCTTTTCATTCTCATTTGATGGAAGATCTGGGTAACACACCTGGGTCAGCTCTGCAGCATCCTCCTCAATGGAGGGCAGGGCTAAATTGCACATCAGCTAACACTAATAGCACTGGTGGACTTGGGCCTTCTGCAAATATATTCAGGTTGATAAGGAAGGAAGAACCTCTGGATGGCTCAAGAGGCTCTTCCTAGCGACTTCATTTGAAGACCAGACATCACAGCAAATCCAGGTGACAAACAACAATGCAACGCTTTTGAAAGCCCTCCCTGCAGAACTCTAAGGAGAACTATGTGTTTTGCAGATTCCCTGCCCGAGAGATGCTACCAGAAGGGACAAAGAAGGTTTTGACCAACATCACAGCAGTCCACACAGACACGGAATGAGACCTTGCTCTCCAGCGTCCTCTCTGTCTAACCAGGCTATGTTTACCATACGCCTTCATTCAAACCTTTTCCTTCTCTTTTCCTCCTTTCTGATCCTACCAGGCAGTACTGAACACGGTCAAGAGGAATCCCTGAGATCAAATGAATTCTATTCCTTCTTTGCATTGATTTTCCTCAAACTCCTTCAAAAGAAAAGATTTGTCTCAAACTAACTCCAACTTTCTAATGACAAATCACCCTGAGGGCTGAAGCATCCCCTGACCAAAAGGGAGAAAGATCCTGTTCTGCAATAAATAGAAGTGAAGTGGGTTCATTCCTGCCTTGGCAAAGCCCTGCTGCAGCTAAGTTAAAGCATCAAAAGCCATGGCTTAAAATTCCTCCTGGACGTCTCACTTTCAAATATGGGTTTGATAACAGCAGGGAACTGCATAATTTGTTTCCATTTCCATGACTGCATTTTGCCTTTTTGGGCCACCATCAGGCCTTGGTTTAATGGCTTGCAAATTAGTAGAGTATATGAGTGTTTCTGTGCATAAGTACCACAGGACTTTTTTTGCCCCTTCTCAGAAACAAAGGCTTGACATGTTGCTGCCTTTTTAAGCCTGTCATGAATATGCCTGCTTGGATGACTATAATTACAGGAATTCAGTAGGGTCTTTTGTTTTGTTTTGTAAGCTAAAAAAAGAGGGAGCTGGAGGAAACGGAACATAAAAGACCTCTGGACTTAAAGTTAAGTTTTCCAGGAACCGTATGAGAGAGTGTGGAGAACTGCTGTTTGCAGGAGCACTAGTTCTCACCTGGGGTTAACAGCACTGGACAGTCAACAGGGAAAAAAGATCCCACAAGCAACAGGGCTATAGCGGGAAAAACGCTTAGGAAAGAAACGTCATCCCGTAACTTCAGCTCTTCTGTGAGCCAAGAAACCAGTCAAAGCAACCCTTCCAAATTCAGCACAGCAGTGATCAAAACCAATCCCACACGCTGGGCAGAAGGCAGGGACTGAGTTTTGCTTTTAGATGCACCCCACTGCCTGTTATGGGAATCTCCTCAGCTTGGAGGGGTGCTCTGGGGGTTGTGCATCTCAAGTGAAGGCATGCATTCATCAGCCTGGCTGGGGAGGTGGTAACACAGGCCATGCTGTATCCTAGACGTGTGCTCACACAGGGTGCCACGTGGGGAAGGCTTGCACAGGAAAAGAGCCAGTAAAGGCAGTGTTGGCAGCGCTGGGAACAAGGTGGATTTACAGTTTCTGAAGGTCCTCAGCAGGAGACTCCAATGCTCTGTCCCTAACGCCCCAACAGCAACCCAAGAAGGCAACAAGCCCACTTCCCAGAGCAGAGCTTCCCCAAAGAGTCCCAATTGAGTTGTACCATTATGTAAACTTCAGTTTAGGCCAGGATTAAAAAGAGTAATCTAGAAATTCAAAGCCCCATCATTGACAACTACTCACACCTACTATCTATCTTGACCGTCATCACCACACTGAGAGCTAACTTCCCCAGGCCAATGTACATGCTAACTTGCCCGCTGAGCAAGTCCATGAAACTTGAGGAGTGACGCAAGGCATAACTCAGGACAGAACGCAGTTTTCTGTGCGTTACCACCCATGCCATCTCTTTTGTCCACCTTGACCAGGACAGATGCTCACCACCCACCGAGGGCCAAAAGAGAGAGACAGAACATGGAGGGGAAATCCAAAAATACACCAACAACCTCAGAAGCCATTTCCAGTGCCTCGGCATTAATTTCTTTAGTGTAAGAAGAACCTCAGCCATGTGAGGCAGTCCAGACACCAGTCAGGACAGCAGAGAGGTTATGGAGGACAGCCCTGACATTTGGCGAAGGGCAGATCTGCTACGTGAACAGAAGCTTGGGTGCGCTCCTTTTTGTATTTCTGCAAACAGCACAATTCCGTAACGGAAGGACACGATTTTCTCAGGTGAGCCCCAAAACTGAATAGCTAGCCCCTGCCCTAATTTCTGCATAATCGTCACATGCGGACAGGGAAAGCCTGCCTGCACAGCTATAAAAGCTGATAGCTATCACAGAGTGAAATGGCTTCTTGAGATGTAGTTTTTCCTCACCAATTCAGACAGCTGAGAAGAAATAATGGCTTGTCACTGCTGTATTTTCCTTGCAGTAGGAATAGGCCTGGAAATCCCACAAGGAACGTGCGAACCTGATCCTGTGATGAGAGTCTGTTCTGGATCAGCAACCAACAAGGTGTCTCGATGCCCCACGCGCAAGCCACTTCTGCAGACAACCCTCTGCATCTATTCGCAGCAGATGCTGCTAATACACAGGGAGAAACCAAGACACCAGCTTGCTGCTATTTTTGGATTAGAAGTCTGTTTTGAAAGCAAAGGAAATTTCCAGCTTTCACAAAGGCCCTAACCTCCTTTATGTGGGAAACTACCTACAGTATATTCCCACCAGGCACATACCCACATACAGATTCTATAAATCACCTGAAATACTATTAGCATAATTTCCAAATCAGAAGCACATCACCAGAAGAGAGAAAACAGGTTATAAATTAACATTAGCCACAAGCATAACATAAAGCCAAATCTATGCTGCTGAGCCGGTGAGAGAGAGATCAGCAATCAGTTATTCACACAGAATGATACTGAGAAGTGTATGAAGATCCCTTATCCACTGCCACCGGAGGGTCTCGGAGCTAAGTCACCGACCCCGTGAGATCTGGGTGAGGAGCATTCGTATAGTCCATGCCACCGGCTGTCCTTTGGGAGTCCTAAGCTCAGAAAAGGGGCAGTGCAAAGGAGCTATAAAAGGTGACATCTTATGCCTTTACGCTCAGATTTACAAGAAAAGAACGTGCTCTCTACCCAGTGCAAGTTATTACGTAGCATAACATCAAAATAAGCACTCCTGCCTCAATCCTCAGGAATAAAAAGTCAAGTCGTTGCAGGTTTAACTTTAAGGAAGGCAGTGGTATTATTCCTGTGATGAATGCAGCACCTTGTCTTTTATTACATCTAGCTCTGACACTTTTCTCTGACTAATACTTATAACAGGTATAAACGGGCCCCAAGCAAAATCACAGATCCTTAGTAACTCTTTGCTTCAAAAATCAAGATCTCAGTTTAGTTGCTCAAGCTCTTCATTAGCGCTGGATGCTCCCAGCAGACTTCTGCCTGTGCTCAGATCTCTGCGTGCAGATCTCCAAGTGTGGATGGCTTCGAAGCCCGTTTCCTCAAGTCTCGGGTCTCCTAGAAGTCACAGATTCACAAATGCTAGTTTCTGACCCCTGGTGCCACATCTCAGCTTGTTTCTGAGGCATTAGGTGAGACTCCTTGTTGGGTAACATGACAGTGCTGGCCTAAAAATCGGCTCCCACTGTTGATGCTGTGTCCCGTGGGGCAGCGTGAGCTGGGGCCTGCAAGACCGCTCCCCACCGGGCTCCTCTCAGCCGGGAGTCACAGTAGAGACACCCCAATGCCTTGGTCTCTTCCCAAATCCTATGGGTCAAACGCAGACAGCGAGCAAGCTCCCAAGATGAGCACAACCAGAGGCAGAGGAGCAAGGGACTGAGGGGCATGAGCTGAGGACAACACAAAAGCTCCGACTCAAAGGCCAATTTAAAAGAGGGCCCAGAACACCCATGCTCGTTTTCTTTGTTTGAAACAAAGATGTGATTTTTTCCATCAATGTTGTAATTCAGGGGTGGGTGGTGAGGGCTGACTCATGGCTAGGGAATGCTTGAGGCTGGCAGTGCCACAGGCAGCTACACTGAGAAAAAGTGTCCTTTCTTCTCCACCCTGGAGGAAAACTATTGCAACCAGGGAATCAAAGGGCTGCAGCAGAAGAGGGAGAGACCACGCCAGAAGGTTCTCCAGTGACATATTGCTCCTTTCAGTCACACAACACCAAATCCTCTCGCCTGCTCCAATCCCTCCCTCCTCCCCTTTCCCTTGCTGCGTGGGGTAAAGTCTGGAGCCCTGAATATTCTCCTTATTCCAAAACTATCCAGGCTCTGCTTAGGGCACAAAACGTGTGTCATTACACCTGCACATCAAAGCCTTTGCAGCCACAGCATCTCCAGGGACAGCAGAGGGAAGGCAGTGGAGCGGAGGTGACGGTGAGGACCACTTTTTGCTTCAGAGGAGCTCCCCACTGAGGTTTTTGTAAGAGAGTGTATTTAAAGACCAGGGAGGCTGCAGTTCCTCTGAGCTTTCATAATTCCAACTCAGCACAAAACCAGGCTTCCCCTAACCTCCTCCCTCCCCTGCAACCCTTCCTGATCTCCAAACAAAGTGCCAGCTCGCGACTGATGTCAGACTGAAAGCTGCTGGCGGAAAGGTGTTGCTTTTGCATCTGTGTTTTTCCACTTAAGCCTGTGTTATCCACACTGACTTGAATATTCGGATAGCTCAGATAACACATGATGCCCCCAGTACGTGTTAAAAGGAGATTGTCAGAAAAGAGAAGCCAGCCTCTTTCAAATGCCCTGAGACGCCCAAGTCGTCTTTGCTTTTCCTGAGCAGCCAAGTCCCTTTCATACAAATACAAAAAAAAAAAAAAAAATTAGCCTTCAAGTGCTAATTCCACAGCCAGATACTCTCAGCCTGCTCAGATCCTTGCAGTAACTTAAGCACGTTATCCACCACCCCCAGAAAAGGTGCAGGAGCTGTCTCTTTGCTGATTATGCTGAAAATCTCCCCGAAGCTCACGTTGCCAGAGGAGTACAGCTGCTCATTTAATTTTATCCAAATCTTTTCAACTGATCAACAGCTCCATAATGGCTATGCTTGGGCAGCCAGGGCAATTATAGGTCCCTAACCCTGTGGTATCCAACCATACTGGCTCATAGCACACTAAAATTCCCAGGCAGAGGAGCAGGGAGTAATAGATCACTCAAAGATAAATTTAAGCTGCATGTTATTAGACTCACTTTTCTTAGTTATTGTTTGCGGATCCCTTCAAAGCAGCACATGGAGAACAGCTCCAACCACTGTTTTTAACTAATGCACCCGAGAGACGTCTTGCTGGAGCTCAGCAAGTTTCTGCAGCTCGAGGGCTAAACCAGCAAAACCAAAATTCACTAAAGAGAGAGAATGCCTGGATGACAGAAATGGATAATTTTTAGGCTCTGACTTCCCTAAGAGATGATACGCTAATTCTCAAATCAATTGCTAGCGGTGCTCCAAACATCTGAGTAATCCACAACAAATACGCAACACGTGACACTACATTGTCTTTTCCCACCAGCGGAAGGTGGAATTCTTGAATTTAGAGTGTTGGGAATAACTTTGATGCCCTTCCTCCTTCTGCGCAAATCAGCTCAGAACCTGCACACACTGAGATGTCCTGAGTCTGCAATGAACACCACACTCCACCTTCTCAATACTTCTGCAGGAAACTTTCAGTCACTCATCTCAACGGATCTGAGGGCACAAGGATTTCTGCGGAAGCAATATTGAAGCTAGAGTGCAAAGTGGTGGTAGGATTACCTCTGCCTCGACCAAGACGACAGCGGGAGAAAGAATCCAGATCTCCTACTTGCATGCCAAAGCCTACAAGACCATAAGTCACCAGAGCGTGCGCTGCTGATTATAACTAACCAACACAGTGTGAATTGTAAATATCAACCAGTGCAACCTAAACCACAGTTCAAATTTCCTTTTGGGAGATTATTGCTCCTTTAGAGATTGATAATTATTTTTTAAATGAATACAGGGATAAGGATATTCATGTGGGTACAAGAATAGATCAGGGAAGAAATATACACATACTTTAATTATTACTTCAGTCTGATTTCTAATATTCTTTGCAGAAGAGTTTTCCTACCCTTTTCACAGCTCCAATAAAGAATAACCCATTAGCTGAACTCTAAAATAAACCCCAACAGCTTCAAGCTATAAATAAGCAAGATGCTGCCCCCTCCCCCAGGGGAGAGCTTACGGGAGCCCTTTGGGGATGTTTGCAGGAGAACATCTCCATGACCAAATTGGACCCAGGTGGATTTTGAGCAACCTCAGCGCTCAACATGATTTTTCTGAGATGCTGGGCATGCCCCAGAAGTCACGGAGCTCAGCACCTCTCCGGGTTAGGCCAAGAGTGCTCCTGCCTTTCTGTCCCGGCACCCTGGCAGGAGTTCTCACTGCTAGAACAGCCTGTAGGATACCTTAGAAAAAGAGTATCAATCTTTCAACTCACTTCTACCCCTATTTTTTAGGAAGAGCCTGCAAATCTCATTTTTAAAATGATGATTCTCTTCATATTCAGACAAATCTATTTTTGTTTAGGGTTGGAGCAAAGAAATAGTATAAATTATGCTTAAGAAAACCCTTTGGCATTTTAACAGGCATTGGAAAGAACCAGTTTCAGAAAGCTGCCTAATAATGGATGTCTCCATGGATACCTCTCCTTGTCAGCACTTCATTAGATAAGAGCCGAGACTTGTATGAGTACCTTCTCCTTCTGCATTCCTGTAGGTACCTCAAAAACACTAATTATGCACAGCTCCATCCTCTAACTGATGGGTACTTGTGAGTTCAGGTGACAAAACAGATAAGTTGAGCCATGCTAGGAAAGGAAGGCAAGAGGTTTCATTTAGACTCTCTCACAATTACTGAGACTTTGACAATTACCAGAGCCTAGGGAATCCCTTAAGGCCATGAAACCGCTTCCCCCTTCACCCTTCGTTTCTTCTTAGCAGCAAGAAGATGGAGAGGAAGAGAGAAATGGAGAGGCAGCATTCAGAGAGCAAGCAGCATCTGGGACCCCAGAAGGGTTGAAAGTAGGCAGAAGATTCTGTGTGGCAGAATCACCAGAACTGACCGTGACACGGTAACTGGAGAGACACAGCCCAGATGAGCGTCCTTTCTAGATATTCCAGAGATCAGTGTCTAATTAGTCTCCACAAGAGCAAATACTTCAATTAAAACTAAAATCCAGCTCCGGCAGAGCACAGAAACCCCAAAAAGGCTAGCTTGACTTTTAGAACTGCATCAGTAGCAGTAAAAAGACAAGAGACAAGGATTGAGAAACTCTTGTTATCTGTAAGCTAGGCACAGTTCACAAAAATATCACAAATAAGGTGAATTAGATAGCTTTGAGAGAGGTGGGCATGACCCGCTGAGACCTCCACTTTGCTCTTTCATTGCTCAGCACAGCAGAGGTTATAAATGTTGCAACCTCTTCTTATTCCTGAAGCATCTAGGAGTCCACTCAGATCTTGGCATGGCTTAGAGCTGCCCCAGGGAAAGGTCTTCCTTTATCCCTGAGCAGTCGGGCATAACTCAGCCAAATTCACAGGACAAATCCTTTGGATTGCTCTCAGTTATGCTGAAGTACAACAGCTCCATAGGGCCATCTACCAGCCAGGGAAGGCCGATATGCTGCTGCTTCATTATGCTGCGTTTCTCACCTCCCAGATAGCAGCAGAGAAACACCAGCTTCGTAACAAGGTAAAATTCTCACACCATCAGTGAGCTGGGTGTTTGAGCCCCTTCATGTGGCTCCATGACAAGGCTCAGGACTAAGCCCATAGGAATTTGCCTTCAAGTAGAACAACATCATATTGAAGCCTTAGGGGCATAGTGCAAGACAGCAGGTGCCTAGCGGAAGCAATTCTTACATGAGACCTCCTGGCACACTGTTTCTGCTTCAGGCATGCTCTTTTAAAGCATCATTCAGGAGCTAAGTGGAGCCCCATCAGGTTTCTCTCAAAAATAGCAAAGCAAAGAAAGCTCACCTGACAAGGTGCCAGTGCAATGCGTTAAAACAGCAGTTGGGATTCTTAGCAGTAGGAGGCTTGGATAAAGCAGAAAGTTGGATCTGTCTAGCAAGTTCATAGAGGTAAAATGTCAGACCCTGAGAGCGCTGCCAGCTTCCAGTATGGTTCTGACCTACACCAGCTGAGACCTAGCATGAAACTATGTTCGGATAAAGACAGCAAGTGGGTAGGAACCTCAGGATCTGTCCAGGAGGCACAAAACACTGTCTGCAATCAAAAATACATAGATACGGTTTATTGGGAGGGGTTCTAGAGTTAGAAAAAGTGACCTTCCAAACATCATCCTGCTGGCAACTTGCACCCAGCTAAGTCATTTTCTCACACCCTTCTATAAGCAAGGGCTGTGTTTTTCTATCCAGGCTTAGAGCAACAGCAAGACCAGCAGGATGGGAATAATGACAGCAAGACTGCACTGCAAATGCTGCTCTCTAATGGCAGGGCGACCATTAGCAAGTCACCAGGGATAAAGTCTGGACACTTCATGTTTTGGGGCCCTAAATCAGGATAACTTAAGCTTTATTTTCAGAGGAGCCCAACACTAACATCTGCAGTTAGAATCAATACAAGAGCTTAGGAGCTTTGCAAAAAGCATGGCTTACATGTTTCAGCTTAAAAATTAAAGATCACTTCTGAGTGTCTCCGATGCCTACGATGAGAATATCGGTACTCCATAAAGCATTTCAATGTTCCCATAGGAAAGGTGCTACAGCCTGTATCAGGCAGACACACACCTACCGCCAACATGGGGAGACAACGCGTATACATTACATCTCACCAGCTTATTACGCGCTATTCTTTGATGACCGTTTCATCAAAAGTCCTCCGCTGCTCATTTGCAAAAGCCTTCTTCAGTCACCGGAAAATTCAGAGCGTTGGTGGGAAAGACGTACCAGATCAGGTCAGCCCCCTTGCTTTCTCTACCGGTCCTCTCTACGGCTGAGATCAACACAGCCATCTGATCCATCATCCTCCTCCCTGCCACACCTGGTCGAAGTCATCCTCATCTCCTGCCACCCCATCCTTTCATCTTCTGCCTGCCAGTGCTAGACACAGTAATTGCAAACTCTTCTTCCTCATTCTGCCACCCAGTACCTGTGCCGAGATCCCTTCTTAGAGGAGCAAAACAGCCGCCTCCTCGCCACCTCCCAACCCCAAATACCACATTTAATTGTGCGGGTTGAACGGACGTACATGGGCCTTTCCCACGCTGCAACCTGCCTAGCCCCAAGCACCCTCCTGAACCACCAGGCTTCACACAGCACCATGGATTCTTCTGTGTCAGGTGTATGTGGTCACTCCGATATCAAGAGGTGCCATCCTACACTAGGACTCCACCTCTCCCCCAGGCTTTTCTCTCTCGAGCAGTATGTTGACACCACTTTGCGAGGTCTTTCTTGGCCTCCATTCTTGCTGGATAGACTCATGTCACTCTGATTTGCAACTGGTAAGTGACTGTGCCCAGACTGAGCAGCCTAAATATTTCTGTTTCATCTGTCATACAAACATCCACAGATTTAATTAGGCAAGAACAGGCTCCCTTGTGGCCCATCTTCTTTATTAGTCCTTTACCCGAGGCTGTGTGAGCGGAACCATTTGGAGGCTTTTCTAATGACAATTACTTGTATTTATATAATGCCTGTCATCCTAAAGAACCCCAAAGCACTGTAAAAGAGGGGAATCGCTCTACTGATCCCTGAACCGTCACTACCTCAGTAGTGCAACGCGGCAGCTGCTTAACAACACGCAGTGGTCTGGGCACGAAGGGGAAAAAAAAGCGCTGCCCCTACTTGTGACAATGAAGCAACAAGACGACTTTGCACAGTGATCTTCCAAAATACGGACTCAGCACTGGGACCTGTGCCGCAATCCTGCCAAATCAGTGAGTGCCTTTAGGATCCTGGCTCACCAACACAGAGGTGGCACTTTAGATGCACAAAGAGTTCAGGAACTTTTGTGCTCTGACCCTGTCTAAATTAGGATTTGTTGGTTAAACCATAAGGCTGCAGACAGTACTGGGAGCCACCGATAACGTAGCAAGTCAAGGACCTTAGATCAAACACCTATGTCCTGCAGGGAGCTCAGAGGAGGTTCAGGCACTTCTCAAACACAGAAAGGAAACTGCAGTTCAGAGAGTACAAGAGCACTTCAAATGCCACTGATTTTTTGAAAGGGTAGACTTCGGCAAACCTGAATTTTGGATATTTTTTCTCCCAGCTGTTTCCTCTAGGAATCCCTCACAGAGCAAAGCCTTGGTAGGCATAAGGAAGATGATCTATCCATTCTTGACCAAAAACCTTTCCTATATAAGGAAAATTTACTAAAAATTTCCCTTGATTCCCATCTCTACTCCACTCTTTCCACAAACGACATGCCAGGGATTCCAGCTACCAATCAGCACCACTATAGTCTGATTTTCTTAAAGTTTACTCTGTGTAATTATTACTTACATTTATGATAGACACGGTGGCAATTTTAATCTAAACATCATCTTTGCAGCAGATGTTAGGAAAACTGAGTGGTTCGTTTTAAACATAGCTAGGTTTTTGATATTTAATACGACATCAGAAAGCTTGGCAAGTCTGAAGGAGAAGGATCACAGCCTACACAAGGTCACAAAGTCAAGAGTGGTTTATCCAGTACCACCACAGCATTTCTCCATGACCTTGAGGAAATCCTATGGCTGTTTTGAGTTTCGCTTGCCTAGTCAGCCGCACTGGAACGACAGCTCAGAGTCCTTCCTTGCTTAGAGTCACCGCTGTGACTGGAGGAAAGCGCCGGGACAACAGAAGTGCCAGCTATGCTCCATGACATTCGGTGCCCTGAATCAGCACAAGCAAAATCCAAACTGCACTTCTGGAAGCGCTCCTTGTCCTGCCCTCAATAAGACTGCGCAAATCACTGCTGGTGACAGAGAAGCATCACTGGGAGATTTAGCTTCTTTCACTCATGGCCAGAGGCAACTGGCTGAAGGAAGAAACGCAGCCATACCCAAAACGCCCAACCTCATATCCTCCAGTGGGTTTCTGCCTGGACTGACCAATTACGTAACTCCTCCTTAAGCAAATTGGCCACCTAAAACTCAAAGGGAGCACTTGCAGAAGTGCACAGTAACATCACTGGGAAGAACTGGAAGCCTAGCGCGGTGAGCTAAATTCTCAAGGCGAGCATTTCATCACTACTAAGCTGGGCTGGTTTTGAACCAGTGACCCAGGGTAAAGGGTAAATGCTAGCAAATAAGAAAAGACATTGTAATTGACCAATTGACTTGAACGGGATTTTCTTTAAAAAAAAAAAAAAAAAAGAAAATCTTTCTCCCTTTTGGCAGAAGACAACTTCTTTCCATTCTTCAGGAATTTCTGCAATAACTACAGCTTTCTGAATACATTTTAAAACAAAGACTTCCTTGATTATTAATGCTATCAAAAAATAATGGGAGTTGAGAGTATGTCCTTGATCATGTCTAGACAGAACCAGATATAATGGATTTCCAGGAGCCAGGTAGTGGATATTAATAGATTAATATTACTCATAGAGACCAGGAACATCTGTGCATTATCCAGAGAGGAGCGATCCTATTGCACACGCTCTTGCAGATGATTCATTGCCATTCAGCTCTTGACTCTCCATCTGCAGATTATCTGGGGAAAAAAAATGGTCAAGGGGTACCAGTCTTGTCTCTTCTGGTAAAGGGAGTGGCAAATGTCATCAGAACCAACACCAAAACTAAAGCTTAATAAACACTGAAGATCAGGAAGCTGTACCCAAAACCTGCAAGAAAAGCGCCCTACCAGTCTCTGAAGAGGTTCAGATCTGAATGTCACTGTTCAAGACAAACATCAGGCCAAATAAACAGGAATGTCAGCTGTCAAGTCAAATCTGGGTCTAAACTCCATGACTGTGTTTCAAAAGCCTCAAAAAGAGCAGAAGAATTCCTACCTCCAACCTCCTATGAAGTCCACACTCCTTTCATGTTACAGCCAGCAGCCCAGAAAGGCAGTGAAGTGAAGTTCACCAACATCCTATACAGTTAACAAATGCTGTTGTGATAACATGCCCAGGCCCCACCATCTGCCTGGCATAGATCCACTGACAGCACAGAGCCAAAGACAGATTTGGCTTCAAGTGTACCAAAACCAGTAAAGGCAGACCCAGCATCAAACCTCTGTCTGATCACCATTTCTTGTGTTCTTTTGCAGATTGAAAGGGATATTTTTTACTGGAAGAGTCCTACAGCGTATTATGACCATAACGCTATCAGCACAGACTATCCCCACTTCATTTTGGAAGGGACAACACGACTCCCCTTCCATAAGGGCATACAAATATCCCGCAACTCTCCTGCGCCAACTCATTGCCAGTGCTTAGCACTGATCCTCGCAGTTGTATCAAGCTCACTGCTCTAAGCTTCCAACTCTTTTGTTCGGAAAAAGCCACCATTAGGAACTGCCAGACCTTTCTTGCAAGGCTTAAGGTGACACACCATGAGCCAAAGAAGCCTGTGCTCTCCAGCAACACTTGAATCTTGGTACTGTCAAATACTAGCCTGGACAAGGGGTCATATCAGTGAACACAAAAACTCAGTTTACATGGGGCAGTATGATTCCTCACAAGAGCACTAAACGTACAGGGCAACAACCAAGACACTTCAAAGATAGCATTCCTTTACAAACGTCCCTAGCCATGTTTCAAGTGAGGGAAAAGATGCAAGGCTGTTCCTAAGTAAGGTATCCTTTGAGCACTGCCATGAGGGAACTGCAAGTCATACATTATAACTTGTTCCTGCCAAAGCTTTCCTCCAGTAAATCAACACCCCTGGGGAAAGAAAGGGCCAGAGATCCTGAGCTCCACTGCCTGGGCAGGCACAGTCTCCTCCTGGTGGAGGATATGTGCTACCTCCACTGTCCATCATCATGCATGCAGGAGCCGTGGCCCTGAATAACGGCCGCCACTGTGGCATCTTGGGACTCTTCCACAGTGGAAGGCCTAAAACACTGCTACCCTGCATATTCACGTCCACGGCAGTAAATAAAAATTGTTGCACAGACCTGGCTGTTGAGGAGCAGAAACACGTAGGAGCCTAGGATCCCTGCCTGTGCTTTAGACAACCCCTGTTCCCGTTACTTATGTCCATAAACTTGTTTCCCCAAAGAGGGGCACAGAAATGCTTACTTGGGACACAGCTGGCTTGGTAAAAAGGAGCAGTGCTGGCATAAGACACATTCACACTTACGCAGGAGTTCAGCGACATGAAGCCTTTTGTCAGGAAAGGGGGAAAAGGGGAGGGGGAGAAAGAGCAGGGGTGGGTTCATCTATGAATTAAAGCTGTTCTAGGTATAAGCCTGGGGGAATTAACTTTAGCACTCCATTTCAGCTTCTTTTTCCCCTTTCTCTTTTGCACAGGCTTGCATCTCTGTGCTGTCAAACTTTGATGGTTTTATGTAACTGTTTAAAAATTGAACAGGCTTCTTAACTTAGGCTTAGCAGAATCACTACTTTTTTTTTTTGGACTTGCTCTCTCTCGAATGCACATTATGAATAAAGATTTCTGGAGAAAACAAGACCTTTTCCATCCTCTGACATCAGTCACCGTAGTACAGAAAGCCGTGTCCTTGAGGAAGCTATTTTTTGTACACGCTGTTCCAGCACAAGCCAACGTATCTGCAGCCCCAGTGGGCTTTCCAACGGGTAGCTGGAAAGACAGACTCATCCCAAGGAAAATATGCAGGTTCACCACATCGGCAGAAACAGCACCCACAGTGCTACTCTTGCAGAGGAGAGAATCCTAGAAAGCAGGACCAATGAAGGAAATCCAAGGGAGAGCACATGGCAAAGACAGCGCACTTTGGCTGTATGCTATGGCAGCAAATGTTTTCCGAGGGGCAGGCAGAGGTTTGCCCCTTACTTCAGCCTGAGACACACAGCTCGTGACCTTTTGCTATCATAAGAATCATTTTTCTTTCTTTTTTCTAAACACAAGCTGAGAAAGTTTCTGCTCCGGGCAGCTAGATGAGAAAGCCTGAGAAGAGACTCCCTCAAGGCTCAAAAAGAGAGAGATAAATAACTCCCACCCTTTTCTGTGTTTATATTCTTTATTACATTCATTTCTAAGACAGAATCATATTTGTTGATGCTTCGGGTTGGCAACGCCGGTGGTTGAGGCTTTTGGGAAACCAGTAAAAATATTCAACAGCAAGATTTGTCGTTAAAGCCCTTCTCTCTTTTTACAGGAACTATTACAAAGTGTCTGCCTTTGTTTGGCTTTGGGGCTCTTTAGGACAAATACTGCTTCTAAGTGTTTGCGCAGGCCCACGACAACAGACTCATTGCCACCCAGGGGCCAGTAGCTATGGTCAAAACCATAGCGTCTCTCCCTCAACGCTAATTTGCTCCCAGCTTGGAGCTGAACCCTTGGGCTGAATCCTCTGCACCCATGCCTGCGGGAACAGGCTGGGCCTAGGAGAGGGACTCACCACGGACTTTGCCCAGCTCCAGTTTTGGGAGAACATGACCCGGTTCTGCTCCACGCTCATCACTGCGGCATCAGAGCACCTTCCAGTACCACTTTGGGCAGCCTGGCCAACGTCCCTCAGGTGGTGTTTCTTCTCCTATGAGGCGCTGAGTAATTCCACGGACAATCCTCCAGCAACCTCTTTCTGCTCATTAACCTTGAGCATCCTTTGCTACAGCATCCCAGCTACCAAATCAGGACTAGCTCCTTCTGCTCAACTCTCCTGACCCAATGGTGCCATACCTCTCATAGGTCACAAAATAATACCCAGGAAGGAACCAGTCACTCCAATCTCACCATCAAAAGACAAATTAAACATTTTGATAGCCAACGTCTTTTACATGGGAAGACCCTAGATGTGATCAGCCAAGTGTTAATTAGTGCAGTCTCACCACACTGCTGCATGAAGGCCAGTGCTATGCTGCCCGTTTTACGGATGGGGATGCTGAAGGACAGAGAAGCTACATGTCAACCAGCATCATATGGTGAGTCAGGAAGATGATATTGCAGAACAACATTTATTGAGATTATCTGCTATTTATCTCATGGCTGTACGGAAGTCCCAGCTCTTTCCTGCACTTCCATCCGCAGCATGTGGTGTCAGCTGTTAAAGACAGCAAGTGAGCTATTAAAAAAGACTGCCAGTCCTGAGCACGGCACTTTCTTCTCCTCTACGGCTTCTGCCTGCCAGATCCCTGCTCCAAGTTTCCCATGTCCCCAGCCTGATGCTGTCCTCTGAGGAGGTGCCCTTGGCACCTAGCTATCTCACTTGCTGCTGGTTATTTGGCAGGCAAGGTGTCGTATCCAGCACCACCTGGCTGGGTATTGGAGGTGTATCACAGGTCAGTTCTTGGTTCACATGGACGACATGCTGGTGTGCCAACATCACAAAGTGGGCTAGGAACCTGCTTTGTGGGTGCAGTCCAGCCCATGGGCCATACATTGCACAGGCTTGCTTTAAGGACTACACGGGCACAGAAAGTCCAAAGGGTAAGCCCAGAGTTTACAACACAAGTGAGACCTTAGCATCTAAGAGCTAGATGGAGGAGCCACCAGACCACGTTCCAGAAGACAGAGAAGTGTCCTAAATAAAGTCAGCCCTGACCAGAAGACTGCAGCTTCTCGAGGTTTTTGTATTTGGCCGAATGTGGCCTGCTTGCGCATCAGTGCAGTGCATCCAGGTGCATCCCAAGTTTATCACACAGTGCATCCGGACCTAACTGGACAGCAACAGCACGACCTGCTACAGGAATGCCTAATGCACAAATCTGCAGAATGCTGCCCCATGTTGCAGCTGCATCAGGCAGAAAGCAAACAGCAAAATAACTGGAGGAAGAGCCTGACCCTGCCCCATGAGGCTGCAGAGGCATTGCTGACAGCACAAGAACCGTGTCCCTACGGCCCAAGCGGAGGGGCTGATGGCAGGAAGGGAGCGGGTGCTCCCAGCACGGCCTGTGGCTCACCCTTGCAAGAACGTTGCTCCCCTGAGTGCAACAGGCAGCTGAGAAACGGAGCACGATGACAGTCTTCCTGACCTCCCTCTGGCTCAAAGCGTTACTGTAGACGCAGGTGTCGCGCGGCCATCGCTCCCAGCAAGATTCCCCCAACCTGCACCTAGCAGGGTCCGGGTACTTCCAGAGAAGATTTACCAGCTACTGAGGGAAAGCTATAGAAAGCTGATTTAAAAGTTTTTCCTTTTAAGACAAATTCTGATACAGCTCCCTCAAAAACACGATCAAGAGGCAGCACAATAAAGCTTTAAGCTTCACAAAGCCCACCCCAAACCCAAGCGCAATTGTATCAGCCACCTCGATTTGCACAAGGCAGCAGCGCCTGCCCTTAAAACTCCCGCAGGCACAGCTGTACCCTGCTCCGGGCCACGGAGAGAACCTGCATCAGCCTATATTCAGCACGTTATATAAACTATACAGCAGGAAACTCCTTTCGCACCACAACCAATTACCTGGTTAACCCCGAAACCGCAGCAGACCCACAGCTGCCTGGAGTATCCTCGCTCAGCTGGATCTTTCAGCGTCAAGCAAGAGTTACCCACTGCCAAAGTCGTGACCTACTTGCGTTGCGTTTCTCCCCCTCCTGCCCTCAGTCCCCAATTAAATCTGCGCGAGATTTCCTCAATTATCTTCTTCCTGCTAATAGATGTGGAAAGAGGATGCCATAACAATGTATTCCCCTGGCAATGGTTCAAAATAAATCTCAGAATTAATGCTGAAGAGTGCAGGATGTATGCATGTCTTAATTAGGCACAAACGTACAGAAACCAGCAGTTACATTTAAAGCACTTGGGATATAGCTGATCATCTGCTGTCACCTCTCAGACAGACACTGGGAATCCTAGTGGTCCTGTTTAATTGACAGGCCAAAAAATCAGCACTAATCTCCCCTCAGCCTTTTTTTTTTTTGGTGTAGTTGTGCATGCTGCTTTTCAGCTGGGGTCAGCTATTCTGGAACACCGCAATATTCCAAGGGGCTCAGCCTAAAAAGCAACACGCCTGCGGATCCTACTTGTAAAACGTTCAGGTCTGGAGCAGGAAAAGGATGCTGATACTCGAAAGGCTCACTTCTTTACCAAGCCCTTAGTTTCCCAGACACATACACATGACAAAACCAGAGGGGAAGGGGGGGAAAAAAAAAACCCAAACAAACAAAACCTACTATATGCGGGGATTTTTGCAGGAGAATGATTTCATACGTACCTTTGGAAAGAAGGAAAGCAGAAATGGGGAACTTGTGTTCAAACAGGTTAAGTAAGATACTTAGACAGGTGCTCACAACTCCGGATGAGTATAGAGATAATTTGAACAAGATTTCTAATTGAGACAAAAAAAAAATCTGCAAGGAACAGGTGCATTACAGGAGACAGCAAGCCTTTGCGCAACTTTTTAGGCCCCTTTTAACGCATCCCAGAAAAACACTGCAAGACAAGAAATCGCAAGTCTTCATAAACAGGGGGCTTTTATCCAAGGAGAAACCACATCCACACATGTACGAGCAGGAATTTTCCACACCTGAGTTACAACTTTATCTCCTTTATATACCCAAAACGAGACCTTGGGCCCATAGTGCTACACAATTTCCTAACAGCTAGCTAGCAAACTGCAGCTAAACATATTGCTGCAAAGGCGGACCAATGTAACAATTCCACAGGAGAAAATACAAATTTGTATTATAAACCCATAGAGTGTAAATGCAACATATGAAAGGAGGCTGGAGTCCATCCCTGCCAAAAACACACGGTAAGCTTAACAACCAGCACATCTATAATGCTATAATGTTTGCACACAGCAAATAGCAAGAGGAATTCTCTAGCAAAATTATTTAAGGTATAGCATTGCTGGATGAGGCCGAAATGAAAACAGATGAACATTGAAGCCAAGTAGCAAGGGAAATTTCTCCACAACGAGAGCCTGCGCCGTTCTGGAGATGGACTGAGGAAAGAAAGAAAAGAGAAGAAAGAAAAGGAAAAAAGCCACAGTTTTGAATTATAGTTCAAAACTTTAGATTTTTAGATATCCCTTTCAATCTCAAAATATAGATTCCCTAGTATCTCCACATGCTCCGCGTGGGACACAGATGTTAAAAATGATTAAAACCCCCGAGAACAAAGTGCCATCTCTCAAAAACCTCGTCGCCTGGCTGTATAAGGCAGGCAGTAACTCCTATGCCACTGAATTTGTGAGCAGTGCTGCTCAGCCCGTCTGGGGAAAATGCGCTTTCTCTAAATATCTCCTGAGAGGATCCGAACAAAAAGCTGCAGCTTCCCCTCCCTCCCCTTGCCTTTTGCTCTGTGCACACCAAAGGCCTTCATTTCCACCTCAATGCACACGTACGGGAGCTATTTTTGGCCAGCAGTGACGTGGCTTTGTTTGCATAACTGGGTTCCCACCTCACGATCTGCCGCTCTAACAGTTTGCAAAACACTAGCTGGAAAACATCTGACTCCCAGGAAGCGCTTGTAAAGTTCACTTTGCCTTTACCTTAAGGAAAAACAACAAAATAAAGTAGGAAAAAAAAAAAGTCTTTCTGCAGAAGAGCTTGTGAAATGCTTCAGCAAGATGTAAACCAAATTCTTTAGCGATGACCAGCTGGGATGTGGGGATTTGTTGCCCAGTTCCCTTTCTGTTTTGCTGAAACAGGAGCAAAACAGACAAGACGAAATGAAACTCATCCAGGAAGACAAGCATTTGACACAATGAAGTTTGAAACACTACAGCCTGATCCACTATGAACCTGACTTGTAACAACTCAGGTCAGCCTGAAATAGCATCCGTAGGAAATGCAAACTTATCGCTGACGGTTAAGGACAGAGCTGAGAACAGCAGCATTTCAGATGAAGCGAGTGCGTCAGCCTGGACAGTTCTCAACTGTCAAAGCTGTGCCTGTAACCAAAGACCCCTCCCGAGGAATATTTGATATTTGTCCAGTGCAAAAATAAAAGTGAGATGTTATAGAAGTGAAAGAGCTGGCCCCATTAAAGAACACAGGGAAATAAGCTGGGTACAGCTAGATCCAGCCTCTGGTTCTTCTTGCCCAGCCTCCAACCGCTGGCAGAAGTACTTCCTGGACCTCAGGGGAAAGCAAAATCCATTTCCATAATAGCTCCGTCACTGCACAGTGCTGTAGAGGTGGGCCTGAGCATCGTCCTGACCTGGCTGGCTGTCTCTAGTGATGCCCTGAGGCGTGCAAATTGACCATTTTTATCTTAGCATGCCCTTGCTTTACAGGTACCACCCCTTCTGGTTCTTACTTTGCTCCTGGCTAAAGCTTTGTCTCCTCAGACAGCGTTGTCCGAGCGAAAACGCTACGTTTGGGCAGGATCATTGCTCAGCAGAGTTTTTGCCCCGTGTGCTTGTGGGCAACGGGGAAAGCGAGCAGAAATGAGTTTATATTTGAGATATTTCCCTTTGCCCTCTGTCTCCTTCCTGCCCATACACCACCCTTACCCGCCGCTGCATCCAACATTAGAAGAACTTGAGGCAATTCACTTTACATACCCATTGGCTCTACAATAAATGATTCAACACCAGGAGCAGCTCGGTCCCGTATAAAACACTACCTCAAAGAGCAGGGACGTAGACCTTCATGGAGAACAGCTCTCCCGCCTCCTCTCTAGGAGAGGATTTCCCAGTCAAACAAATCACTGGACTGCCAGAGATAGGAAGAGTCTGGAAACCTCCTTTCTTACACTGCTCCAAAACACCACATCCAGGGAGCTTCGCTCACAGCGCTCGTTGGTTGATCGTGCTGTACTATGTAACAGCCGGGGAATCAGGCAGCAAACACCCACACTATGCAGTTACAGGGAAAACACTTGACAATATCCTGTTCAGCAGGCCTGATGGAGATAAAATAATATACCAGTTTGCAAAAGACTGCATTAGCTTCTTAACCATTTCCAGAGCATTTCATAGAAACGATGTGGAACTGAAAGCCTCACACTGCAGGGACCAGGTCTCTCATATTGCAAAGACAGTGGAAGTCTACTGAAGGTGCCCTAGCCAGCAGTTGCCCACACACTTGAACATCTGGAAGTCAACAATAACAAGATAAAAGCAAATCTGAAAGACAGTTTCCACCAGCACAGCCCTACGCAAGCCCAGGAACAGTAATGGCATTGCAAAGAACCGGATGCATCACCGCTATGGTGAAGGCTTGGAAAAGCTTTAGCTTGTTTTAAACAACCCTCTTTTTCCTCTGCCCAAGCTTTTAATTGGCTCTCTCTGTATTAAAGACTCAAAGCTCTCGGCTCCCTGCAAGGAGCAGTTAACAAAGAGGAAAAAGCAGGTAACGCTTCAGGCAGGCGCAGTAGGCTAGATAGCGCGGGCGGAGGCAGGCACGGCTGGGTCACGCTGCGACTGAATCAGTGAATTGCAGTCCCCGTGTCCGGCTTCGCTTTGCCTTTTGCTGCTTTCCTTGTCCCACTTGCTTCCCACTTTCCTTTTCCCTGCTTGCTGTTCAGTTCAGTCCCTTCTCCGGCATTACACTGACACCGATTTGACCTAGCCATTTCCACTTCTAAACACGTCAGAGGAACCGCGTACACCTATGGCACAGCAAGACCCCTTTAAAAGCCAATTGCAGACTGTTGCCTGGCTCCAGCGGGAGCTGCTCATTTCCCCAGTCAGTGGTTGAACGCACCTAAAAATTTGGGAAGGGTGTCAAGAGAGAGAGGAGAGGAGGACTTGTCATATGAAGAGCAGCGGCAGAGGTATTTTTGCTTTCAGACATGCAGGTTCTTGTGTGAGGAGGAGCGTAAAGGGGAATCATTCAGTACCGACTCAACTCTTTGAGGAAGCTGCTTCTCTGGGCATCCCACTCTAACCACGCTTGTCGTCAGCCCTTTTCCAGCTCGCAGCAATTATTTTACTTTGCTTTCTATCCTTTACTAGATCATATAGAGCATCATTGGCGAGGCACCCAAAATTTGATACCATAAGCGATGACAGGTGGGCAGAACTGGAAAAGGCCAGACTTATTTGCATGTAGATTTGCACAAGAGCATATCTTGACCTGGGAAGTGACCAGTGCCACAACAGCTGTCCACATGCGATGCAAGTTAAATCCGTTCCTGAGGACAAGAACGGTCCAAGGCCTGGCAATCAACCAGTGTCCAAGGAGCCCTCTGAAAATGGTCCCAAATGGCATAACAGGCTTTGAGCTACATCCCTGACAAGGGGGTAGTTCCTCTGATGCTAGCTCAAGGCGGTTCAGCCTCTGCAGCCTCCTCTGCCCTTCCACGGATGTGTTAACGCAGCAGCTCGCACCATGCGATGCTGGGCAAGACACCCACAGCTGGTGAAGCAGCCAAGGCTCTTCTCTGCGGTAACCCAGCCAGGCGCAGCCCAAACACCCAGTCGCGGAGCACAATTCCCTTGCGGATGAGGAATCACTCAGGTGTGACTGGATACTGCAAGACAGCAGAAGAGGAAGAATAGTCCAAGGTTCAGATATAGAAACTGCTTTTGTGAGTCCCCCTCCTGACTCAGCCACATCCCTCGCCCATGGAAGTCCTTCTCTGACTCATGCCTAAGAAGTCAGCCAGGCACGACAGCTACTCCCCCCGTTCCTCCCCCTCATCCCACTAGTCCTTTTCGGACTCGGTGGTTTTCTGCTGAACTCTCCTCCACAAACCTGGATGGATCCAGGGAACGTCAACGCAGCATGACAGCCTGAACCCATTTCACCTTACTTGTTCCGACTTTTCTCTTACAAGTTTATTTCATAGCTCCTCTCCACAGGCTGATGCAGAGCATGTCTCGGTATTGCAATGGCCAAACAGCGTTTAACACTGGCAAAAGCTCAAGGACAGCGCTGCACTGTAACCAGCTATTATTTGGTCTTTTTTCCAGCTGCACAGGAGTGTAACCACTGACCCCATCACACCTGACACAGCTAACATGAAATGTCTATTCTAGTTCAGGTAAGACTGATATCCAAAAATCTTCAGAGAACAGGAGAATATATATCCCTAGATATTAGAGCCTGAAAGAGATTTATTAGGGAAATTATTATCTATATTCTATGCAGCCAATTAAGAGATGGAGATTAAGAGATTCCCTGATTCATCTAGGAGCTCGTTCCAGGCCACGTGATTGCACTGATCTAATACTTCAAGTTCCCTTTGCAGCTTCTCATCCTGTTAATTTTATGTTCATTCTCCAAGTACAAGTGCAGTGTTTGGTTAAAGTCCCAGGTTCAATTCAGGTATAAAAGCGTTACAATTCTGCAGAACAAAGCCAGAGAAAAAACTAGACTGTTTATTCCTACCTGTAGTAGTGACTAGGGGCAATGCGTTACCCAAACTCCACTTCAGCTTCTAGATGTCAAAATGCAGAGCAAAATCCATCCAACTGAACCTCACCTGCAAGCCCTAATTTTCACATGCCAACCAAAGCACCATTACACTGCGGCCAAGTGCACTGTGTTTGTTTGTTTGTTTGTTTCTGGATGTATGCCCCCAAACTACAAGACTACCATCAGCCTGGAGGAGATGGGGGAAGGAGTAGAGGGGATGGTCACAGATCTTCCTTCAGGTGGGTCCAACAGAAGGAAATCGACCACGGTGGCCTCATTACTGAATTGCACAGAGCTCACAACAACAATATGGGGGTTGGACATCAGGCCTCCCACTTCCACAGTGCAGCTCTCCATCGTGAGAGCTGAAGGGCAATCACCTTTGGCCACATTGGTTTGATCATGCATGGTGAAGCGCTTGAGATCTCATCTCTCAGAGGACAGGGAGCCACACGCACGGTAACCACTTCCCTTCTATCCCCTGAAGGGTTCGTCCTCAGAGCCAAGAGGTATTCACGCACCCAGTGACTGCTGGCTTCAGTAGTGCTTTTGTATGGTAGATGCAGCTCAGAATCGCATCTCAGTAGCTACAGGAAAAGAGATTTCTAGGCTATGACCTGTGCTTTTGCCTTTCCCTCCTAAATTTGGCTCTTACTCAGCTAACTGCTCGCGACACTGCGGTAGCCTTGAATTACAAACGCAGCCAGAGCTTAGGAATCACTACAAAAGCATTTGTTCCAATATTTACTCTGAGATTTTTCATGCTACACCTAACACGGACTTTGGTTTATTGAGAACACAATACACTGGGGAAGGACAAATCACACGGGGTATATGCTGCTGCCAAGCAAATTGTCATTAAGGTTTTAGCAATGAAACACAAATTGAGGTTACATTAAAGCTTCTTTTGTATAAACCACATCCCAGACTGAAACCCAGTGACAGAGCTGAGTAATGAGTTGAAGCAGAACAATCAAGGTGGAACTACTGAGCAATAGGAGAAGGAGCCTTTCTTTGCTGATATTTAAGATGAGGATGGAGAGCTTAATCTGAACTGTAGAAGAGTTGATTATGTACAGTCACCATTATACACATGTTCATCGCTATGTAGCGTGCAGTACCCACCACCTGCAGGGGCACAGAAAACATCCTGAGGCTCAATTATGCTGCAAAGATCATCAACTGGAAGCTGAGATTTTTCTTAATATAAGCTTATATATAACCTCTAAAGAGTTGAGAATCTCTCCAAAACCTGGAGCTTCACATCTCTCTTTTGCTATCCAGAACAGAAACCACAACTCAAAGCTCACTGTTTCTTCACTTCAAGCTTCTCCTTCCAGTAAGCATTCATGCTCCCTCAAGCCTCCGGGGCTGTCAAGAAACATCTGTGCTATGGTACTGTTGGTATAACACCATTGTAATCAAGGCTCACGTTTGAGACCAGCTCTGCTCTGCATGGAAACACAGCACTCAAATGTTATTTCTAGGCAAAACAAAACAGCCAGACCATGTTAAGTTCATAAGTTCTGCTCACTCTTGGTACCAGCAATCTTAAAGTCTATTTTGCACTTAGATTCATCTCAGTCACTGGGGAGTAAGTTCAAAGCACGGGCCATTCAGACAAAATGGATGCAAATGGGTTTACGGATGACCTAGACTGGGTTTACAGATGACCTGGAGTTCATGGTAGACCATATACATTCATTCGATGTTCTTCATGCTCTGACCAGCTCATAAACTAAATTGGATCAGACACCACTAGACCTCAGGTGCTGAAGAGGAAGCACATGGCTGCAGCCCCCACTAATTCGGAGCGCCTCGCTGAGCACAGTTTACGCAGGCACACAGGGAGTGTGTGACACCATTAGAAAGTCACGAGGCTCCAAGATAGGTACACCAGGGTCAGTCAGCTTGGACTTAACCGCCGTTTTCTCCTCGAATGAGCAAGTTGGGTGGTTTTTTCTTTTTTTTTTTTTTCCCCTCTTTCTTTTTTACAATGCTGCACAGACAGTTTTTCAGAACTTGGAAGAAACATGCTTATAAACACCTAGAGCGTCTTCAAGGAGGAAAGTAATGGAAAAGAAGCCACAAAAAGATTTCAGAACACAGTTAAGTAACACAGCATGATAAGGTTTTTTAAGATATAAAGCAAACCCCAGATAATATACATATCAGACACGCCCTGGCAGGAGAAGTACCGAATGTCTGAAGTGAGGAAAGAAATTAAAAGAGCATGCATTTTCTTGGCAGCCCTCCATATGTATATATAAACCTCTGGTCACCAGCGCACTGATATTTACACTAATTAGTACAAATACAGCCACAGGACTATGCTTTTCCCTGAGCCTATTCATATGGACAGAAGAACTAAAAAAAGAAAATCACTATGATTAAATCCAGCTCACGTATCAGAATGCAGCAGTCTACAACCTCTTCCACATCCTCTTCCTCCTCAAAGCAGTAAGGCAAAGGAAACATGGTGCAGGACACATTTCAAGCAAGGGGGAAAAGAAAAAAAAAAAAAAAACCCAAACAAAATGCTCACTCAGCATTACGCTCGTAGATAAAAATAGAAAGCAGGCCAGCTGGTACAGAATACCAAGCAGCATTCCCTATTCAGGGCAACGCAGTATGAGCAAGACAACCCAAATCAACCCTTCCCTTCGCTCTGTTCTCTCGGAGGCTGCATGTAGCTTGAATTTCCTGCTCCCGATAGACATGCTGGTGGGGAATTAGCTCCAGGGAGCCAAGGACTGCTGCGCGTGGCTCACACATCCACCATTATTGCAAAAGCAGCCCCTACCAGCCTCCAAAAAAGAGCTTGCGACTCAGAAAGGAGCAAGGACAGGTTGGGTTGGTGGGGTTTTGTGAATGTTCAATACCTTCGTGCAGCAGGTCTGTAGGCTCCCTGCTGTTGGTACAGGTGATGTCAAAGAAGCTGGCTTTGATGCGGAGGCAAGGTTTCTATCCCAAGTAATGAGTTTGTGGCTTTGTCCAGAATATAAATCTGTGCTTTAGCCCTTTGTCCGAGGCTACATTGTACAGGAGGTGGGGAAGGAGTGGAGAAGAGGAATGTTTTGGAGAGGATTCATCTTTGCTAAGTTGAAGGCTAAAAGTTAAATCTCCAGTCATGCATGCTCCCTTCGCAGGTAGGCCAGAGGAAGCTAACACATGCATGCCTACCCTCCCCAAGGGGTGGTTTAGATTTTAGGACAGTCTGAATTCTCCTTCTGGAGTTTGTCCCCCAGCACCTGACTACGCAGAGAGCCGAGATGACTAACTTAGAGCAGACAGTTAACCAAGAGCAACAAGTCCCTTCCTAAAGGAAGGGGCCAGTGATTTGGGCAGAATGAAGCCATTTCAGGATGGGACTGTCAGCTTGTACTTCTGCCATCCAGACACACAAAATATCTCCCAGAATAGCTCTGGTGCCAGAGAAAGTAACCAATTTCTACCCCAGGACCAGTCACTGTCCCGACTGGTAGGATCTCCTTGAGGACAAAGCACAGAGGTATGATGAGGGGTGCCAAAGGTCCTATCAGAGCTAGGAAAGCTTTTTTGCACCAGTACAGGCGGGGGGTTGACCTGTTGGAAAGTAGCTCTGCCGAGAAGGACCTGGGAGTGCTGGTGGACAGCAAGTTAAACATGAGCCAGCAGTGTGCCCTTGTGGCCAAGAAGGCCAATGGTCTCCTGGGGTGCATTAGGCAGAGTGTTGCCAGCAGGTGGAGAGAGGTGATCCTGCCCCTCTCCTCAGCCCTGGGGAGGCCTCACCTGGAGTACTGTGTCCAGTTCTGGGCTCCCCAGTACAAGAGAGACATGGCACTCCTGGAGAGAGTCCAGCGGAGGGCTACCAAGATGATTAGAGGGCTGGAGCATCTCTCCTAGGAAGAAAGACTGCAAGAGCTGGGCCTGTTCAGCCTGGAGAAGAGAAGATTGAGAGGGGATCTCATCAACGTGTACAAGTATCTGAAGGGGGAGTGTCCAGAGGATGAGGCCAGCCTCTTCTCCGTGGTGCCCAGCAACAGGACAAGAGGCAACGGGCAGAAACTGAACCACAGGAAGTTCCATCTGAACCTGAGAAAAAACTTCTTCACTGTGAGGGTGACAGAGCATTGGAACAGGTTGCCCAGAGAGGTGGTGGAGTCTCCTTCGCTGGAGATATTCAAAAGCCGTCTGGATGTGATCCTGGGCAATATGCTCTAGGTGACCCTGCTTGAACAGGGAGGTTGGACTAGATGATCTCCAGAGGTCCCTTCCAACCTAAACGATTCTGTGATTCTGTGATTTTGATTACTCTTTGGCATTTCGGCTGCAAAGACTGCAGATTTGGGGAGCATGAGCTCCTGTGCAAGTTAGTCTCGATCGTGCCAGACTGCTCATATGAAAGCAAAGTTTCCAAATAAGATGAGGATTCAAACAAGATGTTTTGCATATAAACTATTTCAATTCAAAATTACTCTCCAGGCAGAGAAATGTATTTTAAAAAAAAATACTGAGAGCTTTTAAAAAGACAACTTAATTTGACCCCAGTTTACTTTTTTCCTGCTTCTTGAAATTAGGAGAGAATGAAAAATTCCTGCATGGGTAGGCATTTACCACCCTCTGGTGCTTCAGTTTACTCATCCCCACCTACAAAGTGGGGTAATAAAACTTATCTACCCCATTGGAAATTTCTAAAGCTTGCATCCAGACTTACAGACACTCATTTGTTAGGACAGCTCGGGCATGACTGAGAGGAGCAATTTGCATGGGCAATAAGAAAAAACACAGGTGGGTGGGTGTGCATCTGTGTGCATGTGCACTCCTAGGGTGAACAGCAGATGCTTCCCCTTCTCTCCTTTTCTGCTGCCATCACTTTGTTCTCCGTTCTTGCATTTTGCTCTTCTTTTCCTGCCCTCAGTTGCAACGGAGAAGTACCACAAAAGGAGACGACCTTCTAGGAGCAGCTATCCCTGCTATCGAGGCAGACACATGAAGATGCAGCTAGTTGCAAAGTGATCCACAAAGCTACCAGATGTGACGTTATATGGTCTGGACTGATGCTTTGTCAGCACCTTCTTGCTCTCTCTCCACCTCACACACTCCTGTTCAAGATGGAAATCAGGCACAGTTTCTCCAAGAGCCTGGCCCCTGGTCTGGGAATATAAATCTCTCCTTTCTGTGCTAGCCCTAGCCACTTAACTGGTCTTCAGCTGCCAAAGAATGGATTTGACAAGAGACACCCAAGCCCACAAATCTTTACTCAAATTTACAAATCTCACTAAAGAAGAAACTTCTTTCTGGCAAGGAGGTGATTTACAGACCCATAGATCTTCACTCAGCTTGGGGCAGAGGTGACAGATGAATTTTCAAGCTCTGCTATTGTTGGCCACATGCATAAAGAACTGCAAGAGCAGGATAAACACAGTACTTCTGATTTATAAACCCCAGCACCAGTTTCGCACACCTGCCTACTCGCTTGTAATTCAAGCTGAGCAACAAGCTGCCTAATGGCAGCAATGAACAAGTCTCCAAGGGCGCCTTGATCAGCACCCAAAAACAATTCTCTGGCCCTGTGACGCACTGGTCTTTGGCACGTCTGCATCTGAGCCGAACCTCACACACTGGTCTTGGTGCTCATTCAGAGGAAGTTGAGAAGCTCATTTCCCTTTCCATTTCCAGATCTTCTCTTGATACCACCAACAGAGAAGGTAAGCTTCTTAGCTCTCCATTCCCAGACTTCAGTAGTATTTTTAGTTGCTAGAGTTCTAATTTTCACCTGCCTTTGTAAGGATGCTCCAATTTCCAGTCTCTAGTCTCAATCAGAAACCGGTCTGTGTGTTCAGATGACTCAGAGCTCAGGTCATCTTGTTTCTCATGCATTCAGCAGCAATACCATGCCATAACACAACAGCGCTTTGGTTTCAGAGTGGGGCCTGAAGGATGGCTACCAAAGGCTGCAAAACGTGCAGTCCCTCTTAACAGATTAAGCAAGTACTTGATTTATTAAGCTGGACCAAACATAGCCATGCATCAGTCACCGTATTCCTAGGTAGGGCTTACTTATTGTATGGTGAGATACTCCATTGCTATAACAGCAACTCCAAGGAGTATTATCATTGCCTTTCTTTATTCTGTTCCAGAGCATGAACAACTCTGTTGGTATCAGATCATGCGTCAAGCTAGAAGCTTAGATGTTCCGCACCTGTATAATGAGAACAACCTTCCTGAGTTGAGAGAAGCAATCTGTGTCTGGTACAGGTGTAGATGAGGAACCTGCAAACCAGAGGAAGCAGGGTAGGACACAAGGGAAAGGGGAGAAAAGTCCAACTCCCTCTGGGTCGCATCTCAGCCCACTAAAATTGTGCGACAAAACAGGTAATGCAAGGTGGCATTCCAGACAGTCACAAGCAGTCCCTCTCCGCGTTAGCTCCCTGGAAACCAAGAAACATCCAACACAAGCAAGCTGGCCTCACTTATGGCCAACTTACTGCTTCGCTTGTGAGAAAAACAAATGCCCAGAGGCTGGGTCCTCCCTGGAAACTGCGTGCCAGGAAGGCAGCTCAGGAGACATCAAAGTGAAAACATTAACAGTAAAGGACTAGTATGGAGGGACAGTAATAAAGAGCTGCAGACGGTTAGTATTCCCTTCTTGATTTTAGTAGGAAAATTCACTAATTCTGCCTTCCAGCTCATCTTCTGTTCAACTGCCCCAGAAGAACAGCAAGGGCCAGACCTCTTCCGGCCCGCTCACCAGCCACCTCTCCTTGCGTCACGTTAGACACTAGCTAGCCAACGGGCTAGAGCCTTCTCCATGGGGTACCAGTGAAACCAGACTCACAAATCAAACAAATCCCAGAGACGACCATGGAATAACAAAGGCTTCCAGACTTCAAACACAAGGCAGTGCACAGACCAGAAACAACTCCATGCACAAACAAGGAAGCGCATCAGACAACGGCACAAGATTTTGCCATCTTTCCTGCATTGTTATGATTCCTAGAAAGAGGCAGGGACATCCCCAGTCCCCCAGTAGCTTTTACTTCCCCTGCTGAGAACATCATCCACAAAAAAAAAAAAAAAAACCCTCTCCTGGATTGCGCCTGTACTAGCAAAAAACACTTTGGGAAAGAAGCAGCCACATAGGTACATCACAGAGATGGTGCCAGCAACAGAATCAAACCCAAAGGACACATGGTTAAAAGGGAAGAGAAAAAACCATCAAGATCGCAGAGCCAACCTACAGATGATTTGAATGTCACAGTGCACCCCACGTGCGAGGAGCGCTCAGCCACAGAAGAGGGAGGCCCGGTGCCTCCGTTGGCCCATAAAGCCTCCAACATATATCCGAGGGAAACTACTTTGGCAGAAAAAGCTTAACGCTCCCATTCTTTTAGTGCTATAAAGCGACTCTTAACAACCGAAAAAATTCCCCTTCGGTGGCTAAAGGAACCAGGGATTCAGGAAGCTTTTACTCAAGCACATTGCTAGGCTGAACACGTGGGAGAGAAGTGCCACCCCTGCAGCAGGTAGAGGCATATTTCAAACAACGGCTTACTTTATCGACCAGCAGCTGCTCAGCTCCAGGCTTCAGGGGTTTCCATCGACTTCCACCGTTCCTGCAGTCCCTGCGCACCTCCAGAGTCTTTGAACCCAGGTCGTTCTCAGCTGCCAGGAGAAAATCCACAGGAAAGGGAAGGGGGAAAAAAAAAAAAAGAATGACAAAAGATAAATGCTGTGCTTTCGCTCAGGCTGGGGGCGGAGGCTGTTCTTTCAAACGAAAGAAACAAAACTGTTTGCAAGAGACTCATTCAACCCCTTCTTTAGGAAAGAAAAAAAAAGAGGGGAGCAGAGAGTATATTTAGGAGCTTTATTTGGCGCTCTTGGGATACAAGAGAAATAGCGTAGCTTGGATACTACAAAAACGCAGGCACAAATTAAGAGCCGAATTCAGAGCTGGCGTAAGCAGGTACGGGCAGGCAGGCTGGGTGTGAAGCCAGAAAACGCTCCCAGAAGCGCCGGGCAGCACGACAGTATAACCTGCATGCACTGATATTAAAAGTACACCAGCTCCTTAGCTCATAACTGCTAACAGCACCTCTGCAGTTTGGGAGCAGCAGGCATCCCACCTTTACGGTCACTGGGGTCTACACGACGCAACGCCTTGAAAAAGAAAAAAAGCTCCTCAGATTTATGCAGGGAAAGAAAACAAAAAATACAATGGAAGTGTCCATACAAATCTGTTTTTCAAAGAAACTGGGGTAGTTTTCTCATCCCAAGTATTTCGGGCCAACTGCTCGCAGATGCAGTTCTGGTCCAGTTTTAAGCAAGTTACACCTTTACCCCAAACTTAGCTTGGCCCTACTGATGGTCTATACCCAAACGCAAAACCAGCTTGTGAAGAAGAGGCACGTGGTGGAGGAGGGCTAGCAATTTAACTTTAAAAACAAAGCTCCGCTTTTCTAAATCAAGCTGTAACTTTTCAGCTCCCCATCCCATCCCACTCTTTTGGGGGGGGGGGGGGGGGGAGGGAGCAAAGTGATCATTGCAAGTGAGGCAGAGGTGTTTCCCTCCCACAGTTGGCAACGTTGGGTTTTAATGCCACCCTCCAGCAGGCCCTTCACGCCCCGCTAGCGTGGAGCGATAGCTGCTGGGAGGAACCATGATCCTCCCAGCAGGGAGGTGCTGGGATGAGCACCACGCGTCCCCCCCAGCAGCTGCTAGCGCAGACTCCCAAGTCAGTAGGCTGCACGTGGCCCAGGCAGTGCATAGGCAGCAGGTGGGGATGTACAGATGTGTGTGCGTGAGAGCGCGTGCGTTTGCATCCCCTGGAGGCTCATCATCCCTTTCAGCATGAAAGGCATCTACAGGAAACAGCCAAAGTCTGCAATTCTGGCCTAAAAGATGCACGACCCTAATCATCTTCTTCCTGATCCACTTCTCACCTAGGCAGAGGTTTCCATGTGTTAATCCTGAAGGCCCTGAAACCAGCCAACAAGAGGGTAAATGGTCACAGGCGTTGGGAGAGCGGAGATAAACACCCCAGGGGCCTGTGCTCCTGCAGTTCAGGTCACCCTTACCTTACACGGCAAAACACGCTTGCTGCAGGCCACAGAGCACTGCAGGCCAGGAGCCAAGAGCAAACGTAACCCGCCAGAGCTACAGCTATGAACCCTGTCCCCTCCTACGGGACGGGGCTGAAGGACTGTCTCTTACCAGCAGCACAAGCAAACAAAACCCCTCTAATTCTTGACCCCATATGTCTTCTGCAGAGCCACAGAGCTGTGGCTTCCCTTGCGCCAGACCGCTGAGGACCCTGGAGCGCTTTGTCATCAGGCACGTCAGGACACAGAGCGTTGGTCGGACTCACAAGTATAGGCTAATTATTAAATTCACAGCCACGAGCCTAACGCTGCTCTCAAATCAAAAAGATGGGGCCTCTGCTCCTGCTCAGGACAGCAGCACAGACAGCACCAGAGCCGGGATCCTGCTCGTGGCCTGTGGCATGCCTGGGTGGGCAACAGTCCTGCTTTTCTGCCAGCGTTGCTGGGAGAGAGATTGCACCGAGACCTATTTCCTAACCGCGATCCTGACGTAGGCAGCCTGCTGTTATTTTTAGCAACATGCATTTCACTTTCTAGACTCGTAGAAAATCAAGCTGCAGCGCGAGCACCAATTATAGCAAGCGGATGATACCGGGCTCCAGAGGCAATGTGCCGACATAGTAGCACTCAAGAGCAATGTGCAAACCCAGTAATGCTCACGTTTTTTTTTAAAGAGAGATGCATGAGTTGTTCCCCATGTGCTAGAAACGCGTGCAGCTCTACAAAAGGGCCATCAGTGAAAGAGGCAGCTGCTTCACCTCTTCCTCCCTGGTTCTGCTCGCTCCTGATGTGCTGCCACCACGCATTAACTCTTTGGATTCCCAGGGTGCTATTTAGCGACGTCAGCAGAGCCTGGCAGTTTTCCCGTACCCGTACATAGCCAAATTACAGGATTCTTGGTGACAGCAGGTGTCCTTCAGGAAACAGATTTCCTCACTCTAATTATCAATCTTTTTAATTAGAGGTTCAAAAAATGATGTCACCTATTCAACCATCAGCCTGTTTACCTGCCAACAGAATGCTCTTCCAGCAAATGCATTATGTAGCGCTCTCCTCTAGCATCATTTTGAACAGGACAAGTTACAGTGACAATAATCAAGTTCTCCAGAGGATAGTTCAGCACAGTCTCTGGTTCATGACACACTTTTTGATCAGGAAGAGCACCCAAGCAAGATGCGAGCTTTCTTCTGCTGTCCTATGTTTCCAGACAAAGGTCACACCTGAGCTGTCATCTGAGCTTATTTGGAGTATCCGCCACCATCCCAAATGGCAAGCGTTCACCATGGGGACTGATAAGGGAACAGAGAGCCAAGAAGGAACCAGGAAGTGAAAACTTGCACAGAAGTTGCTGAATGGCTTTTACACCTCACCTGCCCATCTGTTCAACTTCTTGTAATCAAAATATAGGGACTATGATCACAGAAATGAAAGAGAGAAAATAGCCCTAATTCATAAGAATATTGTAGATAAAAGGACCTTATTAGCTAGAAGGAAACTCCCTGTAGCATGCGTTTTTCAGAGCCCTCTTTTCTGCATCTACGTTTCTTACAAGCCTGAAGCCAAACCCAAGCCACGCTTCTGACTTTTCAACCCACTGCTGCCCTTGTCTTGCTCTGTAGGACACATGGGCCTGAAAGAGAAATCTGGGAGTAAAACAACCCAAAGCTACTCACCGCCTGTGCTCAGTAACAGCCGCCTCCTCCAGCCCAGCTGGTCCAGCCCCATTGGGGTGCTCTGGGAGAGGGGTAAGGAACGACATCTCTCCAGGAGGATTTTGAAGGGAGGTGCTTGCGGGGATGGATGAAGAGGATGAGACAGAGGCTGGCAAGAAAAGGGTTGGAGAAGAACATTACCCACATTTGTCAAACCTTGGACAAAACAATCACAGCACATTTAATAATATATATATATATTTTTAAAGACACTGTAACACATTTGGGACATCCTCAGTCAGATCTCACCTTTTTGGGTTTTTTGACTAAAAGGTTAAGACTATCAGACTGCCCTAACTCCCATTTCACATGGCTCACTACCTTGACCGCAGCTTGAGGGTAACACTTTTCAAGTTCCTTAAGTCCTAACAACTTCTAGCAGCACTTAGCCTCCTAGGCTCTTTTGGAAGCACCACCTGCTGAAAATTTCTCTGTTCTGGGTGGCATTTTGTCTATGCCTATCACCAAGTAGCAAGTCCCAGCGGGAACACATCAGCAGAATCCCACAGCCAGGCCAGGCATGGCTGCAGCAGAGCTGGAGACTAGCACCACTACAGCATCACTAGGCAGGGACTAACAGCCCCAGGCTGGGCTAAAACAGGGCCCTGGACCCATGGGAGTGGGTGGCGGCCCCAGGGGAGGCTGGTCAGGGCCATTAAAGCCAATTAGCACCCTCAGGGCCCTGAGCAGCCTCCCTTCCCAGCCAGGTGTGTCCTCACATCTGATAGAGGTCTGGGGGCAGCAGGGGCCGTAGAGTGATTTAATTGCTGGGAAAGGGATAGGGTATGGGAGACTGGGCCTGGGGGGGGGGGGGGTAGAGGGGAGGGGCTCAGGTTGCCCCAATGATCAGTTCACATATCAGGGCCAGGATGGGCCTGGTGAGGACAAGCAGGGTCAGTTGCAGCCCAGTGATGGCAAGGCTGTGGTGGCAAGACAGCCTCAGGGTCAAGCTGGCCAGTCAGCCCACAAGCTGAGGTCCAAACCAGCAGGGCCCATGGCCAGGTGGGGGCACAGCCACAGTGGAGCTGGAGACCAGCACTGCTACGGCATCACTGGGGCAGGGACTGATGGCCCCAAACTGGGCAGGAACGGGGTGCTGAGCCCTGGGCTGGGCTGGGCTGGGCTGGGCTGGGCTGGGAGAGGCCCCGGGGGAGGCTGGCCAGGACCAATAAGGCCATTCCCACACCTTGGCGCATGTCAGGGGGAGTCCTCGCTGTAAGCTGGGCACTTCTGGGATGAAACTGTGCTGAAGGATGCGCTGCCAGTGCGCAGCTGCCGTACGATCCAAGTTGAAGCACAGCAAGGGAGGACAGCTCGGAGATGTGCTTCAAAGGGTGCCCCTGAAGTGAGCTACTAGACACACCTTTTGCTGGCCTACAGACAACAGGAGACTGCTAATCTCCGCTCTTCTCACCAGGTGGCTGTGTGGCCCATCACCACTGGCCTCCTCGTAAGGTCATGCTGAAGACAGGGGTTAGTAAAGCAGTGGAAAATGGGGTAAAACGGATTTTGAGAAGCAGTTGCAGCGCTTGAAGAACACAGGCATGGAGTAGCACAACAAGCCTTCAATGTCTCTGCTTGTGGTGTGCTTTAGTAGAACAATCTGCTCATCCTCCTGCCTGCCCAGCATCTTCTCTCTAGAAACAAGTTTTAGAATAAAGCTAGAATACCCATCAAGAACAATTCCAATTAACTGAAGTATTCAGCGTCTTGCTGATAACGGTATCTATGCAAAAGTGAAATACATTAGTAACAGGATGTCATTTTCCTCATTCCCAAAAGTCTTAACAAAATACTCCCTTCCAGGGAGTGTTCCCTTATATTTCCAGAGGTCATACAAGGTCTCTTCCAATTCCACAAACAGAAGCCTACAGATGGTCTTCAAAGCGTACAGAAGGCGAATAACCATAACAACAGCACTGCTATTATTACTGTGCTGCTGGATTTTCTAGGTCTTTACCTGAAATATTTGCTTTTTAGCTTATAGCAGTAGATGGAAACACGGGTAATATTCACTGCTGATCAAAACAGGTCTAAAGTCTCGCTACTGTTGCTAAAAGGTTAGCTCTAAATACCTACTGTTTTAACCACTTGGCTGGCCTGACTGATGCTTTGGGATGATCGGTTAGAAGAATAAGGGCTAATTGTATTGCCCAGCGCTTCTAACGCTTGCTCTTCAGAGCATCACCTTTTGGACCAGAACAGGGCCCCAGAGCACCTGATGCATACATACACCCAGCCAGGCACTACGCACTACGGGGTTGATTTGCACCTTCTTCTGCGCATCTGTTACACGGTGTCACCCTCAGCAAAAGCTCCCCTGCAACGTTTTTTCCTTGTACTAAATGCAGTACCTACCACCACAATTGTTTTTCCGTTATTATAGTGCACCTCATCTCCAGGTTCAATCCTTACCAGGTCTCACATGGTTCAACTGTAAGGACAGGACAAATGACACCACTGGGACCAATTTCTAGCTCTTGGAAAATGCCAGGTCGTTTTTTGGGAAAATTAGAACAATTATTTTTCCAGAAAGATTCACAGAGAAACGCAGAAATTATCATGGTGGTTCCCCTGGAAGCTGACTGGCAGCAACTGCTAACATTCACTATACCAATACTACTTGAAACAGTAAGACACTTGCAATTGATTGATGCACCTATAAAGCAGGCAAGTACTCTGGCTATACCTCAAGGTAACATTAATCCGAAGGAAGAATTATCTTTCCTAGCTAATTGGAGAAAAACATTGGAGTTTTTTCATTATCCTAGTTTAAGAGAAAAAAGATCCTGAAAAAGGCAACTGTATGGTGGTGTTTTGCAGAAGAGTTTTTTTTTTTTTTTTACACATAGTTCAAACTCATGCTTTCCTCTTTATTCTCCGTGACATGTGACAACGTGGCAGTCTAGTGTATAAGCCAAGAGTCAAGAAGTCAGCAGAGAATTCGGTTCACAAAGGTCAGGAAAAGGAAACGGGAGGACTACTTTCCGTGAGGCTCTTAGCCCCAGTTAGAGAAGCTGATCTGCCATACTTCCATGGCCCCCGTCGCTTACTGGGTGCCTCATATGCTTTAGCCTGTTTGTCCTCGAGACATGCAGCAGCCCCAGTTTTCTCGGACGCGCTCTTATCTTTATTCACAGCTGACGAACCAAGCAGACAGGCTATAATCGCCCCAAAGGCACGGTGGGAGCCTGCGGATGAACTAAGGCTTGATCTCTCATTCGCAAGTCCCAGCACGGGCACCGTATCCACTCAACCAGTAGCTTCTCTTGACCAGAGAGCAGCGGGGAGGTAAAAGCCAAAGTCAATTTTCCGGCCAGAGAAGTTTTTGACACATGGTCCCTCTGTCGCACAGGCCAGCGACACCCAGAGGCCCCATTCATAACACTGAAGGTGGTAGGAGACGGACTGTAGGGAACCAAATGAAAGCAAGACTCAATGAGCATTTTAGGAAAAACACGTGGAAATCTGAATTATCCATGTGTTCAGTGGGCGACTATATATATGCATGTAAAGCCTATCAGCTTTGCAGGCTCAACCTGCCTTTCACTGACAATGCTAAAAATATGTTTTCAAAAAAAAAAAAAAAGCCACTATAGATAGCACTAAATATAGGCTTTAATTCAAGATTTTGCCTGCATGCTGTGGTTATTAAAAATACAAAAATCTGAACAGCTTGGAGTTAGGCTTTAGAGGTTTTGTCTCTTTTAAAAATAAGACGATTGTCAGTCATAACCATATTAAAGACCATAAATACACAGGCTCTTCATTCTGCAACTAAATCATGTTTCACTGCAGACTAGAATATAGTGCTGCTTTGGCAACAGCAGGATTTAGACAGTAAAGTACTATTTCTTAATGTGAAAGGAGTGTGAAGTCTTTTATAAGCAGAACTACCAGCAGCTGGCTGGGAGACAACCCAGCTTATTGGCAAAAAACCGACAAGATAAAGCAAGCTCTGAAGATCAACTCTCGGAAATACACATTTCCCGGTTAGTGTCATCTGATAGGGAGGGGAGGGAGAAGAAATCAGCTCAGCGGTCCCGTTCCCGCACCAGCTCCCAAAACGCTCTGCAGCAGACAGGCAGGAAAGCGATCCCAAGCTGGAGGTCACTCCGGGAACCTGCTGCCTATCGCTGGCAACGTCTCGTCAAACACAGACAAAGAAAGTTAGCTGTATCTTCCTCTTGTGAACAGCCGAGCTGCCGCAACTGCTGTAAAACCAAATTTCACGTCCGGGGGAGAAGCTGAGAGCTTCTGAGTTCACAGCCGGCGCGCCGGCTCTCGGAGCGTGTCTCCGCACGTGCATCCTGCGGCGGGTGCACGCCCAGGCAGATCAGCGATCCTGTGCTTCCAGTTAGACCCGCCGGGCAGGGAGAGTCCCGGATTTTCCCACGTACTGCACCGCGGCGTGCAGCTACTGCACAGAAATCACGCGAGCCAGCACTACGGTCAGAGCGCCGATCGCGCCACCGGTGCGGGTCGTTCGCGGCGCTATCACGGTCCGCAACGCGGAGCGCTGGCACGGGCACCTCCATGGTACACGGGCAGGATGGATCCATAAACGATACTGAGCCAACGGTAAGGGGACACAAGCTTTTCCACCTTTTCCACCGTACAGGACACGGAGGAACCGGCAGCATCAGTACAGTCTTGACGTCTGCCCCAGGGAAACACCCGCCGCTCGTCCGCGGTGACGCTCAGCAGCAAGTTTGGCTAGAGAGCCCCACGCATGTGCTTCCAGGGCTCTGACACCAGATTGCCTGGGGAGCCTTGGGGATCCACCGGGGGGCCTGGCACCTGATGCCATGGGTGGATACCTTTTCCCCCAGGTGGACAGCTCTGTAGAAAGCTGATTTTCACCCTTCAGGCAGTCATATTCCCCCGGAAAACGACATCACAAAAACAACTCTTTTATACATGGGACCATAATAGCTTGCAGCCAGAAGCAGTCTGCAAGCCTTTTGGAGATAAAATTCAAAATCCTTTCAGCAGAGGTGGGTTTTTTGCTCCTTAAAAGCAAATCCTTGATTTCACAAATAGCCAGCAGAGGGCACAGAAAGACTGCAGTGAAAAGCCCTCTGCAAGAGTGGCAGGAGCCACACATGCAAGGGAGCTGCTCGGCACAGTACTCAGTCCCCGTGCATGGCCTGAGACGAGCAGGGAGGATCCCTCTGCCAGCAATGAGCCTAAATCATGTTTCTGCATCCTAAAAACTCTAAACCGGTGTCTGAAATATGAAGCTGCATCCCTATTTTGCAAGTTTTCCTCGGGTCATTCGGAAGGGAAGCACCAAAACCTTCACACACTCTCCCTGTCCTATGGTAACTGGGGTGGTTTGAAACCCCGATAGAAACGCCTGAACCGCAAACCAGCCTATGTGGCATCAAGGCTAAGCACCACCTCAAGCTACTGAAAGCCGCCAAGTACAACTTCTGGGCTAAGCCTGACTTCCTAAGGCAGCGTGCTACCTGTCAGGAGGTTATGGTGCTTTTAGGGGTGGGGTATGTCACTTCTTTGAGTGGTGACACTGACACTTTTATAGTTTACAGCCTTAAACTGGCAAAAATCTAGACAAATCTGCATTTCATCTTTCAGTAATTTCTCAGCTGTCAAAATAAGCAAGGCATTTTCTTTCAGAGCAGTGAAATCTGCAATTCGCTTCCCATTGACAACTTATTTTGGTTTTTACTGCTCTTTCAGTTCTTCAAAATATTTTTAGCTATTCTGTTTCCTAAGTTCCCAAGAACAAATAAGAATTTGAGATGGGATCTGAAAGCAGTTAGGCAATGGGGAGGTTTGAGAACAAGGTGGTTTTCTACCTTTCTGCACCCACTCTTCTCACTAAATGCCGCTGCACTACTATTTATTTTACAGCATTAAGATTAGAATCCTATTGAACTGTTCCTTGCCCGTAATATCAGCCAGTCCCTGCCCCGAAGACCTTAAAATTTTAATTGGAAGACCCCTAAAGCAAGAAACACAGGCATTAGCTGAAGGAAAGTGCAGCCAAACAGGAGATTTAATTTACTGCCCACCTAGGAACGACACCCAGGTCTCCTAAGTCCTTCGCACTCCACCATCCTAATCCTCCTAGATCATCTCCTAACAGGCCGGGTCAGGGAGCCTCAGTGAGAGCCGGGATCGCTGCGCCTTTTGTGGGAGAACGTTATTTTGACAACATTTGCAAGAGCTATTTCCGCTCTAGGCAGGTACCACATTTGGAAGCTCCTGAGTGCTTGCTTACAGCACTTTACCCAGCCAAGATGCCCCATCCTGGCAGCGCTTTCCCCCTGCTTGCTGTTGAGGGCTGCACTTGAAAACCAAATCCTTCACCTCATGCAAAGCAGCCTGGAAGTGGAGGCAAAGAGCGGTGACGAATGTCACCTGGGGAAGAGGGGCCAGCAAAGAGCTGGATTTATCCCCAAAACAATGGGAGACCAGAGCTCGCTGCTAGCGTCACAGTCAGGTTTAACTCACTCCTATTTCACGTTTATTTTTGAAAAAACTTTTCCAAGCGCCACTTTCTGGTGCGAGATTGGCAAGCACGTCCCTTGGGTTCCTCGGGACATTTGTGCCTGGGATTCCTGATGGGCTCATCGTGTACCTCAGGTCACAAAATGGCGCATTGCCATTCCCAGAGTATTCCTCCTTTGGCCTGGCTCTTGACTGCTCCAGGCTTGGCTCTCCTGCTAGACCACTTCTCTAGCCAGAGGGCCTGGGACCCCGAAAATGTTTGCGGACCAGGGTGGGCTGTGCAGTTTCCCTCCACCCTGCTGCTCCTCTCCCCAGCGCAGGCGGCAGGCATGGAGCTGCAAAGCCGGAAGCTGCGCTGCTCGGGAGGTTGTTAGTGCTATCGCCGCGCTCGACGGGAACTCAGGGGAGGTTTCCTGTCCAGTTATCTCAAGCGCCATACTTAAGTTTCTTGGTCATGTTTGCAAGCTGCAGCAGCTGAGCTGGGAGTGACCATGTCTCCCGGTCACACAGCTGACCTGGGAAATCATTTAGATTTTGCTCTAGAAGCTCTGCGATTAGGCATGCAGCCATGGCCCTCAGCTAGCTGTTTCATTTCAGAAATGTATCTACTCCAGCAAAAGAGTGCCAATATTTTCCTCTGCTTTGCTCAATCCTTTCATGCCTACGTTATCTTGCTCCTGCCCAGAATTCTTTCAGTTTGGTCCCTGTGAAGGGAAACATATGATATCACACCATAACCCTCTCTCATTCAAATCCCTCCTAAAAACATTTCTTCCTGGAGGCCACAAGAAGTGCCTAACCGCTATTCACCTCGCTTCATTAGTGCCTGGAATTACAGAGTGAGCTGTCTTTATTTTTTTGTATTACACAAAACAGAGCAAAAAAACAAATCCAGGAATAACTAACAATGGTACTGCCCATTTTAACTGAGAGTCAGAAGTTCAGATTTTTTTCCCTCGGTATTTCTAATCTGCTGCCAATTTTCAAACACTTCCCCTCTTGGCTCTGAAGTTACCATGATCCCTTTTCCAACAGGGAACAATGTCATCACCTCCGTAACATCTCTGGGCTTTCCGAGCCCAAAAGGGAAGGAGAAAGTTTCTCCATGACTTGACCTGATTTCCCTACCTGGCACTTCCCAAAAAAAAAAAAAAAAAAAAAAAGGCATCATTTCAGCCTCAGCTAATCAGCGGGGACCCAGAAGAGAACAGTTGGGCTTCAAGCTCATTCCTACCATAGCTTGTCCACAAAGCTGCACTGTTTCCTTCAGCTGGCACCGAGTGACTCGAGCCTCAAAAGATCCTTCAGTGACTGAACTGGGCACAAAATTGCCTCCTCCACAAGAAACAAGGTTGGGACATGTTGGCCACTGACAAGCAATAGGCTCATACGACTGCTATCACTCATCTCTTTCTGCTCTATAGGAAGAGGTACGCGTTTGATGGGCTCAGAGTTAACAGGGGGGAGACTATTGACCTCAGGACGCCATCGCTCATCCCACATGTCTGACTTCCTACCTGTGTGACTTCTGAGCTTTCCTAGTGCTACAAGCTGGACCATACATATTTGTGAGACCTAGAACCTGGCCTAAAATACAATGTCCACTTAACGTTTTGACAATTTTAAGGGCTTGAGAAGACTTCTTTTAGGGAACGCGCAGCAGGAATGCACTGTAGTAATTAGAGCCACGATTTTCAAAGGGGTTGAATGGATTAAGCGACTACCATTACCCACCTTTCAGTCAGGGCTGCATGTTTAACCTCCCAAAAAGCTATGTCATTTTGTGTAGAGACAGACGCAAGGCAGCTCTGACCAGACCTCAGGCCAGCATGCAGTCACACTAGCAAAGCATTTCGCTCACATCATATACCAAGGCTTTCTGTCACAGGTTCAACACCAAACTAATGAGGCCACACAGCTTCTGACAAGTTTGGAGGATGGAGAGAGTTTACTTTCATGTGGCAGAGAAATGACCTGATGAGGTCGACAAGACATGGGACATCTTTCTTTTCTGTTCTTGTACGATGTGTCAGGACCCTGACGCATGACTGGGATTTTCGGTGCTGTGGGATAACAAGCACCACCTAACAAATAGCAACTACCGCCACCACCACCACTGCTTTCGTAGGTACCTCAGAACACAAGGACCACAGTGATATTTCTCAATACAGTTTGTCCATTGCACACTTTAAAATTCTGAATTTGCTAAAAGTGCTTTTGTTACAGGTTTCTATTTCTAATTCAAATGAACCAAATGCAAAAAGCAAAGAGAAAATAAAGGTAGTGCCTGGAAATAAATAAAGTCCTGCTACAGCTCTCTTCTGAGTGCATTGTTAGAAATGACATGGACAACAGATCATAGCCCTCAAGGTTTACGTTAACAGCTCAAGGACACACCAGTTAAAAGGCTCTTCTTGGTCTGATATAAAAGCTGTGTGTCTACTGCTATCATTCATATGACAGTCTATTTTACTGAAAATCCCAATGAGATATATATAAAAACACTTTCAAGTGAAAACCATCTTCATCAGAGATACTGTATAATAACAATATGGTCTTATTGCTAGCGTTACAGTAAAGACTACTCATACCTTCCCATTGTTGAGCTTGCCAAAGGAGACAATTGTACAGACGTTCATTTGGAACGGATGGCGCATTTCATTGCAGTTAAAGTCATCCTCTCTGTCAGGTATCTCGACAGAACTTTGTTCTACAGGTGAACTTGTTCCATGCTTTTTGACGGGGTAGTCAGTCCGCTCTAAAACTTGTTCTTTAACCGTTGCACATTTTAAAGAAATCACTGCAGAAAAGTCACAATGAGCGGCTGGAGAACTACCCAGGTCCCCAGTACCTGGATTATTCACAGAAGGATCTTGAGAACGTGACAGCTTCCGGCCCACGTCCTGTGTCTCCTGTGGAGTACTGCCTGTATCCTGAACCTCCAGTTCATCCGTACACAAGTCTTTCAACTGCAACTCAGTACTTCTCAGCTCCTGCATATCCAGTTCGGTCTTTGAAAGTTCCCAAGCCTCTGCTGGAGACCGATCCATGTCTTTGGTATCTACTAGAGCACTACTCACATCCTCCGTATCTTGCTTAGTCAGTGTCTTGTGTGGAAATTGTGACAGAGCCTCAGAGGGGTCTTGAGTATTTAGCACGGTAAAAGAGTCATCTGGGAGCTCTGGTAAGGGGGAGGTGGATGGTTCCGGCCCAAAGGGAGAAAGGGATGTTTCATTAAAACTATCATTCTCGCTGGCCAGGGCAGAGCAGCCAATTTCTTGCGATACCTCTGGGTTTTTGCGATGCTGTGCAGGCTCCTTCCCTGTTGAACTCTCAGAACTCTGATTATCCCAAATGCCTGAATCTGGAGACTGCAGAGATGCTCCCACCGTGCAGAAAGCCCTCGCATTCTCATTCTCGATAACCAAGGACTCTTTGTGGGAGGTGGCATCCTGCCTCCGGCTTCTGAAACTGGACTGAGGCCTCTTCTCATCTGGTGAAAATGCCCTTGAAGAACCTCGCAACTTCCTAGCTGCCTCAGCAACACTGTTAAAGAACTTCACAACACCCCCAAAGTGAGTGGCTTTGGTCGCACTGTTTGATTTTTTTCGGTGGCTAAGATTCTCCTCACATCTCGTATCAAAGTCAAAATAAGAAGTAGAATTATCAGTTATATTTTCTAAGTTCTGGAAATTGGTTTCGACTCTTTGATCTGGAGGCTTTGAATTATCTTTGCTAGTTAATGAAATTCCTTTCAGATAGCTCCAGACATCAGAGCTTTTTCCTCTTCTGCTCTCCTGTGGGAGCACAATACACCTCTTTTGATTGTCCCCTTCTGTAATTGCAGAACTCTTAAAGTTTTCAAAATTCAAAGGCTCGCTCTTTCTAGCCGGTATTTTATGGCAGTTACTATCATTATCTTCGCTCTGTAATCTGACGCTAATATCCCTGAGCCATTTATTTTCATTGGCATCAATTTCTGGAATGCTGATATTCAGCTCTACATCTTCAAAAGAAGAATCCAAATCATCAATGTACCCTGCGTATGAGTGGCGGGAAGGCCTCTGACTCTCTCCCAGTTTCTTAACTCTGTAGACTGCTCTTTGCCCACCAGCATGATGGTCCTCCTCAGGGGCACAAGCAACCTGAACTTTGGATGCTCTCAAATCTGCATTCTTAGACATGTTGGAGGTTCTTAGCTTTTTTAAGGACCTCACCCTGTCCATGAAAGATGTTTTTTTTTCTTCCGAGGCCTCAGAGGTAACTCCAAGCAGGATCATGGATTGGGGTCGTTTGTTATTCATGGAGGGACCTTTCCTTCGACTGACAAAATTCCAGATCCGGTTGCCCTTGGCCTTCTTCTTATACCTGGGTGCTTCTTCCCGTTCATTCTGGACTGCACCACTGGAGGTACAGTGCTCAGCACTGCAGATCTCCAACGCATCAGTACTCCCTTCCTCCATGTTTGCTTGGAAAACCCTGTTTGCATATCCATTTGGCACTATCTCAGGACCAGTGTGCTGGGAGCCCTCTATAACTTCCATATCTCCGGCTGGTAAGCTGGTATCAGGTGTCACAGCTCCATTGTCTTCAGATTGTTTTCTTTATAAGACTTAAGGAAAAAGAACAAAGGAAGGCAATTAGCAACAGAAAGTTTTTTCAGAAGACACATTTATTAAAGCATTGAAGGTCAAACCTTATCCCAGGACCTTATCCCAGCAGTGGTGGCTTTGCCACCGATTTCACTGAGCCTGAGATTTTGCTCCTAAACTGTATAAAGTTTAAAGCCACCCAAATCCGATTTAAACCACTGAAGATTTAGTGACCGCAAATAAACTTCCTGCATTAATAAAGTTACCACAAAGTATACACAGATTACCATAAATCACATCTTGGTCTTACAAATCACTAGGACTCTGAATATACCAGAGTGCCTGACAGAGAAGAAAATTACAGTAAAATGTCCCAGCGCATGTAACTGTCATCTTTGCTAGCCCTATCTGCCAGGAGCTAACAACACGCTCCTGATGAGTTCAGTCTCTTCGGGCAGGCATTCAAAGGAAAGCTAGGATGAGCCTTTTCCTGGAACCGAGGCAATAACAGAATATTTCAGTACCAGAAAACTCGTGGAATATCTATGCCAGGTTTTCCTACTCTATCTGTGACACCAGCTTGGGAATCCCTCGCTGGAAACGGACTGCTAAATGGAAGTTGTCAGGCTATCACTCAACACTACACAAAATACACATGTTCCCTTCAAGTGACTTCCAGCCTAAGTGAACAAGATTAAAACCACAGGTACCCCCCACAACAGCGATGGAAATCCCTCCGCACCCTTGGTGGGAATACATTTGAACTCCTACTCATACTGATCCTAAATCTTCCCTTCCAGTGGGAAGGCCTCGCAAGCTGGTCCTGGGTTCGTTGCCTATCTGTGCAGCTTGCAGAACTATATGCCAGGCTCTGCACAGGGTTAAATTCCCTGAATACCCTATCCCATCCTCAAGGGGAAAAAGGGAGCAAGACTAGGGACGAGAAAGGGTACAGCCCCAGAGACACAGGTTTGGTCATAGAAAAACTCTCAGCTTGCTGCCTAGCAGAGGGAGAACAGGCAGTTATCCTGCAGCACTGACACAGAGGCATGAAGCGCTCTCCCACTGTGGTCCTTTTCACTCTGACTATTCTGTAAATAGCTCCCGCCTGATCTATAATGAAATCCATTACATTCACTATTACTATTAAAACCAGAGTTACTGATGCAGTGGCTACCACCCGGGGGACCTTAAGAGCGTGGAAAGGCTCACCGTTGCACTCAGTTAAACAAGCCTTGGTTTCTGCTTTTCCACCACACCTATTTTCAGTGACCAAAGCTCACCGAGACCTCCACAGATGGCAAAAGCACCAAGGACCCAGAGCACATCCAAGTGAGGTTGAAACCCTTCACAGAACCATCCTACCACCCGGCTTCTATATGAACTGCATCCATCTGGCTTTCGTTGCAACTGTGACATACGAGCCACCCCAAGCATTTTTTTGGCACCAACAGTAATTAGGGTGACAATGACGAATGTTTATTACAAAGGGTAACTGTAAATAAAAAAGAGAACACCCCAATGTCAGTGTAAAGAAACTATCTTCCATATGCATACCTTTGCTCTGCTTTGGCCCTATATCTACTCAACTCACTGCCTTTTGTCAGCTTTTCAATGGAGAGATCTTAAAAGATGATCTCCTTCCCCAGGTAAACACCTAGTTTGGGGCCTACGCAAAGACTAACCATCACTTAAACAATATAATACAAATTTACATGGGTTCTACATGCCCTCATGTGGAGAGGGCAGAAAAATTTTGTTAAGAAACACCAATCATCAAGTGGGGCTGTTCACCCGGCAGGAGCTCTAGAGCCAGGCAGACTTTCCTCGTTCCCCGGGCTGCTCAGCTCACTTTGGGCCCACGAATCATTCACAGAGATCAGCTGCAATTTAAAGAAGGAAGGAACCACCGGGGAAGCACCACGAGCCCGAAACGCAGGGCGCCGGGGCCGCTTCAGACCAAAGCAGCTTTAAACCACACATGAAGCAGAGCTACCGCCACGAAACGAGGCCCGCGTGCGCTCAGCACGGGGAGATGGGATCCACCGAGTACTCTGGAAGCTGGGAAGCACCAAAGGCCGCTGTTGGCCTGGGGCAGCATTCGAGAGGCCGACAGGCTGCCAGCAAATATTCAGTGGGAGAAAAGCAGCTTATTTCTGTCTCCTGCTCCCCGGTTGGGCCTGCAAGGCCATCTCTACTCAGCGAATCTCACCATCTGCCCGCAGAGGAGCAGGTCCTGGGCGCTGGCGCCGAGGCTTCGCCACCCACCCAGGCTTTCAACCTGACCAGGAAACCTTGATGGAGGGTGGAGGGGTGCAAGGAGATCTGAGGAACAAGGCAAAATAAAAAGCAGGAAGGATAGAGTTTTTAAATAAACTTCAAAAACCTTGACTGGGGGACGAAAGGCTACAAGAGTATCTGATCAGCTGTTACACGTCTTTCCAGGGAAAGGAAGCACTTTGGACATCCCAATGAGCCAGAAAACTAAAGCGATTAATCAACCTTTGGTTTTCCCCTCCCTCCTAGGGCTGCAGGCTCCGTCCAAGATGCCAAGTCTTAGCAAGCTACCACATATCAGCTAAGCTGGACACCCATCTGCCCCTGTAAGAAAGCCTGGGGTAAAGCCATTACCTTACACCTCTTCACTGCCAGCTAAATTTCCTCGAGCTGAAGGAGGGTGGCTCAGCTGAGCGTTTGGCTGTGGCGCATCACTTTGCCCAAAAACATCCGTGTGCGTTTGGGCTACAAAACATCTAACACCTCTTCTGGTGAGGAAACGGTAGCTATCACTCAAACACTGAAACCATTCCACGTTACAGGAGCTGCTCTGGTCTCTACCTGCTGTCTACACCTTCACCCAAGACGCTGCTGTTCTTGCCACAAAAATGACACTTCTTAATTCTCAAAATCCACCTTTCTTTTTCAAGCGATTTAGGTTGAGAAGTTAGGACTGCACAAAATCCCAATCAAATGGCACGAGGCGTGTTACACAAACTTGTGTGTCTATGGCCACGATCCTCCTCCAAATTCTTTGCATTTTTTCTTGCACTGTCCAAATCTTAAAGAAAGAACTAGGCACTTTGTATCTCATTCGCGATTGCATAACATTTCCTTGGCAACAAGGCATTTCTGACACGAGACAGGTGGCTGTAATATCAATTTGGCTCCTTTTAAGTGTGACTTAGCAGATAGAAACAAGAGGAGAAATAACACCGGGGGCCAGGTAACGCCCGCTGAAGTTACCAGTTTCTCATGGACGTAGTGGACACTGAATCAAGCCCAAGCATCCAGGCCAATCTGTCACAAACTACCAAGCGGGGACTGACGCTTTTCTTGGGCAATCTTGTTCTCCTGCGCTGGCCAGCAAAGATTCCCGTAGTAATTTTCCAGGTGTTATCCACAGCCGTGGCAAAATAAGGCTGTCTACGTACCCAAAGAAATCAGGGTAGCGAGGCTGGCTAGCAAAGAAGCACCGATTCTGAGAGGTCTTCTGGCCCAGGCAGAGCTTAGCTGTGTCAGGAGACCCCAAGGATAGACAAAAACTCCTCATTTAAAACTGGACAATTCAGGCTACTTCCGAGGCTGGTAGAAAACAATTCCAGAACAATATTTTATTCCATAACAGCTCTTGGGCAATAAGCAGACATATTTTATTGCATGTTTAGTGCTGTAAAAAAATGCTTAGTGCCATGTTTAGTGCCTTGAAAAGAAATGATACGTTAAAATGCTTAGCTGTTAGGACCTCTGTCTAGAAAGGGGACCTACAGAAGAGCTCCTGGGTTAAATATTTGAAAGGACTCTCACAGCCATGAAAAGTTTAAAAAGTCAACTGAACCACAACTCCTCATAGGAAAATATAAGGAAACATGGAGCAGATGTTTCAGGAAACTTCTTTGCGGGGGATGGATTTCATCAGCACCTAGAAGCAGCACAGGGGGCTGTAAATCAGAGCTCACGTTGCGTTGGCTCCATGTCAGACCTCCGAGCAGGAGGAAATTTCATTTAGCAGCAAAACTTGGCAACAGAGCGGACTCCCAAACAAGTGGCAAGACTCCACCCAAGCAGGCCACAAAAACCATGAGGTCACGGAGATGCTACGCCTTGGACCCAGCATGCGGCCAAGCTGCCAACATGCTGCGTTCCCTGCATCGCAGCCGCAAGTTTGCCCCCCCACCCCGGGTACCGAGGAGGGTGTTTATGGATATGCAGGGAGCCAGATGGGGGAAACAGCCAAACAAAAGATCCATTGGCTTTGTTGTTCATCAGATCAGCCAGAGGAACATGTGCCACAAGGAAAGGGCTGGGGGGGCAGGAATACCTCTTTCCCCAGCGATTACATTTTTGTTGGATTACATGACCGTGTAATCATAGATCAATTCTTTAATCAAGGTGCGTACGATCTCTTTCACCTCTGCTCTCTGGAGTGAACTTCTTCAGTAGTGTTTTTTTAAACTGTTGCGGACAACGAGTGTCCCCAATTAGATCGTACAGTTCCAGCTTTATGCAGTCACTTTTCCTTCTCAGAAGACCACCTATCCCCAGGCATCTGACCAAAGCAGTTTTTTCCCTTCGCTAACAACCTGACACTGTCAGTGCTGTCGAAGCTGGGTTCTGATCAGCCACCAACACCACAAGCATCCGTTTCTTTTTCATCTGCTCCTTTAATTGCAGAGCTGTCACAACAGGGCTGCACTGCCAACGCTTGCCCCCTCTCTTAGGTCACCACTGCTCCCTTGCTGCAGATTCCCAGAAGTCACTGCCCTGCACATCTGCCAGTAGAGGAGTTTGGTCCCTAATTTGCATCACACGAAATCACACCAAGACTGTCACCTGCTTAAGCTGCCGGAAAGCTTGTCCTTACCTTGTCCATCACCTGCTTCAGGTGCGCTGAGGGCCACGTTTTGTTCCAGCAGGTCTAGAGGGCCAGCACTTACACTGAAATAGCAGTGGGAACTCACCTGGGCAGAGCTAAGTACCATTATCTACTGGGAACGGGAGCTCATGGTGAACTTGCCCCTTAACCAGATACATGTCCAAGAGCATTTCACGCAAGCAATGGCCGAGCTGCTTCCCTTCCCCTGCTCATGCTTGGGACAGCTCTCCAAAGCTCTCAGGCCCTCTCTTACCTTTCAGCAGCCCTAAATTTGCTTAAAACCCCATCGGCTGCTCCTAGCAGCACAAGGCGCTGCCAATTCACACTCAAGGATTTGGGACTGTGCACTAGGCAAGCTGGCTCTCTTGCAAGGTACTGGGAGCTGGAATGTGCCCAGGGCCTCCGGGGACACGAGCTTCCACTCTGCTCTTCCTCTGTGGAATATAAAATAACAAACAACAAGGAGCATTTGGCCATTGTTTGTCACGGGAAGGGGGGCGGCGGGGACAGGGCACACGGCGGAGCCGGCCAGAAGGCATGGCTAAGCTAAGGAAGTCCTGCCTGGGCTTCAGTGTATCCGCTCCTCTCCAGGAGGGGCGGGGGGAGGCAGGAAGGGGAGAAAATAGAGAACAAATGATCCTATAACCCTTGAGAGAAACCTGTCTGCTCCAGGAGAGCGCATTTAGCTCCAGAACGTGGAGCCTCTTGCTATACAAAAGAAAAAGAGGAAAGAAAACTCCGCCAGTTCTTCCGTTACCATGTTCTACCACTGGAAAAATGGGAGGAAACAGATGTTAAGCTCTACAGCGTCAGGAAATTATCTCTTTCATGAGGGTACAGTTACCTCAGTGTATTTAGGTCAAATAAATAGCTCGAGAATCGTGACTTCTCCCCCTTTCTGTTTATGTCTCAGCAGACATCTCCTCGGTCTCTCCTGGTGCTGCTTTGAAGAACCAGCCACAAAGCGTCGCTCAGTTTTGCACCGTGTACGCCCAGACGCAGCAAGCTGGAGCCAGGCACACTGGGCTGCTGAGCAGCAGCCCGACTGCCCACCCGGGAGGTCCTCGCCCGCCCTAGCGCAGAAAGCCATCGTTGCCAGAAATTGCTGCAACTTTGTGGTCCCTACAAAAATTCAGAATCTCGTTTACAGGACAAGGAGGACAATTTGCTGCTATGCTTTGGCCAGGCACGGAGTCACTGTATCTTGTGTATTTATTTTTTAAATAAAAGTGGAAGGAACATGGACAAGAGACTTAGGTAAAACATCTGTTAAAGGGATCTCCAGGCCTTCAGCAAGTGCTATATTACAGCTTTCCGGTGCTGGCTCCCCAAGGAGGGACAAGCAAGTGCCCATAGGAAGCGACCATAGAATTTATCCATCATTTTATGTGCTCTGCAAAATACGTTACACGGGAAGTTAAAAGTCTCTCATTAGCAGCAGGAGGTGGCCAGACAGCCAGGAGACCAGCTTGAATCCCGCTGCAGCCGGGAGGGGACAGGCGAAACTCAAGCACTGTGTGACTACTCAGCAGCAGAAGTGAATCTGAGGCAATGGTCTCACTCTGTCATTGACGACAAGACTCGGTTCCTCGCACACGCCAGTCAGCCTGTGCTGAGCCATCATGGCAGTGCCAAGATTTGCTACTGCGATAGGCCGTCAACAAAATGACCATAGAGCAGATTTCGCCCTGACACAGCCCAGTAAACCCACTGTCGCTGCTCAGACAGCTCTAGTGTTTAACACCCTTTCCCTTGTGAGGATGCGCTCAGGTAAGGCAAGCAAGAGCTCCCATGCTGACTGAAAGCAACTCCAACTGCACAAATAGCGTGCGTTTCCAACCACTGCACATCATACTCTCAAGCATTTGCTACAACAGGATTTTCAGTGTTTTGCCCGTAAAACACGGCACAGGTGCTCCAAAGCTGTATGCACAGCGATTTGCACTCCGTGAAGGAGAGCTGCAGCTACAGCAGCATGATTCTGCCCGGCACGGTTTTCACTGGTTTAAGCCAAAGCTTTTACAGTACTGGGACTGAATTTGTGTTTCTGTTAATTCAATATTCACTGAGCGGATGGATGGATGGATGGATGGATGGATGCACACATAGCTCCACCAGTGTATTCATAAAGATGGAACTTGAAACTTCAGTTTGAGTAAATCAGTTCACTCATGTATAATTTAAACATTACTTCCTTCCCATTTCAGAGAGCTTTGGAGTCTGTGTGATGGCTAAACACAATGAAATTAGAGCAGGCGACTCATTTTGCCTACAGCCAAAGGAGAGACAGAGTTGTTCAGCTGCATCTGTCAGATAAACTAGACTCGAGCTTCTGCTGCCAAGGGAGGGACGAGCTCCAGAGTCAGGGCTCCACGAGCACGATTAACTGGTGTGATGCTGCAGAAAGGTACCGGGCCTCGCTCATGTACAGCAAATTGGGGGATCAGCACTTGGCCCCACATCATGCTGGGCACCTCTCCCCCCACTGAGCCCTAAAATCTTCTGTCAAACCAGCAAAAGCTTCATTCATTTCCACAATGCCTGCTCAGAAAAGGGAGCCATGAGTTAACTCGCCATGCAGAGCCAAGCAGGAGAAACTGAGGAATGAAACACAGAGGCATAAAAGACCCTGTTAATCGGAATCAAAAGCCAGGGAAGGTTTAACAGATCAGTTCCTAGCAAACCTACATTTCAGGGCAAGACCCTGCACAGGGCCCAGAGTGATACTTAGCTTTGGCATCATACTGGTGGCTAAGTGTGTTTCTCCGGACCCACACAGCTGACACGTGAACTGCAGGTGAGAATCCCCCCTTGCCCATTGCATCAGTGTTGTGTTCATGATGGCATTATCCCCCGCAAACCTGCTGGCATTTCTGTAAGGCCTTTGTTGCAATCCCAAATAGTTTAGCTACACAGAAAATAAAACTGAAGTGAGTGCCTAGGACGTCTGAAAGGATATTTTTTTCTGTTGACGGTCAGGACGCAGAGGGAGCCAGAAAAAGTAGTCATGTTCCAGAACAAGGTTATGCTTGGATGTGTAACGGCTCATTTCCCCCAGATCTTCTCACCGACTGTGGCCATCATAATATAGAAATGCCTGCAGTTACATATAGGTTATTTAGGCTGTTCTGTAGTCACCTGAAAGTAGTTAGCTAGCCATAGAAAAATTCAATTATTGTCCAGTAGAACTTGTAGGTATCCTCATACCACGGTGATGAACTGAAATGCAACCGTATAGGCAGATTCAGGGGTCTGCGCCCGCACCCACCCCATCAAAGTCACATGAATGATGTCAAGCCACTGGTTGCCATGCTTTGCTGGGATGCTGGGCAGCAAGGACTTCGCGACGCTCGTTACATGACGTTGCATTCCAAATTAATCTATTTAGTATCCTGACCCTGGAAAGCAAACAGCTAAAGCAGCATCCTCAGAGTGTTACCAGGAAGGGGGATGTTGCGTGGGGCCCACAAGTCCAAAATGGAAACAAGTAGAGGACTACTGGCCATCGCTTTCCATGGCAGCTTCTCTCATCGCAGGCACCCACCAGCTCAGAGGTCCACCGCGGGACACGGCGTCTCCTCAGAGGAAAGCAGAGAGTCCTCGGGAACTTTAAAGCTGTGACATTCCTCCACAGAGAACCCACTAAAAACACTTTCCTTCTCCGAAGTCCTAAAGTAAAAATGCACGGCCATCTGTAGTCTTCACTAAGAGCACAAAGCCATAAGCAGCACTTAATTGTTTATACCTTGGGACAAAGATAGTGTCCAAATAATTGTCTATTGTATCCCAAAGACAGTACAGGAAAACTCTTCCCCTAGCAGGGAGCCTACAGGTCACACATGCTTCTGCCATAACATTTGCTATAAATAATCTTCTGTTGAGCAAAGGTTTGTTCTCCTTACAAAGCAGCGTAAGGCAGCCTCTGTGCTCCTATCAGTTTCAGCCATTAGCTCTCCCCAGAGAGTGTATATCCTACCCTATTGTTCCTGCTAAAACGTTTGAAAGAATTATTTTTTCCTTGCTCCTTTTGTTTGGGGAGTTTATTTATATTTCCTCTTTGACATGGAATTACTACTAGAAAAAAAATAACTGCCATCTTACCGGGCAGCTCACCAATGCCAATATTGAAATTAGGTGTGGAGGGTCACATTTGTAGATACATTGCCATAGTTACAGCCTTTGCAATCTGCGTTTCTGCGCTAATGTATGTTCAGTGTATTCAGCTCAGGATCGGAAACAAAGAGCCGAGCGCTAAGGACGGCCCCGAATTCTCACATGGAGATTGTCAGGGCATGCAGCAACCGGTTTTGCTCAGACGTTTGAAAGAATTATTTCAGCGTATTACTCAGCAGCTCCATTACACTGCCCTGGCGACGTCAAAGGGCATCGAATGCGTACCTGACTGCCCCCTCCAAGTCCTATTTCTATTTCCAGGCAGATATCAAGTGACCTTTTCAGGCAGCTTTAGGGCTGAGATTCCCCCTGTACTTTTCCCCCCAACACACACACATCCTTTTTCTTTACAGCCACTTGAACATCAGAGCCACCTTCATGTGGAAAATACCGTTATCTAGAAATCAGACTGAAGACAAAGATTATTTCTAAGCATCGTGCCCCAAGGATACATCCACCCTGCAGCCTGAAGGAGCATCTGCAGCTCATTAGCGATACGCAGCCCAGCTGCCAGCCGGCCAGCTCGGGAACCACACCTGCAAAACTCCTCTCTTGGGGCTCCTTGATCAGCCCAAACACCCAGCTATCCTTCTGCAGCTCCAGTGCCATCGAGTGAAACGCAATATATCTAGCATTGCTTTGAAAGAGTCTACCACCCGCCACTACCATTAACAAATTAATCATGAGTTTCTGTATGCCATCTTAGAGCTCCCAGGAACCATAGCTTCTGGCAGGTTTCCTTAACAAAAGGACCAAAAGCATCCCCACGCCAAAGAAAACAAATGGGAGGGCAGTGAACCGGGAGGGATGCCTGCTCCCAGCTTTCTCGCGGGTAGACAGCTGAGCTGCCAGGAGCGAGCTAGCTGCACTGTCTCAGTTTATAGCACAGCACTTGAAGGCAAATGGGAATGAAGGACGCGGCCTCTAAAACAGATACAACTGTATGGCTGGGCCACTGATTTGCGGTAAATTCCCCAGGCATCACATTATAAACAACCTCCGCTCATCAAACAGAGCCCTTGGACTAAAAGGGGTGGAATAGCCTGACCAAGCTCGGAGATTAAATTGGAGGCAATCGTAAGACTGAGGCCCAGGGCCTCAGATTTACAAGCTCCATTTCCTTGAACAGCAGACTCTTGCTTTAGAAGTCAATTCCTGCACGGTCTTTGGTGACAATCTACCCAGTTTTTAAGCATCCAGAAGTTTGATGTCCCAGACGCGCACAGGTCAACGGCACACACGCTGGGCATTTGGGCACTACCACATCCAGGCGTGTCAGAAGGGGGGAGGCGGGCGCTCCTGCACAAAACTGTCTTCAGACACGTGAAAAGCCCGATCCTGCGTTTCCTGAGGAGCTGTTGGGTCCCTGTTCTCCGCAACTGCTTCCTTCCACCTGAGGAACACGACGAGCTTTTGAACGTCGAGCGTGACGTCTAACCCGATGATCGCTTCCAAGCCGCGAGGGTAAACGTGTCCTTACACACACGCTAGTTGCCACGTGGCTCTCAGACGCCCTCAGAAGCCATGAGGTCCCTCCTGGACTTGCAGGCATCCTTCTCCTACCTGGCACCCTCGCCAGGAACGAACGCCTTGCATCCAGCGTCATCGCACCCTGGCGGCCGTGCCATTGCAGCTAGCCCCTTTGGCGCACGCAGTGGATGCTCTGCGGCACTTACCCGTGGGTGTTTTCACGGGCGCCCGTTTCCGGCGCTGGCATCGCCGTCGGCACAGGCGCTCCCCCGCGGAGCCCCGGGACCTCACGCGGTTTCCCGCGACCGGCGCAGGGGCCCCCCGCCGGCACGTTACGCAGGTCTGCCGTGCCCTCCCGACGCCGACGGCAAGCCGAGAGAGCAGCTCCGCGGCCTCCCGAGACGCCGGCTGCGCGTCCCCAAGAAACGCGGCTTTCCCCTGCAAAGGGGGGGGAGGGGGGGCCCTGTCAGCTCCCCTTCCTCACACGCCCGTCGCCCCGCTCGCGCCGGCCGCACCTCAGCGCGGAGAAACAACATGGCGTTCGACTGGCGTCAGCGCCGGCGAGCTTTTTCACCTCCGGGCTCGCTGGGGCCCTGCCTCGCACTCCCGGCTGCTCCGACCTTCAGGACGGCACCAGTCCGCCCACAACACAGCCTGCCCCGCGGTCACCCCGGCTCGCGCGCGCCGCGACAGAGCCTGCGGTTTTACGAGCCCTTTCGACCGGCAAAAGACGCAGTTCCGCTCTTTTCTACGCCTCCGGACACTTCTTCCTGCCCCAGCGATCACCTTACCTATCGCAAGGCCGAGAAGCGGAGGTGACGGTGGGTTAACGCGAGGTGGGGAGGGAGCGGGGTGGGGGCGGTTAGCACTTATTTTGTGGCTGCATCGTTTCCCTGGTGCGGTTGGCCGGGCGTCCGCCAAAAAACGCGCCCGGCGGCGCGAGAGAGCGGGCAGAAACCAGGGAGCAGGAGGCACCTCACGGCCCCGGGCCAGCCTCCGGCCTGCCTCAGCCGTCCCGCGCCGTGAGCCCGCGCTTTGAACGCGCCCTATAACTACTGTTACGAACGGCGTCGACCACCCGGGGCAAAAAAACCCCGCCACGCTCTGATTTGCCAGACGCACCGACCAAAATTCCCCGTTTGGTGCAGCGTCTACCCAAGGGTTGGCACCCGTGGCCGGGCTGTAGTCGAGCGGGGCTGGGCAACAGAGAAGGGCCGGGCGTCAGCCTGCGACTGCAGCAACACACCTCCCGCTTGGGAAACCAAACGGTCGAGGTTTCTGCTAGCGCCCGCTCCACCTTCAGAGGGGCGGGCCCAGCCAAGGCGCACTGCCTCGTGTTTTCCTGATGATAAGGTTCAAATCCTGCTCAGCTAGTGCCAGGGTTGGGGAGACTCCCACAGGCTCCCGGCTTGCCCGTGCACGCAAGCAAGGCAGGCTCCAGGCCACCGGCGCTGCCGGGGCGCTCACAGCTCTTTCCCAAAGCTGCCAAGTTTTGTGGCTGCCGCTGAAGTGCTGCTGCTTTTATTCGGCTGGAATTCGCACTCGCTGTTGAGGCAAAATCACCTTGGCTTACGGACCACGTGCTTGAATTTTTGCTACGTGCTGCCGTGACGCTTTTCCTTGCGTTGGTAAAAGGAATTGGCTCTCCCAGACTTACGCGTATCACTCCCTTGCAATAAAAATTCTTCAAGGGGTCAATCCTGCCCGTTCACCCCCCTGGAGAAGCCTCAGAAGAGGAACTGAACACTGAAGCGTGGTCACGTTCAAAAACGCTACAACAACGTGGGCTACAAAACGACAGTGCAGACATCAGGGTAAAGACAGTAATTCTTTTCAGTGGGGTTAGCGGTCCCCGGCGCACCTTCTCACACGGTTGTGATGCATCACTCACATCAGCAGAGTGGACAAAGGGACACTCCGTCCCCTGCAGAGGAGACAAAAGATGCGCTTAAGAATACGGACATGTCCGGGCAGGATCACGGGCAAAACTTGGTTCCCACAGAAGCCTGCAAGGGTCTTCCATTGACTCCACCGGGCCCTGGGCTTTACCCAGCAGCACGTGAACGAGAGCGACGGGCTCCGCCGAAGGCACAAAAGCTCCACACGTGCATGGGCGCTACCAGGACGGCCCCAATTTCACAACCACTCGTAGCAAGAAAATCGAGAAAGTCGACGTCATCAGTGTGGCCAAAGTAATCTCCTTGTCACCCTTTTTGATCGCTGTGTCTTTCAAAGAGCTACTCTCGGCACATGCACAGGTGGAGGCAGCCGGCTGACAGCCCGGCTACAGGAACACCTTACCATACACAGGAACCCAACCAGCGCCCAGCCTGGCCTGGGCCAATTTCAAGGCCCTGAGCAGGCAATGCAAACAGGCGCAGGGAGGTAGCACAGGAAGCGCCCGCAAACCCAATTAAACCCAACCTTTTTGATCCTCTTGTCAAAGGCATACGCCCACATTCAGTTTGTTTTTAGCCCCAAAAGAAGGTGGTGTTGAACTTTCCCCCTATAGCCACACATCCCATCACAGGGAAGTGGGGATCAGACTCCCACCTTCCCACGCTTCAAAGTCAACAGCAAAGAAGGGGCAAAGGAAGAGGTAAATGAATTAAGCATCTAATTTTGGAGCTTTTATTTGTGCCGTGCTTTTAATTTCTTCTCTCCGAGTACGGCATCCCCTTTTCACGCGTAGGCCACTGTTTTGAAATGCAAGCATTAGAAGTTGGGCGAGTCCTTACAGAGGGGAGGTCTGCATGGGCTGGGGAGGTGGTTGGGTCCGCCACCCCTCAGCCTAGGTTATACGCTGAATATGAAGTTCTGGCCCATCACTACAGTAACGTCGCTACACAGCCTCCAGGCCAAATCCAGCCATCATTTATCCCGCTCACAACACGGTCTGCCCATACCCTCATGGCTAGAGATAGCAGTTCAAGCAGCATGAGGCTGAATCCCAGTTTATCAGCAACATCAGATTAACGCCAGTCCCCAAAATGCACTTCCTCATCGGACTCTTTGCTGAAGAGCTTGCCCCAGCTTGCTTCTTCTCTAGAATTTGCCTGTGCATCTTGGGAAACGTTCACAGTCTGCCTACCTCTCTACGAGAGGCCTAACCACAGCTCCCACGTGGCACGTCCTGACCGTCACAGCAGGGACGCTGCACCACCAGTACAAAAATCAGATTTCCCTTTTACGTGCTCAAGCGTCGATTTAGCTGCCTAAATTAAACTTGAGGTACGGATCTCGATATTCATACTTGCAATGTATTTATACTCGTGGGGCAGAGGGCATATAAAGAAATGAGGAACTGAAACACAGAGGGGCTTCTCCAAGATCACCGTTCAGACAGATGTGGTCTCTAAAGACAGCCTTATGCCCAAAGCACCAAATCCTTCCTGCTCTCAGCAGAAGACACACCTCCTTTCGCAAGCGTGTTTGAAGGGAAACGGGTAGTGTTTTTGTGTTTCAGTACGATGTTCCAAGGAAGAGGGAGCAACCCGTGTCTGTGGCCCCCGACTGTGGGGCAGATCCACATTAGAGCTGTCCTGCAGCACCCTCTAGTACCGCTGTTCCTCAAAAGAAACCTCTCCACACTTTCAGCTCTTATTAAATGTGTTTATGCTCTAGCTGTAAATGAAAGAGAAACTTTCCAGCAATCAAAGCAAGGTGCCTGGACTAATTACCACTCGAAAGGTTTAAGCCTGAAACTACATGGATATACTCCCCATACTTATTACAGCCAGCTTAAGTGGCATTGCCCTAGTTCTTGATGGGCACAAAACCCATGGATTTCAATCAGAGGAGCGTTAGGAGTAGCAAACACAGGGCTTGCATATAAGCCTGTATTTCCTCCTTTGCTTTGGACAACAGCAGATGCTTCAGAGGAAGAGGCAAGAACTTCATTAATGAGCAATTACTGAATAACCTTTGTCTGGGAGAAAATTGCTTCCAGTTCTCTCAAACACAGGTTGGCTGATGCCCTGAAATCTATTGACTCATCTTCCTTTTACACAAATATTTCTGTCTAACGCAACTCCTTATCTTAATAAAAGTTTATTAAAACCCTCGGCCTTAACTTATTGTGGCAACAAGCCACATGGGTCAACTGAAGACCAGAGAGGCCAGAAAGCCAATGTCTGCCACTTTGGGGAGTTAACAGTCACTGCTGCAGTGTCCCGGAGCAAGAAAAAACCAACCACCGACAGGTCAAAGGCAAAGAGCCGCCCGCTGCGCTGAACGATCCCTTCTGCAGATCCCTGCTTACAAGCACCAGCTGACCGTACACAGCTCACAGCACCAGACCTGGGCAGAAAGGTCACGCGGGGAGAGCATATCTGAGGAATTCAGCTCTCTTCCTGTTTGCAGAGCAGCCTGCATGCAGAGAGGTTTGCTGGTTTATAGTCCTCTCTACGTTGCCCCTTGCCCTCCTCCTCCCGCAGTGCGCCGAGGCACACTTCACCCCCCAGATCCCCTCTGCACAAAGCAGCAGCACCCGGCATCGCGGGCCTGCCCCGTGCAGCTCGTTCACAAACACAGCCCCTCACCCTAGCGACCGGCCATATTTGTTCATCTTTTTGGCTCCTCTTCCCAGCCCACTCTCAGGCACAGGACTGGCTCCAATTTAGCTTTAGTTCATTCATTTGAAAGGATTGGAGGAAAATTAAAAAAAAAAAAAAAAACCAAGCAGAAGTGTTTTCAAGACCTATCTTCATTCATCTTGGGGTTGAACCAGATGATCTCCAGAGGTCCCTTCCAACCTCAACCATTCTGTGATTCATTTATATTAAAATATTTAAAGCTTGGCTTTTACATTTTCCTCAGCCATACCAGAAACTCAAATACAGCAGCAGCATCTCACTAAGGGAAACAAAATGAAGCTGATAAAGCTTTCTGCCCAAAGCTATAGTTTCACAGGCAGTTAAAGGCAACATAAGCCAGGAAAGCCACTAATAAAAGTGGCCTTACCCTTTGCTCCTCATCTCCAGTGCCTTATTTCTTGTGCCAACACACATCTGTGCAACTACATGGTGAACCAGGCAGAAGATGCGAGCCAAATTAAAACAAATCTATGCAAGAGCCAGCTTAGACAGCCTGTAATGGCCCATCAGACTGCAGCCCCCGATGGAGCACAAATATCACGTGAAACAGCAGCAACGCTAAAAAAAAAAAAAACCCACACACATACATACACACACACACACACAAAACAACAATTTTGGGGTGTTAGTTTCTTCAAGTGAGAAAAGAAATGCCTCAGTTTCCTTCCCTACAGTCTGCAGGGACCATCTGTTTATCACCCTCTGGACACCTCGTGCCTCTTCTTCCTCTCCAGCAGCACAGAAGACAGAAGTCAAAATGATCGAAAGGGACCTGCTGGACCCTGGAAGAAATAGCTCTGACTCCTGTCAAACAGGAGATAAGTACATCTGCCCATGCAAAACACTCCCCAGGCTGTAGAGCTTTGCAGCGCTTGAAATTGCACGCCATTTCCCTAATTCTGCCAGAAAAGCTAAATATGTGGGAAAAGGAAGGTATCTGGCTTTCCGGGGGCACAAGATATAAATGCAGCATTGATCACAGCACCGTCAGCACCGTCAGCACCGTCAGCATCCAGAACACATCCGAAATCGGGCAGCACTTGGAGCCTATTCGGTGTCAGAAGACAAAATCGTCTGGCAACAAGAAATGTTAACCAAAGGCACGAGGCCTCAGCTGGAGAAGAGGACTTTAGGCTCTCTCCCAGCCCCGTTCGAGGTCATGGGGAAGCCTGACATCGCCTCGCTGGGACCTCACTGGAGAAGAGGACTTTAGGCTCTCTCCCAGCCCCGTTCGAGGTCATGGGGAAGCCTGGCATCGCCTCGCTGGGACCTCACTGGAGAAGAGGACTTTAGGCTCTCTCCCAGCCCCGTTCGAGGTCATGGGGAAGCCTGGCATCGCCTCGCTGGGACCTCACTGAACACTACAGACAGTCCAGCGTCCTCCAGAGGATTGACTGACTGCCATTTCGATACATCTCAATGCCACAGCTGCCTTCAAGGCCAAAGTCTTTGGCTCCCCACAACTCTTTCCTTTGGCAACTCAACAGATCATTCATGGGAAACGCTGTCTACAGGAGACCCAATCCTTTTGGCTGTAAAAAGACCCTACGGGGACTATACCGGGATGTTCTTTTATCCTTGCTATTCTTACAAAGTCTAATCTGCTACGTGTCCTCCGTTTTGTGCTGTAGATACCCTTTGCACAGAGTTTTCTCTCTATCTAAATATAGTGCAGCTTATCCACAGACAGCAGGAAATGGTTCCTCCGGGCCGGCCAGGCACTGCACACTGCCTTCGCGGCTGGGAAATCACGGCTCCTTGAGAAAGCAGGAGAACGGTAGGAAGTATAGGATCTTCCACAGGAACCCAAGATACCACACGTCTGGGATCTGGGCAAAACTAACTTACTGCTCATCTTGGATTAAAGCCCACCATAAAAGAAGCTCCTACCTGTCAACCCCGCTTCTGGGGTGACAGAGAAGGGCAGGCAGGCAGGGAAGAAACGCTGCCGGGAGAGAGAGACACACCCATGGCCAGACCAAAACTGGCCAAACCGGCAAGTTTATTCCCTGATCCAGCTAAAAATAGCATGGAAAGATCTGAGATCCTAGGAAAGGAGAAGGAAGCAGGGCGAGAGCAAGGGAAGGTGTTGGAATAAGATGGGAGAGAAAGCGGGTATCAGCTGGTTGCTGCTGGGAGAAGTTTAATGGCTAAATAAGGACTGTAAAAAGTTATCCTGGGAACTGCTAAGCCAAAGCCCTCCCTGCCAGGACAGGAGAGCACCCTGGAGAAACCAGCCGTCCCTCCGACAGGCTCTTATCGCCGTGCTTAAGCCTGGAGGAGCAATAACAGGAAGAAATTGTTTTGGCAGGACTTACACCACGTAAAGTAAACTCCCCAGCCGCTCATTTAAAATCTTATTGGGAAGTGCACGCGCGCGCGGCCGTCCCCACCGCGGAGATATGAGGCTTCCCCCGGGGCTATAGCCCGCGTCCCCAGGCTGCGTGACAGCTGCGTGCCGCTTCGGTGCGCCTGCTTGCCATCACCCGCCAAGCAGACCCTGCAAGCGCCGTCCCCGAGGGCCGCAGAAGGAGGCGGCATGGCTTGCAGTGATGTCCCCTGGCTCTACCACCCTGCTCGCGCTGCTGCCGTCCTTTGCAGCTCCGGCCCGCGGTGCGAAATCACGTCCGCTGCATCACCAGACATCAGGCGGGACCCCAGTGTCATCTTCCAGCACCAAGAGACGTCTCCTTCCAGCGCGGGAAAAGGAGGCCGGGGACCGCAGAAGCGAAGCGGTCAGGCCAAACGCCAACCACTTGGCCAAGCTCACCGTCCGGAGGCACCCTAATTGCGCCGGCTCAGCTAGACATGTTACTTTATATCACTTCGGTTAAACAATTACAGCGCTGAGTGCAGACATCAGTGGCATTGTTTCTACACACAATAGTCACATTTTATGAGCATAATAGAAACAGGGCAGTTTTAAACCGATTAATGGTTCTCTCTAACAAGTCTCTCGGCAGGAGGAAGGCTTCTTGCAGACAGGGTGAACCCGGTTTCGGTGGGACAGTGTCGGGTGCTGCCCCGCGCCAGCCACCTATAGGGGTTTAAGAGCAGCGTCTGGATGGAGACAAGCCCTTGAGTGGCAAATTTTTGACGAGCCAGGCAGAGCTGTAGCCTGTCCCTTCTCTCACAGCTCACGTGCACAAGGATGCAGAGGGCTTGGCTGCCCGTGGGAACTCTCCGGGGCTTTTCCCGGGCAGCAAAACCACCGCTCCTGCACACGGAGTTTGAGAAAACCCTGGGAAACGCTACGCTTGATCCTGCCCTAGCGTGACACCAGCTGAGGAATGTCACGCAGGCGGCTTTCGTGCTTTACGCCCCAGTGCGGTGTTTCCCCTCATTTGGGACGCTGGCCAAAAAGAAACAAAAAACCCAGAGAGAGCGAGCTGAGAGAGCCTGGGAAGGCAACTCAGGGAGCAAGGCACCGTCCCTGCAGCGAGCGGGGACACAACTGGGATTTCAAGGCTTCCAAAGCCTCTCGCTTTTGCCAGTGCACAAGGAAGATGCAGCACCGAGCAAGAGGACGGCAGCTTGCAAGGGTGAAGAACAGCGTTTTGCAACTTGGGCAACACAGCCTGGGAAACGCAGGCTATCGCTGGCAAGCATCTAAGCCGCAAAGATTACTTAAGGAAAAAACAAACTGAACGCAAGCACACGCAGCGCAGATGTTCGCTCCACTGCTCAGATAAGAAACTGAGGCACGGACAGGTTAACAAGCGTCCTCAGTCGCACGGCCAGCCCGCAGCAGACCTGAAAACTCAGCCCGTCGCGTGACTTTCTCACCCAGGCTCTAACTGCCTGCTTATGCCTGTGCACCCCAGGCCACATTTTTTGACATTTCAAAGGCAGGGTTTTGATGGGGTTTTATATCCCTCAAGACACCTGGCTGCGCCGATTTTGGGCGACGATCATCGTTTTCACTCAGCGTGTGCCACGCATCGCCCGTGAGCCACACCAGGTAAAACTGCAAGAAAGCCAAGGTCGTGTTGAGGGACCGTGCCATGGCTCTGGTTTCACTCCAGATTTTCACTAACCCTGAGGATTCCTGTGAAAAACCTGAGTAGCGACTTTGAGCAGAAACCCAGCGACCTAGGCTTTTCACATGAACATACCATGCAAGCACTGACTTGGCATCGAGGTGGGCTTGGACCCCCAGACCCATGACTGGAGCCAGCAAGACATTTTTCTGACATGAGCAAAAGCCGAACCCTGCCCTGGCCCCAAACAATAGGGTCTGTTACAATGGTGCGACCAGAATTTCCTGCGCAGGGGAGCACGCCGGCTCAAGCGAACAAACACCCACGGGAAAGCACTGCCCCGGGAAAGGCAGCTCTGCAGCACGTCCAGGTGACGTCTCTGAGGCTCCTGGAGATACCACTGCCATCACCAGGCCAAACCAGAGGAGCACCACAGCTGAGTCCAGTCCAGAAAGCAGGCAAAACCATCCTAACATATGGAAACAGAAGCCGTTCAGCCTGGAAATGGCTGTGGATAATTAATTAGCATGCCAAGCCTTTGGCAACATCTGGACAAGGCTTTCTCTCACGGATATTTCACTACCCTGCACAGCCCTTGCGAAAACATCGCGCCACAGCGGGCTGTGATTTGGCAGACTTTGATCTCAGCTGTGCTGGCATGAACCGGAATAACATCAGTGCTCTCTCTCGAGCACCCAGAGCAGAAGTCCTCCCAGAGCCGGCCACGGACAAGGCAAGAAAAGACCCACCATTGTTTGCACTGCGTCTGACACAGAGACGAGCAACGGATTTAAAAGTGATCCGGAGCTGCTAGCAAAAACAAGGGATCAGAACTGATGGCAATACCAAACAAAATGCAAAGCAAATTAAAACCTTCCTCGGCAAAACAGGAAGCGAGTATTGGACAGGTCTATTGGGTGCAGCGATTTGAGGAGAGGAGGGGAGAATTAACAGTGAAACAGGAAAGGACTAAAACAGTCTCCTGGGCACAGACGCCGCCAGCATCTTGCGCCAAGCTGAAGAGCTTTTTTGTCTCTCCATCTTGCTGCATCACTTGGGAGCTAAGCTTGATGCTGGGCACATCGCACTTGTGGGCTCTGCTGCGATTCCCACCCAGGCCCAGAGGTCTCTGGCATCTCCAGGAGATGGGATATTGAGGAAGCCTTTGCAAAACATGGTTGTGGACCACCTTCACACAAGCAATGTGGACCAAGCTGCTCCTCGAGGGAGCGAGAAGCCAGCCCACCTGCTGGCTCCAACACAGGGCCGGGGAAGGCAGCGAGTCACTAATTATGCTGCTAATTATGCTTAAGGAGTGATCTTAATTAACATCTTTCCAGCTCTCCTCGTTATATTTTTCAGCAAATACATGTGTCGTTCATTTTTCTAAAATCGTTTTGAAAGAGGAGCAGAAACTATTTCTACTACGTTCTTGGCCCTAATGTTCGCTACTTGCCTAAAACTATTGGTAATAAAATACAGAAAATACAAGTGTCTTCTTTTATGCCCAGGAGCATCTGCCCTTTCACTGCCTGCCAGTCACCTGGGAAGTCCCTCATCACGGACTGGCCACAAAACAGGTGACAGCACTTGAACTTGACTCAGCAACAAGCCCAAGTAATTCTGGATGCTTTGGGACCTCAGCCGAGGTTCCTCTTGGAACTAACCCAATTGGTCACATCCAGTCGCTTACTGCTGGTTCAGCAGGTGTCTTGCAAGCATCTAGAAAGCTCAAATGTTTGCAAAACACATCAGCTGTTTAGAGATCCAGTGTTTGGGGCCGTGGCTCCAGAGTTATGCTGATACACGACGGAAAGACCATTTTTTGAGAAAAACTGTGCACAGGGCAGTTCTCATTCTCAAAAGGAGATGGGCAAGCTATAAGCAAAGGATTTCCACCCTGTTTCTTCCATCAGTTCCCCTAACTTCCCTGTGCCTCTTTCTTCCTGCCCACAAACAAGGGATAGGGGCTATTATATCCCCAGCAACAGCTCCAGTTCCCTCATCCAAGGTTGCTAATGGGTAGTCCCTCATCCCAAAGGGCAGGAGGGATGCAGCCCCCCCAGCAGCACAAGAAGGACTGTGGGGTGCACCACAACCCGCCTTTTAAAAACACTCAGCCGCATCTAGAGGAGATACGTTGCTGCGTTTAAAGACAAAAAGCAAATCCTTGATCCCAAGATTAGAGAGGGCCTCTGCGTTCAGGCTGGGACAGAGGAAATGAGGACAGACAGACACATATACGCAGAGTGTGGTTGCAAAACTTGTGCCAGCTGAGACCTCAGATGCTGGCTGAGACCCCAAATAAGTTGAAATCGATGACGATTTGCATTAACATGATCTGGCTGGGATCAGGGTAAGCAACGAGCAACTCAGCAATCTGTTCAAAAGGAGGAAGATGTAGTCCTGTGGTCGAGGAAGACCATCTACAGATGCAATGAGACCTTCTTTTCAGAGAGGAGAAGCAGAGAAACTATGGATAAGCACACCAGAGCCGCGTGAAACTCCTGAAGTCAACCTACATCAAGGAAGCCCTTTCCTGGAAGATACTTGGAAAACGCTTTTTTAAACGGCTTCATTAAAGCCACTCAGCGATTTTTCATTTTTAACGAACACATCACGGCCTACAGGCTGTAGTGAGACAGGCAGCTGGTGTCACTACACTCAACCCTTCACACAGAGAGCTCCAAAACTCATTTTCTGATGCGAAGGTGAACAACAGTTTTGTTATACTATGAAACCCATTCCCCATGCGGAAGCCTAGGTTTATCACAGAGGGGGTGGTTTCCAAACATGCATCGCTGCCTGTTTAATTATCAAGCTGAGCTGACGTTGTTGACCCCACATGCTACTGAAATTCTTTACAATGTTTGTAAAATGTCCCCTTCTGGCAAATTAAAACTGAGGTTTATGGATCATATACTGGAGAAGAAGAAATCTATAAGAAGTCTATCATTTAACGAAGAATTAATGCTGCATCCAAAACGTTTGCAATGAGCGGAGACAAAAACCTCCTTTCCACAGACAGCCATAAGGGATCAAAGCATTTATTTAAAGGGAAGATACAGAAAGATGCTAACAAATGTGCGTGCATGTATCGATTCCTCAGCCTCCTCCCTTCACCTGCATGCATTTTCTGGACCCTTCTGGGCCAAACAAGTATAACAAATCCCCAAAAGATAAAGCCTCACCAAAACCAACGGTTGGGATGCTTACACACTTGGCAGAAACCTGGCACGTGGAGAAGCCCCAGCAGAAGCAGCACTTCCGTGTCCCAGAGGGGAAGAGCGGCTGTACGGCTGGTGTCCAGGAGCAGTGCTAACTGAGCACCAAGGCAAGGTCAGAGCCTTCGTCCGTCCCGCGCCAAAGTAAAGACAATGAAAATGCAGTTATTCACCATGCACGTGTGTTTTCCAGTGGGAAAGAGCAAGCACAAGGCGCTGCCGGGCTCTCCAAAGCATTGGGGCTTTGGGGGTACACATCCCAACATCCCTCGGGATAACCCATTAAGCAGCACAGAGCGGGACCGGACCAACATACTGTGAGCCAAGCCTCAGGAGATGCCGAGCCACCATCCCACACCAATAGATCTGCTCAAAAACACAGAAACAAAGAGCCCACTAAAAAATGCAATTAAGTTACTTGCAATGTTTTTACTTTCCCTCACCCCTCCTCTTTTTTACCTGTGCTATTTTTATGGTAACTCTTCTTTTTTGAAATGAGACAGAGTAATTTTTATGAAATCACCTAATATTACTGTAAAAATTGGGGAAGATCACAAGACCTGCTGTGAGACCTATCGAAGATGCAAATAAACATCCAGCTGAATACAGGCTGGAATAATTGCTCCAAGTGTAACCAGGTTGCTGTAATTAGCTCAGTGGTTTTCAGCTCCTGGTCCTTAGATCCTTGGGATTTCAGAGACTACTTCCAAGAGGGCTAAGCAAGATAACTATGAGAGCAAGCCAGTTCTCACGCTGAAGTTCATTCCAGGCTCATCTGCAGTTTTCATAGGAGCCTGCAAGTTGGAAAGAATTAAAACCCACAGAATACGATGGTGCAATTAGCACTCAGGAGGCCGAGAGGCAGAGCAGGAGAGGGCAGGAGTCACTAGTGCTCGAGGAACCAGAGAGAAAGAGGTAGCATCTGCAACTGGTACAGGCTGAACCGGAGACAGAGCGAAGGAAATACTGCAACAGGCCAGAACAATCATCCTATTGCACCCATGGTTTTTAGTATCTAGTAGCACAAATTTCAGTTTCCACCCTCATCTTTTCCAGGCAATTTTCCGCAGTGCTTCCAGCTTCTCAGTAATCCATCCAGAGGTTCCCATGGAGCAGACAATGCTTTTCCACTTCCGTTGTTTGCGTGCCTACGTGCACACACTCTTCCCTTGACAGATGCACCTGCTTCTTCCTCTTTACATTAGCAGCCAGACTCTTCCCCTTTGCTCACTAGCTCCTCGACGGGAAAGCACTAAAATCCCATCTGCACAAAAGACGGCCGCCCCCCCCCCGGGGAGCTCACCCAAAGCGAAAGCCAACCAAGCTGCCGGCAGAGCTGCCGGACTTCAGGATAGGTCTTTTGCCGGAGGACGGGGAGGAAACGCCACGATTGCCAAAGCCTACGTCGCCCCAAGAGAAAGCGCTGCCGGGAAATGAGCTCACCGGTAGGTACCTCATCCCAGCGCAGCTAGTGGTAAACGCCGGAGCTGGGCCCGAGGACACGGCTCATCTCCTGCCCCACGTCCACCAGGCTCCACCAAAGCAGGCAGCAGGAGCCTCTGCCCTGGTTACCTCGGGCCAGAGGCGAAACGGGAGCGTGCACGAAACAAGGGTTTGCCCACGCAATTAGTCACTCCTCGCGGCACGGCCTCCCCTGCGTTCCCCAGACCTCGGGCGGCGCAGCGCACGCCTCTCCCCATCCCGGCCAGCCCGCGTGCTCACTTACCCTTGGGTTAACCGCTCCAAACTAAATGAATTAATTTCACCCGTAAATGCTCGCGCATACGGCATTCACACCGCAGTAAGGAAATGAGCTGGGGCAGCAGAAATTTGGCATTCCCAGGCCGTCCCTGGTCTTTTGTTTGATCAGGGAGCAAAATCTGCTCATGTTAGCAGTCCTGCCAACTTCAGCCAGATCCTGCGTACGAGCAGGCCTGAGCAACTGTCTCAGCTCGGGGTCTCCAGCAAAGCTCCTACCCAGAGCGAGACAAATTAACCTACGTCAATAGGGGTCCTCTGGGCACTCTGGCTTTTAATTCCCCCGATCAATCAAGATGCCACGGAGGCAGGGACCAGCATTCCATAAATACTTGATTTAAACAGTTACGGCAAGTTTGGACCAATTCACTTTATCACTCTTCAGGTGTTAATAACCTGTAACCTCCGTGCGACACTCCTCTGCTGGTTAAAAACAGATCGGTGCTGATTCTCTCACAAACCGGACTCAGTCGATTCAGGGAGAAACGGCAAGCTGTCATTACTTGAGGGAAAGTGTTGTTCCTCGTCCTTTAATGAAATCCCAGGGAGGAGCAAAGAGGTTATATCAGCTATTAATTATTGCATTTTGAAATAGCTCGTCTAATAAATGTTAAGGTGTAAAACAAAACCACAGAGGTGGGGATCTGAACATGGCATCGAACAGGAACCCTCCAGCCCGATCCCATAAACATATGAGTAAGTCTTTTGCATAGAGGTTGCCCCATCAGCTTCACCGGGACTACTCAGATCAGAAAGGACTGAACCATCCAAGCCAAAAAACCACTCGTTAAAGCCAAGAGAAATACTCTCCTGGACTTAAACATACTTTGAATCAACCTCGGTGAGTAATGACCTAATTCTTAGGCAGTTTATGCGAGTGAGTATCAGGCATAAGCTGCTGAAATCAGATATACACATAGAGTGAGAAATAAAACCAGATTCTGATCAGAACTTGGCCCAGCCTAGTAACTATCTAGTTTAATTTAAAGTTGTTACTTCCTCAGCAGCTCAAATAAACAAGCAGACAGATTTGCATTAGCTTACCCTGTACAGATTCCTGCAAAACTAATACGGACTTCGCTGCTTTGTATTCACGGCCAATTGCATTTAACTCCAACGACCAGAAAGCGAATATTGGGGCGGGGGGGGGATTCATCCTGCAGTTTTCTGCTTAAGAGCGCTACGTTATAGATTTATCAGCTGCCAGGAATACAAAGAAAAGTGATCCACTCGCGAAAATTTTTCTCCTGACCCTGCAAAAGTCCCAGCTCTGACAGCACCAAGCTCAGGCTGTGCCCACGCCGAGCCAGCCCGCCCCAAACTGCCCCCCCGGCGCCCCAGTCACCCTCTTACCTTAGCACATGGCCTCTGTGCAGCGCGCACGAACAAACTCCCGGGGAGGGGGGAAAAAATTTAAAAAACTCCTCTTATGTCTTGAAGTTGCAAAGTTTAAAGAAAAAAAAAGGGGGGGGGGAAGCGCCTAATGGGGCAGGTTACTCAGAGCACAAAGAAAAAAAAAAGCGGGGGGGGGGGGGAGCGCGGTGCCGCTGCCATGCACAGCGCGCTCTGCCAGGGCTTCAGGGAGCCAGCGCGGCCGCTCCCCGCGGCAACCTGCCTCCCGCCGCCGCGCCGCGCCGCGCAAGGGCCCCCGCCCGCTTGCGCTAGGCGAGCGGCGGCCGCAGCCGCGGCGGCGGCGGCTTGGGCTGCCCCGGGCTCGCTGCTGCCGCCGCCGCCGCCGCCGCCGCCGCGCAGCGCCCGGGGCCGCGGCCGGGGGCAGCGAGCGGCCGCCCGCCGCCGCCGCGCATCCCCCGCAGCCCCGTCCCGTCGGGGCCGCCCGGCGCCTGCCGCTCCGCCGCGAACAGAATTCCTCCCCCCTCTCCCCCTCCCCCCAAAATAAAAATAAAAATAAAAAAGATGGGGAGGAAAAAAGGAAAAATTCCCCCAAAATATATCTGTGAAAAGAAACCAAAACGTCCCAAGCTTGGATGCGAGTCGCAGCCCGGAGCGAAAGTTTCCGCGGCCGGTGCAGCGCGGACACGTCCCCCAGCCGCCGCCGCCGCCGGTAGCAGCGTGTGCGCCGCCGCCCTGCGCGCAGCCCGGCGCTCCGCGGGGCGCGGACGGGAAGGGGGGGGCCGCTCCGCTCCGCGCCGGCCCCCGCAGTGGCAGCGGACCGGGCCTTCAGTCGCAGACCCCCGGGCAAGAGGGAGCCGAGCCGCGGGCAGCAGTGCCGAGAGGGAGCATCTTTTGGGGGCCCGGCTACCCTCGGGGCCGGGGGGGTTATTTCCACCGCATGCGGGGAAACTGAGTCACGGCCACGACACGCTGCCGGGGGCCGGGCCGGCCCCGGGTGGACACCCCGCCACGGCGCTTGGGGCGGCGAAAGGCACCGCAGCGAAGCCTCGAGGGCAGTGCACAAGACTGCGTAAGACGGCGTGCTCCGGGCTGGGCTCACTGCTAATTTCTTCCTAGCCTCTTGGGTCTTCCTCGCCTGGACCAAGGCTGCTTCCTTCCATCCTTTCCTCCCCGCCGCGTGGCTCTCCCCTGCTCCTACTCCGCTCCCGAGCCGATGCTTGCTCCGCGCTGGTGACCCTTTGTGCCGTTCCTGGTCTACTTGGGGCGGGAATGGGTCATTTTGGTTTGCCTACGTGCTTCAAACTGTTCCTTTTTATAACCCACGTAAGCAAGCCCGGCTCAAACAGCAATAAGCCCTAATAGCCCGTTCGCCCAAGCAGGAGCTTGGCTTCCCCTTGCCACCCCCAGGCGAACGCCCCTGGAGGAGAGCAGCTTCTCCAGCAGCGCCGGCCGAACGCACAAGACATTTTATAACCGTAACGCCGAGCTCTCCCGCCGCGCGCGGCCCGAGCCGCGGCTTTCTGTGGGCATCTGGCCTGGAGCGCGCACCTGCCGGCGAATAAAAGAGCTCGTGGGAGATTATACAAATAGAAAGAATTTTTGTTTTAAGAAACAGCCTTTATAACGTCAAAAACATTGGAGGGGAATGAAATCATTATTTGGGCAAGGTCTGGTGGGTTTAATTGCTGCTTTTCCATTGCATATAATTTAATTGCTGTTTTAACTTATGGGTTTTTTTTTTTAATTTTACATGGAGAGGCAGGTGCGTGCTACAGAAGAACGGTATTATTGCTGGGCTAACCACAATTAAGTGACACGGGAATCATCATATCAATCACTCCACAGAGCAACAAAATCTCAGCGGTTTTCCACCTGGTTTTCTGATTGGAAATTCAACGAGAGGTGAAAACAATGTTTGCTCTGGCTTTGTGCGAGGGAAGCGCAAAGCCCCTTCTTCTGCATCGCCAGCCTATTCACGGAAAGGTAATCTGAGGGCCAAAAATTAGTCCTGGTTGCTCCAGCGCTCCCTCTGTAAACTTGCGTCCCCCCTCATTTAGCTTGGACTGCAGCCGAGAAGCCTTCGCGAGCCTAGCTGGCTCATGGCTGCTCACGTTTTATTTTATATTTGCTACAGAGATTTATCAATGTGTTGGAGAGCAGCGTGGATTTGCAAGCAAAAAAATAAATTTAAAACAAGCCAAAAAAAAAAAAACAGTAGCCCAAACTGTGGCTGCTCCAGATTTATGCAGAAGTGATCACGTTTTTTGTGAGCAGAGCCTAACGGCACATCTGCAAGTGACTTGCCCCAAGCCTACCACCCTCGGGCCGCAGCCCCACGTGTCTCCCCGTCTCCGTGATGCTTCATTCCCCTTGTCCTCTCTTGGGCCAGCTCCCCAACCTCATGGTCCTGCTGCACCACAAACCTGGCCAGGTTATGGTCTGTCCATGTTGCACGTCGCGTCAGTGGGATTTAAATTGGGCAAGGCTCACGTTGCCTTTCGTCTAGTCCAGCCTGTCCTGGTCAGCCCCTGCGCCACCCCACCAACGCACCCAGGAGGACAGAGACACCCGCCGGCGGCAAAGGGACAGCCCCTGAGGCACGCGCCAGTGTGCCGGCAGTGCAGACTCCCACGGCGCAGGCCACCTCGGGGTTCCAAAACGTGGGATTTGGCCATTCCCCCCACCCCCCCAAAAAAGAAAGGAGGAGAAAAAGAATTGTTATTCTCCATATTGCTTTTTATATTTTCATTCTGAAAATTTTAAGCTTTGAAGTCTCATGTTCTCTCACTCATGGGAAGCTGCAAAAAGCTTGCTTTTTCGAAAAAAGGAAAGTGAGATTATGAGATAATCACACGGCTGCATAAGATGGGCTTTCGGAAAAACTTCAAACACGTGAAAATCACAATAACCACCAAATCCAGGGGTAGTAACATTGAGGTGCCGTTACTGCAATCACTTGTCATGTGTCTACCAGAGAAGGTGCAACACCTTGCACTCATCCCTTTTTCCCCAAGGAACAGTTTTTGCAACGCAGCACTTAAATCTCAGCAAACAGCCCACTGGGCTGGACACTTTCTTCCCTCTGCTAACTCAGGGCCAGACACCAGCCGTGCTAATTAGCCGAAGGAGCTTTTCATTAGGCAGTTAGCTGCCCCTCTTTCCTCTCTCTCTTTCCCCCTCCCAACAATAATGTCCCCATGTTCATCAACTAAAGCCGACTGCGGGACAAAAAAAATCACCAAGATTCACTGCACCCTGAATTTATGTCTAATCTGAAACATGCTGTGCACTTACCTGCTGCATTTTAAATGCTCCAAACTCCCTAGCTGCTACTGCAAAGGTGACCACCTTGCAAGAAAACCAGGAAATCCTCAACAATTAGGTGACCCATAGAGAACAGGGGCTCAGTTCCACTAAAGAGGACAAGACTTTCTCTATGGACTGCAATGAGAACCAGATCAGGTCCACCTACCTGGCATGAGCTGATCTATAGCAGTTGCTAAGATAGAACAGGTTTCCCCGTTTTCAGGATGACATACAGCTCTGGACTTTCCTGATCTGCTGAATTTTGATACAGGATTTTGATATCTGATTCTCAATGGTGCGTTCCTCCAGCCCTGAACAGTGAAGGTCCCCATCACGTTGGCAGCATGCGCGTGAGAGAGGAAACCCATAGCTGCGTGGACGTACCAGCTGCTTCACCATGAGCTTCTCCAGAGCAATCCTCAGCTGCAGAGTCTCAGCATCTTTCTGTTCCACCCAGGAGGCGACGAGGCCAAACCACCCCATCCTCCAGCCGCCGAAGCCGTCACCATGCATCACCATAGTGCATCTGGAATCTACTTTGTTGGAGATCCTCCTAAAAACCTCCTATCCAACACAAGAAGGTGGTTGCTGCTTGCTCCCATGTAAAGGCTGCCCTCCTTCTCCTTGCTGCAGGCCCCAGTAACCCCATTCCCTTGGTAAGAGGCAGGCTGAGCCAAGCAGCAACCTCTTCCAGCTCAAGACCAGCAGGATGAGTCCTTCACAGGTCTCTTTTCCGTGTTACCCTAGATGCATGAGCAGATTAACAAACCTGAGGGACCCCAAGGACCGATCAAAGCAAACTCAGGTCCAGAAATTTTGAGCTGGTGCCTTTTTGGGGTCTAGCAGAATTGGCTCTTTTGGACAGCTAAGCCAGGGCTGTCAGGGAAGCTGTCACCTCCCCAGGTGGAGCAAGGCCATTTGACTGACCTCTAGCAATGGCCAAAACCTTCCCCACCTCCTGGCTGCCACAGGGCTGAGGTTGTGGTTGACCACAACCAGCTGCTGCTTTTCAAACATGATTTCCCCGACTGAACGAGGTGCCAAGTGCTGCTGGAAGTGGTGTTAGTTACAGCTCTCATTAAGCCACATCTTTTCCACATACGTTCATGTTCCCTGCCCCTAGACCTGTCCTGTATGACCAGCCCTGACATCCAGCCAGGCAGAGCTTTTTTTCTGCCTCCTCGCCTGAAGTTGGAGGAGGTATAGGAGCTCCTCAGGGTCCTGGCTTCCTCCCACCACCCCTCTCTCCTCCCCGCTCCCCCCGCAGACATGTCTAATTCCCCTGGAGGATGTAACTGCTCTGGGGCCGTCTAAACACAACTCCTTCGATATCCCCGAGGCAAGAAAAGAAATAAAAGCGATAAGGAACGAACAGCCTCTTGGAAACCCAAACAAAGTTTCTGGAGCGACGCAGGCGTCAGGAAATCATGCTTCAGTAATTCAACAGCCCCGCGGCTGGCGTTTGCAGTCTCCTCCAGCAGACGCGCAGAGGAGGAGCGCACGCACACACGACTGCGTTCCCTGGCCCCGTAACCTAAAGCCCTTTGCGCTCTCCCTCGCCCACCCGATATTGGTCTTGGTACCTTTTTGTGCACGATGCTTGCACTGAAATCAGTGAAAAAGCACAGTCCGCATTCTTTATTCAGACAGCCTGAACGGGTGTTACAGGTTTCTCTGGGAATCTCCCCCGTTTGTGCTTCCTCTCCCCCCGAAGGGTTAAGCACTTTCACACTCCTAATTTATTCAGGGCACAAAGAGCCAGCAGTATCTGGGTTATTATCTCCTCCTTTCATTTTCCAAATAATTTCAGATGAGATAGGACCTATCATCCTTCTACTGAAGCTGGGCATCAAATTCGACTATAAACTCCCAAAGGCAGAGACCAGATTGCAGTTCTGCCTGGATAGCATCTTGCACCGCCCCAGGACGGCCAGCCCTAGACACTGCCAAAATACATATGATAGATGCTCTCCCTCACCCCGTCCCGAACCTGCCCGCCGTGGCAGGCAGGGCTGTCTGTCCGCCGCGCGCCCGCTGCACCCTCACCGTCTTCTCCTCCGCTCTGCTTTCGTAATTCACTGTATCGCAGCCAAATATACCCACTGGTCTGCTTGTGGGGAGGAACATCAAACCCTGCACTTGGGATTCGCCTCCAAATATGGAACCTATTGAGGCACTTAAAAACATGCAATTAATTTTCCCACCCTTTGGTATGCTGGTGCTTCCCTCTTGCTTCCAGGTTCAAGTTGAGACCTGGCACGGAGGCAGACGAACGCTGCCTCCGTGCCAGGTCAGGGCAGAAGGAGGAGTCAGGGGTGGGATTCGACTCATGCAATTTCCGTTTGTGGTCTCAAAGCAGACAGGCGTGTGGTGGTCCCACACCACGTTTTGCAGCCCACAATCAATGCCTTTAAGTGACCCGTTGGCTGGGTCAGCCTGCCCTGAAGGGCTCTGACTCAGGGGGATGCTTGGGGGCAGGCAGGGCAGGGCAGCTTACGTGCTTATGGTTAGTCATGACTCGCATGACACTGGATTAAGGATGGTGAGATGGAAGGGTTTTTTTTTCTTTTCTTTTTTTAACAAAACACACACTTGTGGCTTAGCCGAAACCAAAATGTGGTGCAGCAATAGGTAGCGATCCCTCTGGGAACGCTTTGTTTTTCCTTCAGGTTCCCATTGAACTTCCACCATGACACAGTCCACGCAATACAGGAGGGCAGAGGGGCTTTTTAATTCAAAGTTTTCCCGCCTGGAGGATGGGGCAGAGAAGTGTTCGGCTCTTAAGTCCCCAAAACACACCGTTAACACCTGATTCGTGCTGTAACGATGGTTCATTTTTGCTCACTTCTTCCCCTTTCACTAACCCAAACCGTGTGCTCTATCTCTTGGCCAGGGACTTCTGTTCCTGCCCCGGGCTTTGTTTATTCCTTGCCTATGAGTGTAGTTTTTTAGGGAGGAGAAGGCACGGGACTATGTTCTTGGACCAAAGTAGCAGCACGAGGAGCTGGCTGGGCCTCTTCGACCCGGAGAGCCAGGAGGCAGGGAACCGCAGAGGGAAATGAGTTAAGGATGGGAAACCTGGAGGAGAGGAGCGGATTCCAACGGCGAGAGCTGAGCATGGTGCACCTCACGGGAGCGCTTTGATTTCCACGTGAGCTAAGGCTTCCTTTGAACGTTGCAAACCCTTCCCCGCTGTAGATGCGCCACTGGTTTTCCCTGCCTCAGCAGAAAGCTTGCGATACGTATTTTCTCGCCGTCTCTCCTCTGCGCTGGCCGGCGCTTAGCGGCGAAGTTCGCGTCGCCTCGCAGCGCTGCTGCGCTGCCCCCGTCGCAGAGGGAACGCCTCTACGTAGCACTTGCTTGAGCGCCAGCCGTGGGGTGGCCGTGCACCCCCTTGTTCCTGCCCTCCCGCCGTTAGCTCTTTGCACCCCAGCTCTGCCCTCCGGCAGGCTCAGCTCCACCCGCGGCTCCCGAAGGGCACCTTGGGGAGCACGTTAAGGAGGAGCTTGTCTCAACAAGAAACCAACTCGCGGCGGGACAAACAACAAGCGGTAACGAGAGTCAGCGCAGCTAGGAAGCACGTCCACAGCTCTGCTTCCTATGCCCTAAACCCTTAAAATCCCTGTTCTTCGACTCTTCTCCCCGCACCGGGCTCTTCCAGAGCTATAATCCAGCCCCACGGCAAAGCCACGTCCTGGGGAAGGGAACAACGGTCAAGTAGTAAAGCGGAAAAATGAGGAAACATTCCCTTGCATTAACTTCATTTTTGCCATCCCAGCGGCCTCCCCGGGCTGGGGGCTGGCTGTTAACAGCACCCTGCGCCCGTTGCACCCGCACCGGGGAAACCAGGACCAACCCCCGGGGAGGCGCTTCCTCGCAGCGGGCTGCGCGCTCTTTGCGCTTGAGCGGGGAGAAATGGCTGAGGGCGAATGAGGGAGAACCGGGCACTTCGGTGCCTGAAGAGCCTCAGCAAAACACCGTGGTTGATTTTAAGGCCAGAAGAAGTGATGAGGCTCCTCCAGCTTGACTTCTCCCAGTTGACCCCCAAGTCGCTAAGTTGATCCTCTCTTAAAAAATTTGTACTTTGTGTCTCGCGGGAGTTTCCCCGCTCTGCAGCTGCTCTCCGCTGCCTCTCCCCGGCGCGTGCTTTCCAGTACGGGAGGCTCCTAAGCCCAAACTTGCTCGAGTTACCACCAGCTCCACCACTGCGCGGGCTGAGCTGTCAGCGTACATCGTGCCCGTCTACCCTAGCACCGCGGCCCCGCTCGCTTCTACAACCCGAGTTCAGTGGTTGAATAAAGAAGCCGGCCCGTTCCCAGCCCTGCAGCTCCGGGGAAGCGGGGACCCCACGGTGGTGTCCCCCCAGACAAGCGTGCATCTTGGAGGGTGTTTCCGGACGGGCAGTGTAGAAGCATGGAGGGGCTGGTGGAGAACAGCTTATCGGGCTCTGGAAGAAAAAGACATGTATGTATTGTTTAACCATGTGTTTTGTTATTTATACGCACGTGTCCAGTGACACGCACTTCCGTGAACATACCCCTAGGTATCATCCCTCTGGGTGTACTTTTATCCGACCTAAAGCCTTTGCATACACAGTACCTGACAGTTCATCATGGAGCTTTTAATATCCGAGTTTATCAGTCCTTTCCAGCCCTTGCCTTGCTCTGTAGCTCACTCATCCAGGTGTTATCTCTGGAGCCTTTGGGGAGCACCAGGGCAGTCCCCGTTGGTCCCGGCCGCGTTTGCTTTTGTCCTGGCTTCAGGCACCTCAGCGACGTCACCAACAGCGGTACGCGTGCTCAAGTGCGTTTTGCACCGGCAAAGAAAATACGTAAATAAATGACACCGCTCTTTATCCTCGTCCCTGGAAGGCAGGACGTCCGCTCTTGCGCCAAGCTCGATCCCGGCGGGCTTGCAGCTGCGCGCAGGGAGCGGGCTGGAGGAGCGGGGCGAAGCTTGCTGTGCGTCCCTTCCCACAGCTCCCACGAGCTCGCCGCGACCGAGGGTTTCCCCGCGTGGGGAGACGATACCCTGCATCATCAGTGAGGCCGTTGCTGGAGCGATGTACAGGGAGGGCGACGCAAACATCTCGCCTGCGTACAGAGCGGGTTTGCCACCACCTGAAGCCTTTACGTGGGGGCTAGAGGTGCTGCTTGGCTGCGCCCCGCGCCACGGGCCCTCCCAAGGAAGGGGCTCAGGCCCTTCAGGAAAGGGCTGCACGGCCACAGTGGTTCCTTTATTATTTTTTTATTATTTTTTATTTGTAACGGCCTCAAAAGCCAAAATTGTAGCTGGGGAAATACAATACAGGGATGCCCTGAGCCATCCCTTTTCTCCATTCCCATAAGCAGCAACGAGGAAACCAGCTGGATGGGGAAACCTTGGGCGTGAGCTGGGTGGCTTAACGCCGGTGCCCGGGGCGTGCTGCAAGCGACTGCCCATGTCGGCCCTGCCCAACCGGTGGCTGAGCACCCAGATTGCTTCCTGATCTCCATTTTCCTTTGCAAGTGCCTTTTTTTTTTTTTTTTTTAAATACAGTCTTGCCACCTTCCTGCACCAAATCTATTGGTTGCCTGCTCAGATTTATCTGTTTACCCTGTTGCCTGGGTTTAAATCACACTCCTCAACACCTGGCTGTCTGCACAGTACTTGATTTTCTTTGTTTGAGCTGGAAAACAAAAGACAGAGACCTTAAAGTAAGGTTGAGACCACAGCGCGTTATGTTACCGACCCCTCGGAGACAGTGAATTTAAGGAAAGCAAAGCTGTAACTACTCATCCTCGCAGAGCAAGCTCACACTGCAATTGCAACAACCCCAGGACAACTCAGGAAGTTGCAGCGCTCTGGAGCTGTCTCAGTAGGAAGAGATGTCCTCCTCTCCTGGTAGTCAAAGTGACACCAAGGCATCAAAAAAACCCAACAAAAAAAACCCCAAAAAATCCAAACCACGCCTCTGAGAAGTTACATACGCAAAAAGGGTAAGTCATATTGAATGATGTCAGTCCTGCTCCAAATGAGTGTCAAACCTGGGGCCAGAAGATGAAGGTTTAATTGCCAGGCTCAGTTCATTACCTGTTTCACTGTTTCCAGCTGCGTTTCCTGGAGTCCAAGGCTCCCTCCAGCTCCTGCTCAGCCACCAAATCTTCGATTTCCTCTCAGAAAACTGCCACGATCCCCATTTTAACTAGTCGGTCCGTCTAGCTGACGGCATGTTGCGCCACATACAGCAGCCTGGGGAGCTCACAAGTGAACTGCAGCATCTCACCGTGCACCAGCCACCGCTAAGGCGCAGTCTTCTCTCTGCACGTGTTAACGGGCATGTCCTGGAGCGGGCAGAGCTGCTGCCCAAGGGCCACGCTGGAGGGGACACAGTTCAGCGCCACCAGCCGACGAGGCCGCGTGCCTTTCTGCGGCGAGCTGGACGCTGCCTGCAGCGGCCGCTCTGGGCCCGGATTCCCATGCAGCCGCACCAGCCCGTCGCCAAGAAAGTTGGCTCGGCCAAGGAGAAGAAACAGCTTTGCCAGAGGCTGCAGCAAAACTAGAAACAGGACCGTTGGTTTCAACTGGAAAAAAAAACTTTCCCACTGAGTCCTCCGTAGGAAAAAGCAAGGGTATTGCACAAGTCAGTCCAGAATTGGCTTCCAAATGTACAGTGCTGCAGCCGTGGTACAGGATGCTGAGGTCACTTTATCCCAAGTTCAAAGCCAGTCATTTGTCCCAAAAATGCTGTTCACTGGCAGTTTTGCCATCTTTACTTGTTGTCTTAGCCACCGCAGCTGTCCTATTTCAAGAAGCCAAGGGGAAGTCTCTTCAAGACACTGGAAAACTCTAGGAACGTTTTTGTTCTGTTTTTCATGGAAAACGTTCCTGCCATAAAGCCCTGTGGACACAGGCCACTCGCTGCTGCCCAGTGTCCCAAAAAGGCAAACTCCTGTGAAGCTGTGGCCAAAGGAGGCAGGTCCCTATCCCTGTCCATCACCATCATGTGACAGCTTCAAGTGCCGCTTTGAGCACAGCTGAGGGGACCCCCAGCATGAGAGCTTTTGCAGGCTCCCCAGCACCCACTGCCCTCCTTTTCCCTCAAATCCCTCTCTTCCACATAGATCGTTTGCCAGGGATGAGCTTCCTTGTGACTGAGCTTGAGGCTTGTGAATCTATTAGATCCTCTCTTGTTTTTGGGGGGTTAGGACCTCCTTGCCGTCCCCCTTTCCTCCCGGGCACAGCGCTCTCGTTGGCTTCATCTGCTCAAAGCTCCCAAAACAGGGAGCTGAGGATGCCATCCCTACTGTGCAGCGACCAAACAATATGCCCATGTAAATCAACACTATAGCAGAGTTCAAAATGAGAAAGAGGGTCCTAAAGAAGGACAGGCACAGCTGAAGAGTAAAACACTACGTCTGCACAACTTGTCCGTACCCACCATAACCCCAGTGGAGTCACAAACTTTTCCTTCCTCACTAAAGTTTCTTTATCTACCACTCACAGCCACAACGAGGGCCCCCACCAGAAGATCAGCAAGTTGCTTCAGCATCAATAAGCCCCTGACCTCACGTTGCTTTGCGTTGTTGTCAGGGAGGTCTGCTGACATAACCAGCAGCAACGAAACAGCACAACTACACAGCGTCACCGTGAGGGACTCAAACCGCGAAGGGTAACGCCTGGAAAAGCCATCTCATGTAATCCCTCACAGGGTGCCCGAAGAAGTAGTCACTGAACAAAAATAACATGAGCCTGCAGCCTTGCTCTCTGCTGCCCTGTTCAGATGTCAGCACTGGCACAGAGCTGCAGAGACCAGGAAAGACGTTTCGGATGCAGAATATGAACTCCAAGCCCAGGCTTCGCTCCAGGTATTTGAAGCTCAGCGGTACCACGCAACCCCTTCTGGCTGGCTCCCTGCAGCGGATAATGTCATGCCAATGAATGATCTACAAATGCAGTCCAAAGAGTTTTCTTTTTTAGGTTGCTTCATTTCTTTTTTTTTTAAAAGAAGAAACAATAAAAGAAAACTGCACTCCCCTCTCCACTGGGTTTGGTTTAATTCCAGACTTCATTTTTTTCTAGTTTCACACCAAGTGGTACTTCATTATTGGAAACAAATCATCCATTCAAAAGGGAATACAAGCCCACAGAAGATAACAGCACACCTTCAGCATACCAGCATAGTATACACATGTAATTTAACCTCCTAAGGTTGCAAAAAAAAAACATAGGAAAAAAGTGTGACTGAGTATGGTGGGGAGGTAGGACATCAGATCAAACACCCTGATCAAAGTTAACATAACCTCGTATGTTGCTATTCAACAGCAACAAACTAGAGCAGAAAAGAAAGGCTCTTAGACACGCTAGAAACCCACGCAGGCATTGACATGTGAATTCCTGTCTTCTCTTGGTAACGCGCTCCTTGTACTTGAAAGCACGGCATCTTCCTAACGCCAAGATCACGAGACCTCTGCATGAACACGCAGGCAGGATTTACCCGAGGAAGAATGAAGGGTGTAACACCCAAGAGGGGGTGGAAATATGTCTATGAAAGGTTGCAGGAAGAGGTAATTATTACAAAGCCCTCATTGTGCTAGATAGGGTATTCTGAGCAAAAAATGGGGTGGAACCAAGGATAGGAAAATTGAGGCTGAACATAGGAGAGAACATGTCCATGGAGCCAAACAGCAACCTTCAAAGGGAAAACGGCAAATCCTTGCCTCTTGTATCATTTGAAAGAAGATTAACCAACGTGCAAGCCAAAGATTAGTACAAACCCACAGCTCACCAAGCTGGAGCCTGCCAGGGCTGCGTGACAGAAGACACATATTAACAGTCGAAACAGCTAAAACAAAGATGAGGCCGACCACCACTCCACCAGAAGCTTTGAAGGAGCAATTTTTTCTTCAGATGTGGTTGAAGGAGCCCCACTGATGCTCCAGAGCCTTTCTCGCCCTCTGCCCCCACCCACACCGGCTGCACCTGGCCTTTAGAGATGCTGGCCTATAACCCAAATGCTAAGTAATGCTCTGGATCCCATCTCATGCATTTCCCAAGCTCGGGGAATATAAGGGAGTCTTCATCAGCCAGCTCTTGGAGCAAGAACAAACATAACCAGTCTTGTGTGGTTTAAAAAAGGATTGGTTTATTTATATGTTGGCGGGTCTTTGGCAGCCTGCCCTTTTGACATCCCTTCTCCAAATGCAGCGGCTCAGGCCCTGCCCCAGAGCACTCTTCAGCCTTCCAGTTACACAGTTCCTGCAGCAGCCCGCAGTGGCTATCTCTCTCTCCCATCAAGTCTCTGAATCCTCCTGCTTGCTCCAGCTGTGAGGTGCCCTCTTTGCTGACTAGAGCTTTTCCTTTGAGGACCGCATTCAGACAAGAGAAAGTAAGCTGCCTACTAACCGTGATTTCATGCTGAACGACACGGGCTGGCTCCAAACGCTGCTTCAGCCACAACACGCCTGCACTGGGGCCAGGCAATTGCCCCAGGACAGCCAGAGTCCTGGGTGACAGGGCCCATGCCAGAGTGCAGCAAGGGCCAGCAGCTCCCTAGAGGAGCAGAGCAGGGTGTGATAAGTCGACCAGCAGAACAGGGACCTCACCAGCCAGAGTCCCTTCCCACAGTACCTAAGCAAGGCAAGCAGTGCAGGGATGATCGGCAGGTTCAGCCAAGACTCCAGACCTTTAGACAAGTTCATGGTGATGAGGCAGGTCAAGCCAGGAAGCCAGGATCAACAGGACCCACAGCCAGAAACAGGCACAGCTATAGCTGGATAAGTGACAGACACTCCTTTATCATAGTTCAGGCACCACCAAATGTCCTGGGCTGAGTTGAAATGGGCTCCTGGGCCCATGGCAGGTGGTGTGATGGAGGCCCCAGGTGAGGCCAGTCAGGACTATTAAGGACAGTTAGTGCCCTCTGGGTCCTGACAGTCTGGCTCCAAAGTAGTGCTGTAGAAAAGCAGGAAGAGACATGACATGGCCAAAATAGGTGAGTAAATGTAATGGGAGTTGAGGCTCAGAGATCCTGGCTGCTGCTGGGACCACCCCCGTGCCTTACAGCAGCCTCTGTGAGGATGATACAAAGGGAGCATGAGGTGTTGCTGCCTTTGTTCTGGTCTGTCCAGCTGAATCCACGCACAGACTCCCTGGAGCAGCAAGCAAAGCCCGGAGATGGTGAGAAACAAAACAATAGAACCAAAGAGTCCAAATGTGCCCAGTCCTGCATGAGTGCAAATCTCCTGCTCCGTGGAGAAATCCTCCCCGTCAGTGCCCTGAGCCCTCAGCTCTTGCAGGCTGGGCAAAGCTGACTTAGTGGAAGCGGAGGGTTTCAGTCCCCAGCTAAGCACTATTCAGCAGGGCTCCATTCACTGCAATAAACAGGAAAACACAAGAAAAAAGATCATAAAATTTATAAACAACATCTGTGAGGTCTGGCCTGTGTCGGATAGGCTCTGTTGCTTTCCTTCCACCTCAGGTGATTTTACCACACTGTGTGCAGTGAAATCCCTCTATTTATCTCATAGGATTTGTTTCCTCAAGTCCTGTTTTTCAAAGTCAGCCTTAATCACTTTTTAATCATATTTGATGCTTCCTTGCCTTTGGCATTCCTTAATCTCAAAGATGATTCCTGTAAAACAGCCATGCCTTTCATCCCTCCCAGGGGGGCTCCATCACGTAGGCTGCAGGTCTTAATTAAATGAACAAGTCCTTGACATTACTGTGTTCTCTGGCCCTGCAAAGCAAAGGTAGAAGTTCACTCCTGCCTCCAGCTCTGTTACCATTGCTCAAAAGCCAAAGCAGCCAGTAGAGGAGTCCTGACTGGAGCAAAATGCAGCTTAGCTTCTCTCACTCAATTGACTTTTCTCCTAGGATTGTTCCAGTCAATGCAGTTTCCTCAAGAACTCCAACCTACGTTTATTAAGCGGGTTTCTCCTCACAGAGAGAGCACAGAGACACCAAGTTCCTTTTTAATAATGGGTGAGCTTTGTGTCTGCTAATGTAACACAGCATAAACCTGACTGAGCTTACTCAAGGTGTGATTTCACTCCAGTTATGAGAGAAATAGGCACTAAATTAGTCATTTTAGCAGTGGGATTTTTTTTCGGCAAGCTTCTGCTTAGACCTGTCATTAAACAAAGGCAATGCATGGGCATCTAACCATTATTAATTATTTTTCATTCATAAAAGCCACCTTTGGCTAATAAAAACATAACTGCCATTTCTTCTGTGTAATCAAGTAGCTGCATCACAACACAGTGTCATGTTCCTTGGCTTTCGCTCCGACCCATTGTCACATCCCTGTAGAGAGTCAGGCAACTTTGTACTGCTGTCATACCATGAAACCCCACTGGCAAATGGTGACAACAGGCTCTTTGTGATTCTGCTCTTGCAGACACGTTTGTGATCGTAGGACAGGAGGCAGAACCCAAGCTTGGTCAGCAGTGAAGGCTGAGTGGCGGCCAGGGCTGCGGTCAAAAATGTCCATCCCAGTTCTTTGACACTTCTGCAGTTGTTGGCCATGGCTCTGTGGAAAAGGTGATGCTACCTAGGGTGCAGTTCTCCGGGTGGATTTTATAGAACGTCTAGCTCAAACCCAAAGCAGTAGAGTGAATTTGCTTACACTGATCTGAATTAGTTCCCTCCCCTCAATCACTTTCTTTCATCTTTCAGGTCATTTACATGTTCATAGAAATTGATGGATTAGGCCACTTGGCTGCAAGTGATCTAGGGTCCATCTCCAGCAGTGACGCTCACAAGCTGCTTTTAAAGACACTTTCATGGAAAATGGGAACTTCCTGTGCTCACCTGTTGCTGTTGCGCATTTCCCCCGGAGTACATCTCATAAAGACCTGCAATCCACGAATTTTGTGGACAATGCCACCCTGCAAACAGAAGCCCAACAAGAACCTGGTTACAGTTTTCAGAATATAGAAAGCAGCATCCAACCTCCAAGCAGCAAACAAAAAGAGCGCGTAAAAGTTAGAGGCAGCACATCAATGTTTCACAGGTCTAGAGAGGTTACAAAAGCAGCCATGCTTGGGCCTGTTGATTTGCTTGTGGGCCAACTTGACATGCTTCAGGGAGAAAGCAAGGATACCTTAGAGACTTCTTCCTTATTTGGTTTCTCTCCAGCAGGAGGAAATCAGCTTCCTTTCCTCCGCCTCTGTGGAAAACAACATAATTTCTTATTCCTATTCCGGCTGGGAGGGAAATTCTCAAAAATCTCAACAGGGCCTTAAAGTCGACGGGACTAGCATCTAAGGTCGTCTTTCACCCTATGAAAATTTTCCCCCATGTTTTTGGGGTGCAGCTGGCAAAAATGTACTCAGTAAGAATTCATGTTTATATGTGCTCCCAGCATGATCTGATTAGATGCTAACACTGGAGGTACAGGAGCTTTTCATGACATGTGCTAGTGTATCCACGCACTCACGCTGGACATCCTTAGCTCTTCAGCATCTGTAGAAACCCTTACACTTACTTAGAGAAAAAGGGTTGAATATCTCTTTTGTGCACTGCAGGAACCAAATTAAACGCGATAGGGATGGGCTACGCAGAAGTCCACCACATGCGGAGCTTCTTCCTGCTCACAACGTTGAAATGCCTTTGCCACCCACAGAAGAACATAGCCACTTCTGAGGCAAGACTCAACAGGAGCGATAACATCAGGGACGCTAACAGAGTAAAGTTAGATGAGAAAAGGACCTTTAGAGCTGGACGAATGCAGGAAAGCAGCAGGGTGAATGAGAGAACTCCTCCCAGCTGCACCAACCGGAGAAGATCTCTGCCTGAAGGGATACCCATAACCACCAGCGAAGATGCGCCAGCCAAAGACCCTTTCCTGCTATCACCCTGGGACTAACTGCATTATCCTTCTCCTTGATGTATGGCTACCCTTGAATCCTGTTCCTCTCTTAGCTGGTATTTATGGTGGCAATTCATTTGTGCTGAAAAACAGGAACCAAGTGATTGCCGTTAAGGCCATGACTGACTACATGCTCTTGACAGTTTCCAGATAGCAGATTAGGAGAACAATAATGGATCGTAAGGAACTGCCACTTACAAAACCCCTTAAGAGCCAGGATTAATGCAAGAGTGAAGAGAAAGCTTGGTGAGGCGGGGTGGTGGGGAGCAGGGACTAGAGGTGTCCCTTTAGGGGCTCTGAGCTTTGTCTTGCCTGACTGATCCAAAAAACCGGCTGGGGAATCAGGAGAAGCTCAGTTACCCTCAGCTGCCCTGGGTTTAATAGACCCCCTTGGATTCACGATCACTTCTTTTGCCCTCTTCTGGTTCCCTCTGCTTTTGCATGCCAGGTCCCACCTGGGGGGCTTGGCCACACCATGGGCTGTACTCAGGGGCTCTTCCTCCCTTACAGATAAGGAAGCAGGCAAAGCGGGGAGTTTTTTCTCCCCTATATCCAGTCCAAGTCCTCTATGCAGGTGATGGGGTGCCATCAGAAAGGATGAAGAGATACCTGTCAGCAAGGACAAAGCATGGCCGGTTAATAGAGAGGCACGGAGGATACCCAGTGATGAGATGCGATTGGGCAACAGTTCGAGTTGGACGCAGCTGGTGGCTAATGCATTACAGCCCTCTCCCTGCCTCCCAGGTGCCATAGACTCACAGCAATCCTGCCAGCCTGAACTCCTGTCTCGCAGGAAGAAGCTCAGCATCCCATCCCCAACCGTTTCAAAAGGTTGTTGTGGTGGGTTTTTTTTTTTTTGGCAATACAAAAACAAGAGCAGGAGGAAATACATAAAAAGCTGGTGCCTAGGAGACTGCAACCTCTGTCCTCTTTCTGTTCTGCCTGTCAGCAGTGTCTACAGCTCCCCTGGGCTCCCTCGGAGGAGAGCAAGGGATTTACCTGATGGCTTCGTCCCCCGCTCGCCTGCTCTCCCCGGGGGTGGTCTGGCCCTCTCCTCTCGCGCCAGCAGGGAGTCACCGGCTTCGCGGCACCCCGCAGCCTTGCCCCCGGTGCCTGCTCCTGCAGAGCCCCACCGAGAGCTCCTGCGGGATATCAAGGTGCAGTCAGGGATATCGAATGCCGCTTGTTATTATGCAAGGTAGAGCCAAAGCTCAAGCGGCCCTGCCAGTACCAGACGCTGAAACACAAACAGCTTTATCAAGATACGCTGGAGCTGTATAAATTCCTTGGCAGAAAGGTGAGGCCGGTAAACCGTGCAGGGGTAATCGCTCAGGCCAGCTGTTTTTCATAGCGGGGAACTTTGTCCCTCATAAGGTAGGAGCGGAGCAGAGGGCACGCAAAATACTCCCGGCAAATTCCAAGCTGTAGAAAAGCAAGGTCCTGCCTCCCTGGAAGAATTCATTAAACCTGCCCCGTTTCGCAAAACTGAAATAAACTTCTGAAGTGCTCCGGAGTTTTGCTCAAACAACAGCCACCCCGGCCCTTGGGGGAAGGCTGTTTTGCTTCTGCTCCAGTTACAAGCTGGTGGGACTGATAGGAGTCAACCAGGACCCAGCGGGACCCTGAGTCATGGAGCTGAGCTTAGCAAGGCCGCAGAAGGTCATCCAGGAGCATGTGTTTCAGGGAGGCCTTGGGCTCCTCAGCTGCTTGGCCAAAAACATCTGCTCTAAAAAAGAAAGGGTGCAGGAGGGGGAAATACCAACCCTTTGGCACTGGCAGGTCACAGCTAGTGAAACAAGGTGTTATTTGACCTGGATTTATAATTTGACACAATACTTACTTGAGATTTCTCCTTATGGTCTTCAGGAAGTTTTATTTGTATTTACCCTGTGAAAGACCACTCGAGTGACAGTTTGCAGGAGTGAAGTGACCCGCTGGTACCCAAACAGGAGGAATGGACCAAGGGGAGACTGCCTCTCGCGTCCTGGGCTCCCAGGCTTGCGGGCAGGCCAGCAATGTAGCAACGTAGCAAAAAATACGAGGTTCTCTGCCGTTGAGCCCTCCTAAAACTCAAAGTGAACGGACACAAGTTCATCCTGGCTCCACATATACCGGAAAAATATCTAAAAGACTGATGTTGTGCCCGTCTTGCTGACTGCTGCCCTGCAAATAGCTTGTAAAAAGGGGACAAGCTTTCAGGCTTTCCTACCTCCTCTCAAAGCAAAGGAATGAAAGCCTTTCCCTGTCCCTGGCTGAAGCAGAGGCCACCAGGCCTGCTGCTCTGGCAAGCAGAGCAGAGCTGGGCTGGTCCCTGATGCCCTCTGGTGCCTAAGCACGACATGGCACGGATGTAGCCAGCTCCCAGGCACTGCGCAGCAGGAACCGCTGCCACCTCTCCAGGTAAATCCCTCTTAGCTGGCCCTGCCGCGCTGGTGAGCCGTCCGGCTGGTTCAAGGCAAGCTCCCCCAGGTACCTTCAGGCAGCAAGAAATGGTAGAAGTGCATAGGTCTGAAATATTCACCTGCAAGCCCTGTACACTGCATAATCCCCAGCATGCCAGGACCTCGTAGCAGGCCCCAAAGCAGTGCAGTCACCTCGTTGGGTGGGGGGGGGGAGGGTCACTAAATAGCACCCTGGCTAAGAAATGTTGCTTTGTTTTTCCTCAAATCAGTGATTGCAAGAGGCTAAGTTTTGTTTTTTGCAAGACTGCCGCAAACTGCATGATTTGCTATGCACATGTTCCTGGCGTTGCCTGTGAACGGTCGATGGGACCGATCAAAGCCACACTAAACTTTCAAGGAGCTTTCAGCTCCCCTTATGGACATGACTTCAGTGGACCTGTGCCTCTCCAGCAGCGCCGCCATTTCAAAATGAGAGCAATGGACAGCCACAAAAGGCAGCCGTCCAGCACCATCCGCAGCAAAACCGCCTCAATTTTGAAGCAAAGTCGGACACCAGAACAAAGTCGTCTGCATATTGTGTCATGAAGACCGTCACGGCATTGCCGTGTCATGACTTGGCCTCATGTCATGCGGGTGCCTGGTACCATGCACCCTCAACTGCGGTAGGAAGCCAGGAGAGGAGCTTTTTCTCTCCCTCGTTTGTCTTTTCTCCAGCCACAAAGATTTCACATCCGAGAGATCTCGCTCTGCAAAAAGGAGCCCCCTTCGACTGCTGTGTCTACCCGGTGGGGGGACAGGACTTGGCCAGCCATGCCAAAGCCATCTGCCAACCCCTGTGTTACTACAAGGGGCTGCAGACAGGTCGGGAACATTCGTCCCACCAGTTCGGGCGGCGCGGAGCTGGTGGCATCCACGTGTGGCCACATCGGACCAGCCTTGCCCTGCAGACGGAGACGGCTTACGGTGGGGCAGAGGCTCTGGGAAGCGTGAAAGCCCCACGCGATCCCTTCTCCCCTTCAGAGCCTTCCTTTAAAGCGAGACACAAATGGCAAAGACGCTCCGGGGGCCCTTTCTTCTTTGTGTGGGACTTTGTGTCTTCTTTACGAGGGACAGGAAAAATTACGGCCCGCGCGGCTTTGAAGTGCCAAAGCCTTTTCCTTGCCAGCCTGTGGCAGGGGGGTTATTCCTGCGCTTTCATCCCACACGCGCCGCCACCATTTTGTTCCCAGCGCTCGGCGCAGGCTGCCACGGAGCCGCTGCTGTCCCCCGAGAACGGCGCTCGCCTGCTTTTGATCTAAAATAAAGGTCTTTGTGACCAAAATTGTCTGCTCTTTTGTCTGGAGGGCAGGAGAGAGAGAGGAGGGGGGAAAAAAAGCAATACTAACAAAACAGAACCAGCCCCAGATGGGATGAAAGAGAACTGCCAAGTCCAGAAAGCGCTGTGGCAAAATAACACAATAAAGCCCGTTTCCCCCCCTCCCCCGCTCAAAACCCCCGTTTCCGAGGGGAGGCTCGCGCAACGCGGCGTACGGACGAGGTCCCCGAGGCGCCGCGCCGAGTCCCGGGGGCGGCCGGCCCACGAGGAAAGCGGCGCGCGGACGCCGGGTGACGGCGGTAGGGAAGGTTCAGCGCCGCTCGCGTCCTAAAAACAGCCTGACGCACGGCAAAGCGTTGAACGGGGTGGCGGGGCGGCGGGGGCCGGGGCGGGGGGGTTCAACTCTGCCCTGCCAGAAAGCCGTCGCTCTTCAAGGCTGCGTCTCTCCTCGTCTCCAGCCCGGCCCCTATTAATAGCATCTGAAATGCTGCAGGTCGCGGAGGAGACGCCGCGTTAAGCACAAAGGGCTCCAGGAAGCCGAGCAAAGACGAGCCTCGAAGCGCCGGAGCCGCGCGGGGAGAGCGGCCCCGGCGAGGAGGCTGCAAGTCTGACCTTTCCCTCCTCTAACGGCCTTACCGCAGGATGTAAACTAATCGGCCGCTTTTAGCTAGAAAAACAGCCCCGCTCGCTGCCTTTGACTCACTTCCCCTCGCACAACAATGAGCTCGGAAAAGCTCCGGCGCTTCGGCGGGGGCTTTTTTGGAGGTGGTGGGGTTTTTTTGGCCTTTTTTTTTTTTTTCTTGCCAGCCCTCAGTCGTGCCTGGCTTGCTCTCAGCCAAACGGCGGCATCGCGTTGATTTTCTCAGTCCCGCGTACGATTTAGCAGCGGTTGCCCGGCTGCGGGTGAGCACAGGCCTTTCGTGTGTGCGCTCCGGCGCTTCTGGCAGGGTGGTGGCTCGCAGCCATGGAGGAGGCGCTGACCTGCTCGGCCGGTCCTCGTACCGCTTTCTTCCACGGCGGCTGAGCAGATGCCCAGCAGAGCCCGAAGCTGGCCCCGGTGGTGCTGCTTGGCTCTAGGGCTGGCTGCCAGGCTCCCGTTGCCTCCCAAAAGCGACCCTTGCCGATAGCTCCTACTGGAGGCAGCAGCAAGGCTCAGGACTCCAGCTGAGGCCTCCCTGCATGTCTTCAAGGAATTATAGAGTTTGTCATTGCTTTTGGCTTCTCTTCTTGCACATCCTGGTTTTACTGGAGGGTAACTCCCAGGAAGTGCAGTGACGTCACTCCGGATTGACACAATGAATTCACCAGGTCTCAAGGAGAACCGAAGGCAGAAAGGCTGTTCGGCTGCTCCTTAACATCTTCTGGCTCCTGCATTCGTCACAAGGTGACAGGATAATGCAAGGTTAAAAACCAGGATAGGATTTTTCAAACTTGGTGAAACATGAATGTCTTCCTTTGCTTTCTGTGTCTTACCCTTTTGGCCCATTTCGTACTTTCCGCTCTTCCTGCTCCACCTCCAGCTCCTGATTTGGACTTCACAACCTACTTCATTACAATTGTTCGTTACAAAATTGTTGCTGGCAACTCAGCTCAGAGTCTGGTCCAAGAAAAAAAATTCAAAATCATGGGAGACCTTTTATTCACTTCCGTGGCATTGTTCAGCAGAACTGGCCCATTTGGTATGGGGTGGGGAGCAAAGGAAAGGAGAACAATGTCAATGTTGGATTTACTGGGCGAAAGGGGCCCCCAGCCTACAAGCGACAGCACTCCAGAGCCGATCCATCAGACCTCACACCCCCTCAAGGGCTGGGAGGAAAGGAGCTGGGTGTCCAGCTAGCTTGTGAGGAGCTGCAAAACCTCAACTTGTCCCTACAGACAGTGAGAATGGAAAAAACAAAGGTCAACACAAAGTGCACAGCCTCTTCTGGATCCTATGCTGACAGCGGCCACTGCTGCCGCTGGGGTGACCGTGCTTACTGCAGGATTAGGCGTCAGACCTACTGACCCACATTCAAAGCAGATCAATACATTATTTACAGCCTCTGAGGCACCAACTCACATTCAGCTCCTGGAGGAGAGCCTGTAAAAAGCTGCCTGTCACACTGAGGAACTAGACATGCGGAAAAGAAGTCCATTTGGGTGAATCTGCGGGTGAACTTGCCACCGCTCCACTTTTAAGCGATTCCCCAAGGCCACACACAGGCTGGAGTCTGGCTAAGTAAAGCGAATGGCACGGGGTGAACAAGGAGGGAAGAAATGAGAGTTAATGGAAAGTCAAGCTTAATGGGCTGTTTGAGGGATGCTGCGGAAAACGACTGCCTCCGTTCTCGCAGCCAAGCGCTGGTACACCACAGGTTTGCTTTCTTTCTGTATCATGTTTGGAGCTCAATATCTAAACCAGGAACCCTGTGAATAGCTCATCTAAAAAAAACATGCAACAAAGCTGGATTTTCAGCTTGGCTTAACCTTTATCAAATTTAAAGGACAGCCCCTCTTTCATGGATGGGCCAACAAGAGATGGAATCTCACAGTGAGACTTGTTACAGGCTGCAAGGTAATACATATCCTGCCACAGGGTTACCAGCTGGACCTGAAGATCTTAGAAGATCAGGAACTGTTTGAGACATCTCGGACCCAGCTCGCAGGAGCTGAAGGAGGCCAGCAGATGGCGTGCGAACTGGATTCTGCCTCCGTTTGCAATCTGGAAGCAAATGCCCAGGCAGGTTCAGAGCCAGACCCTGAATAAATATTGAAGTGATATGAATCAGAGTCCTATTCTGGTTCATCTTTGGTTTTCACTCCAGACGCATCTCTAAAACGTGCTAAAAGCATGTAGCTGGCTTCTGCAAAATGAACTTGCTACACGTGCAATGCAAAAAGGATGTTGCATATGCCAGGGTTTGGCTGGAGAGGACTTCCGCAAAGACAGGTCTCAGTGTCACTCAAGTAGCCAGAATCTTTCCAAACTCAGGTAGTGCAGTAACTCATCTCTCCCTTAGAGGTCAGCCCAGCATAAAACTAGAACAGAAACCCATACAGAGCCTAGGACCGGAAGCATATTTTTGTCATCAGAGTCCCTACCTTTCCAGGAGCGTTGCTGTTGCTGAAAGGAGAGCTTTGACCAGATGCTGCAGACCGCAAAGCTTCGTCTCCAAACCCAAGAGCCTGCAAAGCATTTCAGAAAACAGACCTCTTTACATCTGCCGGCAGGGCACAGACCGGAGCACAGAAACCTGGAGGTGTGCAGGTCTGCTACGGCTTGCACAGTAACACAGTCTGGCTCTCCTAGTGGACCCAGCCAGGCTCATGCTTTTAGAGCTAGAGATCTAGATAGAGTTTAAATCCATGAAAAGAGCAGGAATTTGAATGAAATGGCCATTCAGCAAGGGAAAATTATACTCTCCCAGACACTCAGACCCCGTTGTCCTGCTGTTTGCGCAACAGCAATCCCCGAACACCAAGCTCTTACATGCTTTCTCCACCTCCTTCCTGTGGCAGCTGGAACATGCCGAATAGTTTGAACTGCACCTATATCTGCTGGTAAGGGGTGGGGGGGGGGGGGTCCATGGGGATGTCACAGCCTGTGACAGGTACTGAGAGCCTTGGCCAGGCAGAGCATGGACAGCAGTGGTGCCAGCTCCCTCCACACAGCCGCTCTTCCTTTACTCCCTACTTCTAACATGGAGAGGAGAAGGCAATTCAGCCACTATACCCTGCTTGTTAGTGCCCAGGAAGGCGAATTAATGCCACCACGGATGCCATTGTCCATATGGGATTTGGATCTGCCGCACATTCGTAAGCAGGTATCAGATGGCGGGGACATCTGGTTACCACTGCCCAGTGTTTGAACCAGTCACCTTGGGCTTGTAGCACTTTTGTTACTGCACTGGGACTCTGCCACAAAGGAAACACAGAGAATTGGGTAGAGGCTATGGAAATTTGCTGTGTTAGCTAGAGAAGACACGCACCAAAGCCCTCCACTGCCCAGGACTGGTTTTCCATTGAGCTGATGCTAGGAGAAAGACTCTCCAGCTCCAGCAGACAGTTTTGTGGGAGCAGGAGGAACCGAGGCCCCTCCTTGCCACTGCTGTAATATTCTGCGTGCCCAAAGGGTACGGCACAACCGCTCTGATGCCCCGGGCAGGTAACCGTGAGCTGGCTACAGGCAGGTTTTATAGCCCTGACATTTGCTGGATTGCACCCACCGAGACAGGAATCAGAGCCACTTTCATCACAGCAAACAGTAATCGCCTCTGACAGCTTGCCTTTCTCTCCCTAAACTCTCCTAATGTCTCGCTTACATCAGACCGTAAAATAGTGGCGCAGGGTATAAAAAATAAAAATGAAGCGATCCATCAGCCAGGCTCATCTCAACGCCAAGCCCAAACGAAGCCCTTCTGGTGTAACTAATCCCATTCAGCTCTGCACAACAGCAAGCTGCTGCCGAACAAAAGCCCGGCCAGCGAGAGCGGCTCACCCCAGAAAGGGCCTGGCCAGCTCCCTCGGGGGGCTCGCCAGCCTTGCCTGCAAACATGGCACTGCTCCCGGGGCAATTCGCTTGCCATGGGAGGGGAAGGAGCGGAGCGAGAGCTGGCCCGGACAAGCCCAGCGGCTCCCCAGAGGTGACCACGGTGGCCCAGCTCACCACAACTGCCCCCACTCCTACCTTGAAGCAAAGCGCTCCAGAGAGCCTCAGCCCCACCACCTAGTTTCTTCCGCGGGAGGGACAAACCCACCCCGTCACCCCCAGAAGAAAAAGAAGAAACCTCTTCTCTCCATTTCATCAGGAGGGAAATGAGAGCGAGGAGAGCCAGAGCGATGGCAGAGCCAGGGCCAGCCCCACATTAACTGGCTGCAGCGTGGGAGCACTCACAGAAGGTACCAGGATGGTGCACACCAAGCATGTTCGACACCCTCTCAGGGACCATCTTGCCGTGCACCATCTATTATAGCAGCAAGCACTGGGGAAAGGAAGGAAGAAGCGTTTCCCACCTGGCTATTTCTAAAACAAAGGTGACGCCAACAGTAAAAGTAAGATCTAGGTGCCAGTAGGGAGTAAGATCTTCCGACAGAGCTGTCCGGACTCCCAGGGAAGCACCAGCCTGCTGTGCTGCCTGCCATGGGAGAATGCTATATTTTCATAAAAACAGGCCCAATAATTCCTCATTGGCAAAGTTACATCATCCCAGAGGTGGCAAGGCCGGGAAGGGCTTCCTGGGGAATGGACGGAGTAAGAGTGAAGAATCTGCAGTCCCCAAACGTTCAGCCTCATCCTGGAGTTACCCAAATCCTAGTCCGCTGGGAGTTTACACGGATCCCTGGAAGAACAAGCCAAGGGTCTCTCCAAGTCCAAAAACCATTCAGAGGAAAGGCTAGAGTCTCAAAGTCCTTTCCCACCCCAACTGTAATTTTGTTTGATAGGACAGAAGAAACTTCTTTTTCTGTTAGTCTTTCCTGACTATCTTGTAGCTTTCGGGATCAGCTGAGAACCTTGTTACGCTTAACCCTGATACATGTTTCTAGGAGGGAAGATTTTCTTTCTGAGAAGAAGAAGAAAAAAAAGTATCTTTTACAAGTCTTATATCTCAGCCTGCCTGAACTTCTGCAGATAAGTGGGAGCCACTGGTCTCTAAGAATGTCAAAACAACACTTTTCACTGAAAAAGCTTTTAAAAACAAGTTCTGTGTCAGGACAGTCATAAAATAGAAACCCCGCTCTGCCCCCACAATTCTGTATATTTATAATAGCTCCCAGCTCGTTACTGTTCATTGAGCTACTCAGCAATTCTTCACTTCTCTCCTAATTAAGCTCACCTGAAACTGCAAATTAAGGAAGCGGTGAGAAAAGTGAGCAGGTAGGTTTTGCCTTCTGGGGACTGCTTTTCTCAGAGGGGCTGAACACATGTTTCTCCGGACCACACTTTTGGATGTTTTCCAAAAGATGGATGTTTTCCATCTTTTCTCTTATTTTCTCCCTTTTCTCCTATTGCCACAGCCTTGACAGTCAAAATCAGCCAGCCAGGTCCCTACCGTTGGGGCCACGTGGGCTTTTCTGCCTTGGGTGAGGCACTCGTGAGGATGGGGGAGCCCTGGGAGAGCCGTGGCGGTGGGAGAGCTCAGAGCGCTGCACCCAGCGGCGGGTGCTTGGGAAGGATGCGGCTGCCCGCGTGCTTTAGGAAACTGCGAAGCTGCTGGCAAGATTGGAGCTGCTAAGCCCAATAAATGTTAACAATCATGTGCTGAGCTTCCGCTGGTGCCCCTTCCTCAGATTTCCCATATGCAGTCAATGCAGCCTTTACAGCCACTGCTTATCCCAAACTCTTGCAAAGCAGCGGTGCAGCCGTGCTCCCTTGCTACGCCACAGCCCCAGCAGGAGCGGGGGCTTGTATCAGTAGATGCAAGGGTGGGGAGCTGTCATTATTTTAATTTGCTTTCCTTTTGGCTTAAATTCACCTTCTCTTCTTTTCCTTTTGGATAGACAAATGCAACTCAAAAAAAAAAAAAAACCCGCCTTCACTGACAGCTTGTGCGTCAGAAGGAAAATAGCTGCTTTTTTTCAAATCCCTCCAGCATAAAACAGATCTTGGCATCAGCCTAAAAATAGAGAGATTAAAAATAAATCTGCAGCAGGCAGCCCTTGCCAGCGAGACGCATGCCGAGCGTCGGCTGCTGCCCTGAAGATGGCAGTAGAAAATAGAGGCTGAGCCATGGGGGACCCGATGCTCTGCAGGGAGGACAGAACCCCCCCAAATCCCACTGCTTTGGCCATGCCGGGGCACCTCTCCCCTCTGCCGCGGCGCTGAGGCCGGGTGCTGCGGCACAGTTCCCCTGCCTGCCGCTGGCAGGGTGGGAAACGCCGGCTGGGAACCGCTGGCCCGTTTGCCCCTAATGTCGGACAGGAGGACACGGGCTGTTTAAACACCACGCGGCTGCTGTTCGAGCTGCTGCTGTGCTGCTCTCGCCAAGCCAGCAGCTGGGGTTTCATCCCCACATCGTCCTTGGGTTTTTTCTCTCAGTCGGGTGCAAAATGAGCTGCAACGGGCTCTACCAGAGGCGGATGTGGGGAAGAGGCCACGGGCACGCAGAAGAAATTAAATTAGGTGTCCCAGCCACGCAGGCTCCTAGACGTTACACCGATTGCAGGATGCGTAGGTAGAGAAGCAGAGGGAGAAGGGGAACATCCAGGGGAGCTCGTGCCAGGCGACACCAAGGCGACCCAGCTCTGCTCCGGTTGTGAATAGAGCCTGAGTCATGACGTTGCTTGTGGGTTACTCCAGATGCCCTTCTGTCCCCGCTGGCTTTTTGAGGTCCCCATGCAGGGGAGGAAGGCAAGGCACAAGAAGTCAATACAGCAAACTACATCTTTGGGACAAATAAGTAAATACATACATACATTTCCTATACAGAAGGGTGACCCCAGGGACCCTGTAACACCTCAGTGCATACCCTCTGGAGCAGGGAAGGATCCAAAGGTGAGCTCCTGACCTTCCTCTCCTTGTACTGTGAAGAAACTAATGGAAACAAAGAGGCTGCCCACCAAGTGCCCTCTGTATCCCTTCCTGAAGTATAACGTCCCTTATTGGGTTCCAATTCAAGAGGAATATAGGAAAAAAAGGGGTTAGAGACCAGAAGCTGCCAATTCAGCTGCCCCTTCACAATCATTGCAGACCAGGCAACCAGCAGACACCCCTAGTCCGTGCTCAGCACCCCAGAAGTTGTCCAGGGCACCTTTGGCGGCCAGTGCCTCATCCTTATACTCATCATTTCCAGGAAGAAAGCTCCCTCTTGCCACAGGCCAAATACTGCAGGGGAAAGGGACGGGAGGGCAGTGTGGAGCCTCTTCAGGGATCTCCCCTCCAGTTTAAAGCCCAGCACAGTGCCAGGTAGCCAGGGCAGGAGAGTGGTTGGTCCCTGCAGGACCCTGCCACAAGAGCTGGGCCTTACTTCCAGGGAAATCAGTGCAGCGTCTTTCCATCTCACCTGTGGGTTGCTCTTCTGAAACAGTAGCGTAGCATCACTGACAACTCACACATGACTTGTTGGATTCATTTCACCCTTTCCCCTGCTCTTGTCATGCCCATAAGCTGCTCTATAATTTAATGAAATAAGTCACTCACAGCTGTTTATTCAAAACTATCTGTGACGATGCTTTAGTCCTTAACGTGTTTAAGGCAGTTCATGCAAAGTTGCTGCATTCCTACTGGTTTGCTCAGATTAGACACAAAGGCAACATGTTTTGTTTTTTGGTTTTTGGTTTTTTTTATTTCCTGTTTCTAGATTTCCTCCAGTGAGCAATGGGAATCTTTTCAGTGGCTTCAGTGGGTTTTGAATCTGAATCTACATAACACTGAGAATTAGGCTACCTATGGAATATGCACATTTCCAACTTCAAAACTCCCTCTTAACAAATATCCTACACCATTTCTAGCCTTAGTACCTTCATTGTAATGTCTAGGGGTTTAAAGCCCCAGCCCAATCAAGTAACTGTATAGGAATCTTATTTATATGAGCTCAAGTAAAGCCTGAAAATGTGAAATCAATGTAACCTAAAAGAGGTGTCAAGAGAAAGTAAATAAACTTCCCTTTTGGCCCCCATTTTAAAAAGCACTTGTGGGTTTTGAGGGTTTTGTGACTCATTTGGGAAGCCTTCGGGTCGGCAGTACCGTTTGTCAGCGTCGGCTGTTGACAAAGCCCAGGAGTTACATCTAAAAAGAAATTAAATGTGTTGCTGCTGCTAACCCACATTATTAACCTCAAAACAGCAGCTGCGGCACGCAAGGCGGGTTCAGGGCGCAAGCACGGGGGGATGGGGGCGCAGAAGACATTCAAGGCTAGCACCCAAAACCTTTCCTCTCTGCCCCCCAAGTCTGACTCTGGCTCCAGAGAGAGCAGGCAGGTCTTAGACAGAGCAGAGAGGTCTTCTCCAGCTGGTGGCAGACAGGCAGGGACAACCCGGCTGCCAGCAGTCACGTCTTCCCAGCACTGAAGCCCCAGCGATGCCCGGAGCCTGCATTGCCGAGGACCAAGGACAGGCTAGAAAGGAGACATTTCTAAAATTCTGCCATATGATCTTACAGAGGTAGGTAAGAGCCAGTCTAAGACTTGAGACCTTCTCCCTGAGCCTTGTGAATGTTTGGATCCAGGCCCGAGTTAGCGACTCTGACCACGTTTCCCTTATAATTTGGGGGAGTTTTGGGTCTCCTTCCCCCGCTGCAGCCGCGGCTTCCCCAGGAGGGAGGGAGATTTGCTGCACCGTTCCTCATGCAGAAGTGCTGCCGTGCCAAGCTCTTGCATCCGGCAGGGGAAAGGAAAGAGCACGTGAAGCTGTTCTCGCCTTCCCCACAGAGCTCTCCCTGGGGTAAGAGGCACACGCCAATGCCTACTATCCCCAATGCATGTCACTTCAGAGGAAAATAGACAATTATCATGCCAAAGCCCCTGCAGAGATGGAAATGTGAGCAGTAACACAAGGTGGACCACTGCTGAATGTCGCAGGCCCGCCTGCATTTTCGCAGTACATGGCTGCCAAGCCAGGAGCCAGCCGATGAAGCCAAGCAAATCACCGCTCTGCCGTGAGAACCGTATCAAGTGATAATCACTCTCCTCGGTAAACCTCCTAGGCGTCTAGCTCAAAACTGGGGCAGAGGAAATGCCCACATGCGATCAGAACTGAAATGTCCACAACTCCTCGTTTTTGCTGCCACCATCTAATTCCCCACAATAACACTCCTTTAACCTTGCCTTTTTTTCTTTTTCTTTTTCTTTTTTTTTTTTTTAAACCTGCTTTTTGGATAAAAGGATTGAGGCAAGCAGAGGAACTGTGGGGGATCTTCCAGACAGGGTAAGCTTACCAGCACTTTGGGGGCTGCCTCACTTTTCAAATCGCTGTGCTCACTGCTGTCCAGGTACCATCTATGTTTATGTAGCATGGGACTGTCACCACATCTGGCCCTTTTTGACACTAGTGCAATCCCAGGAGGGTCCTGAGAAGCTGTAGGTTAAATTCTTTTCCTACAAGCTCTACTACCTTCAAAGGCTCTTGAGTATTTTCACCGGGGCTGACGGATGACACATAAGCAGTTGAAGGATGCGGTCTGAATAGTCTTGCTCCCTCCGGCAGACCCAGCTGTCAAGTGTGCTTGGCTGGATAGGGTAGTGGGATTAACATTTTCCAGAGGCCATGGGAATGGCAGTGTTGGGGTTCAGCATGCCTGCTCTTACATCCCGAGCAAGTAATTTAGGCAGAGAGAGCATCACCCCCTGAGATGCATTTATTTTCTCTGCTTTGCCTTTCAATCTTCCAGAGCCTGGGAGCCTTTTGCACTCAGTTCAGCGTAGGCTGTCAAAGAGGGACACCCACGAGGCTCTTTCCCAGAGCTTTCACTGCCTCTTCCTTGATGAGCTTTCCCTTCACTTCAAGGATTCAGACTGGAAGTACTGTTTGCTCTTTGCCTATAGTAAAACCTACCGTGTCACTAATTTGCTCTGTCATTTCCAACTGGTCGGGGATTGTCTTTGCAATAAGCTCTCAATTGCTTTGTAAAGTTTAATTTGAATGGTGGAAGATGAAGCAAGATGAAAATCCAAATGGGGGAAACAGGAAGAAAATAAAACATAACGAGACTCTTTAAGCTCTGTAACATCCTCTAATCCCATCTTCCTGAAGTCAGATGGTGACTGGAGTAAACCGCAAGTGGAAGTCTGGAGTCAAAGACAGTCAGAAGAAAACATGGGTCTAAAGGAGCAATGCTTTACAGAACTAGAACTCGGCTAAGCAGAATGGCCTTAGACTGTGTCAGATGATACTCTGGGGCTGTAATCCAGCCCTCCATGCTAAACTGAGAATCAAATAGAAGCCAGTCCTTCCCTTCAACCTGAAGCGAGTCTAAAAATTCCTAGAGAGCACTGCCCCATTTCCCTCCTGCTTTGCCTGTTTCAAAAATGAAATATTAAGTTCTGTGTTCAAGTAGAAACAATGCCAAAGTGGTTTCAATTATTTTTTCATCTCTGCAAACTTCAGGGGTTGCCCAATGATTTTCAATTGAAATATTTTCTTCTATTATACTAATGCTGTTAAGTAGGTCCTGGTTGAGTCACAAATTACTCCTCTGCCTGACCCTCTAGGCTTTGTACAAAGACACCTTTGAAAACATATTTACCTTTAATGGAGCTCATCTGTGGTTCTCCCGCTTTCATATCCTATACCCTTGAGAACAGAGAACTCTCTTTAAAGCAAGGCTGTAGAGAGATAAAGATCAAATTAAATATATAGCTAAGTTTGTCAGACCAGGTTGCATAGCAAAACCTAAGTCAAAGAGAATACCTACATGGAAGCGCATCTCTGAGAACTGCACTTATTAATGGCCTAGCTGCTAATTATCACTCCTGGCTTCTTTAAAAAATTGGGACAGGCCGTGCTTTGTTTGGCAGCCATAAGTGCTGTTTTTAGCTGTGATCTCAATGAGATTTCATGCCTTTAGGGCAATGCTTGGATGTAAGACCCAGGAGAGCTAGTCATTTGTCTCCAGTTTCCTGACTGGGTCTCGCTCCTCAGCACTAACGTTGTTATTAAATGGTGTTCCCCAGCGTGTTCCACCTTCACTACCGAGGGGGCACAGTAATATCGGCGAGCGTACCTCATTTTAGTGAGACATCAACGAACTGCAATTTGCTTGCCCATAAACCAAGAGAGGAAGAGGCAGTCCTGCTGGGTCAGGAGGTTTGGCTTTCCTCTGGTTTCTAATGCTGTGGTGAGTCTGTCTTGCTGCCATGTGGGTGTGTATGAAAATTGTCCATTTTATTCTCAGAGCCAAACCTGCTGAGACTGATGCTCTCTTTTTCCAACCGCACCTAGAGAAAGCGGTTTTATTCCTCCCACCGTGATAAAGACTCCTTCCTGTGCCACTCCGTAAGGAGCTCAGCTGAGTAAAGCTCTTCACCAGCTGGGGAGCAAGCTAGGCCTGATCACCTGCAACTACCTATTGGACTGGTCATCTCTAAGCCCTTGGGGGTGACATTGCAGCCATGTCTGCAACAACCCATACCAAGCAGATCAATATTTACAGAATCATCTCAGCACTCCCAGCCCTGGCACCCAACAGTTTTCCTCTCCCAGGATCATGAGCTGACAGAAACCCACTGCAGCTCAAAGCCCCTGAAGTGACACAGCTGTTGTCAGCTAGCTAAAACCCTCTGTTTTCAGAGTTAGCTCCTCCTTTTGTCTGCTACTGTAAATCTCACCATCTCTTTGTCTTTCTTGATTAGTATCCTCAGCTGAGACTATTTCAGGGACATTCTCCACAGCCCTGGAAAGTCCTGTTCTGCTCCAGCCTCTGGGAAACAAGAGTTATGACTAAGCCTGCAACTATTAGAGATCTCTGCATCTTCCTTAATGGCATGTGTTTTTTTTAATTACTTTGAGAAAAAAAAAAAACTCCAACATTTTAAAGCGTGAAATACGCCTGCATGATGACAACCAACTCTGCGTTTTCCAGCACCCAGATCATTGGCCCTGTTTGCAATGAATGAGTCAATTTGTATTTTACTAGCAGGCAATGAAAACACTGAAGTTTCCAAAGCATTCAGGGGAAGAGCGGACATACCAATGCCCTGATCCCGCCATCCTCCCAAAGAATCCCCGGTTGCAGCTCCTGCAGCCCTATTAATTACTACTCTTGCCACACGTGCAGTAGAAAAATGGTAAGAGAAGGCAATACATAAGGCACGAGGTTAAACTAATCTCCTACAGCATCCCTCAGCCAAATGGCTGCACAGTGGCTTCTAATATCTCCAGCTGGCTCTTCATATCACCAGCCAGCCCATCCACTCTACTTGCCACTCTGCCAGCGAGCTATTACTGCTGGTAAAACCAAGGGGAATACACCCTAGAGAACAGTAACAAGATGCTATTTAACACCTGCAGGCATGAGGGGTTGCCAGCAGTCTCTCAGACAACCCAAATCCCTTCCAGGGCCCACCTGTGCCTGCTGAGGCAGCCAGGGAGCCTGTCTTTGCTGCTGCTCCCCAGGTGGCCGAAGACTGGCAGAAGGCTGCTGCCAGCAGAGCCCGTTCTTCCTGAAGACAGTCCTCACGTGCTTTTCTCAAGCGGTCACATGTGACGTAAAAACAGAAACGCTCCCCTTTGAGGTTATGAACTCGGCGAAAAGCACTGGAGCAGAAGAGCAGCCCCTGCCACTTCTGTCACCTGCACCTTCTAATCGCGTGCGTTGTCCCTGAGCGTCAGCCCCAAGCAGGCCCTCGTGGAGCAGGAGCGCATCCTGGCACAGCCAGCCAGGCCGACCAGCACGCTCACCGCCACGTTTCGGCTGCCCACTGACCAGCTACCGCTTGTAATTTGGGGTGCACGCTACCAAATCATGACCATCGTCTACTTTTCTGCTGTCAAAACAGCTGTGATTCTGCCATCCCTGACTTGAGAAAATGACTGGGCAGCTTTAGCAGTCTTAGACCTCAAAAGAAAACTTGAAAATGGGACTCGGGTGCTTTTGGAAAACATATTTTAGGCCTAAGAGCATGTATGATGCAAGAAGAGTGCTCAGAATAATAGACTGCCCAGGCTGCAAAGAGTTAAACGCCTGCTTGATGTAGAGGCGTAGCATTCGTCTTCTTTTACTGCTTATTACACCCAAATGCAACGCACCTAACCCATCCCAAGAGGAAACTCATTAGCAAGAGTAATTTAATGTCCAAGTGTTGGGTTTACGTTTGGTAGCGATGCACCCAAGCCAAGCAGCTGGCCCTACGCTTTCCCAGCTGCTCTGCTATCCGATTCCTTCCGAACAGATTAGAAACACCAAGCCCTTCTGACGGGCCGCTGCATGAACCTACCCTCTCTTCCCTTTTAATCACTGCAAAAAGATAAAAGGAGAAAGTGAAGACTAAGATGAGGCGGTGAGATCTGCACTCGCGACCTGGGAACGAATCCGTCAGGTACCACTAGGAGCATGGATTTTCCACAGACATGTGAACATCTCTGCTGCCCATCTTTTGAACAGCTTTTTTTTCATTCTAGAAGTTGTTTCCAGCCTCCAGCAGGGGGAGAGCCCTCTGCAGCACTGGCTCAGCTTGATGTTTCATTTTTTACAGCTGATTACATTTCAGACTTCTGCCCTTGTTTAAAATGAAGGATAATAATTGGACCTCATCAATCAGTGACAGTCAGTGTCTGCCCTCTGCTCGTTCCCCTTTGCTCTGGCTGTACAATTTTTTCCCCTAAATTCAATTAGGTATAATTAGGAGTCAATCACCTTTTACCGACACAACTCCCAAAGGATAAGTACTGGGCTGGTGGCCTCTCCCCTCCTGATGGCCCCGCTCGGCTGAGCGGTGCCAGTTTGTTCTTGAGAGTTGGCCTCAGGTGCTGCCTTTGTCACTTGCCGTCCCCACAAGAGAAAGGTCACGCAAGCAAGGCCTCATGCTCCAAGCCTACAAAGCTCTCACCATCATCCTAATGCAACGCTTCTCGTCAAAGGGCTCCACACACATTATGAAATTAGTCCTCGCAACCCCCCTTGGGATGGATCGGGCCATCCCCACTTAATGGGCGCCTGGCCCAGAGCAATACAGGGATTGGGGCTGCCCGAACTCCCTGCTCCTCTGTGCTGAGCTGGCCCGTTTCTCTGTAAATAGCTCCTCTTGCTGAAGATCTTGATTCTGCACCATCACTCGCTGTGATGTGGAAAGCACGCCTCACTGGGGCAAAGCAATCAAAGGGCCCTTGTTTAAACCTCAATGAAAGGCTGCTGGCTTGTCCCACGTTCAATATTGCTTTGGACACTGCCAGAAGATTTGTCCGATATCCATCCAAACTGCAGAACGTTTTTGCCTCCAAAGTCTGAGAAAGCATCAGGAATTATCTGGCTGCCTCCGGAGGAGGGAGTAATCCCGGCTGTCCCTCCCCTGCCAAACTGCAGAAGCTGACCAGAAAATGAGGTTACTGGTGCCCTCCGTTGATTTATCTCCTGGCCCTGAAGACGCCAATGGCAAAACCACCAACATCTTCTGCAGGTTAAACAGCAGCTAGGATTTATTTTCCTCTCTCTCTCAGGCTTTGGAAAAGAGAAAACTTTCCTTAAATAGGAAAACATATTAAACAGATTGAAACGCACCTTTTGCTGTGCACCACACACAGCACAGGTTTATTTAGAACACGAAGGGGGATTCATAGAGCAGCCCATTGCTGAAACATGGTGTAGCAGCCCCGAGAGGTCTCTGTTGAGTCCAGAACTAGCCACAAGAGGACATTTGCACTCTCCTATTCAGACAGCTCTTTAGCTGTCTAGGACTGCAAGCCCAGAGCACAGGCAGAGCTTAACGAGCGCTTCATGCCATAATATCCGGACACAGAAAGCCTCTGTTCTGAACACAGAGAGTCAAAAAGAAAGCACTAAGCAACGCTTAGACAAGGATTGACAGAAAACACGCATCAGCCTGCAATTATTTCTGAATTCAAGAGCCTCTCCATCACGAGTGCTGCTTTTTTACACCCTTATTCAAATAGTGTTTTTAATGACTAGTTGTCACAGTGATATTTCCCAACTGCCTCCTGTTAGAGACATCAAGTGTAAACATCACTGACCTATGCAAAGCTGCAAATATTTTGTTGTCAGTGTGCCCTAAAGCTTTTAATTGGTTACAAGCATCTACTCCAGGGACATGTGGCATAGGTGAAAAAGATAACAGATGGTGGGCATGCAGAGCAGCTGCTAGTCTAATACAGAGTGGCTTTACCTATAACCAATCGTCATTCACATCTGGTGGTCTATGATCAAAATCCGTTGCCATTATAAATCCTGTTTGCATCTAAAAGTAAGATAATGAAGGACTCGGGCCTGGCACTTGAAAGCCCTCCAAGGAGCAATCTCCTCAGATCAGCATGCAATTGCTAGAGACGCAGGAAAGCACGTTGCAACCGGAGCCCTGGGATTGCCTTAAAGGTCCCTTGTGGATTCTGCACACATCTGCTACCAAGAGGTAAGTGATTTACAGCAGTCGGTGGAAAGTCAGACAGCAGACAAAAAGTTATAGGAAAGTCACAATTTTCACAGAGGATGCTGGCCACTTCAGGAGCTCCTGGACAGTGAAAGAGAAGCCCAAACCTGAGCAGAGATGAAAGGCATTCCCAGGTGCTAGTAAACCCCACAACAGACAAAGGTTTAGACTTCCCTTCAGTACGATCGATGGTCATGAATTTCCAACGGATGGAGTTGGAAATGCTAAAGCCTCCCCAGGGTATCTGGCTTGGAAACCAGTCACCCCCTGACAGCTACTCTGGAGATACTAATGTAGCAGCTTGTCAAGCATAAGATGTAATTACCTCTTTACAAATTCAATTTTTTGCCTGGGGGGTGGGGAGGGGAAACAGGATTCTCTTTCTCAGCATTGTGTTGCATTTTGAAACTTTGAGAAGTTCCCACCTAACTTCTCAACAGTATCCAAGTTACCAACAGGATCACACGTGGCATTGCTGGTTGTGATCTGAGCAGGCCAGGATGGGAAGGATGCTTCTGGTATCTACGGCAACTCTTAACACAGATGTACATAATTACTGCCAAGCCAGTGCAGGCAGTGGGACTGAACTCCAAACACGCGGACCTCTCCCACGTCAAATAAAGAAGGTGCCACTGCAAATAACGTCACTGGCCTGGACAAAGGCTCTGTCTCTCCCAGCTGTCTCTTTTAAGCTGTTCCAAAGGCAGCTGACCCCCGAGTCAACTTCTCTCCCTGCTAACTGCCCTCAGCCGACCTTGCGTTTGCATGTTTGTCTTCATCATACCTTTGGCTTTTCAGGTTTTTGTAGAAAAGAGTCTTTGACTCAGATGGTCGGCAGTGCATTGTATCAGCTGTAAAACACTCCACTGTGCCATTAACATCAGGAGAGTTCCCATACTCCTTTATGAGCACAGGGTGACAACACCCTCATAGCTTTTGGTTCATTGTTTCTATTCACTTTGGCCTATTTGTAGGCTCAGGAGTTTTTAGGAAATCTTATCTCAGCTAGTTACACACTCTCCTTCTAAAATAGAGACAGCAATAAAATCTCCGGGGCCAAGCACTGGTGAACAAGAGAAAGAATGTGAAGCACAAGTAATGCAGAAAGATGGGTTTCTTTTAAACAGCCACTGCACAATAGAAGAGAAAGATTAGATGTCTCTACTCTTGTCTTCTCCCTGCTCTACCTCATCGTTCATTCTGACGCGTGCTTTCTGTTCCCAGCTACAGATTCTTGAACATCATCATGGAAAGCAATGCTGGAGACTCCATCAATTAAAAGAGATTTGGTGAATCAGTCCTTGCATTTATTTATCAGCTATTAGCTGATGGGGAAACGCAGGTCCCATCACTAGCCCAGAATCATGAAGAGATTTGTGAGCATCTGCCTTTGCCCAAGGGTGAGAGAAGGGCCCTCCAAAATCCCTGGTGAGGGGGAACCAGGAAAGAGGGGTACAGCAGAGACACAGCTCAGAGGCCTATAAGGAGAAGCTAATGCTACTGCAGTCCCATTGAATCCCTACCAGAAACGCTTATTGCGCCATAAAAACATCCACCCAGGGAGCTGTAATTAGCAGTGTGATTGTACAAGTACACTCAAGTCGTAAAGGCTCAGACCACTGCTGAATGGAGCAAGTTTATCAGACAGCCAGTGTGTCCATAAACCAAGTGGTAAATGCTATTAAATTCTTTTCTCTACCCAAATTAAAACTAGTCCATCAACCCGTTCCTTTATACGGTCGCTTCTATTCAAAGAAACGTACTTGCAAGATCGACACATCGGCTGGTGTATAACAAGGGGCAGAGGGGGAGGCAAAGCAGCCGCTGGTTTTCCTTTTCCTGAGGAGGCAACAGAGAAACTCCCCAGTATTTGCTCTTTTATATTTCACTGAAAAGAAACAAGCCCAATTAGGCCCCACGCTGAAGCATTGCTATGTGTCCCCTTGCCAACAGTTGCTGACACCTTGCAAGCCTGGACCCAAACCAGCAATGTTTCATTAACTCAGTGACTTGGCTGGTGAAGCCAGTGATCTGTTCTCTTCACACATGCCTGAGTCCTGGCACAATAAAGAAATAACCAGGTAAAAATTTGACTTTCAGAGGTGGTGTCTTAAGCAATGGTTATTTTGCAAAATTAGTTTAATAGAGCAGGGTTTGGCTGGGGAACACATATTACAGGCTAGCCAAAGAGACCAGTGGCACGCTGTGTTCTCCAAAGCACGTCCTCTACAGCCTGTTCACATTCACAAAGCCACTTTGCTTTCAAAAAAAAAAAAAAAAAACCAAGAGATAGGAGGGGAGCGAAAAGAAAAATAAGAAACTGAGCATTTAAAAAAAAAAAAAAAAAAAAAAAAAAAAAGCAGCCAGAAAATAAAACCACAGCAAAATAGGATATTCTCTAAAAACCTGAAGTTTATTCATTAGAATTCAGTGAAAGGAACATTCAGTTTAAAACACAGTCAATACATTAAAAAGTTTAAGGAACTAGTAGCAACGAGACCGGGGGGAAAAAACCAAAAGCAAAACAAAACGCAAACAAAAACAAGTCATTCACCTAGTAGGGGCAGGAGAGAAACTAGCTGCCGTCCACCAGGCCAAGCTGTGCAGCCCAAACAGGAGCCCAGGCTGCTTGGAGCGGTGTTTGGAGAAGAGCCGCCTTCTGCAGCTGGCCTCAGAGGGCAACCGCAGAGGGCAAGCCCAGCGGGCCCTGGGAAAAGGGCGGCTTCTTTACAACTGACGGGCTTCTCTGCATTTTCATGTATCACTTCACCCAAGTGTGGCTTCTTCAGTTTGTTTTCGCCACAAGAAAGCAACCTTGCAAAAGAGGCTGCGGAAGGATGAGACCTCGCTATCGCACGGGAATGTCTGAGAACCAGGGGAATGCATATGGAGGAGGTGCCTGGCCACGGCAGGAGATGGGCTGGCTAAACTGCAGGTCTTTTTGATTTCTAGGATAATACAACATTGGAGAAAAGAGCAGGTAGTCCCATTTGACATAATGCAGCTCAGGGCACAGTTAGAGCTGCATATGAGACAAGAAAGCTTCCAATTAAAGGGCTGAGGGAATGTAAAACGCAGTGCAGGTGAGACTGTCCCAGGAAGGTTTGCCAAGCAACCTGCCATCCGGCCCCCCTTCCAGGAACAGAGGCAAACCCATTTAAAAAAGTAACAAAAAGGAGCACTGCTAGGTTAAGAGCTACTTAATTAAAAGACGTGAAAATCCATGCAGAGCCAAATGTCTCAGCTGCAATTGCCATTTCTGCTGGCATTGGTCAGGAAGGGGCAGCAGGGACGAGGGGGGGAAAAAAAAAATCTGCTTTCAGCTGTAATCTTTTGGCTTTTCAGTATTTATAAGTTTCTTTTGCATGCCATTGTTTGACATTGTTCTCTGCCACCCAATTAATCCTTGACCTTCTGCAGAGGAGTTATGTCAGCCCTTATACCCCCACACAGGGTTGCAAGCTCTGCAGGGGCACAACTTACAGAGGCAAGTAAACAAAATAGTACATTAATTTAACTGGAAAAAAAAAAAAAGAAGAATCACATCAACAAGTGTTAGGTTTTTGCTTACCAGAAGTGCTCCTTTTAATTATGATTGCTAGGCAGAGCTCCCAAAAGCCAAGGCAGTATCGCACCAGGAAGAATCTTTACTCGCATTGGCAATGCCGACAACGCAGCACTGGAGCTGCAGAGACTCCAGACTGGCAAAACAGGAGAGGAGAGGAGAGAGGAGGGTGGGAAGTACCTCTATTTCCATTCAGATTGCGGGATCATTTAAAGAGCTGTTCCCAAACCCGGAGTGGGCAATACCGTCTGCGCAAGGGGGAAGGCTACTGCCAGACTAAGCTAGTATCTCTAGCTCAGGGCAGTGCACAGAGCAGGGCTGAGTGGATACACTTGCACCTCTCACGTCCTTCCGCAGCAATGGTTAAATTCCTTTTTGAAGGACGCCCAAGCATCCTCCCTGCTCTGCTAATGGTACTTTTATCTGCAGAGGGGAGAGCTGGGCAGAGGAAGCCGTGTTGCTCCCATGCCAGGACATGAGCTCCTTCTAACGCTCCAAGGCCCAGACCTGGCCCAACCAAATCTGGCCTGGGAGCACAAAGGAAAGGGAACTTTGCCACCAGTTTCAAGATACCACCAGCCGCCAACCGACAGCATCTCCTGCCCTACGAGGGCGGTCACTTATGGGAGCAGAATTCTCTGTGATTCAAGAGAAGCCCCAATTTTGGATAAAATAATTTAAACACAGAACAGAGGCCCAAATGAAAGCCACGGTTTTCTAGTTTAAAGACAGTCAACAATACTTTTAGGAGGAAAAAAAAAATCACCACAGTCTACAGATTCCGACTTAAAACAAAGCCAAAAAACAGTTGACAAGTGTGACAAACCAGTATTAAAACAAAGACATCTTAGCAGTGCCCACAAAGAGTGTATGTATTGGTAACGGACTGGCTTCTGATTTTTCAGAACCAGTCCTTTTTTATGAAGTTGAACAGCAAGTTACACAAGGATATTAGAAGCAAGATGGTTTTCTTCCATTGCACAGGCAGTGGCAGCAGCAGTGACAGCAACAATTGCCTTTTCTCCATTAGAACTGTAAACCACACCATTTTAAAACACAAAGTACATAAGTAAAAGAACAGTTCATAAAATTTCCCCGTGAATATAAAATGCAAAACTATACAAAAATAGATAAAATTGACAATTTTTTTCTTATGCATATAAAAACCAAAAATAAAACCCCAAATCCCCCAAACGCAATACAGAATTACTTGGTAGACTGACCTGAACGTCAGTGGTTTAATCTGCAAGTTAATAGCCATAATTTGCCATTTTGAGCCAAGGTCTTTCCTGCAAGGGGCATATTCAGTGAAGTTCCGTGAGCTTTGGGGAAGTTTTTTTTGTTGTTTTGTTTTTGTCGTTTGATACCTTGGCAAGACAATTTGCTATTCTGACTTTTATGACTCATTAGCGGCTCAATAGACCTCATTTTCATCAAAAGCCGCAACTACTACTCTTGAATTTAGGTTCCTCAGGTAAGTCTACATTCCACCAGCTTAAAAGACAATGACTTCCCCCAGATATCACTAAAACTGCACTTGTAAAACGTTACAAGATTGGCAGTAGCGTAAGAGCAAACGCTCACGCCTCGGAAAGCTCATGGCCAAGAGCAGCTTCCTAGGCTGACAGAGTCCCCCTCTCACATCAGGGAGCAGCGATGGGTCTATCCCGAATCTGACAACGCACTTACTCAAAACGCTCTCTGCTACACCAAATACTCCTTTCAGTGGGTCTCCGTAAAGAGAGGCCACTATGTATATCTAGTGATCAATAGACAGCCTGCTAAACTAGAGAAAGGATGATGGATCACTCTTAAACCTTATCCTTTCATGCCCAGATCTATTGCTTTTGAAAGGAGAAAAAAAAAAAAAAAAGTAGTGCACAAGTTTATTTCCCCCCTCCAGTGGCTCAAATGTTATTTTGACTATGCAACTGTGGAAATCTCTCCTAAAGCAATAGGGGGACAAGAACAAGACCCAGGAGCTTGTATTTGGCACTCGGTAAAAAGAAGCAACGTGAGCCAAGAGGATGCAACAGATCCCCCAGATTGCCTTGGGCTTCTGGCCTCTACAACTCTCCCTCTTCAGCAGAGCTCGGGAGAGCGAGCCCGGCAATCGGTTACAGCTTAAAAACAAGGCTTCTGAAATGTCTTTCGCTTTCTCAATCAGCATTTAAGAAACTGCTGCTTGCCATTCCACCCCTTGAAGGCATTTCTGAATTTAGGAAGCACTATAGCCCATTTAGGATTGTGGGGAAGATCTGGTCCTATTTATTCCTTGGCAGAAAGGTATTTTAGGAATAGCAGTATATTAGGTAATGAAATCCGATCTCTCTATAGCAGTGAGAATTTACAGACTGGGTTAGTACATTGAAAATTCTTATTTCTTTGGGTTAATGGGGCAGAATACTCCAATAATCCAGTAAATTAGCTCTAAAATGCTTTTAGAAATCTCATTTTAAATCAATAGATATCTGCTTCATTTAGTTCAAATCAAATTAAGAGGACAAACCTTTGGTATTAAGTCAGACTATCAAGTCTTGGCTGTATTGCTTTCACACATTAGAGTCTAGAAACTGTTTTCAATAAGTCTATTACGTACCTACAACCAAAATAATTATTATTAGAGACATGCATTTGCAACTGAACATTCGTTTTTAGCACTGAGACACTTTCATACTTCACCAAAACTTTGGCAAAGGCCGCACCATTTATAAACAAAACACTAAGCAAAACCCCTATAACCCACAAGATGCCTTTGGTGACACGCTAAAATACGATTACAAAAAAAAAGTAATTAAAAAAAAAAAAACAGTAAGAGGCTGCTGCTCAGGCCAAGCAAGTACTGCGAACAGCTATTTGCACTACGGCAACTCCGGTGTTGCTGGCAATATCCGCCAGTGATCTTTTGTGAACGGCAGTGGGTTGCAACGGACCTCAGCTACGACGCTGAGATCTGAACCTGTGCTTACCTGGAGCGAGAGGGAGGCCTTATGCGGTCCAATTCCACTTAGGTGTATTAATTATCAGATACTCTCAACCCCGATTCACAGGGCACTACACACGTGCTCCCGCGCTGCCCTAAAGAAGGGTTCCTTCCCGAATCGGGAGGGGAGACAGCATCAACAACTTTGGAGCCAAGGTGACCTTTCATTAGCAAAAGGCGTTATCCTTTTCACATAAGGGAATCGGATCACGGAGCACCATGTGTGCTCAGTGCAGTAATGAATACACGCACTTGCCACTATGGACAGCAGTGTCAAGCATAATTAAGAGCTGAAGCTGTCCCGCGAAATCCTTTTTGCTACAACGGGGTTGCACAGAGGGAAGGAAGAAAAATGTGGCACAGCAGGTTCCCACAGTGACACTCAGCAGCAGTAGCAGCACAGCAACAGTGAAGAATGCAGGTTTGATCCCATGGCCACACAGATGGGTGTACTCTAGCCTCAGGAGTCTGTTCAGAAAATAAACACGTAAATGGAACCGCCAAAAAGCAAAGCCTGGTCTTGCCCTTCTCCGCTCCTGCATGGATACACAAGGGCAGGATATTAAAATTATCCGTAAGAAATACGAGGGCCTCACTTTCCTGGAAAAATGAAACAACTCCCCCCCCCCCCCCCCCAAGCTCTTTGTGCCTTGGTACTCTATAAATGCAGTGATGCCAGGGAACCGCTTACGCCTCCAGCTGGAGCCACATCTGTAATTGGGTTAGGGATCTAGAGAGCAGCAGTCCGTTATCTGCTAAGATGAGAAAAGATTGGAGTCAGCAACGAAAAATCAAGCTAGGGCTGAGCAGACCCACCGTTCCTCCCACAACTTTGCCACAAGACTCCGTGATATTTCCAGTTTGTTATTTTTTTTTTCCACATGCTACAAACTCTGCTGCAAGGAAAAGCAGAGAAGGGGTAACTCGGAAAGAACTCGTAATTCATCACTAGCTGAATTAAAATCAAAATATAGATCTCTGACAGAAGTAGAAAGAGGCTTCATAAGTCACAGAAAGGTGAAGGTCTGTTTTAGAGACGAATGTAGGAGAGAGCAACAGGGACACAGGAGACTTCTTCAGGAAAGGTTCGAGCTCTGCTCCAATAGCCTGAAGTAGATGTTTCCAAGAGCTCATACAGCAAAGCAAAGTGAATCTCCTTAGCTCATTTCCTTCCTCCCCACTCCTTGAAAGAAGCAAAAACACCCAAACAAACAGAAAATCCCTCAAAACTGCAGCAACCTCCAGCGTTTTTTGTTCCCTCCAGTTAGGAGGAAGAAGTTGTGAAGCCTAATTTAGGCTGTGTTACATCCTGTATTCCAACTAACAGAATACTTTCCTCATATGAATTTATGCAAAGAAAATAAACATAAAATTAAAAAAAAAAAAAAAACACAAAACTTCCTTTTGAAGAAAGTAACGGCATCTGCAACTTCATAGCTACAGGCAAGATTCAAATTTAGCTTATTTCAAACCTGCTACATGTGCCCCATGGCCTGGGAGAGGCTAGGAATGTGGGACAAAGCAAAAGCAAAGGTTTCAGTTGAAGATTATGCACCACGAAAACAGATCGCTACGAAGAAAAAGGGATTGACACTTTGTTCTTAAAAGGGACACCATCAACAGAACGTCTATCTGAGCGCTGCATTTTGAGTGCATTAAAACTAGAACTGGAAAACGTTATCAGCACACACACAAAAGCTCCTTCTTTCCTTTTGGGCAGGAAAAAATAAAAGTTACAGCAAAGTTCCCCTTTCAGCTGAATTGTTTCCCTTCCTTGCTCTCCTTCAAAATAACCTACACGCTTCCTCTCACTTCCACCAACCCAAGAACTCAACAAGATGGGAGACATTAGAAGTCTCTCCAAGAGGAAACGTTTCAAAGGGATGAAAAATAAATAACTTCTTTTGAAAGTTTTCACTAGACTTGCTTCCCTAGCTCCAACGACAAAGCGGTCACTTCAGGAACACACCCAAAGTACCCTGACACATTCTGCCCCAGGCTCCCCCTTTCTGCTGTGCCTCCCTTCACGCACAGGCATGGGCGTGAGAAACCCAAACACACAGAAGCGGCTACGCACAACCAAGGCAGAAAAGCAAGTTCGCAGGGCAACGATGTTTCTCGATCTTTTAAAACCATAAAGCTCTCGCTTCATTTCTCTCTTTTGAGGTTGATGGTGTCCCTTTAGTTAAATCTGCAGAAAACAAAGCTGCCACACTAGAAATGTGTCCATTTCCAGATTTTATTCTAGCAGCAATGGGACTGTGCACTGGGGCTGTTAATTCTGCACTGTATATTGTATTCAAGAGAGTGGTGGCTTGCACTGAAAGAAAAAAAAAAAAGTGCCTCAGTGTTAGTCTATGAATCTAGGAGGTTGCATTAAATTAAACCAAAGTACCTGCAGCAGCGCAGAATGGCAGCAGCATGGAGACTATGTACTGCAGCTGCAAGAGAGTTCATCTTTGTTGGCCCAGTACTAGATTAAAGTCACTCATTAATGTTCATTTTCTTCCCCCCCTCAACCCCCAACCCATCCCTGAACAGTTAACCCTTTGCCACCCTCCCCGGCCACCCCCAAGAAGCTATTTGGCTACTGTTACATTCATTGTAGTGCTCTGACAGCTCATGGGCAGCGTGTTGCCCTGTGTGGCCCTCCCTTTCAGCAGCTCTCTGCTGGCGCTTCTGTACAGCTCTGCAAAGCAGGCTGGGCTTTTTAAGGTTTCAGCGTTGTCATCGTGAAACTGGGGCATTCCCTGCGTGACACCAACAGGTTTGCACTTGGCTGGTTTCTCAGGGGACTGAGCGAAACTAAAGCTCTGCGGTGAATCCGACTCCGTTCCTCCCAGTGGTAACACACGAGCAAGTTTTTTAGCCACGGTTTCTCCATGATACCTAAAGGAACCAGACACCTCCTGGGACTGTCTCGTGTCAGTCTGCAGAGGTAAATTGGATGGTCTGACCAGGTGCTTGCTAGGCTCTGTCTCTTGGGGCCTCCTGTCCAAAGTCTCTCTAGCATTGCTCCGGGAAAGAGACAAAAAAGGGGAATCCATGTCTGGCTGCTCAGAGGGCTCCCAGGTGCTCTCTATCACAGCAGCTCTGGCAGTTGGAGCAAAACCCCAGTGTTTCACCCCCTCAGAAGCCAGGTCAGTGTCATACTGGAGATGCTGCAAGGCCGGCCAGCTCAGCACACCATCAACCTCCCCACCTTCAGGAGCAGACAGCTCAGTGTCCTCTTTGCTCCTGCTCTTTCTCGCTCCATCAGAGTCCCTTCTGCCACTGTCCCATTTAGACCAAAGCTGACAAGGCTTAAGGCCGTTCTTGGAAACCTGCAAGTCAGCAAGTTCAAACTCCAGGCTCTCTGTGTCAAGTGACCTGCTCCTCCTGTTAACAGAGAGTGGTGCTGGCATAGAAGGGCTCAGTCCGTGGAGACGCAGGTGGCGGGGAAGGCTGGCAACACCCCAGTTACAACTCTGGAAGGAGCTGTGGGGGTACCCTGGAAACATTCTCTCGTCACATTCAGCAAATGACTCTTTCTGTACGTAGCTGTCGTCAAAGGCATCATAGGATGCGGCAATGTCCTCGTCAGCGTTCATCTCGAGATGCTGCTCACACTCCCCTTCTCCTTCCTGCTCCACATCAACAATGTCAAATGTGACCATGGTCGGGAGGACAGGGAGGTTTTGAGTGAAGGAAGAGCCAGAGTCAGAACTACCAAGGCTTTCAGAGAGGCTAGAAAAGAGGGTCCCGCTGCTGGTGAACTCCACTAGAGCTTGTGAGAAGTTAACAGCATGTTCGGGTTCACATTCGCTTTCTGCCTGAGGTTCCCTAGCGGTAGTTTCCACTCCGTTGCGGTGTTCATTCTGCAAGCAGCTATCATGCTCATGGGTCCTGTAGCTGGGGTACGTCCCTGTTTTGCCCGGGGCTAAGCCACTGTGGGCAGAACCCCCAAACGCCATATGATCCAGGCCAGAATCAAATGCAGTGTTGTTTTTCATGAGCTGAATAAGGCAACTTCCTTGGGCTTTTTGGCTGTTGTAACAGTTTTCTGGACATAAGGTCCCCGGAAAATCCCTCCACTCTGGATTTTCAATTCTAGCCACTGAAACCCCACTATTCACACTTCTGTTTGGAGCTTGAGAGGCAATCTGCTCACTGCCAAGGCAACTCTGACTTTTGCCAATCAAGTTGGCTGCTCTAGTTTTACATTCAATATTCTGCTTTTCCCTGGGACACTTCTCTTTGCTTGGAACATCAAGTCGTTTCACGACTGGTTCCCTTTGCAGCTCCCAGTACAGCAGCTCTTTCTGAATGGCAGCTAGCCGCTCTTCTTCAGTTTCCATAACCCCACTTTTCTGACCCATCATCTGGATCAGGCTCTTCTCAGCAGGGAGACAGAAGTCTAAGAAGTAGCTGAAAATCTCCGGACGAGACACTTTGCTCTCAAAAAGGGATTCTTCCCCATGAGAGGGACTCATCAGTGTGTCATCAGGCTCGTAAAACTCATAAAGTGCATCGCCACTGTAACTGTCTCTGGGAAGACGATCCTTCTTGATCTCACCAAGCCCATCCCCAGCTTCATCCTCCGGCCCTGGCGTGGTGGAGTCGTAATAACCCTCGTCGCTGTTCGGTGCGGACTCCTGCTGGTCGCTCTGGGGTGTCAGGAGTTCCACATCACCCATCCCCCCCACAGCATAAGGGTGGGCTTCCACCTCGTGCAAGCCACATGTCTCTAACTTGCTACTCACCACTGGTGGTTCATGACTGTCCACGGCTGGAGGTAACTGGGCTTCATAGTTCCTATCCCCTTCAGCGGTGCTGTCCCACATCTGCTGGAGGTATTCCTCTGCCTCCTCAGGCATGGCCATCTCCTCCCCACCTCCCTGGTATGTGACGAGGCAGGAGCTCCGTTTAGCAGCATCTCTGCTGCGCTCCACAGAGATCGTGCTCTCAGCAATGCTGAGAATGTCAGGCTCAGCAATGATGTCCCCACACCCCGTGAGGGAATCGAAACTCTTGAGGGAGGTGACATCTCCAAAGATGAGGCTTAGCTGGTCCCCAGAGTGTAACGACGGAGGGTCATTGTCTGTGAAGTCCGGATGAAGGGCTACAGGGAGGTTGCCATAATCAGACTCTGTGCAGACAACAGCATCAGCCTCTGATTTTGCATCTAGAACATCCTTGTTCAGCGGCGTCAGTGCTGCATCCCCCTCTGAGCTGCCTTTATCAGCCATGAGCCAGTCCGGCTCAGCAATCTCTCCAGGGTTGGTTGTTGTGCCTACAGAGCAGCTATCCTCAGAGTTCTCTGGGCAGGCAAGAGGGACAGGTCTGGGGTCCCCTCCCTCTGGAACCTGTTGGGTTTCAGCTCCCATGCCTTGAGTTTTGTTGGCCTCCTCTGAATCCCCACTCCACCCAGGGAGCTCTGCTTTCTCGCACTCAGCAGCTTTGCTCTTACGGTGGCGCCGGATGCTGTTCAAAAGTCCTTTCAGGCCTTTTTTTGGCCTGGGAAAGGACAATGACTTGTCCCCATTGGGTTTTTTCTCAGAGCCCTCAATACTCCCTGGTGGAGAGCTGTCCTGCCTGTTGAAGTCAAACTTGACACTGGTATCTATGGCCAAGTGAACGCTTTGAGAGCTTGGCAGTGGACAAGGACATGAATCCCTGCTTCCATTCAAAGGGCTTTCCAACTGCACCCTGCTGCTCTCCTCATACGCAGCACCACTGATCCCATCATGGGTCTTACTCTTACTGAGACCCTTTTTGGAGGCTCCTTTCCCTTGGCCTTTGTTTCTGCCTCCAAAGAAACTTGGCAGCGTACATATACTCTTCTTCCCTCCAAACAGCTTGAAGGCAGTTTTCTTCAGCTTGCCAGGGGGGGCCTGAGGCTGCTGCTCCACAGCTGCGACAGAGGCATCGCTCCATCCGGACAGCTGTTCTGCTGCTCCGTTCTCCTCCTGCTGCTGGTCGCTTCCCTTGCGTTGCCTGCAAACCACAGACGGAGACCTGGTCCTGACAGACTCCTCTGTGCAGTCCGTTTCCATGGCAGCTGTTCGGTTCAGGTGTATCTAGCTGGAAACAATGACCTCAGTAGCAGAGTCTTCTTCAGGGTACACAGACTGAAGCATCATGACCGATCTAAAGCAAAGAGAGAAAGGAGACATGAGGAGACAGCAGGGGATGGCACAGACACCTGAATAGGTGTAACAAGGCAAAACGCTTCGATACCAGCTGGAACAGTAACTGCAAACACCTCTACGAGCCACTCGTCTCGCTCCTCCTGTTAAAGCTCGGGCATGAAAATGTCGTGCTGCTTATATTTAGCAGCGTGCTAGACCGGGAAATCCACATGTGTCCATTTGGCAATAACATTGCTTCCTGGGGACAGGCAGACCCGACCTCTGAGCCACCTCGTTTCAAGGGCTGGCTCTCTCCATTTGGATCGACCTCACCATCTTTTATCAAAGGGGCAATTAGGTCCAGAAGCGAATGCCATTGACTATGGGAAATAAGGCCTCTCCAAAAGGGAAAGGGAATGAAACCTGCCAAAATCTACTTCCAGTTCTCCCAAATGTAGCAGCAAAACACAGGAAGCATTTTGACAGACAGTCAAACCAAGAAGCAGACCTTTCAGTATGTGCGCATCCAGGAAGAGAGTGATTTACTGTACCTACTTTTTTCCCCACAGTAGATTTCAGTTGCTTTTAAAATCATCTTTCCAGCAAGAAAGAATTGCATTAAAAACAGTTCACTACAGACCACCTTTAACGGGGGGATGGGAGGGAAGAAAGAGAGAGAGAGAGAGAGAGAGAGAGAGAGAGAGAGAAATTTTAAATTCGATCTTGCATTGATCTTAATATCAGGAGAAACCAAATAATAGTATTTCTTTTGTAGAAGTGGGATTGGAGAAAATAAATCAATCTGAAATTGTAATGCACTGCTGAGCTTTACTACCTGAGGCTTAGCTCTTACTGGTATGAGGCCAGTAAAGCTTTTCATGGAGTTTACCCAGAGATCCGGAATGAAAAATACACCCAAAATCATGGCCTCTAGCTTCTGCAACTCAAGAGCAAACCTGCAGAGAAAGATTTTTTCCTTGAGTCTTGGGAGTCTGTGTGGAGACTATCACAACATTTATTTGCCTCTATAATTAATGATAACCCTGGTGTTCACCCTCCTTACTAAAATTAGCAGCTCAGGAAAACAGATGGGACAGGATGTAATTATATTAAAGGAATGATTTACCAGAGTGTTACAGACCAAAGTGATGCGCAGGTACCTATTTGCAAATCAAATCCTTCTCCCTCCCCTACACCACTGCAGAGCGCTGCGCTGCAAGGACAACATGCCTGGCAGACAAAGCTTCCTTCCAGCCCACAGCAAAAGCAAAGGAGCACTCACGTTCCTGTATTTACACGCACCAAAGGGCCATACGCAGCAGGCCTGAATTCCACCTCTGCGCCTAATGTTTCTGTTGGCTGGCTCGAGCCCTTCGGAGGCACCAAGCCAACTGGAAATAACAGACTCAAAGGCATAAGTGTAATTTAGGCCTGCTGAATGTAACTGTACAGTTGGTGAGCACCTGGGGCTAGTCCTGGAGAACAGTCAACAAGAAAGAGTCCACGCTCAGCTGTGGGTTTGCTGAGACCTCGAGCAACAAAACTGCCCTGGTGTTCACTTGGGGAGACAGGAAAAAGGGGTTTGTATTTTCAGGCATCGCTGATGTCGGCTAACTTCTCTGGTGGATTTAATCATTGTAAACATCCCTGACAGAGCAAACTGCCCAGACATCTCAGCCGCGGCTCAAGCTTCCCCAGGGCTCTTCCAGAGCAACTCAGTCTCTCCCCAGGGCAATGCGTGGGTTGCACTTCTAGAGCTCCTCCAAAGCAGGCGGGTGGGGAGGGGGTTATGGGGGGGCTGCTGGAGCAACTCCAGAGCATCTTCAGAGCACTCTTGGGGTTCTAGATCCTTTCTAGAGGAAGAGTGCCACCAGAGCCTCTAATCATTCTTTGTTTAAGCTTTCCTAAGGCTCTTCTGGAGCGCAGCGCTCCCCAGCACTTCGAAAGCGCTATAGCTTTTCTGAGACCTCACCGAACCACTTCTAGCACCTCTCTTTGGTGCTTTGGGGGCCTTTCCAGAGTGCTCCAGGGCTTCTGTAGCTTTTCTAGGTTTGTCACTGAGCATTTCTACAGTCGTCCTAAATGCCCCCAAAGCCATTCTGGAGCACCTCTGGCCTTTCTCTGGAGCTTCTTTCTCTGGAGAGATCTGTTTAGACAAGGCTGAAAGAAAACAGCACATATACATCCCTGTGCACACGGATTGTTTAGAAAGTGGAAAAAATGAAACAAGATTTCAAAAATTCTAATTGAAAATAAGATTGTTCTGGCTCCATGTTAGCACTGACATCAATAAATGCTCACTGCTGTGACCACACGGCTATTTATAGACACGAGAAAAAGACAGATACCAAGGGCAAACAGCTGTATCAATGAAATATGAAAACAGGGTTAAAAAACACAACAATAAGAAACAGCACTTCATCAACATTCAGCTTTCCGGTGTGGCCAAGGGGGACAAGGGTAGAATTTAGTGCAACAGGGAAGGAAGGTGTTTTGATTCGTCTGCCCTGCAGTTGGGTAGAAGTAGGGCACCGCCACACCATCCAGTGCAGAGGACCTGGCAGCTACCCAGGGCTGTCCCAGTCAGGCTAGATTTGGGGAGGCTGGTAGAGCACAGCTGTGCCGTGGCAGCCATGCCAACAGGATGTTTTGCTCCCGAATCAGGCTCTGAACATCACATCCCCTCCTCCAGCACTTCCAGGGCACTGAGGCCAAGTGACAGATCAGACCCTGACATAAATGCGACAGCAGCCAACCATCTCCTCATCACAACCTACCTGACTGTGGGATTCAATGCTAGCGCTGTCCAAACTGGGCTATGACAAACCCAGATGCTGGCACGGGCACAAGAAGCTCCAGGCTCAGACATCAGTGTTTGTGGAGGTCTGTGCTCATGCTGGAGAACACACCAGAGATGCAGAATTTCACAGCAGGAAGAAAATTTGAGCCCTATGTCTCTAAATGGTGGGCACAGATTCTTCTGAGCTATTTGTACTGAAACACCCAGGAGTCTCCTTCCATACCAGCTCCCAGAGGCACTCTAGCACCCTCCGGCTTCTCCTTTGCTTATGCCAATGAAGGATGAGAGAGCACGTTGGCCTCGGTTCAGGCAGTGAGAGAGACTCTTTGGCCCTGTGATGAGGAAGACAGACTCTGTCACTCAGGTCCTCCTGGGCTACAGTGCCCCTGTTACCGGGAGACTAACAAAGAGGCATCCCAAGCACTTGCTAAAGAAGGTGTCTTCTTCAGTAGCCCAGTTGGGCTCTTCAAGCTTTGAAGAGAGCATCCATGAAAATTCACAGCCACCACAGCATTAAAAGAAATAGGAGGTGGAAGAGGAAAGTCTCCCAAGCCTGTACCCAAAAGCCTTGGGAAGATGTCACCACTTTATCCCCTAAATACACCCCGGGTCTTCGGTAGCTCATCAAGTCTCCCTCCTTCATGCAGACTGACATCTCCTATAGTAAACAGGCTGCTAAATCCTTTCACTGTGTTGCACCAGAGATTAGCTTGTGTGAGTGACTGATAGCAATCAATGAGTTTGCCCTGTCTTTACCCTAGGCTGCAGCATCAGCAACACCTCTCGCTAAAGGCTCGCTCTCTGCAAGGCAAGACACCCTCCAGAAATCCTCCAGGAATCGTAACTGCAGAACCAAACTACGTAGCACTTCCCTGTACCTCAGTCAATGCTGGTTGGGAACAGCCCACCAGAAGGAATCATCTGCCTCGCAGTCTACAGCCTTCCCTCTCAAGAGCCCTCAAGCATGAGGCAGGGAGCAGGTGCCTGTTTGGGATCAAAATGCAGGTGTTTCCATAAAAGGGATGCAAACCCCATCATTGGACTGCCCAGGCAGCAGCAAAGGTGTCATGCTAAACAGCTGGGCTCTACACAAGTCTACTTAGCCTCCGCCAATGGTCATAGAAAAGCCTGACTGCAAAGAAATACCATGCCATTAAGTAACATGAGCATCCAGCCTTAGCTCGCTCTTTCCTCACAAGAGGATACAGACCTTCCAGAATAGCAAGAAGCACCTGACTGATAAGGCTCAAATGCAACAAAACGGAAATCCTACTTCATATGGCTATCTCAGGCAGGCAGGTGCATTTAAACACCCATCCCATAGCCATACATGCATCTAGCAGGGAACACAAGAGACTATTCTGAACACACTACAGAGGACAAGTCACAGTGTAAAATCCTTAAGCAGTAGCAGCAGTAAAGCTACTTGAACTGGAATTAAGCATTCGAACTATGATGAATTAATTCTCACAAGCACCAGCAAGGGCAAGTTATGATCAATTAATTCTCTGGAGCCACAGTGAGGAAAGAGTAACATCATTGCGATGTTACAAATGGGAGACTGCAAATTAAGGGACTTACCTAAATCACAAGGGAATCTATACTGGCTTCAGGATTAGAGTGCAGAAGCGTTCCCAGCAAAAGAATGGATTTCTATAATCCAGGATAAATGCTTCAGCACCAGTCATAGGTTTCGTCTCAAACAAAGTACCCACTAGCCTTAACTCACAGGTTTGCCTTCATTTTCAAAATATGATTTCCCCCAGAAATAGCCTGAGTCGTATGGGGGAGCGTGCATTCAGTATTTTCATTAAACTTAGCCTCTCCTAGGCATTCATGGGTTGGGTGCTATGGTGCATGCAACGTATGAGTCTGCACTGGATTATACGTGAACACAGACACGCAATTCCTGTTCGCCCTCATCTCTAGGCAACCTAAATTGGTAATCCCGTGCTGGAAACGAAAAAGAGACATAAAGCAAACAACATCGACAGCAATTTGCCCTTGACTAGCCCCACAGAAATCTCAACCACTCTCATCTGAGTCGTCTCTCTCTCGAGAAGACCAACAGCAGTTGTTACGCTTTGCAAGTAAAACAGTTGAGACACATTAGCCAATTTTGAAGTATGAATAGAAACAAGCCCCATCTGTCTCACAGCCAATACAATAGCGCAGACAAGGCTAGTGGTAATTCAGCTCTCCTTGTACGGGTAAAGTAGTGTAGACAAAGGCACAGGAGAAGGACAGGAAGCCCCCCATGCGCTGGGAGAGGAGAGGTACTAGTCTGGGCATGGTTGCATTGGTCCAGCTGCAGCTGTGCACCAGCATAACAGAAAACTCACACAGCCCCTAAGCTAACGTGATTCTCCTGCACCATGACTGGCCCAAAGCTCTAAAGAAGCCATTACAGGGGATGGCAAACTTGCTCCTGGGCCTTTCAGATAATAGGTCAATACAGGCATATTAAGAAAGTAAGATTATGCTCCCGCTCTCGGGTTCAATAACCCAAAATCTAGCATTCAGCCCAGCCATAGTTTTGATTCACCAGATGACTGAGCCTGTAGATAAGAGACTTTCTTGTGGTTCTCAGAAGTATCCCGTCTGAGAGGTAATAAACCTGGATACAGACATTTCTGATGGAAGAGGTCCCTCTCACTGAGCTCTGAAACTGCCCGCTACAGTAGGTCCTAAAAATCTCTTTCCAATAACCTATCAAAGTCCTCCGCAAAAGCACTTGGGAGTCTTTGCCTAGAGTACCTTAAAGACTGTCCCAGATATCAACAGCTCTGAGAATGTGCAATCTTGTTTTCCAAACTAATTTGATTCATGGTCATTTTATATTTACTTCATTTCAGACAGTTTTTTTCCCCTTCTGCAGTGTTTAACCCCTCAGTGTACTTACTGATCAGATTCCCTTTCAGCCTTCATTTCTGAGGCCAAACAAACCCTCCAGTCTCTTCCTGAGCAACAGCCCCCATACTCCCGGAGCGATCTTGCAGCCTTTTTCTCACGCCTGTTCCAACAGAAATTAATCTTCCCTGAATACAGGCAACAAGAGCTGTAAGCGGTATTCCAAGAGCCCCCTGGGACAAAACCAAAGCCTCCCTGTCAACTGGAAACTCAGGCTAGGGAGACATTGGGAGACGAGGGGACGAGGGCTGGCAGACAGGAGGCAGCGCTACAGACTCTGGGAGTTTCCACCACATAATTTAAGTGGGGAACCGCCCCGAGCACAGGGTCTGCGATCCTGAATGAAAAGCGATCACGTAGGTGCTCTGCACAGCCCCGTGACCATGACAACAGAAATGGCACAGCCTTGCTACTTAAATAAATCACCCATAGAAATTTCCACTCAACTACTATTTTTGCAGACATTGCTTACCAACCAGAAGCAGCTCTTTCCACGACACCACTCACACAGCCGTGCTGCTAATGCCTCAGTTTACAGACAAACATTATTACAGCTGTCAATACCGACAGGCGCAAAACCGCTAAAATATGCGGCCAAGTAAATTGTTGCATAAGCGATTTTTGTTAAAACAAGAACGGCACGCAATAGAAAACGTTTTGTCAGAAAAACGCACACTAGCTATTCTCAAGACAAAAAGATAATCCAAGTGTGTTAAAGTTTCAGTGCCGAGGCCCTGACTTAACAGAACCTTGGTAGTTGTACAACTGCTTTGGTCAGAGCTATGATTTTCCTCATTTGTTTTTTACTGCGATAATTATACCAGTGTGAGCTGTCACGTGGGCAGATATCTACAAGCTTAAGAGTGCCTGACGCCAGTATTGCTTATTCCCAAACTGTTCCTACTGGTATAACCACATCCCCAGTGGGAAAGCAGTGACCCTTTACCCCGTCTGGGTGTAGTTAACACACGGAATTTACATATGTATTTAGATAGGCTGAGTCCTCAGACAAGTAAAACACTACAGCTTGGGCAGCTGTATGTAGTTACACACACGGAAGCATCTTGCTTTTAAAGTGAGCTCTATCTGGTGTGCCAGAGGAGTTCCCAAGACCTTGGGGAATGATTAAAAATAAGTCAAGCTAATTATACCCCAGTCTAAAGGCAGGTACAAAGCCATTTAAAGAGGCTGCTGTCCATCAAGCAGAGCTTGTACAGCTCTCCCGAACGCCAAAGAAAACGCCCATTAAAATAGAGATGTGGTAAAGGGTGGGCTGGGCAGCCCAGAAACATACAGAACAGCGTGTCTCTCATCCACGATGTCAACCATGGTAGGGAAGGAGCTGTAAGCTGGTCATGAACGCTCCTGCTTGAGAAGTTTCTGCTCAGTTCCTGGAGGAGAGGTGTCCACATCAACTAGTCAGCAGCTGTACACCTTACGTTCCCATCCTGCACCTTAGTTTAGCAGAGTTAAATCACCATGAAAACTGAACTGCCCCTGCCTCCCCACCACAAGCGCGGAGTAAATAGTGGGGCGATGTGGCAGCAAAGTACGCTGCCCACAGCAGGCAGAAACGGAGCCCCTGGTCGCCGCACCCACGAGCACCGCATCTTTCTGATCTTTGAGATTTGCATTCGTCACCGACCTCAGCGTTCCCCTGCTCGGAGTTTCTGTTTCTTCTTTTGCAAAAGGAAATTCTTTCATGTTTCATCATATTTTAACACTGGGCAGGGGGGGTTGGAGCTGGTCTGGGAAACAACCGAGATACTACTGAGAAGAAAGAAGGCACCGCGGACTGCAAAATCTCTCCTTGCTACAGGACTTCAATCTTGACCAAAGCTAACTTGTTCAACTATCACGGCGTCACAGCGACGACCCACACAAACCGAAGGGGTAAGCCAGGAGCACCACGTTTTTTCCTCAGACGCACTCTGTTCATTGAGATCACAGCTACAAGTTCTGTGAGTAGTAACCACATTTGAAAAAAAAAAAAAAAAAAAGCAAGCAAGCAAATACTTTTACGAGCCTGGTGCAAGTTTAACAGCTCTGCCTGAAGAAGTCGCAACGCCTCCCTTAAGTCTGGTACAGAATTAGAACGCAGATTCCTCCTACGTAGGCATTCCTGTGCCTCTCCCCACTCGAAACCATGTGGGTACAGCTTTGTTTTTGTTCTCTGCTGCAAGCATAGTTTATCTGTCTGCTGGCCAGGGGGCCAAGTCTGATCTGCTGCTGTGCTTCACCTCACAACTGGCCAACATTTAATTTTCTTACGTGAAAGAGAAGTCTGGTGAGAAGGATTACAATACAATTGAGGAAAGGAGACATTTCCAGAAAACACATACAGGCAGTCACCCGGTATTTGGGGAAGACTGGCTGGATCAAGGGGCTCAAGCAGTTCACTGTTAACCCGAACACTAACGCTTGCTCAATAGCTCAAATCCTATGCAGGCCTGAAGCATACAGAGTAAGCACCGACAGAAGCCTGACCAGTGCAGCTCAGCTCTTTTGTTCTTTCAAAAACTGCACTGAAAAAAAATCAGCGTTCCGGTTGCAGCTTGCAGATAGCTGATTTTTGCTCGACAGGACACCAGCCACCTAAAAGCAGGGCCACAAGCCACTCGGAGTTAGCACTTGGGGTATGATGGCTGGGGGAGGAGAAACACATGCAGGAATCTGGGGCCACATCTGACACTGCAAAGAACTGTGCTGCAAGACTCTTTGCAAAAGGCTTTCTAAGGGCCTTAGAAAGCCCCAAGGGTCTACCACCTGCTTTGACAGGATAATCCAGAGCTCACTCTGTGTCAACCATTTGTCAAGATATTTTCTCTGCCCTGAAGGCACCATCTCTGAAAGCGAACAACCCACTTCAGAGTAGTTCAGCTCTAGGGGAGAAGGAAGGGGAGGGCAGGACAAAGAGATCATTGACTGTACAAACTGTCCAACCTGTCCAGAGTTAATCTGTTTAGTTTAACTCTCAGAAGTACAGCACAAGCAGGCTTTCTGGAGGTTGCTCATGGAAATCATCAGGGAAAAGGAGAAGATGAGATGGCAAAAGTGCAGCATCTCTCAGGTTGGTTCAGTTTAAATGGAGAACTGTTTCATAAAAGAGGAACTTCAGCCACGTTTCCCACTCAGCAAGGACGTGAACTAGAGCAGCCTATCTCTCCTCTGTTTCCTCACCAGGCTGCCACCAGACAGCCTGTGCTGTGGACTGTGTCCTGGGACGCCAGGCCCATTTCAAGACTTACCATCTCAACCTTAAGTTCTCCCTGCCTGTGACCCACCACCCTGTATGGGATGGGACTTACGGGGCAATCTCACCCTTCGCACAGCTCTTGGTGGAGTCAGAGTTCCCACTCACCCCACAAATGAATTGGGCCAGAGGGTCCACACGCCTCTGCAGAACATGGAAAGCACTTGAGGTTTAGAGTTCCACCATCGCAAAGGCTACAACAGCAAGCTCTCCAGACGAGCAAATTTCCAAAAGGCTTTGGCTGCTCATTCCTCACAAGAGGTGTGTTAGGGAGTGCGCTTTTGCGGCGCTGTATTCATTTGAGCAGGGGTGCCGCCGAGAATCTCTCTCGGCAAGGCTGCAGCAGATGAAGGGAGCTGCAGGAAGCAGCAGAAGGCAAGACCAGCACCACTGGCAGAAGCGCACCATTTCACACAGCCCCCTCAAATTCATCACCGAACGTGCCGATACAGCTCTTTCACTCCGTGGGTCTCACCTCTACAAAAACGCGGCTCAGAAAGAAGTCCGAAGCAAACTGCAGGGGCAAATTTCCACTCGTCCGATGGATTTAACTGCTGCTCCAAGCCAACCAAACTACTGGCACCGTTTCTAAAAGGCGATCAGAACACGAACAGCTGCCCGCACCCTCAAGGCGCTCTGTTAGAACCCTGCAAAGTTAGAGATAAGCTTTACGATTTTAACACGCTGGACGATGCAAAGGCAGCTGGTCGCGAGTGAGAAAGCGATCAGGCAACGAGGCAGACGAGGGGCATTAGCCGTGTGCGGGGGGCACACGCTCAGGTCGCCAGGCGCCGGCGCAGGCCCGCGGGGGCCGCCGCAGCGCTGCCCAGGGCAGCGCTCCCCCCCCGCCCCCAACCCCGGCCTCCCGGGACACCGGGCCCCGGGGGAGGGGGTGGGGGGGGGGCGGAGCGCGGGCGGCGGCGGGGACACGCGCGACGCCTCCCGCCCGCCCGCCCGCCCGCCGCTGCCGTGAGGCGAGGCGAGCCCAGCCCGGGCGGCGCCCAGCCCCGGGCCTGCCCGCCGCCGCCCCCCGGCCCCTCGGCCCGCCCGCCGGGCCTCCGCCGCCCGGGCTCCACACAAAAGCCGAGCGGCCGCCACCCGCTCGCCGCCGGCCGGACCGAGCCGGGCCGGCGCGTCCCTGGGCGCGGCGACATGGCTGCGGGGGAAGAGGCTCCGGCTCCGGGGGCCGCGGCCGGCACTTACCGGCTGCGCTGCGCCGCCGGCAGCCCGCCGATGCGGGCGGGGAGGTTCAGCGGCCGGGCATTGTGTGCGGCGCGGGCCGCCCCCGCCAACCGCGGCCTGCCCCGCCGCCCTGCGCTCGCTCCGACCGCGGGGGAGGGCCCCCGGCAGCGACAGGCTGCGGCGCCGGCGAGGGCGGGCCGAGGAGGGGCCGGGCGGGTCAGCGAGCCCGCCCCGCGCGGCGCCGGCGGGCGGCGGGCAGCGCCGGGCGGGGGCGGGGCCGGGCGGGGCGGGGCGGGGCGGCGGGCGGCCGTTGGCGGCGCGCGGGGCGGGGGGGGGGAGCGGCCGTTGGCGGCGCGCGGGGCGGCGGAGGGGGGGAGCGGCCGTTGGCGGCGCGAGGGCGGGCGGCCGTTGGCGGCGGGGCGGCGGCCGTTGGCGCTTGTGACGCCCCCCCCTCCCTCCCCGGGGACCCCGCGGGGACAGCCTGGTGGTGTGACTTGGGGGTGGCTGTGACTCAGCGGGTGACACGGGGACGCCGTGTGTGTGGCACCGTGTGCGGCTGTGACACCACAGGTGGCACAGGCGTCGCCTGGTCGTGTGACACTGCGCGCACGCACTGTGGTGTTGTGGGTGATGTGGGGACACCCTGGTTGTTTGGCACTGTGCGTGTAGCTGTGGCACCGCGGGTGGCATGGGGACGCGCTGGTTGTGTAACGCGGGGTGTGTGAGACTGTGACGCTGTGGGTGATACAGTGACAGCATGCGTGACATGGTGTGCGTGGCGCCGTGAGGCCCCGGTTGCGGGATACTGTGTGTGTGCAGCTAAGACGCCGTGGGTGACATGGTGATGCCGCGTCTGACACTGGGTGTGTGACACTGTGACACGGCGGGGGTGTGCTGCGGTGACAGGCTGTGCACGCCCTGCTGTGACAGCGGTTTTGTAGGTGCCGCTGTGACACGGTGAGTGCTCCTGTGACACGTGTGTGCCCTTCTGCAAGATGGCGTGCCTGTGCTGCTGTGACGTTCGGGTGATCCTATGACACCGTGTGCCACGGTCACCCTGTATGTGTGCTGCTGGCACAAGGTGACACTGGCACTGTGACAGTGTTTGTGTGCTGCTGTCGAACCACGTGCCACTAGCACCTCCTGTGCATGCTGCTGGCACACCGTGTGTGCCACTGTCACCTCGTGTGTGTGCTGCTGTAACCCCACTGCATGTTACACCATGTGTGTCACTGTCACCATGCGTGCGTGCTGCTGTCACCCTGTGTGCCGCTGTCACCCTGTGGGTCTACTGCTGTAGCCCTGTATGCATGCCACTGTCATACCATGTGTGCCACTGTCACCCTGTGCCCATTCTGCTGGCAGCCTCGTGCCACTGTCACCGCATGTGTCCTGTTGTCACTGCTTGTGTCACTGTCACCTGGTGTGTGTGCAGCTGGCACACCATGTACCACAATGATGCTGTTTCTGTGCTGCTGTCACCCCATGTGCCACTGGCCCCTCATGCAAATGCTGCTGTCACAGTGTGCCGCTGTCACCGCATGTGTGTGCTGCTGTAACCACCCTGCAGGCCAGTGTCACACTGTGTGCCGCTGTCACCTCATGTGTGTGCTGCTGTAACCACCCTGCATGCCACTGTCACACTATGTGTGCCCCTGTCACCCCATGTGTGTGCTGCTGTAGCCCTGTGTGCATGCCACTGTCACCCTGTGTGCTGCTGTCACCCCGTGTGTGTACTGTTGTCACCCCTAAGCCCCTGTCACCTCCCCCCCCCACAGGCAGGGAACAGCATCAGCCAGCACTGGGCTGAGGAGGAGGAGGAGGAGGAGGAGGAGGAGGAGGAGGAGGAGGAGGAGGAGGGAACCTGTCCTCGCGGTGGGCCAGGGCGAGACCTGCGCAGGAGGGTCCAAGTCAGCCCAGCTGGAGCGCTGCGGGCAAAGCGCCCTGCTCCGAGCGTGGGGGAAATAGCATTTTTCCCCACCTCTGTTTTGTGTGAGCGCCCCTCGCCCTTTTCTAAGTGATGTATCGCACCTGCCCAAATTCAATTTTGGCCACTGGCCGCTTGGGATTTCTGGCGAGCGATTTCTGCTCCGTTTAAAGTGCAGGCTCAAATAAAAAGAGTCTCGGTGGATAAATACCCATGACCAAAGACGAGGACAGCAGCAGCAGAGTGCCTTCCACTACATGCCTTTTTCACCGAAAAATTTGATTCGGGAACAGCAGAAACAACTGACTCTCCGCTCATCTGAACCACCTCCGGTCAAGACCCAGTATTAGTAGCATTTGCATGCTTTACTCTTGTTTTAAGGTTCAGCCACGGTAAAAGTCAAGTAATTTTGCCTTGCCTATATTTTTGCATCGTTGTAGGTCAGGCGTAACCGCTATCCCACACGATTAAAAATTCACCTTTTTTTCAGCAAAGACAAAATCTATGAGAAGCTGAGGCAGTGATGAGGACGCTGGAGAAGCGGTCGGGATCAATTGCATCCACATTAAACGCAGGGTGGAATTAAATGAACGGCAATACCGCCCCCTCCCTCACTCACCGACAGGGAAATGCCTCTCAGGAACTCAAAATAAAACCATATAAAATGTTTTTTAGCCTAAAATAAGTAAATAGCAGTAAGAGGGTTTGCTTTGCACAGCTGTTTGCATTAGCTGGAAGGTTTGGGCTGTTACGTCCGTGTTAAATGTAACAAGAGATACATCTCAGAAATTAAAAAGGACTGGAATACACTATTCTCCGTTGTACTACTTTCTGTTCCCTATTTTACCACTTTATTTCTTTTTTTTGTTTTTTTTTTGCCATTTTATCATATTCCCCACTGTACCATTTCCACTCCCTATTTTACGTTCCTTCTGCCGGTGCTGATTTAAGAGACACAACAACCTACCTCGTCCCTGTTGTGACCGGTGAGCTGGCTGCAACGTCCTGCCACCGCATGACGCGGGGCTCCAGATCGGTAACCCTAAAGCAGCTCTGCGCCCACCGCGCGCCCAGCGCCCGTGCATGTCTCCTGGAGCCACCCTGGGGACTGCAGGAGGGTCCCCGCAGCCATGGCTGATGGCCACAGCAGGTCACAGGGGAGGACAGGAGGGCCTGCTTTGGGGATGAAAGGACTTCACTCCTGCTTCGGGGAAAAGGAGGGTCGTTTCGGGGACAGGAGGACTTGCTATGGGGACAAAAGGGCTCGCTCCTGCTTTGGGGACAGGAGGGTCACTTTGGGGGGGACAAGAGGGCTCACTCCTGCTTTTGGGACAGGGGGGTCCCTCTGCTTTGGAAGGACACCTAGTGGCATTAGTGGGGTAAGAGCAAAGGACCGGCACGGAGTGGTAGCATTCGCACATTAATTCCCCACAGAGCAGATACGCCTTTGTCCTCCGACAGACCAGCATTCGTCAAACTGGGACTTCTTGTTACTGTGTTTTAAAGCACCTTAATCATTTCATAGCACCTTCTAGTGCTCCAAATTTGCGAACGAGGGAAGGAAGGGACACTACGCAACTAAAGCAGAGCACTGATTTTAACCGAGTCGTTGAACAGAATACGCATGCAACACGACTACGGTACCCTGGTTTATTCTTCCACATCATTTCACTCTGCATCTGCAAAACACCTCCCTAGACAGTTGTAGCTGTCCTCATTAGGAGGACGCCCTGTCATCTTACCCCAGGAAGAAAGTCACAGCCACACGATTCGGCGGGCTCTTGAGAAAAGCTAAGAGAAACGTTCATGCGTTTAACTTGGTTTCCTAGTACTGACCAGCACTGCATGACAGCTTGTGTTCAGTCAACGCTGTACTTTCTTCGGGGTGAAAACTGTGTCCTTGCTTTTTCCCAGCACGCTGGGAGAAATACAGTAGCAGCACAAGCGGTCGAAGCCTCCGGGGAGAGTCGGCCCTATGATTCTGAACGTGGTAAGCGGAGTCTTGCAAGTCTTGTTTGTCCTTAGATAGCTAACTAATGGCCCAACTTCTTCACAATGTATTAGGTTTTTAATGATGTACTACAGGTTGTTACTGGAAACTCTCAACCAGTTCATCATCAGCTTTTTAACTTTTTCCCTAAAACTTTCTTCCAAGGCAAACAGCTTTCCAGCCTCTGTGGCGACCTGAGGGCTATTTTATCTGCTTTATCCTAATCATCTTAATTTGCAAAGGGATTATCAAAAGTACGTCCCAGTGCGAGGGGCCGGCGGGTGCGCGGGCAAGAGCTGGGGGTCGCAGAGGGGGGCTGCAAGCAAACAGATGACTCCGTGCGGAGCCAGATGGTGCCTAAGAGCTGCTGCAAGTCCACGGATTAGCTGTCACGTCAAGCGCCGAGATGAATAGCATGAATGAGAAATGCGCACGCTAGGCCGAGAGCTGAAATATTAAACCAGCTCATCAGCAGTCAGACGGGCCCGATGCACCCCGCCTCCACTTTGCTCGGCAGCTCCAGAGGCTGCGTTGCCAGAGGAGAGGAAGCAAACGGCAGCAGTCGCCCATGGCCTTGGCGGGCGGACGCTTCGTGCCCTCGGTCGGGGCAGGTGAGGCAAGGCAGGAGGTTTCCTCAGGCTTCAGCAGTCCCCAGCAGGACACGAGGAGGTCACGTCCGTCCCAACACAGGTTGCTCACAATGAACTTAGGGAACCACCAAAGCCAAGACGCGCGCAGGATGGGGATGTCCCAGAGGACCTGCGTGGCTTATGCAGCCGGGACTCAGGGGACTGGGCAGCAAGCTCCACCACGCACCTCCGAGGACAAGAGATTTCAAAAGCTGCTGTTAAATGCCCTCGAGTACCGTTCCCCTCATCAAAACGTTGCTAGTATCACTCAGCTCCCCTGGATAATCAGGGGTTGGAGATGCATGATGCCAGCGCCTGAGGCCAAGTGCTCGCTGCACCACCTCCTGCCACCGCTCCCCTATCTTTGCTCTGGTTTTGTTCTCGAATAAAGCAGAGAGACCAGCATTCTCCTCTCAGGGGCATTAGGAGGCCTAACGAAAGATATGGCAAGAGCAGAGCGTTAACGCCGGCTCCAAAGGGCCCGGCTAGCTCCACGCCACAGGCAAAACCTCCCGCAACTTCTTTCAAAACGTTTCCCCAGATTGGAGTCGAACCGCTGTGAATGAGAAGTTCAAGCTGAAAATGTCTTTAAATAAATAAACGAATAGATGAAATCCTTTCTCAGATATCCTGTATTGCCTGTCGGGCAACGAAAGTGAAGGAGTAACTTCTCTCTGGTGTGCAGCCTGCTGTTTGGAGCCAGAGACACTGCTGAAAACTGCTCCCCATCATGAAGCTCCCATTAATTAATAAACATGTGCAGCTGTTATTAGAACCACCAGCTGCTACTTGTTTAGCACAATTACCCTGAAAATGAAATTTTTCATCCATTCAAATATTAACAAATTATATTTCCATTCAGGCTGTCAGCTCAAATCCATCCCAGGTCAGCAGGGATTGGAAGTCATTAGCTCCTCAAGCCTGTTCAGCAGCCCATGGGCGAGGAGGGGAGGTAGCCCAGTCCCTTCCCTATCAGGGAACTGACCCATCACAACCCCCACCCCGAAAGAGCTCTCCAGATGAATCAGTGCTCTGGATGATGATCACAAGGTGAAGGCTCAGGAGCCAGGAGGTGCTCCCTGCATACAGTCATGAAGTACGGGGCACCTTCTTATACGCGAGCATTTCCACCCCACAGGGAGGTAGCCAGCAATAAACTGGGCTGCGAGGAGGCAGTGTATATGCAGAGGAGGCAATTTCCTGACTTCTGAGCGCTGAAAACTGTAAGATTCAATATTTAACGTCCCTGTTTGATCTGGAAAAGATTAGAGAGTTGGGGCATTTTTGTTGGTCCTGGGTAGGATGGAGGTTTGCTCAGGAGGAAAGTCACATTTAAAAAGCTGCACCTACCCCTGTGCAACTCTAATCTCTTTCTGCATGGTTTTGGTAGTGGTCTAATGATAGCAGAATAAGCCCCAATTAGCAGGCATTTAAAATACTGCATGGAAGTACAGAGCGTAATGACTCCGTAGTATAACTAGCATAAGACTTGTCTGTCCCGAACTGGAGTAGAAGAGCCAGCGCAGGCTGTTATAAATAGCTCTAAATAGATGTAAGCCTAGCGTTCATGCTTAAAACAAACTTTACTGTTCTAGTGCTAGGTAATGGAATTAAAAGTAAAGACAAGCCTAGAGACAAATTGTTGCTGAATAAACAACGAGAAGGTTTCCAGGAGTAAGGTGTGCAGCAATGGGTTTCTCGCCATACATTGTGGGAGGGCCTTGATGTTCCCTCAGCAGGTCAGAATAGCAGCTGAAAGGATTTCTGTCTACCTCTCCAAATAAAACCGAGGATTTTTAGCCAAGGCCAAGGGTGAAGGAACACAAATCTAGTGGTCTGGATGCAACACAGCCTGGTCAGTGTATATTTGCACGTGTATTGGCAGTGCAGGAATCTGACGAGTCTTCATTGACTGTCTCCCAGATCTGCTGCCCTCCCAGTGCTGTCTCCTGCCCCTCTGATCTGGGACTGACCCTTCTGCAACAGCAGCAGCCCCAAGAAGGTGCTACCAGGGTTACGTGCAGCTGAGCACCAACGTTTTCCCAGAGCTACCCCTACCAGATGGTGTCAGGCCTCCTCCTCAGCGAAGATGCAGGCAGAGATTACACCCGACTTGCCAGAGACAGCAGCCTTCTGCTCCAGTTTTCTGCTTTCCTGCTAAACTGTCACCCAAGAAATGCACCCCTTCCACACGCAGCGTGTCTCCTCTCACTGCCCACAGCCGTGGCCGCCGCTGCCACCTGGAGCGGGAGCACCTCTGGCTCGGCCATAGGAAGGCCTGAGGTTGTTATTTTGGGAGATGTCTGCACAACGCAGAGCAAGCCTCAGGCTGCACGAACGTGAGCATGAGACAATGCAGGCCCCTCAGAGGGGCACCTCGCTGCTGCTCTGCACAGGCTCCTATCTACATATGTGCATTAGTGCTCACTTGATAATAAAATGAAGCTTCCCAGGATGTGGGAGACTGCAAAAATTCAGATGGAAACAAAGTATATAGCACCAGTCACGTTTATTGCCCTGACAGATCTACCAGAACAGGCAACATAAGCCTGAGTTATGGCTGTCACAGGACATCTAGGGTGTCTGCCCCAGACTCCAGCAAACATATCTCTGCTACTAACAGTATGCAGAAGGGCACTTTTCCTGCGTTGCCCCAGCAGCTGTTGATATTCACAGGGCACAAAACGTGCATTCAGGTATTTCTTCAGTTCCTCAACGTTGCTGGGGCTCAGCCCTGGTGGGGCAAGGAACATACGGGCGAGGGCTCCTGGGTACAAACAGACCGGGCAGGAGAATTATTTCCCGTGCCATTAATCCCACCCCTTGAGAAGAGGCTGCTTCATCTCATCAAGGGAAGATGAAGACCTATTAGATCACCGAGTCCCGTTCCACAGCCAACATACAATTGCTCCTTTCAGAGCAGTTTCTGAAGCTTTGTCCGGGCTAATTTCAAGTATTCCAAGCCGGGGGCCCTTAATGCTTCCCTCCGGAGATATCCGGCAGCCTAATAGATGCTGATTAATAGAACCCATAACCTTTGAAATAACAGTTAGATCAGAAGCCTATAAATAATGCAAAATGTGCCTGTTTTGCAAACAGCAATCTTACCCGAGCTGATGCCAAGACGACACTTTGCAAGAGACGTTCAATAACGGCTAGGAGCAAAGTTGCCCGAGTCTCACAGAAAACATCACTCTGGGAGGCTGAAGAGCATTTCTGCACGCCCTGAGCTCCCGAGGGCACCACGTGATGTGTTTGGACACATGCACAGCTTCTACTTGCCTCTATTTTATCAGTGGTTGCACCCGAGATACAATTACACTAGAGTAAACAAACGGCACGGGATATGGAATATATGCTGCTAAACCCTAAAGAGGGTCCAGAAGGTAACAGCCACACATGGGCTGAGCTGCAAAGGAGCAGCAGTGGCACTGCAGGGTTGTAAATCTAAGGCAAATCCCCCTCTCGACCCACTGAGGGTTCCCCTGTATCACAGCAATAGTCACGTTACAACACAGCGCTGAACGGCTAAGCTCGTTCTCCAAGATGAGCCACACAGTTTACTGCTCGCTCCAGTGATTTCACTACTTTTTCCTTCAACGCATTGAAAGGCAGCAGTAAAAATAATGAAAGAAAGCTAGGCTCAGCTCCCTGCTGTCACAGCATCAGTTATTAGGAGTAGAGTGAGGAACAGTACAAAACACTCAATCTGAGCTTACCCATTTGGCACTTTTTTAATCACTCATCATCCCCTGCAGGCGGGACCAGCAAGGCTATCTATTTACATTACTGTCTCCTCTGAGCTACAGCCTGTAATAGTGAACCTTGATTTATGAGACTAAGAAACACTGCCCCCACTGCAAGCACCAAAAAAGTGCAGTCTGGAGCTGCCCTGTCCACTGTGCTCGGGAGCACCAAAAGACTAAAATACATAAGCAGATGACACTGTCGTAGGGAGCCATGACAGGTTACAAGAACTTACCCCAGGGAACATCTATTCTAGCTGTGTTCTCCAGTCTTCTGCTTTTCCTTGAAAAAGCAGAGCCCAGGCAGCTCTCCTACAGCCTATCCCATTCGGAAAGGTCCTATTTTGACCCACACAACCACCACTCCTTGTTGCTTTTTCTACTGTGATTGCTAGGGGATGGGTCACAGTTAATTACAGGTTTGACCAGCGCTTTGCAAAACAGTCGGTTTTGCAGAAGCCCAGAAGAAAAAACGCTGCATGTTTGCCAAAGCCATGGAGTGAATCACAGGCAGAGCCACCCTGGGAACGCCTGTGCTCTCTCTCTGCCTTAAATCACAGAGTTCACTCTGCACGAGCCAGTCCCGGTAGGCTTTATGGAAGAGCAAAAGTCACTGCAGATAGGTTGTGCATGCTTTACTTGAAAAATTACTATTTTTCACACCTAGCACAGCAAACACGTTGTTCAGTGGGGTAATTCGAGATGTCCTGTGGGCAGAGGAGGTCACAGTTTGCAGACTGGCTCACAAACTTACACGAGGACAACATCAGTATATCTTCTATAAAGGTAAATACGAAGGTAGCCAAGTGGGAGCAATCCTGGTGCCTGTGTTCCTGCCCACAAGAGGCTATTTGAACAGCAACTAGTTCCCCTTGTGAGCAGTGAATAGAGGGGTCTGGCTCGGATCGAACGGCAGTGCCTTTGGGGAGCGCTCCCAAACCTTCGCTTCACTGAACTAGAGCAAACCTAGGTAGTTACGCTGCTGGCCAGAGTCCCGTTTCCAGCAAATACTGTGTCACTTCCAAATGATATTGGCTGGGCTTCCAGCCTTTTCCCTTATCAATTAAGTAGTATTTTACCAAACAGGTCACAATAGTTTAATAACAACAGTAGCATACATTTAAGAAAAACCCTGCACAATCAGAGGCACTCAGCTGAGAAAGGACCCTCTCCTCCTTTGCAACAACAAAAAATACTTGCGAGCGGAAAAAAATTATGTTTAAAAATGCAGCCAAAGACAACCTCCTTTTTGTCAGCAGAGAGGACACAGGCCACAGGGATGGAAATCCACCACCAGTGTGGGGGTTTATAAGAGGCGAGCTCTCAACAGGGCACACTGCTCCTCTGCCCTCCACCACCAAACCAGCCCGATCTGGCCACAGGCTCTGCTCACCAGGCTCAAAAACAGAGGAAGCACTTCCAAAGCCTTCCTGAAATGAGCCTTACATGCAGCTAAGGCCACACACACAGCAGGGAAAAATGTGCAGGTATGAAGCCCAGTTTTACCTCCTTGCTCTCTGGTTTTCCCCAAGAAGGGAGGAGGTAAAACCAGCCTTTTCTCCTCAAGCCCTGGCCATCAGGCCTTTTCTCAGTCCCTTCTCCAAACAATTAGTAACTACTACAGGTGTAAAGTTCTTCAGTGAAGAGGGTTTACAGCCAAACACTAGTTAAATCAGATCCTGTCCTACCATCACGCCAACACTTTTGGTGCAGAGCAGGAGCTGAGGTCTCTTCCATTTGCTTTCACCCTCCTGCCCTCTGCTCACTTCCTTTTCACACAGGCCGCCCCTTTTGGAGATACTTCTTAAGCCACAACCACTTTGTAACCGCTGATCAAATCAGGGCTGTTTTGCGCTGTGCTTGTGACTTCAGAGCAGCTTTTAATTCAGGTGCTCGATGCGGTTGCGTGGGAGCTCGAGCTGCGGCGCGGGCTTCCCCCTAGGGCTGGTGTCTGAGGTAGCTCCGCAGGACGGGTGGGATCTCCAGCTCGCCGACGGCTTGCGCGTGGCCAGCCAGCTTCAGAAGGCTTCTCACTGCCAGCCGGGACTGAGACATCAGGGATTTGGGATGAGCTGTGTAAGGAGAGGGAGGGGGAGGAAAAAAAAAAAAAAAAAAAAAGGATAGAAATCACTGCAGACTTTCAGTTCAGTTTCCCACTGAACCTTGAGGAGGTGTGGGAGAGGTTGGGCGCTGCGGCCGATTGCTCTACACGTTCAGCCCCAAGCTCAGCAGCATATATTCCAGGGGAGCTGGGCATATGTAAATGAAATCTTCCAACACTGTGCTAAACTAAGTGCAGTTTTTCTGGACTTAGGCAGTGCAAGAGAGGCAGCAGCACCAGAAAGGAAAGGAATGGAGAAGAGTCTTGTTGAAAAATAATATTTAACACAGTAGATTCATATTAAGTGAAAATACTGGGTTCTGATATGGAAAAACCCGCAGAGTCTATACCAGCGCCAATTGCAGAAGTGATACTCACAACATCATCTTTATAAACATCTAGATATTCATGAAAAGCAGCCCCTGAGATGAGTCCCACAAGGACAACAACGTAAATAAGTAGTGGCTGCACTGAGTCACATCAAAGATCCATAGTAAGGTAGCCGGTCTCCAGTTGCAGCCAATGGTTAGTAAGCAGACACTTAGGATATTTAGTGGGTATTAGAAACAGTCTCTTCTGTGATATTGTCTTCCAACTTCCAGCAATTTTTTGCAGAACTTTCCTAACCTAGAGGCTGTGCTCAGGCTAAGAGACTTAACGACCAGTGGTGAACCTATTCCCTGTGACCTTGCTACATCCTTTTCTTAATGTGTTCAGTATTGGAGCCTTTTTTTATTATTTATTTATCCTGAGGACAGCAATTATTGTGGGAGAGGGAGAAAGTTCAAAGTAACAGTGATAGTATTCAAGAGATTAAACCCGGAGAGGGAGACTCGTATACGCAAAGGAGTTCAGCCTTGTAAGGAAGCCTTACTCAGACCAATCTCCCTCTCACTGTTGGGAGGCAGAGGTAAAAGGAGGGGCAACCCGAACCAAATTTCACCCAAGCAGTCACAGAGGCGAAGACGGTGCTAATTCCCAGCCCTCCGGCCACACGCGCACGTTACCTCTCTCCCTCAGCAGCAGCTCCAGGCCTTCGCTGCTGGGCACAAGCTTTTCTCCCGCGACGTTTGGCAGGTACACGTTGGCTCCAAAGTCAATGAGCAGCTTGATGAATTCGCTCCCGCAGCCGTGTCTCAGGCAGATTTCGAGCAGGGTCTTGGGCTGCTTGATCCGTGCAATCATCTTCTCGTCTGTGCAGTTGTAATTGGGGTCGGCTCCGTAAAGCAGAAGCATCTTGAAGCACTCCAGGTGCCCGTAAACCGCAGCGAGGTACAGCGGGCCAGAGCAAGCTGCAGAATTGGCAGCCCACTCGGGCACCCGCGCCTTGACGTTGGTGTCCGCACCATGGTCCAGGAGCTCTTGCAGGATGCAGATGTCTCCGTCTCGAGCAGCGGTGAGCAGTGGAGAGCAGTTGTTGTAGATACTGCCGGAAGGACAGGCCCCCGCGTCGAGGAGCGCTTTAACACACTCCAGGTGACCGTTGCTCACGGCAGTGAACAGCGGCGTTTGCGCTTTCACATCTAGACTGTCCACGTCCGCTCCGTGGGCCAAGAGGACCTCTAAACTCCTTATGTGGCCCTTGGATGCGGCAAGGCGGAGGGGAGTGCTGGGTACGCCCCAGCCACTTCTGCTGTTGATAAATCTTTTGTATCTGTCTTGGCGCAAGAGTTTATCAAGAGTTTGATAGTCATCCTCAGATACTGCTTGGTTCAGCTCCTGGCTTTCTCCATTATCCTCTTCATCTTCTCTGGGCTGGAGCATGGAGAAAATTTTAGTTATATCCATTAGGCTCATTTTTTTGGTCTGTCTCCTAAGTACCACTTTCATTGTAAACTGTAAAGCACGAGATCTATGGAATGACAAGAAAAGAGGATTAGAACCTGCGTTCTCCGACACCAGCTCCGTCACCTTTTTTACAGTTTAAGGGAGATTCTCAAAATACACAGACGACATTCGATTACGGTATGTCTGACACAGATACCTCCCTGCCACCACAGGAGAGGAAATCCACACTCGGGAAGCTTTAAGACAAAGACCAAGGAGATTGCTCTAGCATGCACGGGGGCCGCCTCTCTCAAAAACGTTGCAATGAAGAACAAACACGAGCTGATACGTTTGAATTTGGTGTTGAAGTTCATATGCTGCATGGGTGAGCTCACCAACTTACTGTCTTTGTTTTTATTGTTAAGGCTTTAATGCTATGCTACTGCCCCCAGGGGTGGCAAAGGGTAGGGAATGAATTGTGGGATACTCGAACCCTGAGTCCAGGATAGGCCTGTGTGTCGCCACGGCTCCTTTAAACTAGACTTCTGAAAAGATTCTGTGCTCAACTGGTAAATGAGGCCACCGGTTTTCTCAAAACCCTCAGAAATCAGCCAGTCCAGCCGTTCCTCATGAGAGCTGTTAAGTGAAGCGCATGTCTGAAAATAGCAATATCAGCTCTGTTCTGCACTGGCCAACACTTCTGCAAAAGCCTGACCAATTACATCACATTAACAAATATTTTGGAAGCTACAGAAAATTCTGAAGACGACTTAGGAGCAGATTGTGTTGCTAACTTTTACTCCAGAGCAGGCAGGAACAAGCGCCTGATAACTTCTATGCCCTGCCATTTTTAAAGGGACCAGTTTGGATTTGATTTCAAAACGAAAGCTGAAGCTAGAGTAAGCCTAGCCTTTCACATCACGAATTTTTAGCATAAAACTTTCTGAAACTATGCAGACGTTCGAATTTAACAGCAGCAAACTCTCTCTCCTTTCTCCTGCCTCCTCCAGCCCCAAGAGCGAGGCTGGAAGAGTGACATTTCTTGCTGCGGGTGCACTGGACATGGGGAGGAAGAGGAGGAGATCGTGTGCTGGCTACACAGGGATTCTTGCTGCCTTCCCTCCCCGTTACAGCTCAAATTTCCTCCACAAGAGGTGATCGCTGCGGAGCTCTATCTCCTTCACGGCTCGCAGACGCCTCCTCAGATTCTGCCCTGGTTTCAGCATAGAAAGCAGCAGCACGAAGCAATTAGCCTCTTTCTGCAAACATGCCCCTAACGTTAACGAGACAGAGCCACGGGAGACACGTCCCACATCAGCCTTTGACTGCACGATGCGCTGCTAAGAAGGGTCTCCCATGCAAGGTCATCTCGGTAACTAAACTTTTTGATTAAGCAGATCAAACTCGATGTCAACTTGGGAAGGCAAAGCCCCACTGCACTTCAACCTGTTAAGCTAACCCAATCAACTTATATTATAAATATGTGAAATCGTACATTAGCACATTATTCAGGAGATACACTAATAGCAAGCCCTGGAGCTTTGAAACCCTCCCGGCTACGTGACTTTGTGTTGGGGGCTGAGGGGGGAGGGAACTGTTCAAAAATCAGTTCAAAAAGAGTCCACAGTTATATATATTCCCAATGGAAATCGGCCTGAAAAGTAACGAACAGCTGTAACGTTTCCAAAAAACCAGAAATCAACGTCTCCAAAGGGACGTTACTTTGACAGTGTGAACACTGGTGTGAGGAGCCTACAGATGCTCATTGAGCAGAAAGAGTCAAGAAGTGAGGTGTCACCTCCAGAGCTAAAGGAAGCTGCCTGCACATCTGAGAATCCACTAGAGCGGCTACAGGTGACATAAGAGCGACAGAAAAATATACTCACACTTTTAAAGCATTGGTTACCAAGTTACCTGCAATTGCCCCAAGTTGTCTAGGTATCATTATGCTGCTGCCTTACCTCTGTGAGGTAGATGACGCTCACCTAAGGCTGGGAAGGAGGCTGCTGTCCCATGCTTAATTCTCTTGCTTTAAATGAAAAAGGAGAGCGAGGATCTTCCTGCGTCGGGGATGGACGCCCACTCCGCCGAACGGGAACAAAGCAGGCTGTCAAGCTCGCGGCTGAAATGCCACCACAGGCAGACGGGCCAAGGCTCTCGGGCTAATTTTAGCCCCCTCAGGCGTTTTATCTTACTACTTCCATTCTTGGAAAGTTCCCATTTGGAAGGGTAAATATAGCGAGGGGCAGAGAGGGGGAGGGAAATCCGGACAGGTGCCCGAGGCCGTTCGAGCAGGGCGTAAGCTCCGAGCAGACGTGGTCTGCTCATTTGCTTCACCGTTTTCTTGCTCAACTCGCACAGCTCGGCTCATTTGGAGGCTCTGCTATAACCTGGGCCACCAGTCAGGCCCTTGCCAGGTCCCGGCTGAAACATCTACCGCACCGATGGCAGCTTTTAGGGCTGTTATATTCTTCCTCGGTTATTGCCAAGCATCCAAATGGATTCTCTGTTAATCCCTCTCTCGACTCCTTTTCAACTTTCAGAGCAGTAAGAGCAGTAAGAACAAAGCCCAAGCTTTGTTTATTAAGGCACAGAAGGACCAAAGCCGCTGAAGACTGTCCAAATTTCTCAAGACAACTCCTGGGTGCAAGTCTGACCTGTTTCTTATGCTGGAACAAACCATTTCTTTGGCTTTACAAATTTAAGCAGCATATAAGAAGGCATAAATCCTTACAGGGGTGAACAAAAGAAGCGGGAAGCAGTATTTGGGCTGTCTTATCAAAAGCTGTCAGCTGGTAAGTGTAACTGTATTTTACCCAGTTCCCTGTAAACCTCTTCCAAACTTTTTGGCAGTGGAGAAGGAATAGCCTGACAGTTTGAAGTGGCATTATCAGTGGTACTAGATAACAAGGAAGGAACCAAGTTACCCCGCAGAAGAATCTCCACGACTGCAAGGACTAAAATCGGGGGACTCTAAAACATTTTTTAAAGTCCCCACCACCGCCTACTCGGTCCAGGGAGCTTGCAGTGCACTGCGAAAAGTGTGACGAGCACAAAATTGCTAAATATTAATAGGTTTCAGACTTTTGGTTTACTTGCACTCTCTCCAAAATCACTCTAAAGTAGGAGGTTGTTACTTTGAAAAGGTCCATTTTCCAAAGCCAAGACTACGAATGAAATTATTGCGAAGGACATACCTGGATAAACATTTGAGCAAAACCTGTGAGTTAGGGATTTATTAAATACAAGAAGCTGCAACCACAGCTGGGATTCCAAAGTCAGAAGAGAGCGCCCCGGCTGGAAGCCCGTTCCACAAAATGGTGAAATAAAATCAGCAATTAAAAAGACAGCACATCTTAAAGGGAAAAGGAGGATACAGATAACAAAATCAATTCAACACGTTAGAAAATATGAAAGGTAGAAAAGCTGTAAGGGAAGCTAAAGCTGTGAAAAGAAACCCTTTGAATGGGAAATTTAAGGATAAACTGCATATTCTTTTATTATTGCTCTGTTACCAAGAAAAGAAATCTTAAAAACAATAGAAGCTCTTCAGGAAGTAACAGGGATAATCCCAATACTAATGAAGAAAAAAAAGTACAATTGCTTACTGAATAAATCTACCCTCAACTGGAAAGAAGCAACTGAAATGCTCTTCATGGTCCCTTAACAACCAAGTGTGTTAAGTAGCATCTCATTGGAATATTTAAATCAGTAGGTTCAGATAAATGCCAAACTGAAGTCTAAGGAGAGTCGACCGGTAAGTCTGACCCATTTAAGCTTCCTCATGCTTCAAATAGCAGGGAGGTCTGAAGTCAGGAAAAGCCTTCATGGTCTGTAAGAATTCAAAGAGCAAGTGGGATCACCCAAAGCAAGTTAGCTAACCCGGTATCTTTTTCCAGGCAAAATCATTCCTTTATCAACTTTCCATTACTCGGTAAAGAATGAAAGGGCAGAAGTATATTTAATGCCAATCAAGAAGTTTCTTTGGAAGGTAAATCCTGTCCAACAAAGTTGCTTTCATTATAAGAGATTACAGCTCTTAACGCAGCTGTAAAGAGGTAATAAGCTTTCTGATTTAACACCGCAAAGCGGTCTGATTTCAAAGTTAAGTGCTAAGCAGTGCCAAATAAATCATTTCACACAGATTAAGAATTTACTAACAGCCCTCAAAGTCTGCTGTGAGGAATTATTGAATGGGGAGACTTCTGACTCCTTCCCCCTTTGAACTCTAAATCACTGCAAAACATTAACAAATCCAGGGCCGCTTTGAACTCCAAATTTGCACCCGTGCCAATCAAAATATCTGCTCACAGTTCTCTGGCACTTGCATCTTCCTACTCCTGGCAGCCCTTCTTATGACTTCCCTTCGAAGCGACTACAGACACAAACAGTCCCCAGCAGCAATGTGCTGCAGATTTTACCCACGAGAGGGCACGAACACACGCCGACCAGCCCTCGCTCTGGCTAGCCTCACATAGGCTGCACAGTAACAGCTCCCAGGACCATGCAAATCTTGGGCATTTTACAGTTTCATGGATGTATTAACAAAGAAACGCGTAATTAAAACCACTGCAGAATCAGATGAGCTCAGTGAACTGAAGGAGGAAGCAAGGAACGACTGGTTTCTGTAATTCCTCAAAGAATTTCCGCTGCATAGGAGCTGCAGAAGTTCGGATGCATTAAAATTGCTGCTCTCTGCTTTTCCAGCCTTCCAGGCATCCCTTTCTTTTCAGAGCCAAGGATGCAGTGGAGCCAGCAGCTATAAACTGAGGCAAGAAGCAGCTCACTAAGGGCCTAAAACACAAGACCCAAGCTCAGCACGTTACAGCTCTGTTACGCGGGTTTATCTGCCTAACACTGATAGCTCACAAAAATCTGATTATTTGTCTCAGTAGTCTCTATTAAATGTGTTGCAGGCTGTCAATGCTCGGGAAAAGTTACTGAGGGGAGCACGTGGGGATCTCTCTACTTTTATTTTACAGGCACTGGTTTTAATTCCAGAGATTTCTGGAGGCAGTAACACCCTAACAACTTAAGAGTCCGGCCATCCAAAAAACAGCCTTGCCCCGAGATCACAAACCGTTTATCCCACAAGTAAGGATCTTTGGACTGGCCCAAGTATCAGTATTGTTTAACTCCCTCCAAGTGCCTCACCAGTGACGGGGACTGTCCTCAGATGCTGTATAAAAGCCGTAGAACGCTTGCAAGATACTCTGATTTTGGAGAATCTAGTCAGCCTTAGTCCTGGTTCGTAACCCTGCCTCATTTCTGCAGTACTAGCCTGCAAAGTCAATATCTGAGAGCAGCATCCTCTAATTGCAGAGATCCACTCAGTCAACTGCTTACTAACTAGGGCTTTTTTTGCAAGTGGGTTTTTTATATATATTTTTATCAATTCCCACTCACACTGGCTTCTTCTCCCATGGGTGAATAGGCTCCGGGATCTATTCTTTGCTGAGCAAAAAAGAGAAACAAGATTTAGTAAATAGCATTCACTTTCCCCTAAACCACTGCAATGGAGACATGGAAAATGAGGCTCTAATTTGACCTCACAGGATTTTTACTGTTCGTAACAGTACTCTACGTTTTTGCCCCCAGCCCCCATGCCCCCAGACAAAAACATAAGTTACAGCAGAACACCTGAATTTGGAAACGGATTGCATTTGAGAGAAATTCTAGTCCAATCTTCTGCCTATGATCCAATTTTTAAAGCAACATCATTCAGGGTAAAGTTTTGCTTTATTTAATGGTATGACCTCACAAGGAAAACAATTTGCAGCAGTTCCATGTTAACTGATCTGTCCAGACCCCACAAAGGACCAACCGCATTTCTCCTGTCAGTAGTAACTTTGCAGAAGGTTCAGTGCTGTTATTGTGCTATAGTGAGTAAAGCGAAAGCATCTGATGCACTTGCCTGTGTAAAGAGATTAAAATATATGCACTCTGTTGCTAGTCTGGATTGGGGCTTTTTTTTTTTTTTTTTTTTTTTTTTAAAAGTCATTAACTCAAGAATTTGCAGTCTGCCTTCAACATTGAGTAAGTCTGCCCATTTTATATACACGTATGAAGCCTTAACACCAAACAGCACTTCCCTAGTGGATTATCACCTGCATCTTTAACTCCTGGGTAACCGAACTGAATGAAACAGAGTTAACAGTTACATTACTACGAAGATGCAAAACATTATTGCTCTGCTGCAACAAAGACCACACTAGTGCGGAAGTAAAATGGATCAAGAACCATTTTAAGATATTTTCTGCACATATGAACCTGAATCTCAACAAGAAAGTAGGTTAACTGTTCCCTTTTCCCATCTCAATTTAGAACAGCAGATGTGACTTTATAAAATAGCAATTTTCAGTATGTAGCTCCAATTAAGTTTGCTGATCAGTATTTTTACTTAATGTAAGGTATGCTCAGGAGCTAATAAAAACTAGCAGCTGTTAAAAACATAAGGCTTTAGCACTACTCCTACAATGACTCCAGATGGAATCTGCCCCCTCAATGTTAACTTAACTTCAATAGGGAAGGAAGTTTAAATCACCCTCAGCAAAGGTGCTGTCAAATACACAATAAGTTTCCCTGAAATGTAAATTACAGCTTTATCAATTCCATTCAGTGTTAATACTAATGATGCAATTAAATGCAAGGAAAGTCTAATTTAGGTAAATGAATAATTGCACTGCTAACATTAAGAATATTTAAAAATAGCAAAAAGAAAAAGAGACTTTGAAACATCTGAGGATTAAGAATACCCACCTGTCAGGCACGTTTTTGCCTTAAGACACAGAAAAGAAATACACACTTTTCAGATCCACAGTGCTATGGGATAGCATTGGCGAAGGACCCGTTATCATCTACTGCTCTTGGGCCCATTCCTAGTTTTCTTGGTCTTAGCTCCCTCTTCATGGGCAATAGATAGTTTTGGGCTTTTCAGGTTTGGATTCAAGGCTGAATGTTCCATGCTAAACAGACTCGGGAAACGTCAGTTCTTTCAGAGTGGCCCCCGACTTTCTCTATATCCTTCTGTAAGTCACATCCCTACGACTCTCTTCTCCCCCCCCCCCCCACCTCCCTTAAGGAGTACTAAACAACTCCAAACCCTTGTATGTGAATCTACTAAGATAACCTGCGTTGTTTTGCTGGGCTCAGATTTTGACTGTTAACATAAATTTAACAGTCAAAATGGCATCCTCAAGCATTTTGTAAAGACTCTTTATAAGAGCAAATTAACTAGGTATCACCTCATTTGTATCTGCTTTGCTAATGTTGATTTAATTGTAGAATTTGATCATTACAGCACAGGTGTATTAAAGCACCAGTTCTCAACTTATGTATAAACATGAAGCAAATTTTATGCCTGAAATCTCCTGCTTCCCTAGAGCGTTCTCCCACCTCACTGGAGTTGTCCTCATGCTGGGGGGGGGGGGGGGGGAAGAAATCTTGACTTGCTACTGAATTTATAGTTCAAAGGAACTGGATAAAAGAGCATTTTTAAATGATTCCATCAGCAAACGGACAGCAAATTTTTCACACAAAGCTACCAAAAAAAAAAAAATCTCTTCGCCTGTTACCACGTGCGACACCCACAGAGGTCAGACTCAGTTCCTTACCAGGGGGCCAGGACAGAGTCCTAGTTGCTTCTCAGTATGCTTTTAAGTCAGCCCCAGGCCGCCTGCAGACAGACTTCTCTGTGCGTGAAGGCCAGACAGCTTTTCAGGAGAAAGACAACACCAAGAAGATATTAATTTTTCATACACATCGGGAGGAAAATCTGATCTAGAAAGTGGGAGCCACAAAATATACCAAAGCTACTAAGAGATTTAATACTGTTTCATTAGTATCATCGTTGCTTCTTTAAAGACGCTGGGCAGCATCATACTCCGCGGTCCCTCTGAAACCAGTGAGGTCACCTACTTTCTCTTCTGCAAAAGATGGGGAAGTGGAACCGCACTCAGATTAGCCCGCTACTTAACAGTCTTAATTGTTTTCACATTTCAAAACGTGAATTTCTGTTTTGAGTCTAAATTTAAAGAGATCGACCAATCATTTACTTTAAAAAGGCAAGGTATTTATTTTTGTAGGAAATAAAAATAAACTGTCATACAAACGAAACTTCATCAGACAAATACTTTTCGAGTAAAAGGACACAGTGCTCCTTCAAATATGGTACATGTTTTTTAAGCAGTGCATTAACTAAGATGAATTATATGTAAATGGCCATTGCAACACGTTCAAGAACATGGGATTTCATCACACACAATTTTATACAACTGCCCCTCAACAATTACACTAAGGACAAAAGTAACAACTGACTTGCAGAAACAGCAAAAACATTTAAAATTTTAAGCAGAATACTACACACAATTTTAGGTAAGTTCCTACAAAGATCAGCTGGTGGATGATAAGAAAGGTACACATTTGTGCTCAGTTACATACGACTAGATCCAGTGCTACAAGTTTAACCAGTAGTATGCTGCTACATTAAATACAGATGCACGCATAGGGCCATACCCACACAGATAAACGTTACGAGATACAGGTCACCCGCTTTAACCTACCCTCTTTTCTGCATTGCTTTTGTAGTTCAAAGACATCAAAGGGCAGAAGCACTGCTTGTTTTAATACTTACCCTAACAAATTACACTGACCCGGCTACCCTCAGTGCTAGACAGTTAGGAAAACATGGACTTCAACGGTTTGAGATGTTTCTCATCTATATTTATCAAGTGCTGTGTATTAATAAAAATCAAACTACCACATTCAGAACAAACTTTCCCCCCAAAGAACTCAGGCACTGGATGTGCCCGTGTGCAATAGGGACGGGACGTAAACAAGGGATCGCCTCAGCTGCTGCTAACTGCGTTAGGTCCATACAAAAAATGATCCTAGCACTCGATGCAAGAGGGTGGTGAAGGGGGAAAACAAAACAGAAGCAACAGATACATTTTGAGTTCTTTCAGTCACTGGTGAATATTCATTACTGAATAGTGCCAAGAAATTACTCCTTTTGAGAAGCAACAGTCAGGCACTAAAGCTACCCAAAGACCCGGTTTGCCTGAACATGAACTGAAACTGCATCTGGCACAAAAGCTCTCTTAAATGCTTTCCCTGCATATGTTACACATTTATTTGGGCAACATGCAAGGGTGCTTTCTGGGAGACTATCAGGGCCCATGATCACTAAACCCAGTGGAAACAGTAGACACCGGGCACTTCTCAATTTGGGTATTTCCACCTGCAACCCAACCAGGTCTCAGTCAAGGCAGTGATCCTGCAAAGCGCTTCAGCTCCCAGGGAATCTCACCAGGACCCCCAGATGCCCCCAAACTCAGGTTTACCAGCTACCTACAAGCAAATCTCTTTCTTCATCCTATTCAAGGTGGCTTCAGCTATCAGCAAGCATCCACATAGCAGGAAGGTATTTCTTCTAAGTGCTTAAATAAAAGGCGTTCACACCAAGATCAGGAACAGAATGCAGCTGAGAGTATAGTACACATATGGGCTTTTAATAAACAGCCTTTTCCTCTACCGTAAAAGAAGGCCAACTGAGAACTGATGCTAACTGAGCATCTACGGGCAAACTAAATATTCCCTTTTTTTTCTGTAAAGCAGTGAAACAGCACTGGTTTGATTTTGTCTATCACTGACAACTGCAAAACAAAACATAAGTTAAGAATCCAGCATTATGAAGTTCACATTAAGACATTTTACTGAGAAATAAAACTATGCAAGTCCCTCTTCTACTGCAAAGTAGTAGCTTTAACACAGACTATTTTAGGCACTTCCCATTGCAATGCTGCACCTATTTGTAGCAAGGGAGAGAGACTACGTACAGGCGTCAAGCCACTGGAGTATCTCATCAAAAGCAAGAGATCTTCCAGAAATAGAAGAGGTTCACATAAACAGAACCCACCCACAGCAAATAGGATCCCTCTTCCCTCGCCGTTCTCCCAGCTACAGGAAACAAAACGGAAAGCAGCAAGTTGCATTGTTCAGTTTACAGCTCCCAATGAAAGCGTATTCGTGACTTAACAACACATGGACGTTCAGCTAGGAATAAATAAGTTACAGTAACTTTCCTTCCATACAGCGCTTACATAAGACAATAGCTACGTAACAGGTTTTTAGGTTTCCTTGAATACTTTTTTAGGGACGATACAATCAAGCCACTCACCACTATCAGCAGGCAGGGCACTCCATAAGGAGCTGAACAGACACTTTCTGCAAGAGTCTAGAAGCCACAGTAGGAAGCCAGTCCCAGCTGATCAGAGACCTGAGGATGTGCTGCAGCGCTTTAAACAGCTTTTCATTTTTGGTCTTGAAACACATAAAAATTATCTTCCAAACTAAAAAGCTTCTAGCTAATTGGTTTTCAAACAAATGATCTCATGGAATTCCAGGAAACCCTGGATTCTTTTCCAGCCCCCTAAATCTACAGCACCAGCATGAATGGTTTTAAATATGTCGTAGACTTTGACCAAGTTTGTATATACTATATCCAAGAGGTTGAAGACAGATCATTACCCTTTTTTTTTGGCTAGGTTCTGCATTTCAAAGTATAAAGTCATGCATTGTTTTGCTACTGAAGTCAAAAGCAGCAAGACTACTGAAAGCTCAGAAATAGTTTCAGTGAATAAAGTAATCTTTTTCAGGGCTGTATGCGCAGAAAGTAATGTCATAGTCAAGAATAAAAGATTTAAGGGGATGTCAGTGTCATGTTCTTTTAGGAATAAGCAAAGATCACTGTACTTTTTCCAAGGTAATCCATGGTAATTCAAAAGACAAGGCAGTGTGTAAACATTTACAGAAACATTTTTGCAAAATGTTCTTATACAAAGATTAACAAACCGTATGCCCAAATCCTTCAGTAGTCAGTCAAAATTTTCTATAATTCTGTATCTCTAATTCTCATTAGAAATCACATAAGAGAATGATGACTTGTAAAATAATTGGTCCTAAAAAGTGCATATTTTGGTTTCATTTACGAGTTCCCTATTTAAGAAGGCATACATACTATCCGCTACACCTCTTCTACTACCTAGAGAGGAAAGACAAGGTTAATCTACCAGTCTATTTGACAAGGGCTCAGAAGAGCCAAGCGTGTGTATGTGAACTTGAACTCTTACACTATAAAGAGGCAAAGGGCAGGAATTCGCCCAACACTTTTTAGTGGAAATCTAGAGCAGAATTTTGAACTCTCTATTTGCTGCAGTGCAATTAAGACTTAAGAGCGCAATTCCTTCGGTGCACTCTTCAAAACAAAACGCATAGCTCTTGTGCATGATGCAATATTTTTCATATGTACCCGTACAAAAAGACTTGAATGTCTTCTGTTTACGCACATCTGGTTCAGTATTATACGTGCCTCGTTTTTAAAGCAATTCCTCACTGCATTTCTCTCACTCATACCTTGAAAACAACTATTCTTTAAGCCGACTTAAAGATTGTTTGCTTGGAGATTTTAAAATCCGCAACACTAAAAAAGTTTGTTTCTCACTGCCATTCTAGGCACCGAAGAAACTGCATGTTCTCTGGTATTGTCCTTTCTAATTGGGTCTTTTAACATGCTTTAATAAAAGGTATCTTCTCACCTAAAGGGAGACACTTGGATGATTCTTTTTTTTCTACTTTGTTAATCCTGACCGCGGAAACTAACCTGGTCATTTCACACTAGATCATAAGCATACAAACAAAGGCTATATCGTTTTACAATATTATATTGGAATGTTTTTTACTTTTTATTAAGGGTTTGGGGGGGGGGGTTAACTGAGAAGATATTTTCAGTTTGACTCAAAATTTTATAAACTGAAAAACTGGTTTGAAGTCCAGATGGCAATATCTGATATGAACAACATGATCCAAAGAAAGCTGAAAAACATAATGAATTAAACTGCACAAAGGGACTCGTTGTGCAATTAAACACACCTATAGGAGAAATTTGTCCAGAACAGGTACTGCGGTACAGCTCTTCTGGGCCATCCACCTCCCTGGGGAGGCAAGCCCTTGTTTCTTGAGAAGAGTTGCACATAAGTGAAATATTCTTCTCCTTTTTACACGTGGCAGTTTTAACCAGTATCTCCAGCTGAGTTTACCACAGTTTAAAGAAGCCAAGCAGCAGAACAAGCACTGAAGTGAGTCCAAGGTGGAGCCAGATCCATGAGCCAAGATGTCCATTTCTTTGTTCCAGTAGTGGGTGACATCCCGATTGACCTTTTGTCACCAGTTTCACAAAATTACAAAGATCACTGCCATGAGCGATAGTGTTCATTTCCACAAGTCTTGGCAGTACGGACAAAACATCTCTAAGGTTTCATGTAGTTTTAATACCCAAGATAACACTCGTTATTATCATTCAAGATGTGATGTGAAGTCATCCTTTTAGCCTACATTTCAGTAGCAGAACACACCTCATCTGTAATTATTGCCTCATTGCTGGATCTGAGAAAAGCAAATTAATTCCAACTTAGAATAAAAAACTATTCTCTTGTTTTATTTAGCCAAGACCATAAAACAAGAGCAAAAAATTCCATGTAAATCTGAACAGTCCTCCTATACTTTCTCATTACTAATCCTGCCTCTATCAGAGAGAGATGTGCTACAGGCTGTCTTTGCAGCTTGCTGCACTCTCAAGATCAGTAAGTAAAGTCCATAAAAGCTTATTCTCTGAAAGGTCGGCTTAGAAAGAAGCTATTAAACTCAGGGGAGCAGCCTGGGGAAGCCGGCAGCAGATACAAAACCTAGTGTAAAAATACTGACTACAAAGACAACCAAATACTACACTACACACTACAATAATAAAAATACTATATTGCATGGCTAGACATTAAGATGGTCTCCATGAAAAGGCACAGGGTTTCTTGTTTCTGTTTTTTAACAAATATGCATAGGAAACAAAAAATGAATCTGTTCTGCCACAAGGTGAGGGTCCATGCAGAGATTCATTCACAGGTAAGAAAAGGCTTTTTATCATTTGAAGACGAACTGAAATGGCATTTGCAACCTTTCACCACCGCTGAAAAGAAATGGATTGCATCTTTCCTACTCAAGTTATAAACACTGTCAAACCGCTAACCCTCCACGTTAATCGGCCAAGATGTCTTTTTGCTTGAAATACCAGTACTGGCAGGCAGTTATAAACCTTAAACACATACCACGCTTCAGCTGGGAAATGAGGTTTACGCTCTAAGTCAAGACAGCCTTCGTGGCAGCTCTGCATGCCTCTTCATCATTGCAACTGCAGTAACGCAAAACAAACCAAACGCAGAGCGTGTTCTCTGCAGCGGGAGAACAGCCCCTGCAAATATACATACTAACACTTAGCTGTAAAGGGTTAAGTGTGCTACACCCTCACTGGGGCGCAGATCTCATATGCCTTACCACCACAAGCGCATGGTTCGTTTAACTCAGTTTTCAGAGCAATGGTGCTGAGGCTTTCAGTCCTTCGCTTCAGAGTCTAAAGCACCGATGGGGTCATTAAGGTCCTGGAGGTCCTGGTGCTTAGACAGGTTCTCTTTGTTCTTTTGGTCCACATCCGACATAACATCTATATCCCCCACCGCAGTACCATTAGTCAACACAGGAGGTGGTTCCCCTTCATAATCCTGGGGAGTGTTGAGCATCGGTGTTTTCGAAGAAGCACTTCCCATTTTAGGTACGGAGCAAACTTCAGCGGGTAAAGGACCATCAAGGAAAGGAAGCTTCTACACAGATAGAAAGACATTTAAAAATTAACGAAAGCTGAAATTCCCAGATGTCAGGAACATATAACAAACAACTGTCAACATAACAGTCCTCTGCCAAGTACCTCAGTGCCTCTTTCAGGTCTGTAATCTAGGATTCCAGGAATCTAGAGAAGCTACGGAAACACAAAACTACAACACTGGAAAAGCTAACAGTGTTGTCTGCACTTACCCCCCCCCCCCACCTCATCCCATGCCGAGATAGCTATCTGTATCTTCATACAGATGAACATAGACCTGGGGGCAATCTGAAAGTATGTTTCCATTTACTTCATTATTGTAGGTGGAAGGGTAGAAATTGATTATTCTGAAGCCATTAAGATCTCTGTTCTCCAGCACCACAGACAACAGCAGTCAAAGTGCAAGCTTGCCCTGTGTTGTCCTAACAGAGCACTTAAGTTAGATCCAAGATGGCCACTTTTAGAGGACAATATGGTCTATATCATCCAGTTACTCTTTGGCCATTTCATGAAGGCTAACTTAATACCACTATTTTAATACCTGGATCATCACCAGCTTTTCCAATGCGTCTTGTAAATGAAAAATTTGTGGGCTAGCCAAGATCAAAAGTATTTTTATTTTTTCATGTTCTTTGTGAAAAAAAGGCGTCGCTTTTTCTCCTCCCCCCCCAAATTTGCTGCAAGTTGAACAATATATGTTGCAACCCAGATGTTCTTTTAACATCTGTTTGTTTAGAAAATTAGAACAACATGAGTCGGCAACAGAACTCAACTAAAACTATTTAAACACAACTTTAGCTAGCAAACAGAGTTTGGGTAATCAAACCCATTTGTTACAGCTACATCATTTAACCTATTTTTGCCCAGCTCCGCCCAGCACGTTGAAACAATTGTTCAGTGACAATCTGTGGACGTGGTACAATCACCTCCCTATTTTCCTGTTTTAATCCCAGTTAAATTTGCCAAAACTATTATGTGATTTCGATTATTAACAACACTGGGGACTCACATTCTCCAATTCAGATGCATTGTCCTCTAGTTTCATCTTTTGGCTCACGCAGCTTAGGAGATGATCCAACATACACTGTTTTGGATGCATTCCTTTGTCAAAACGATTATACATCCCACACCAAAACCTCAAGAACAGGGTAAGAAAAAGAGAATTAAAAGACCTGTAGTCCGTTAGTTGTCGTGACAAACAGAAACTAGATACTGTCTAAGAAAAAGGATTTTCAACAAATTTGGATTACAAATAGGTTTTTAAAAAAAAGTCACAAGTTTGGATTATAAAACTCAGTATGAAGAGCCAGCTTTCATACAGCTTCAAAGTTCGATGAAAACTGAGGATTTCAATACTTCTCCCTTATGATCCACATACTCTGGAGATAGCTATTAGAACAAGAGGGAACTGCCCTTTGCTCTAGAGCAGACTCACTGGAGGCTTGGACTGTTCACCTTCAAGTTCTTGGCTCATATTACCTTCCTTCTTTTAATGAAATATTTTGCCTTGCAGTAATCACACGCAGTGATTACGAACATATTTGCATCTCTCTCCCTCAGCAGGGAACAGGAGTGAATGAGAAACACAAAGCAAAACCAACCGCTCCAGCTATAGCATCCTGCGCAACGAAATACATACATGCACACTACAAGAAATCCCTTCTTGTCAAAACCACCCTCACTGCATAAGCCTGGGCGTGACCAGGCACTGGAATTCACATATGAAAGACTTCCTTATTACACGGTAAAAAGGAGGCAGTATCTTTTAAAAATTGCCTACCCTCTTCTGCTTTTGTCAGAGCAAGAATTTGGGGGGGAGAAAGGTGAGGGGAGAGGAGAGAAATGTGCATATCCAAAGCTCTTATTCCACTTGCTTTTTTCCCCCCCTCACCTCTCTCCCTTTCATTACTAAAGAATAAATATTATTTTTAATTGCAGTACTTGCACTTAACAAGTGTCTGTCCACTGCTACTCTCAGTTACTGGATAAGGAATGGAGTGGAGAAGTAAAGTGAGCCACTCTAATCAGCGAAAAGGCATTTCAGTAAACCTGAGTTACCCATCTCCACTGCAACAAAAAAAAGGCCCCTGCTCTTCCCTTCTTCAGTAAGCAACTTACTGGAAACTGAAAGGTAGCGTGTTTGGTTGAAGCTCTTTGTAAGCTGTAAAACCTCTATACAATGGATTTCTGAACTCCTGCTTCTTCTGTAAGAGGAAAGGCCAGAGAGAATGGGTCTTCTCAAAGATTCTGTCAAATACAAATAAGACCTGATCACTAAAAAAATAAAATCACATTAAGTGGATTAATAACGCCAGCTGTTCTGAGCAGACTTAGATTAAGGTAACTAAGAATTATTTCCACATAGTATTTAATTAACTTCATAAACACAAAATACATCACCAAGGAACAGATAATCATTTAAAATGGACAATATCCAGTCCAAAAGTGACCTCTGCAAGTTATTACGGTGGTCCAAATTAAAACATCTGACTCTGGGTTATAACTCCTCCTTAACTTTTTCACACCGTAGAACATAAGCAACTATCAAGAGAATGCTACCCTTAACCAATCTACAATTACATGAAAAAACAAAAACACGACCTGCCCTTTTTTTGACATTTGAAGTGATTTCTACACTGTTGGCTCCATAAACTGCCAACTCACTTCAGATCCTCACGCTCCTTATGACAGGTCCCAAGGAAGTTGCCAAACTGGCAGGAGTAGACGTGGTCATGGATTTCAAGGAGGAAACGCTCATTAAACTCAAATGTACATGGAAACTGCTGCATGAGTTGCCAGACGCATTCAATGAATTGAGTGAAGACAGGGGATACCTCTTTAGGGTCACCATCCAAATGACCACACCTAGAGAGATACAAACAAAACAAAGTTAAATCCTCTGTCCCCCAACAACAAAAAATCCTCTAGCCATTGAACTGGAATAGCTGGGATTTTTCTTCACGACCAGAATAAGGAATTACTCTGCAGAGTTAGGGGGGGGGGGGGAAGTCTATCTTAAAGCAACTGCCCATCAAGGTGTACCATCCTCAAGGGAGTAAGCTCCTGATGGGCCCGCGCTTCTTCCCACACACAACAGGGCTATTCTGATCAATAGCAAAATCTCATAATGCTTTATGTGCTTCTATACCTCATATTTTTCCATTCAGGGATTAATATAAACCCTAACTATCTAGCTCTTCCATCAACACAGAATCTTTAAAAAATGGAGACTCTCGGGCAGTGCAGGAAGAGATACCAAAAGGTAGTCCCACATGGAGCAGCCTGCCAAGCGTCCTCTATGATCATCTGTGATTGGGAGAGTACTTTATCACGTAGGCATAGCCACAATGGGCAGTGACAGCCAAAACAACTTGATCTTGCCCACATGGATGCCAAAAATTAAATCCTGACAATTTGGCAGCATTGTAGGCAACTAGGTAAACATAGGCAATTACCCCCCAAAAAGTTTTTTTTCCCCACAGTTTTAGATGGAGTTCAGAAAAACCCTATTAATTCAGCAAACAACTAGCCAAAGAAACAAAGAATAACCAGACAACGAACTATGGTCTTTTTGGAAAGTAGTCAACCCTCTTATTACACTGCCCTGACTCTTCTTTCTTAACAGGAAAGCACTGAATCCTCCCTTTGCAGAAAGGGATATAACCTGGAAATCCACGGAAGCAAGCCTTGACTTTATGCAATTTTGTGGAACCTATTGCTCTAGGCTTTTTTACTTGCTCTCCCCAAACTTAAGTGCAAAAACAAAGTAAGGTTTCTTGTTAAAGAGATCAAGCTAATCAAACACCAATTCCTGGCTCTGTCATTTCAACTACACTACCTCAACAAGCAGCGCAAAGAAAGATTAATCTCCCTAAGAACCAGAAGGCAGAGGCTACTACTAGGAGAGCAACGATTTTCTCCATCTACTGGAACAAAAGTTCATGTTCTCAGACAATGGTGAAGTTTGTCTCTGCAATACTTTTGTATACCTTGCCAAGTTCTCATATTTGAAACAATGCTTTATAACATAAAGAATCCTTTATAATAGAAAATAGGTGAATTTATTTCCCGGTCTTAGAAAAGCAAGAAAGGCAAAAACAGTTCCTACAAAAGCAGAAACAGTGACCGCAGAACATTAGTTTGGCTGACAATGTTTAAATAGTGGTTTATCTTTGGACCACTTCTCTAAAGCACCAGTATAAGGGTGTGCATATTGCTCATTTTTCCAAATATGCTTTAAGGAAATGGATTTGTTTTTACTATTAAAAAGAGGAGTCAGTTTTCACACTGAGTCCAAAGTCTCAAGTTTTAATAAGCTAATATCACTGAATAGGCTGGTCCACTCCCTCCTAGTATTAGTTCGGACACGTTAATTTCTAGTTTCTATATGGCAATTAAAATAAACAAAACAAACAAACCAAAATACTATCCCTGCCACAGGCAGGCTATCAATTACAGGGACGACAGTATTTTTAACTTGCCTAGAAAACACGGGTCAAATTGTTTTTTGACACTATGCTGGGATGAACTTATGTTCTGAACTTGGTAAAAGGTCTTCAAAAACATTAACTGAGATTTTCTTCCAGAAATTTTTCGCAGGAGTATTAACAAGTATTGCCAAAGCATTAACATCCCACCTACAATAGGGATATGATTTTACAAGTAGGAAAATACATCCAAAATTTAAAGCATCTGTTCAAGACTACCATTTCGTAAAGCAATGACAAAAGAACATGCAGGAAAAGAAGCACTGGTGAACTAACAACCGCAGCAGATGCTGGCTTTATGTCACCGACTCCAGTGGTTTCCAAATTGAAGTCCACAACATCTGAGAAATGATTTGCAGGCCCACCTTCCCTTTGCTGTGTTTTCATTTAAAATGTTAACGGGAGTGAATGAACCTGAAAAGACTACATCGCTTTCATTGTCCAGCCTCCCCCCAGTCACTACATCCCAGATTAAATGCTCTTACCTGTGTGAGAACTTGTGTCCCATTGCAATCCACTCCTTCTCTATTAGGACCTTCAATTTCAAAACAGAGGGCGAAATGAAATAAGTATTATATTATTTAGCAAAAGTAAAATGAAGCCTTTGATGTTAAACACTAAATATACAACTCATAACCAATGCTACCTGCTGACCCTACTGTTATAAATATATTCACAGAAGTGAAGGAAAATATTAATAGTGATTTATTGATTAGAGTTATTTATATTAAAAAAATCAATCCCTGATATCATCATCCAGAGATAAAAGAACAAAAGGTAGAAATTCACAAAATATCTTTGATAATTAAGTTGTACCGCTCATTCAAATTTTTCTATTCTTTATGGTTCTCTTGCATTCATCTACGTATAACCATTGCCATAGGATCTGTGCATATATACTGTATGCAAAGAGGGCAAGCATTTGGCTGTGTTCTAGTGTCTAGGTTACAGCTCCTGACCCTCATCAAAATCATGTTCCATAGTTCACACAGAGTTGCCCAGAGCACTACAGAAGTCCAAGCTAATGTTTCATATTCAGGTATAAATGTAACTATTAAAAGACTGTAGTACTCAGAAGCAAAAATAATAAACGATAGCATGTAATGCAAGGTAACAATTCCAGCAGCGTGAGAGACATACACAACATCTGGGGAGGGAGAATTTGCCTTGTTCTGATTCATGGTTTCTTTTAAGGAACTCTCAGGAACTCTTCCGTATACATGTACACACACACACACACAAATATATGAAATCTTTCAGCTATTTAACAAAAGGAGATGAATGGAAATACCATAGATTGCACTATATTCATGCAGTAAAGACTTCATATAAAAAAAGCTTGTATTAGAAGGAAATGGCCACGTTCTTGTGTAAAGGCTTCAAAACGCGTCTTCAGTGATGCACAGATTTTATGCAATATACAGGTTTTATGCTTGCCCTGTGTACATGAATGAGCTCGCCCAATTTGAACTCCTAGCAGATATGAACTCGTCTTAAATGACGAGTTTCTTTATCTCTTTATTCTGGCAGCAGTCCACAAATATATCCTTTGCTCATTCATCTCTTGCTGAAACGTCTCATTAGTGGCTCTCATTGGACAATCAAGAATATAAAGATTTGGGAATTTTAAATCAACCACTGCCGTTTTGTGCCCATGCTGTTCAGAGCAATTAAAGCTTGTTTAGAGAATCAAAGCTGTTTTTATATAGGTCACCTACTGTTTGTTCCAGGAAATGGCCTAAAACATTTAATTAGGGCTTATTTACATTCCAAATCCAGAAAGCACTTTTTATTTTTGAAATTCCAACATTCATGTTCTTACCATGAAGCCTTTAAAAGTCCTATAAAATGGGTCTAAAAGGAGGCCAGCCAGGGAGCAGACCTGAGCGGTGCGATCCCACCCGTCGGAGCAGTGGACTAACACACTAGCCTTTTCATCTTTCACAGCCTGCAAAGGAGAGACCAGACAGAACAGTTTAGTAGCTTGCTAGCTTGGCCACTGTAATTAAATGCTCTCCCTTCATCTGCGTTTACCAGACTGCCCTAAAACCCAAGGGGAAAATTTGTCGCTTCTCAGCTGGACCATGGCAATGCAGCATTTCTGGGCATATAGCCATCAACCCATAGGAAACCCCAACTAGAATAAAACGCTGTAGAGCATGCCCCGTCAGCACCACAGACTGTCAAGAAACAAAGATCCTCTGATCTCAAAATGCTCAGTTTTCTGAAATGCCAAGAACGCTCAATTCTTTCCTCGGAGGAAAAATTTGGTGGATGGGTAAAGATTAATAATTGGACACCGAGGGACGGGGAACTTCAAGAAAAATTAGAAGAGCTCATCCCAACTTCCTCCCTTATTGATCACCTTCTTCCCTTTGTACCAGCGGCAGAGGAGAAACACAAAATAGCTTCTTGCTTGCTACACTGGAAAATTTTGACAGAGAAGAGACAATATTGACAGAAGGTCACTACTTGTTGCCTACATTCCCTTTCCTGTTACTGAAGAGCTGCGCGCTGTACTGAGTTTTCTCCTTTTGCTTGACCTGCAGCAAAGTCATGCTCTTCTGGAAGCTCTGGAAAGGAGGACTGCATTGATCAATCAAAATTAGCAGTCCCTGTATCACATAAAACCAGAAGATAAACTAGTCTAAACAATCCCTCATTTAAAGCAAAACACTTCAATAACTAAAGAGAACACTGAGCGAGCATATGAGTTATTTGCATGACTCATTATGCTGCAGGGTGCAGAGGCATTTATAAGGGTTACTTATTCACATTCTGTGATTTTATATATTTCAAATGAGTTCTAATAAAGGCTAGGTAACTGTTATAATACAGCGAATGGGACAATGCCTCAACTCGTGGCTATTCGTTTAGTCACAGGAAGCAACCAGGAAAGCACCAGCTGGGAAACCTACTTGTGATCTGTTCTTGTGATCAAACCCAGTTTCAGGTTTGTTATTTTAGAGCTGAGGCCAATCTAAATAGCAAGGTTTTCCCACCTTCCCTCTGGAGTTGACTTCACAGCCTTGGAGCAGTCACTAACAGATAAGTACATATTTTTTAATTCACCTGCAGGTTGGGGCACAGTTTTACCTTGGCAAGAAAGACACCTGCATCCATCACAGCTTTAATGTGCCGTAACCAACCTGAGTTCTCCAGCCCAGTGAGGAAGTCGCTCATTGAGGGAGACTTTGTTTCACACACTGAGAACACAAACAAAAGAATTAGCCAAGATTCCATAAACAACATTTATTTCTTTTTCCCCATCTTCCCCCCCACCATTACCTCCTCCCTGCAATAAAACTTGGTAGATCCTAAAAGCTAATATTCTCAGAGTTTTTAAATGCCCGCAGCAATATCCTGTCTAAAGGACAGAGGAAAAACTATTGGTTGCCTATTTGTATACACAGTCCAGAATGTTTTAAGCTACAAGAGAACTTGAGGATCTGACAAGAAATATCTTCCTCCTCCTCTTTCTAAAACTATAACGCATACACTACGATCATTTCAAGTGACCTTTTTCCAACAAAAACACAGCTGATCAGCGTTTTTATTTGTTACTTCACTGTAAATCACCATCACACACACATTTAGCAATCACTAACACGTAATCACTATTAAAAAGACGTGAAGAAAGGGGAGTTCTAATTTACTGAGATAAACAACATATCTAACCTTGAAGACAGCTCAAACGATATACTGGAAAGTACCGTAAGAAACACTCATAGTAATATAGTTCAATAGTCCCTAAGCATCAAAGAGAGGGATTTTATCACTGTCGAGGCCTAGCAGAATAGAAGACAAATACAGGAGTAAGCAAGTATTTATTCTGCCTCTTCCTCCACCACAAAATAAATCAACCAGCAACAGGCAATTAAGGACTTGCACTTTTGCTCACACCAATCTCATGGTCTTGTGAACAACCTCATTTTTCTCCAAGGTCACTACAGAGCCTACAGTGCTACCAGCCCAGCCCATCTGTAGCATCAGGTTAGCATCAACTATTCTGAAGCAAGATGACCATCATGCTGGTTACTAAGATACTAAACTCATATTTTGAATGACAGCACTTGCATTACTTTTTTTAGAAAAACTAAGCACAGAGACCAAAGAGAAAGATTTACAGCGTCTACTCTGCCCTCTTCTCCAGTTTTTGCCAGCACAAGAATGTTAATACTGATGGAAATAAGCTAGCAGTGTCCTGCTTTGACCCAAGCTACCCTATCACCTTTAACAGAATTTCTCCAAAATTACATTAGGGTAAATATGGGTCTGATTCATCCCTCAGTCTCCAATGGCTCAGAAAAGCCCTCCTTCCCACAGGAGGAAATCACAGTCTCACAGAGTAACTCAATATCTGAGCGTTGACATATGAAAAACAAAACAAGTTCAGCTAAGGAGGTGAGAAATAAATGAAAAATAAGAACTATGCATTCATGAGATTTAGCCCTTGTTAAGATTATGCTAAAAGTTAATTTCAAATCAGAAATATTGCTCACTACTGAAAGAGTCCGTATTAAACAAAGGAAACCCCAGAAAAATAGCCCCTCAACAACCTACGTCAGCTTTCTTTCAATAGCCCACAAATTAAGCAAGAGACTATCTTAACGATAAAATGCAATTTCTCTAACCTTTTTGCTTTAATTTGGCACATTTAAGAATTTCACGTTTTCTACAACTAATGCAATTAATGAATGCAGTAAATGTTAGTTTCTATTTTTGAACCATCGTGTAACACTGAGCCCAGTAATATGCAAACGCTCTGGCAGGAAAGTAGTTAAACAACATTAATACTTTCAGCCACTTCAGTTACACATTGACTTTGCCAAAAAGCTTCCATCACCATACCCAAGCCCCCAAACAGCTGTGCACATTGGATTTATATACTCAGCAAAACATTCGGTCACAAGGTGGCCCTAGGTATCAAAGAATCAAGGAGGCACCATACCTACCTTCCAGGAGTTTCTGCAAGCTGTTCCGCATCACATGGATGTTTTCTATGCCAATAAATTTAAAGCGAATGTTATCATAATTATCTTCATTCTCATAGCCCTTCCCAGCAGCTCGGTTGGCCATGGCGTTTAACTATCAAATTCAAGAGAAGGGGAGTAAAAAAAAAAAAAAAAAAAAAAAAAAAAAGAGAGAGAGAAAAATGACAACAAACAACAGACAGAAATAAGTGAGTCTGCTTTGCAAGGACTTCTTCTTTTAAAATCTCCCAGAACATATACTGAACACAGTGGCTACTCAGATGTACTTTTTCCCCTCTCTCCCGCACATTATTTCAGAAGTTTTACTAAAATTATGTCAATGTCTCCAGTCAATTAGCCATATGCAGAAACCCGTTAAGAGCTTGGAGAACACTTCTTAGGACAGGCAGTAACAAAACTTTGTCCCACTGCAGAAGACTGCTGTCATCAAAAGAGGTCAAAAAGACTTTCAGTCTGCCTTAACTGTGAAGCTATGTAAAAAGATTCAGACAAAAGCATATGAAAGTAAAACTAGGAAAGCCAATTTTTATGAGTAACATACATACATGGTGGTATAGAAATAGTAAGAGAATTCCAAAGCTTTTCACAGACATACATGCACAGATGAAATAAAGCCACCTAAGGGGAACACAGAAACATTTAAGTTGAGCAGAAAGTATATAGCATCCAACTGGAACTGCAGAAAAGGTTGAAAAGAAGCCAGTTGCTCTAACCAAATAATCCGAGACACCTCGAGCATTACCAGGAAATCTTTAGTGTCTGCAAGGAAAGAGTACCTCCAGCCCTAGACAGATAAATTTGGGAAGAGGAATTATTTGCCTCCATAGAAAGGAGAGAAGCAAGGAAATTCAGATACAAGATGCACATCTTTAGAACAATTATATAACTTCGTGCTTCAATTCCACCCATCCATGGTAAAACATGACAGCTTGGAAGGGGAATTTTCCCCTTCTTTCCCATCAAGTACTTTATAGCAAAACTGCCATCAATGAGAGATTTCACTGGAACATCTATGATAGTAGAAGCTGTCCATACCAAAAGAACATGCAGCGATTGCTATAAACGTGCATTTAATTACAGAACACACAGAGAACAGGCTCTCTTTAGGGGATGTCACGTTATAAAAATATACACATATATCTTGGAACAATAGATGAGATGTTCCCTACGTTTTCCCAAAAGTAACTTTTTTTCCTTTCTTGTCCCCCCCATAGCTTACCTAAATATGTAGTTTGTATAAAATAATTCCAGTAACTGTGAACAGTGAAGCAGGTTCTCAGAAAGCTCATTTTTAAAACAATCAGAGCATTTTTAAGTCTTTTTATTTAAATACTTGTGGACTGTGCAAATCCCTGGGTCCCAATTTGCTTATACATATACTCTCAATCAATATACTTACAAGGTATTTGCTTAAAGTACTTTCTAAATTGTCCATTCCTCAAAAGGACAATCATTACAGATTTCCTTTGGCAAGCTTCTTCGCTGACCTGTTACACAAACAGGTCAGCAACGACGCTCAGCCCGAACACTGACCAATGAGGAAGAGCCGAAATGTATTAAATTCTAAGCTGCACATTATGAGAACATTAACATTATTTTTACAATGGCAAAAATTTGAGGAACTGCCTTCCTCAACTGTTATCAAATTCCATACGGGCCCACTTCTTCCCAGCTCCACTGATAACAGCGCTTTAGTCTCGCAGAACCGGTTCCTAAGGCTTCTCTCCACTCAATATATTAAGAACCCTGCTCTCCCCTGGAACGTGGTTCACTGTCCCAGCCAGCCTCAAGGCTGCCAGTCATTTTAGGTCATTCTTAACCTCAGTCTCATTCCAGAATACTCCAGGAGCCCAAGCATTCTTAACAACATTTAACATTACAGTTTACTATGTGCACGCGTTAACCACATTTAGGTCCAGGAGCCTGGTATTGAACTCATCACTAAGGAGTGATGCACACTAACTTAATGTAGCCACACACTAACTTAATTTAGCATAAGAAAGCAATAGCAGAGTGATGAGAGAATTCACTGGAAACAGCATTACTAATTCAGATGCAAGCTTTAGAAGTAGCCACAAACCCCATGAAAAGATACCTTTGGCCTTGTGTCTACAACATACATGAACGGACTCCCCGGGTTGGCTTCTCTGATTGCTTGTAACATTTGTTCGTCCTCCAGACAGCGTGCACTGAATCCAGAAAGAGGCTGGCTACAACGACATATGGCAGCCTGCAATACACAACAACTCACGTTCTTCTGCTCTATTTTGTCCAAACTGCATTGCTCTAAAGAGCACTATAATTTGATGTTTCTATATGTCCTATCCTCTGTTTCACTGAAAAATTGCTACATAAATGGACAGACAAATATTGCTGGAATATTTCTCAAAGCTAGAATTTTGGAAGCTGTAAGAAACTAGTGAGGCTAAGGAGCCCTGTTCCCAACTTTCTTGCTATTTCTCAAACCCGCTACACTCTGCCTGATGATCGCTGTCCCAAATGTTAGTAGTTCTCACTTTGTCCACTTTGTTTCTGACCATCCTTTTCTGTGACTATGCTTATCAGCCGTTACTGCTCCATGCTCAAAACTGTGCTGAGCATGTTTTAGGAAAGTTTTGATAGTTTCCAGCACAACTCCCTACAGTTGCCCAGGTCAAGGCATGCTTCCTCTGGCAACAGTAATTTGACTGCGACAGCATTTTGCTAACATCTGCATCTAAAACACTGCTGAGACAGCAGAGCTAAAAATCTGCTTTCTGGTCTTCAGTGGAAAAACAAAACAAAAACAAAACTGAAACCTTGACTTATTTTGGGTTAATGGGGATTTGTTTCACGGTGGTTCCTCCTCTTCAATATTAAGAATGTTTAGCCAAGTTAACCTGCATCTTGTTCAAGATTATTCAGAATAGCTAATCAGTAAATCAAAAAAAAAAAAAAATAGTAGCCAACAAGTCATTTCTGAAAACTGATCAAAAAAATTTCAAGCAGGAAGCTTAGAAAGCTTGTGCTTTTCTACACAGCTTTAAAAGACTTTTTGGGAAGGGTTGGGGGAGCATGGCAAGAGTCATACAACGTCTGATAACTAAAACTGCTTCTGTTCAAACATCGTTCAACATACAACCTGTTCACATAAGGGTTTGGAAAAAGCAAATCAATTCCCTATCAATTGACTTACTACTATCCAAGTCTTAGAAAAGAAATTTTGCAGCAAGTCAGCTCTGGATGTTCCAATATTTAGCTTTAAACAAGCTTATTCTGTCATTTAGAACAATCTAGTAATAGAGCTGGAAAAAGAAATATAGTTCTCAAACGTGAAGTTAATATTCTCTAACAATTACCACACTCTTTCCCTTCACTTAAAGGCGACTAGAGAAGGGGCACCCTTACCCCCCACAAAGAGAGCAGACTGTGAACAACTAACATTGTTTTCTTTATATAAGTAGGAAAGCACCGGAATCCGCCCTCTGCTTCTGAACCTGGAACTTCCGATCACTGTTGCCTTATTAGCTGCTCTAGGCACCACTATTTCTGGAGGGTATGTGTTGCAAACCTAAGTGAGAAGAAAGAAGCAATCCAGATATTACTATTTACCAATTGCAGATTCACATAAAATTCATTTTCAGCTTATTATCTAGCATTTTCCAACAATAGCAATAAATTGCCACGGTGGGTCAAAAGTAACCTGTATTTTTAAAAAATTTCCAGCAATTAATAAGTATTTAGAAAAAAGCACAGGAATGGGTGCAAAATAGTAAGACAATGCGATGATGGCAATGTTAATTTTGCAACTGAACCTGAAAAACTGGACAGCACAGTACACAATACATTTTAAGGGGAAGTTTTTTTAAATCTAGTAATTTTTATGAGTTCCTGATTTGTCACAGAAAGAGATCAAGAACAAGCATATCAAAAAAGGTTCCCACTAAACCGTATACAACTTGGAACGAGCTGCCTGAGGCAGCGTCGTCAGAATTATCCTTGTTTCTCAGACAAGTACAGTCTTTTCAGCACATGCTTCACAGAAAAGCTATTTTCAAGTCTGGCTTTACTTGAGGCTCAACAATTTTAAAACAAGCTAGAAACCCTGAGGAAATTACAAAGCACTGGCAATTGAGAATTACACACTATCCTACAAAGTAAAGCTTCAAAGTGATTAATGATTTTAGATGCCCACATTCAGATGCCCAAATGAGCTAATGGAAAAAAGCACCGCTCAGGTTACCTCCACTCAGGCATCCAAAGATGCAGTCATTTAAAATTACCACTCAGTTCTGGCAGCACTTGTTTCTTCAACCTAAAGTGTAACAGCAAAGAATACTGGGGGTAGGGGAGACTCAAGGCTTAATATGCTGACACTTTCCTCCGAGCTGTCGGCTTTGTCTTTCATACAGAAAGGTCTGCTCTGCTGGGGCACAGAAAGGGAAACAATATAAAGCAGGAGTTTGAACAAACTTGCTAAAAACGATCTCCTTTTAACATTGTTTAGCTCTAACCTGTGGTAAAGAGGAGAGAGAAGGAAACAACAGCAACAGCTACTTAGGACCGAAATGCCTGAGAGCCCTTATTTAGCATAAGATCTAATAAAAAAGAGGCAAGCCATTTCTGGTTGTTGTTTTTCCTTCCCTCCCCTTGCCCTCTCCCTTTCCACCTGCTTTGCTCCCCACCAAGCAAAATTGCTGCCATTTATTTCTCTTCTACATATCTGTCACCAACTTGGTGGGACAGGGCTTGGAAACACCTGAAGAAGCTAAAGGTACTTCAGTTTCTTGTAATTGATGGTTTGAAATTTCTCTAGAAAAATAAGTATCTGGTACTTTGCCAGAGGGATCAAGCAAATCAAGGCGACTCTGCAGCTCTGTTCTTTCACAGCACCGTTATCTGCAACTTCACATCAAGACGATGCTGCTTCGATTAAAGTGAGCTGAGCTCATTCCTCCCTAGAGGCATCACTTACGCAGCAGTAGAAGGATTTCTGTATGTCATTAATACCAAAGAAGCGATGTTGCACCAAACAGCTACTCCGGGCAAGAATTACCTCATAGTCTTTATTAGCATCCGTTATTTCCCAATAGTCATTTGGAATTCCCATACGCTGGTAATCTACTTTTAAATCAATCAGTTTCCATCCAATCTCCCGGTTATCTTTAGACATTTTAGGATTATAAGAGAAAGCATAAAGATCTTCAGGCTTCACTGGGAACAAGAAAGAAAAAAATTGACTCATTAGAGAGAGACATACAAAGAAATATGAAGAGGTCAGCACTTCCTCCTGAAGGCTGTTTCTTTGGATATGCACCCTGTGCAAGCCAGCGCGCCACAGGGGTATCAACTGACACAAGGACTGAAAAAAGAATATTATTCAGTCAAAAATGACTTAGAAATGTTTTACTATAAAAGTCACGTGCTATGCCACTGTACTGCATAATTGGCTATATTTTAATGACAGCTATTTTACTCAGGCTTCTGCCTTACGGATCAGGTGCCTGAAGTTTAAGTTTTCTTTTATCACTTTCCGCATTTTACTAACCTCCGCCAACTACGCAGATTGATTCTCAGTTCTTAAAGAATTGAGTAATACAATGAAGAGCATGGATATTTAAAACTTTTCAAGGATTACTCAAAAGCATTCCGATTCATATTGAGCTGAATGAGACACATATAGATGAGATGAATTACATGAAGCTTCTAAATTTGGGCCTTAATCCAATGTTCCTCATATTTGCAGGTTTTCATTCTGGGTCATACTGAATGCCAACGATTCATATTTAGGTCCTCAGGAATCGCCAATACTCAGCTCCCATAGATAGGGAGAGACAGTAAAACACTTCATTAGCATCAAAACTTTAAAATAGCAATTTTTCTGAACAAATTATTTCCTACTGAGTTCTTTGCAAGATGCACGCTAGACGAGACTGATTATCTTAAGAATTAATCCATAAATGAAAACATACATTAAAAGATACTTTTTCTGTGAAGAATTCACAAAACAGCTCTTGCAACCTGTAAGTTCATCTTTCAACAGCATGTCTGAGCCACTCAAAAAGCTTGATAGATGTCTTGAATATTACTGTCAGGCCAACAAAAGCTTCAGGCTGTGTCTGACAAATGATAATTTCTTCCTCCCTCCATCTCTACCTTCCCAATTTCCTTCCCTCTCTTCATAAAATGCAAATCCAATCAATAACTCATCCAGCTGATTCCCAAGGCAGCCAGCTCTCCAGAGACAGACTGAAACCTGCCAGAGTCTGATAAAGGAGCCAGGTTACCAGACAGGTAACCCATAACTGTCAATCGTACGCGTGCAAATCATAACTTAATTATATGCTCTGCCAAAAAACATGACGGAAGCATACATACAGAAGTTTTAAACCAACAAAACAGAACTGTTAAAACCCATAAACAGAACAAAATAAAGAGCTACAGCCTATTACATAAATAACCACAAATCAAAAGAAAGTGACTAGTGTAATCTCCTGCAAAGACAGCTCCCACACTCCAACATGCTTTATAAGTCTCTAATTTCCAAAATTGAAGGAACAGTGACAGCTTTTAAACATAACACCAGAAACGTGCCAGATACAGCATTAAAATTAAAACTCCAGAACTAAGAAAACTTGATAGCTCAGGACATAAGGGAAAAACAGGGAATAGACACAATTCCCAATTTCAATCAACAGTTCAAAGATGCACTCAGGGAAAATAACTTCTACTGAAACACTTTGACTCAAACCCTATGATGCCCAACATGAAACAGACTCGTGCTATCAATTCCCTTCCAACTAGACTACTGACAGAATTACAAAATGCAGTCACAAATGGCATCCTCACAATAAAGCAGGACTGCAAACACTAGCTCACTAACAGGGCACCCCGGAAAATAGAAGCAGATATAGACTGTAAGAAGCCCAGTGGAATGCTGTCCTGCAAGAACAAAGAGCCTGAAGACTCATCCACAACAGATTAAAAGCTGAGGCCAGAAAAGACCAAAGACTGTTCAGGATGTTTGCATATACTCTAAAGACTAGTTCCAAGTCAGGGCACCCAGGGTGAAGCACAGCATTTCACAACTGAAAGAGGACAGACAGGAAGCAGGAGCATAAGCTATTGAGAAACAATGAAGTATGGCAATGACTAAAGCTTTATTTGCAGGATTCCACAATTTTGGGAACGTCCGGCTCAGTTGGAAAGGGCAGAACTACACATGGCCGGCAGCTAAGTGTCACAGAAGCAGCCAACAACAGCCAGGTACGGAATGACATTCAGCACGCGTGCCATAAGAAATAAACCTGAGATGCCACACACGGCCTTCACCGGACGAGTCGTCGTTGCACAGGTCTGCCAAAGTTCCTTACGGGAGACCACTTCGCTTCCACTGCCGTGGAACGTTTGTGTTTTGTCTGCAACAAACAAGTGGCTTGGTACCACAGAGCAGCACTGCATTTACCGTGCTGAACCACACAAACAGGCCGCAGTGGCTGAAATAGATTATGATTTGAAATGCTCCCCTCCTGTACTGATACAGCAGAGTCAATACCTGACAAGCAGAGCTTTCTCCATGGCTCAAAGAAGCCTTCTAGCTTATCGCACTTCAACAATCTGCGAAACAGACTCCCTCCCAAATACCTGGTTGTGAAAGTTTAAGCAATGAGGTATACACTTCATGACAGTCACGTTCCTGCCCAATAACGAAGTGTGCCACATGGAAGTTCTTGCAGTGAATAAGGAGAGGGCACCCAGCTGTGGTCAGAGGTAATTTTTCTACAGCTGCAATATGGTGATGCAGAATCTGAAAAACAGGAAATAAACTAAATCTTTCAGAAACCACTGATAAGGCCATAAGCATTACAACCAGATAAGGAAGGGTCTGCAGTACTATCAGCTATTTATGCTTACTGCATCTAATTCAATACTAGCTGCAGAAAATATGTTTATTTGTGATATTTATCAAGTAAACATAATAAACATCCAGCCTGTGCACCCAGAGGCTAGGCAACTAACAGGAGGACTGTGAAAAAACACAGATGTATATAAATTACTTTTAGGAGCCCATGCGCAACTGGGTCTTACAGGTTAGCCCATGCGCAACTGGGTCTTACAACTGGGTCTCCTTATAAGAGGAGCCAAACTCTCTTCACTTAGCCTTTCCTCCACCCCCACAGGAAATATATTCTGTCATTCCCATTTTACTTTACAACTAGGAACAAGGGCTAATTTCAGCTTGCTACGCTTCTAAAAGCTGTAAGCTCAGGAATGGTAGCTTAGTATATTGAGTTTGAGGTAGGAAAACAGACAAGTCTTTTCTGTTCCTGGAACTAACACTTACTCACTATGTGACCTCCATCAAGTCACTTTATGGCTGTGTTCATTTCCTTCTAAAAGAGCCTTTTCTGTAAAACATTTGATATCAAAATGCTATAAAAGACTACAACAACTTTAGAATTCTCCAAACTGTTCATTTTGGATATATCTCTCTCGTATTTTTACGCTTGTATTTAAACAGACTCCAGGTACCACAACGTACCCATGTTTCTTTTCTGACTTCAGCAGAAGCATCTACATAGATTAGATGGGTCGCTGTCAGGTATAACGTCCCATTTGCTGCCTTCCTGTTTGTATAGCGATCTAGTAATTTCACGTTTTCAACCTGTAATATAAGAAAAGGGTGAAAATTAATTTAACTTTGATCAAGGAAACCCCTAAAGACCAGTCGAATCACAATCCTATCATTGCTAATACACAATTTGGAAAGAAAGTGAGAAAATAAGAAATAAGGTTTCCCCTGCAACACTTACTCAGCTTTATATTATAAATTCATATTACTTCTCCAGCTATTAAGGCCAAAAAGGTTAAACAGAGCCAAAGTTTAGCATCGGCGTGAATAACAGGAGTAGTGGATTTGTAGCTGAGATGATCAAAGTTTATTATTTGGCAAGGCTGCAGAAATAATAAGGCAATAAAGAACGGAGAAAGAAAAGACTGTACACGTTTAGTATGATCAAAGTAATGTTGTGAAAGAAACAACCCTCTAGTCTTGCTTCCAACTGTTCAGTTTTCAGTCATGGTACTAAAACAGCATTAACCTTTTGCAGACTATGTCTTTGAAACCGATAGAAAAAAAAGCATTGGTAGCTACTTGTTATAACACAGTTCTTAAGTGCATTTCATAAACCACACTAGGCTAATTGATAAAGACAGTTTAAAGAAGTATCAGACACAAAAATACTAATTTTTAAGCATTTTAAATTATTTGATTGTTTTTCTTCTGCCCTATTTGCTTCTTAATGAGTGCAGATTGAATTTTTCTTTCACAGCGAAGAAAAATAAAGTAAAAAAAAAACTGATGGAGGGACAAAGAAAAACAGTTTAACAGCATACAGAAATTTACTTCTGCATTTGGATATATGTTTCCTTAGAGAGTCATTGGCCCAAGACAAATCCCAGAAAACATCAGTAAAGAAACTGGAGATCTTGGTCTAGATGCCTTTCTAATATATCATGTCTTTCAACACACGTAACAATTACGCCTAACACCGTCCTTTTCCAGGCCAATAAAGACTAGCAGGTACAGAAAAGCACCTTACGCAACACCCCCATTATACTTATGGGATCAGTAAGGAACATCCCAAAATCAAATTCCTGGAGAGTAAAACAAAACAAAAATACAGCAACTGTCAACCTTACTGGCGTTGCAGTATCAGAGAATAAAAGGCTGGATGGACAGCTGCTTGAAGCAAACGTAATTTTTGGGTTTTTTTTTTTTTTTTTAAATCTGTCATGACTATAGACTACGTTCCCAGAATTTCTGTTTCTCTTTATTCCACTGAAAAATAAATTTTGATTCACGTCAATTATTCAGATTGAGCAGGTTTTGCACTTTGACAGAAAACAACTGAGTTTACAAGAACCACTCTCCCAAAACTTTTTCAGTAGTCTTATACAGTCAGTAATCTTATAAAATCTTATAGGATCAGTAAATACAGTCAGTAATCTTATAAAATCTTATAGGATCAGTAAATACAGTCAGTAATCTTATAAAATCTTCTAAGATCAGTAATCTTTTACAATTACTGTAATATTTCTTTCCGCAACAAGAGGCGAGAAGAAACAACAAAACTCTATACTAAGTAGTTTTAAGCTTTGCAAACTCGGTAGCGACCTGTCTGAAGAGCACAGGGGACACTCACTACTACATATTCCTTAAAGAAAAACAAGAATAGTTCATTTACTGAAATTAATCAAGGCGCGCGCACACACACAAAAACAAGGGCCTTGAAAACACACCAACCTGACCATAATTCTTCTCTAACTGAAGGACTGAAAAAGTTTTCATTTGTCTACAAAGTTTATAGAGAATGCTCTGCCCTCTCCAGCCTTAAAGAAAGAAAGAAAGAAAGAAATGACAAAACAACCACTTTTCATCGTTGTTTTCAACAGCTCAACTGCGGGGCCTGTTCTGAAGGCGGCTGCAGGTGTTTAACGCACAGGTGAGCTGCCCCGAGAGGCTGTTCCTGCATGCCGTTCCTCCCTCTCATCCCTGCAGGTGCAGTTTGGGGCAGTTTTGGTTCTGGAGCGATTAATACACGCTTCGGGGGTGGCGGGGGGGGGGGATTAAACACCCCCCAGAGGGCAAGAGCCACCCGCTGCCAGCAGAGCCAGGGCGGAGCTGCGCGGGCTGCCGCGGCCGGGCGGGCCGGCCGCACGGCTCCAGCGACACCAAGGACCGGGCAGCACGGCTCAAGAACGGCGAAAAATAAGAATAGATTTGTGTTTTTCTCTCTTTAATAGCTGTGCGCGGCAGGGCAGAGGCGAAGAGAGCCTCTCAGCCAGCCGCACCCACTGGAGAAGGAGGCCACGTTTGAAGCAGAGCGCAGCCGGCAGCTCCCGCCCTCGCCCTCAGGAGGCCGCGGCGCCCCGGCCCCTGCAAGGGAGAACAAAAACCCAAAACAAAACAAAAAAACCAAGGAACCTCCCCAAATCACTCTTCTGCGCCGCGTTCCTCCCCCGGCGAGGCCCCGCACCCGCCCGAGCCCCGGGCGGCGGCCGCCCCGCGGCCGGGCCCGCTCCGGCGGCGGCGCCGCCGTTGCCAGGGCGACCGGGCCCAGGCCGGGCAGCAGCGCGCAGCTCCCCCCGCCCCGGCAGGGCCGGCGAGCGGTCGGCGCGGCCTCCTACCTTCGGCGTGGTGATGTGCTCCATGGCGGGAGCGGCAGCGCTCGCCCCGTCTCGCCGCTCCCGCGCCCCTACGGCCCGCGGCCCGGCCTCCGCCTCGCCATTTGCACAGGGCAGCCCCCGCCCCGCCCGAACGCTCGCGAGAGCCGCGCGCGGAGGCCGCCATCTTGGGCGCCGCCGGGGCGCTTGAGGGAGCTGTGGAGAGGGGGTTGTTTCCGCCGTCGCCGCGACACGGAGCAGGGCCCCGGCCCCGGCCGAGAGCCGCCTCGCCCAGGGCCTTCACGGCCCGCCACGGAGCCGCCTCGTTTCCCTCGGTGCGCAGGGCCAGCAGCGGCATCGCCCTGGACGGGGAGCAGGCTAGCAGCGTTCACCGCCCACGACTGAGGCGCGGAGACTGATACCTGAACGATGTTAGCACTTCGTATGGGCTTGTACCCAAACTAATATTACTAGTTCTGTCTGTCCCGACATATGTTTTTCAGATTCAAAGCATAATGCTGTCTCTTGGGGATGCCTAAGCTAGATCCTGAAGAACTACTGTAATTACTATTCACTTGCCTTTGCAATAAAAATTCCTTTTATCTTGCAAACCTAAGGACAGCAAAGTTTACCTAGGCGTTCCTAGAAAGATAAAACCTTAATTTGCTGAGGAATCGACTTCAGGAGGGTGACCTTGCACCAAACCCGAGAATCTACATCTTCAATTGTTCCATAACAGGTGGTATCAGCGTAATGCGCTGGTGCGAGTCTTCCTTATGGAGCCCCGTAAGAAAGGCACCCAGACTCCGTAATGTATTAATTAAATACCAGTTTGTGGAGATAACACAAGAAGGAAAAAGAGGATAGCACAGGTAATCTTACATCCCTTCAGGTACTGGGAAGCCTGAGTTGTGCAGCATCTGGCAGACTTCTGGTCGGGCATGGCATGCTGCACAGGTCCCGTCAGGGCTGAGGTTCGTCAGCATTGTAGTCTTTAGAGGTTTTAGGAGATAGTAGTTGAAGGAAACAACTCTATTCATCATTTCTGCTGTCAAGCAAAAGGATGTTGTACGGAAACAGGCTGCTTCACTTCAAGATAAGCCCGTGCAGGGGGTGTCATCTCCAGGTGCCAAGGGGGAGCCGCATAGAGGCTTCTCCATTAGAGTCAGCCAAGTTCATCCAGCAGCCAAGTGATACATACAGCACCGCACAGGCCTACACCTGTTCAGATCAGCTGTTACGGGTCTCACTAACTCCTCAGTATGCAATAGTCTTCAGGTTAGGACCGCTTCAATTAGTACAACTAAGGAATAAACTAAGTAAAAAAATTACAAACTGAAAAATCTAAAATAGGCAAAAGCACACTTAGAAAGTTGGAAACAGTCTACGTTTCTCTGTATCCTCATTATCCTCATTGCACATATCTAGGCAAGCTCATTCAGACGTGACTTAAGGAAAGATGCTAAAACACAGTGTCGCTTTCCAACGTTTACAACTGAACTCTTGGGATTACCTCAGGAAAACACATTGAAATCCCAAGAGTTTTAGTTTTCCCTGTCTTTGAGTCGCAATGGGAATATAGGAAAGAAGAAAGGAGAAAGAGAGAAGCACACAGAAGTTTCATCAAATAAAATCTCATATGCCAAATTCATCTGTGATGCAATTTTAGTTGCTTTGGGGATTATGGAGGTCCTTCATTTCCAATCACCTCTTGTTAGTTAGGGCTTTGCGTTTGTGTTGCACATCAATGCAAAATCAAAATTTTCCCGTGGCTTCTCATGAGGTTTACTGAAGAATGATGGTAGTTTACAACAATATTAATAAACTGGTAGGCAGCATCAAAAGGGACCCTACAGTGCTGGATGATGCGCACATAAAACAACAACACTTTTCCCCCTGCTTCTCAAAGGAAAGTTTACGCATAGAAGGCAAGGAATAACCAATGAGGGAAGAAACAAGCAACTTTAGATGAGGAGCAGAGGCCAGGGAGTAATTTAGGTAGTCACTATCACCCTCAGAGCTTACTCCCCAAACAAATCATTATCATGCTGCAGAGATCAGTTTTGAGCAGGAATCCCAAGGAATAAAGGGTGGTGACTTCCAGCAGGGAGCTTTTCTCACGCAAGTAATCGATGGGCCCATGGGAAAAGTACGTAAGCAGAATTGAGCTACTGAGGCTGCAAATGCTCCCAGTTGAGAAACATGTTAATGCAGCTTAATTTGTGAGAACTTCTGACAATAAAGGCAATTGTAGTGCAGCTTTATCGGGGGTGTATTGTAAGGGGGGACGTGTTGTCCAACACAGAAGTTGTTTCTTCTCATCTGACGCAGCGGCAAGTACACTGTTCCCTTTTTGACCCTTCAGGTCTTTGTCCACACCTTCCACCAGAAGTCTGCAGTTAGTAAGCATGAAGAGGTGAGTAAGTGGAAGTATCAAAAGACAGTGACTAACACAGAGAATTAGACCACAGAAATGATTTTAGCAAATAAGTTTGGAGCATAGTTGAGGAGCAGGGCAAAATCATAAAAAAGGATCTTACAAACATTCCAGTCTCTGATGAATAAGATTTAGAAAACAGGCTATTTAACCTGTCCTCTGGCTTCTCTTGTTTGGTGTTGCTCTGCTTTCTTGTTGTTTTCAAAGATGACAATAAGGAATTTGATCAGACTTTGTGCTAATGCAAGGCTTAGCTGCATTTCATATGATTAATCTGAGCTCTAGCCAGGCAGAATGTTTAAAAAATCAAAATCCATTGCATTAGCTGCCTCAGTGCATTCACTCCCTAATGGGGAATAACATGACTGCTGTGGTAAACTGGAAGTAGAATTACGAGAGAAACAGTTTGATTTTCCAAGAACCAGGAAAGTATTTTTAAAATATGAGGTGGACCATCAGTAATCCCTGCTTCCAACAGAGTTGTCGTGCTGAAATGGAACAACAAGGACACGTCACTGATACAGCATGTTCCCTTGAAGGGCTGCAGCGTCATAACAGAGCAAAATGCATTCCAGAGGGCCTCTTCTTTGCAATATTCATTGTGAATGTGTCCATATGGCTCACAGCAGCACCATATCCTAATGAGGTGCTTCAAACATGTACTGATCCAAGCAGAGGCTCACAGAACACTATTGGACTGCTTCTGGCACTGGTGGATTCTGTAGGCACATCCAAAGAAGTCAGTCCTGCACCCATTACAAGAATGGCCTCCTGGGTGGAGGCTTTTGAATCTCCTCCACTGGAACATGAGGGGCACTTAGTGTGTTAAAATTCCACATGTAAAGGAGGGAAACTCAGAGCAATGAAGTGTCTTGTAAAAGGCCACCAAGACTGAATCTCAGAAGCTTGACTGGAATCGCCTGGTATCCAGTTCTAAGTACTGATCTCAGCAAATTTAGGCTACAAGTTTTCTTCTGACTCCTTTAAGGCCCCTTGTTGGCTTCTGTTACAGACATCCCTCTGTATGAGAGGAACCTCTACATGCTTTTAGTCTTGCACTGTTACTTAGGTTGATAATGATCCTACTGTCACGGTCAGAATTGCCTTCAGTTGAGCTATCCCCAGATGTTAAATTGATCAGGTTACTGATAGGCGTTCAGGTGCTTGCCTTTTCTGAAGAACTAGCTTCCCATTCTGAGCTCCTCAGACGAGGAGAGTGGCTTTCTAAAGTGATTTTGCAATCGGGATACCAGTTTGAAGATCTTCAGTTTACAGGGGAGGGTAGGCTAGGGTTTTGGTATGGTGTGTTCTACACAAAGTAATTCCTGCAGTCTCATTTTTATTAGAGTCACTCATCATTTGGGAACTGTTCAACAGACAGCTAAACTACCACAACAAATCCCTGTCAATGAAGCAATGAAGTCTTGGGGAATGGGAAAATTACATTTTGTCCAGGAAACATTTGTGAAAAACAATGTATGATGTCCTTTTTACTGAGTGAAGAACGGGAGAGGACGTTATTAGACATCCATGCTACTAAGCTCCCAGAGTGTTGAAGAGGCTGTTGACAGAACAGAGACTTGTTTTAAAGGTGTTGTAAGAGAATGATGCCAAAAATACATTGAGATGATCATTTTGGATAAAAGGAAAAAACCAGTTCTGGAGAATATGCACAAAGTCCTACAGAGATGCTGGATTCTGTCACTCTGCATGTAGACAGCATAATGTAGTGACTGACCTCCTAAGGAAAAAAATCCCCTGCAGATTAATTCTGCCTGACTGACACCAGCATAAAACGATATACATTTCTGAAATTGCGGTGCTGAAACACAACCATTCCAGAGCTGCGCAGCTTGCATGGAATTGGATCTTCAGCAGTGATGTGACATGCTCTGTATGTGCTGGGGCCTAGTTCATTGCTGGTGCACTGATGTTAACTTCAGTTGAATGATAGTAGGGATGAATTTGGCCTTCAGAGTTGTTTTTCTCCGTTTAATGACACTCAAGAAATAGCCGTCTTTTCAGGAGACTTCAGAGCCTTAGGGAGCACAGCAGCATGTGTTTTGCTCATATTTTAGAATTTTCGCTGTCACAAATAGATTCTGAAGTAGCTTCCCAGAAGAGAAAAATTTAAAAATAGATTAATTCAGGTTATATGAAGCCACTGAGACGTATGAAAGCAGAACTGAGTACAGTCTCCTGCAAACTTTACTTTAACCTTTGGAACCGTCCTTATTCTACAGGGTCCTTTAGTAGAAGATTTTAAAGTGATTTCAGATATGATGAGGTTTAAGTGGTGTCAGGGTTCTTATGTGATGAGTTACAGCGTTATTATTATTACAGGCTCCACAAAGAGACCCAGTACTACGGAACCAGTGGGTTTCCCCTGAAGCTTTGGAAAACACCTCATGGAAAGATCCATGCCATTTTCTTATGCCATATGCCATATGCTGGCATTCCTTGCACAGAGCAGTTATCTTTATACTATACATCTGGGTCAAGTGCACTGGTTCCTAAAGCCTAGTTGCAGGTGTTACACTGGAACTGTGTCTTTCACGTCATAGGACATCAAGAGATATGTTTGCGAAAACACAATTAGTCCTCCTCTCTCTACTACTGAGGTAGTCATACGACTAGCACAACATATGCTGCCTCTGAGGTGATACTGCTAAAGTAATTCAAGAATCCAGTCTAGGGCCTGATGTCCCCTTCAAAAGGTTTTACACTACAAGAAGAGATTGCAAATACAAACAGGCACCAAGCAATCGGCATGCAGGGACCATCCTTCTCAGTTAAATTCAGTACAGTCAAATGGAGCAGCTCGGACGTCCCTGGTATTTTTAGACTCCCCAGTCATGTTGTTTTTGCTTTAAATTGATAATCTGCTAGCCATGCTGTGATGGGGCTGTGGGACAGCACCTCCAACCTGCTTAGAGTCAGAAGATTTTTAGTTAATTAAAGCATCACTTTCAGAGATGGAAAATCACTAAGGAGATGCCAGGTAAGGAAACGTGGAATCAAGTGCTGTTGGGTTTTTTTGTTTCTGTTTTTGTTTTTTCTCCCTTTGGCAGTTGCTGTGGCTAGATGTTTTTAATGGAAAGAAAACAAAATGTCATCATAACAACTCTGATGAAATCTCCTGACACTTATGCCCACTTCCAGCAGAGTTTAGGAAGCTAACTGATGAACACATATTTGGATCTGGTTTGCTGCCCTTGGAACGGAGCTGAATAATTCCATAACAAATAGTTCATACAGTGAAGTTTCTTCTCTTTTGCAGTGAATGATGCCTATGAGCAGATTGTGATTTTTTCCAGATGTGTTGGCTTTTTAAAATTATTCTGCAAGATTATTCTTGTTTATTGCCTTGCAATCTGAGCTGCACTGCTTGTTTTTGACTGGTCTTATCATTAAGCGGCACTGTTTCTATTCCCTGAATAGAGACATTCTCCTTGAAGACAATCAGGACAATCTCATATAAAATTTACTTCCTTCAAGAACTTGAGAAAGTGAATATAAATCAGACCTTACTGAGCACTCACTTGCATGAACCTTCATGGAATGGGACTGCAAGAGAAGTCTGAGCAAGGCCAAAGCAGATGTGTTTACCATTTCAAACAAATCTCGGCAGATAATGTTTTGCATTATGTGGCCATCTCTGTGAAGAATAGGGCCCTTTGGTCTTCAAACATCACAGATCCTGGGCTTCCCTAAGCACACAGAGCTATCTTCCCTCACCCGGCTGCCAAGCAGGAAAGAGGGAAAAAGTTGTTTCCTTGAGCTTTAAGAGAACTTCCGTTGCACGTGCAGCTCGCAGCTGGATTACAGCTCCAAACGAATGAGTGAATGAAAGAGCTTGGGATGGCTGTCTTCCTCGCGTTGCACTAGACTAGCTGAGGGCTGAACTTGGCTCTCTGTCTTTTGCCACATCTGGAGACAGGGACAAAGAAGCACTGAGACTTCTTATACAACAGAAAAAAAAAAAGAAATCATGTCGACTTAGATCCAAAAGAGAGCCAAAACTTTTTAGGGATCTGATGGATTCTTTTCCTCTAGTGTAATAGATGATCTAACCAAATGTAAGAGATCTTGTGCCTCAAAATAAGTATGGCAGAGAGACTGAACAGAATATTCTTTGCTATACTAATGTGTTTTAGAGTCTTAAACTCCAGTACACAAAGCCCTGACCCAGTCAAGCTTGTTAGCGGTGGCAAATTTATTCCCAGCTTTATTTTTCTTTCATGACATGCTGGTGTTCTTTTTCAAGACAGGACTCAATCCATAGTGACAAAGGGTGGATTATCTGCCTCTCAACAAGCTATTGAAACGTATCAAAGTGAATTCGGATGTGGGTTTAGGAAAAGTATTGAAAACTTGCCAAGAACCGTATAATACAGCGAAGGAGAGCAGGGATAGTGCTGAAATGCAGTATGATATTAGAATGTTGGCAGCATCTGGAGAACTGAGACGGTGCTTGGCAAATGACAGAAAGGGATATAGCACAGGACTGGAGCCAAACGCAAGCTTTATTTGGCAGCGCACAGAATCTCCTCTGGGGTGCTGCCCTGCCATACGTAGAAAACTGTTTTTACCCATTTGTAATGAAGCTCAAATTTCAGCCTGGCTTATGGACGGAGAACCTTTTTTTAGTGGGAAGATAGCTAGACTTTGTCCTGAGGCCCAGCTTTTGTTCAAAGGTTTAAAAAAAGGCTTTTGCAGATGGCTTCTTGTTAGAGATCAAATTAAGCAGGGATGTGCCTAGTGCTTACAGTGCAGAAAGTACTTTACAATTGTCATATGCTGTCTCTCCCAGAGCCTCTTTCTTTCTGTTGTGCCTATCTGTGGATTTGATGCTGTTGTTTAATTACAGTTCTAATCATCTTAGTCATGCTTCATTTCCCACTGTAAATAAAAAGAATTTCAGGCTGTACTTCACTATTTTTTTTTCAAGTGGCTGCATAAATTTGCCCTTTTAAAAAAAGTTCCTGATTATTTTATTGTGAAATCATGTGTTCATCTAGTTACATTACTGAGTTGAGTCATTCCATTGTCAGGGAAAGCACCCTAGGGAACAAAGATGAACCATGCAGGTTATTTGTCATCAGCAGAGCGTGGAGTGCTTCAAACACACTGATAGCAAATGACAGCAAGATGACTATGTTTAACACGCATACGAAGTATGATACCGTCTGGTGAAATCTTTGGTGGTTTTATGTATAGGGACAATGGCAAACTTCGAAGTAAGAGAAACTGAATTTATGTATGTTCTTCCTTGTGTCTCTGAGGACAGTCAGCTGATACCTTCTTCCAGTGGGGCTCCCTTACCTTTCTGAACTCAGTTGCCAGCGGGCCACGTTTGCCTCTTTCATCAGCATGCAGCAGTTTTAGGTTGCCATGCTCTATGTTGGGTTACGTTTCCAAGGAGGATCAGCCCAGAACCTTCGTGCCACCTCTCTTCATTTCTGAAAGGGCCAAAACTGCCTCCAGCAATAGGCTGGAAAAATATTTGGGAAAGATGAAGGGGTAGGGAGAGAAACAACGTATTCTTAGCAACGGTAGTTTCCTCAGGACTACTTCAGGCTCTGCAGCAAGACTATAGCAGCATGACAGTGGCTCCAGTCCTCTCTTCACTGCCCACTGTCTTTTGCCCAGCTCTGCCTTTGAATTACAAGCAGCAGCACCGGACTACTTAGGGTAGCCTAGCACTGAAGGGATCCTCATGTCCAGCCATATCAGTTACCATCACGCTGGTTTCAAGTGGCCTGGCCAGTCTTGTTCCAATAGTCCCAGCCCCATGTGAATGGACTGGCTGGTTTTATTCATGTGCATCTCACACCCGTTGCAGGAGCCCTTCAGTCCAAGCACATTCATCTATATATGGCCAGGTGCTCCGTGTCCAAGGTTATCTTTTGTTGTTGTTAAAGAAAGCAATCTTACTTTTGAGGCTGCTGTGGGGGACAGAGTCCCTTCAAAGGCATCTCTTTTCACTCAGCTGGTGCTAGACTGCTTTAATGGAAGAGCAACAGAAGAAAAAGAGCAGTGAGGAATGGTGTAATGGTGTATTCTAGTCATCTCTTGATTTGCCTATTGGACAATTCTGTCCAACGATGAAGTCCTGCCTGGTAATAAATGAATATCTATTAAAGCCCGTATGTGAGTAGATGAAGCATGAATGTTTCTCTACAGTGAACTGGAAAAATAATATGTGGTTGTCTCATAAAGTACTTCAAGGATGCTCTAAAAGTAATCTTGATAGAGGACTATTTGTCCAGAACTCTTTGAGCTCTCAGTCACCAACAAGTAGCAACAAAGTCCATAGTGAGGAAAAACATAGGCCTCCTTCGTGCTCTTGGACAAAAAACAGTGCAAGGTGAAGAAAAGAACCAGCTGGACCTCATTTGTAGTGTCACTGTAAGTTGTAGAACAAAAAGCACTTATAATAGATAGGTCTGTACTGTTATTTGCAAACTTATCAGGCTTATTCATCCCCTGCTGGTCTAGTACTATCATTCACAACTGAAGATAACAAATCAGTTTGCAAAACCCATTGCATTGCAAAGGAGAGCCGGGTGAACTCGCACACAAGCAGGACCTTGTTACCTCTGGATAATATCATGACAGTTCATAAGAAATGGTTTATACTTACATTCTAAGAAAATAAATGCTTATTAACCATTCCCATTTCTCACTTTTCCCATGCTTTAATAATAAATAGCGCTGATGGAACTGGAGAATGGAATCACAATAGAGACCCAAATGGTTCCACTCAGGGAACTTTGGTACAGACTGTCCCACTCTACCATTCTCTTACTGAACTAATCTTTTCTGAACAGGCAGGATTGCTGATAACTTCCTATAGGATACACATCAGTGATCGCTATGTTAGCAGTGGGAAGCAATATCTTAATAAGATATATACAAGAAAAAAATGGCCCTGACACTTCAAGGCAGCATTCTTTTTTTTTTTTTTTTAATAAAAACCTGTGTAGCTACTACTTCACCATGCTAATGAGATCATATGGCTTCTAGAAGAAGGTGGAGGCTATAATGTAGTCTATATAAACAAAATATGGCTGGCTTAGAACTTAAGTAGCCTGGGCATACACGCAGCATGTATCTGCTACAGTACTACAGAGCAAATTCTTTACAATGTTTCCGTAGTAGAAATCTTGCCTCATTCTTTTTTCTCTCTTTTGCTGAACTTGAGCTAGATCTCTTAAATGCCACAGCAATTCAATTGCTCATCAGCAAAGTAAACATAAGGCGTCTATGGCTCATATTTAATTTTCCTGGACAAAGCACACTGTATCTTAGATTAGTCAATTCTCCACAGACTTAAATGAAAAATAAAAAGATGCAGTGAAGCAGAAAAAAATGACCTTTTAGCCTATGGATGAAGTTTTTAACTCAAGAACAAAACAATGTTAGAGGAAAAAAAAAGTTTCTTTTCATAGGGATGAAAAGCACTTTCTTATTTTGTTCAGATTTTAGGATCTGTATGGTAAAGCTAGTCTGCAATACTTGTTTCACTTAACAAGTCTACATCAAAGAGCTTCCCCTTAGTCTGTCCGCTGATAAATTATTCCTAGCGCGCTACTGTGTACACTAAGTCCAGCACATCCTTAGTGAACGTAACTCGGGAGCATCAGAGGGAAGGAATGCAACCATTTCAGAAGGAAAGCTGTACTGAGTTGAAAAAAAAAAAAAGAATTTATACACTTTAAATACTCTTACTAAGATTTTCAAAATCATATGTGAACTGACATAGATCTACTTCTTGCTCTCTTCATCAAACCCCCTTGCACAAAATCATATATGTACAAAACAGAGACCCAATTAATTTGTAAATTAACCTTGGCTTTCTCATTTTTGTACTCTTTAATCATAAAACATATAATTGTCTCCCTCACAAATACTTAAACGTTCAGTGTATCTTGGATGCTAGACAGAATCTGCCCCTTTGTGTCTTTGAGGGCTATTTGGGGACTATCTGTTCCTAAGAAATCCCCTTGCAAGGAAAAATTAACGTTTCTCCTTCCAGTGAGAAATTCACTCCCGTGAGAAGTGCTTGGTAACATTTATAATTTGCTACCAATCATTCAGTGTTTTTGAACGTTGAACAAAATACTTTTATAAGACTGAACAAAAGTTTTAGTCTGCCCAGGCTATTGTGTACAAGATTGCAAAAGATGTTCTACGTCATCCTCTTTCCTGCAACATCTCCAGCACTGCTTTTGCAGCAGCAATCTCTGGAAACATCCCAGCATGGGAATAACTAAATCTGTGCAACAATTTATACTGAGCTCTCATTAAACTGCAGCTATTTGCACAGCCAAGATCTTACTCTACCTTATTCTTTTTTTTCCCAAATGGTATATTTCACCTACATAAATGCTAGTCTACTGTGATCTTAAAAAAATAAATTATCCCTGTATTTCAGATGTCACTGTCTTCATTGAGAGTCCAAGAATGAAACTGTGTATATGTCAGTCAAACTTCTATTACAATTTCTTCCAGTGAAACTATAGAACTGGGAAATTTTGAAGGCTCTTCTCCCTTCTTATCTTTTTTTAATACAGGAATTTTTTAATTCTCAAGAAAGTTTCTGCAATGGACAGTATTGCTTTCTTCCAAGCAGCTTTCTGGATTATTTAAATCCTCTTCAGAAAATAAGAGAATTCAGTAATCAAAGTAACCAGAGTTACCTTAGTTTATTCTCTTTAATGTGTTAGCCATGCCTGTAGCTCCAGTTCTGCCACAGTTAAGATATACTGCTTAACTCTATGTAGGCTGACTTCTGTCTCCATATGAGATCCACTCACATCTACTCAAGTATTAGCTGAAGGATTAGTATCTAAATTTGTATTTCTTCCTCTTGGTCAAAAACAGAGCACAGAAGAGCTATTTCTTTTCTAAATCTTGTGAGAATCCTATTCTACACAATTCCAAGTTGTTTAATAACATTGCTTAAATCTTAACGCTGTGATGCTTTTCTGCTTGGAAAGAAACAGTAGAATTTTCTTTAAAGCTGAGGGTTTCTTCAAGGGACATAAGAGTAGCAGACCTTCCTAGCTTTATAGAGAAAAATGCTGTAATTTTCACCAGTACATTGAAAGATATGTGGAAATTATTGTGTACATTTATTTAAACAACTTACGCTAAGTTTATACCTAGCTCTACCTCTTTCTTTTGCTTCTGCAGGGAAGGCTGCCTTATAAAGTGAATCAAGCATGATCTACTGGGGTGAGAACCAAGGGTCCACCTCAGATCTGAACTCTATTTTGTGTCTCCTGTCACTTTACTATGTCCATGAGTCACTGTGTATCGGTTATTCTACTTCTACAATAGAATCATAGAAAACTTTAGGTTGGAAGGGACCTCTGGAGGTCATCTAGACCAACCTTCTGCTCAAAAGAAGACTAACTTCAGTGAAGATAAGTACAGTAATTACCTACATTAGAACGGCTGGAGAGTGATTCAAGATGAGGGAAGGTTCAGCCTTGCTGTTGAACCTCAGAATCCTAAAGCTGAATCCCTTTGTGATCCTGTGATTTCCGTTACTGGGAATAAATTCTCTCTCTTTGTACTCTCCAGTTATGTCTTTATTTTTTATTGTGTGTTCTTGTGGATTTTATCTGTTGACTGCTTTTGGCTATAAGACCTCAAACCAGAGGAATTGGGAGGCAGAGGAGAAGAACACTGGTTCTTAAAAAAAAGTACAGTAATACATCCTTGGATGCTTGTGTTACAGTGACAGTTTAATATGCATGATAAGCATGAAGCTGAGCTGCCAACCAGTCTGTAAGGTCTGTATCAGGTTGGACAATACCGAGTTTACCAGTAACTAAGATTATATTACAATTTGGAAGTCAGTAAACATAGCTCTCGTCTTGGCTACTGACATCCTGCCAACCAGCAATTTTTCTCAGTCACTGGGCATATCAAACTTCATCTATCATACTTGGATTACTAGTAAAGCACTAGGCAATATACCATTAGGAAATAATCATGCGCTGCAAAGATGTCCTACTAAACCTGTTTTGTTTTAAGTTAGTTTTTGCTTTTATTATGATTTTATTTTCTTGAACCCTCTCTCATTTGCTATGGCCAAGGAGGCTACGCACAGAGGATCAGCTTCCTGATCCTGAATCGGCTACATCCCCAGTGGTGATGTTGCCTGGAGCTATTTCAAAATATATATACCCAAGATTGGTATTTCATATATGCATAAAGCAAAGATTGCGATAAGCTATTTCAGTTACCTGCACCTGAAAACAAGGGGTGTCAGCCCCAGAGAAATGCCAGCCACACATTAACAGCTGGAAGCAGAATAGGAGCCACTGTACCAGCTCTAAAATGGATGGGATGGTGTTTCTGCTTTTGGCTGCTCTGACTTCAGGGCCGTGTGACAAGAATAAAGCAAATTGCTGAGGTCCATCCCAAGTTTCCACTGTGAGTCAAATTATTGATTATATGTTTCAAATGGTAAAACTAAAAGCCTCAAGTTAACCACCTGAATCAAAAGATAATTTGGCAGAACCGAGCTGTCTATGTCAGAAATGCTACCAGTGTTTTTTGCTGATGAGCTCAGAACATGCTCTGTGTCAGAGGCAGTGGGCAAGCTGCCCCACACAGTTCTGCAAACTCAGCCTTGGCTTGCAACAGCCCTTATTTCAGTCTCAAGGCTCAACAGAGCAACGCAGTCCTGACCTAACATGTCATCAGCTCTTACTGGCAATATCCTCTTCTGGGGAGTGTGCCAATCACAGTGAATCATTCCATTCAGTGACACTTCTGCATTTGGGAAAGTTATCACCCAGCTGAGACTAAAAAATTAATTCATATATGACATATGCCTCACTGGAACAGCTGAAGCCTGTTTCTTTAGTCTTGCAGTTCCACTTGTCTCTGCCGTGCCTTCCCGTTATGTGTCCCACCAGATTGTCTATCAAGCAGGTTATTTCTGACAAACATTACAGTAGATCTCAGGAATTTGTTAAGATACCAAAGTGCAACTTATTCTGAAAAGTGACTTTGTAAAACAGACTTACGAGTTCTACGTTCATTAAGTCTCAGTAAGTCCCTAAAACACTTGCTTAGATAACAAGTCAAGGGATGGATTTACTCCACCCCCATGGCTATTTCTGCACACTCGGCCTAGATGCTTATAATTATGAAGATGTGCAGACCAAACAGTGCCCCTTATTACAAATGTGAAACCTTCTTACTTTCAGAGGGACTCCAGGGATATGACTGATGGCTTGCTTTGAAAGCAAGGGGATTGCCCTGTTGGCTCTGCAATTGAGATTTATGTAATACATATGTTGATATCATGCAAGTCAAAATAGGCTTCAGCTTGATATCTCCTAGCTTTGTTCCTTCTAGATGGCTAACAGGAAAAAAAGGAAGTAAAATTTGCTTTTGCTGCTAGGTATGTTGCGCGGGTATGATGTGGAATACACTTGGTGAATATATATGGCAAATGGAAAAGCGTGCTGTTTTTATCTTCTCTGTCAAATAAAGCATTTTAGGCCAAGTCTTCAGCTGATGATTAACCAAACTGGAAAGTTTCGTGTCAGGTGAGGAGCTGGCCCTTTAATTTTCCCTTGGTTTTTATAGAGGATCTTGAAAAAGGCCTCAGAAGACTTCTAATGTTAAAGTTGCTTAGCAATACAAACAAATACTCTAGCGTGACCAAGGGTTTCAAGCAAGCTGTGTGTTTCAGCCATACTCCAGTGACCGCTTCCTATCTCCCTGCCTTACAGCACGGGTGTAGCCGACACTGGCCCAACCTGGCTGTTTCTCTTCAATGCCTCTGTGTCCGTCCTGGGGCTTCGGGGTCAGCTCTGTTGAATTCCACCACCATATCTCTCCTTCCACTGAAGAAGCTAAAAATAAAAGCAAATTTTATCAGCTATGTGTTTCATACTTTTGTTAGGGTACCCTGAGAACACAGGGGCACTGCCACCTCCTTGCAAGCAGCTACCAAGGCCCATGGTTTCTCAATCAATGGCACCCTCTGGTGGAAAAGAACAAAGGGAAGATTTTATTGTTGAGAAACAAAATCAGAATAGTTTTCTCTGAGAGCAAAGGTCTGGCCTAAGAGAGGGTGTATCTCTTCAGGCTCCTGCTATTTGTTGCTGGCCTCTCCACAGGAACGTCAAGCCACTGCTGGCAACTGTCCTATCTACTTGGAGGTTCTGCTGTGTTGTCCCCAGTCTTGCTGGTTCTGTAATAATCCCCAAACCAGAACAAGGTCTAATATCTGTTCATTGTGTGCCGCCAAAGACTTCTTGGTTATGGTGGGAACTGATGCATACATATTCAGGCTGAAAACAGATGTCTTCACAGCTAGAGATCTCTGCAAGACTTGAGGTCCAATGTGGAAGGGGTACAGCAATCTCTAGCTTTGGCTGCTGGCTCCCAGAGAAGGACGAATTGCCACATTTCTTTCCCTCCCTAGCGGCACATCAATCATCAGAATCACTAGGACCAAGAGCAGAGCTCTGTAGAGATCATACGTGCCTCATCTCTGTAGAGGTTTCCATACTTCTTTCTCTGACGTACTATGAAACAGCACCAATGGTACTGCCATTGAGGAGCACATGTCGCAGGCAATAAGGAGTTGGGAGAAGGACACAACGCAGGACTAGCCCAGGCTGAGTGCTCAGATTCCTGTGTGAGTATCTCAAGATGCTTATATTGCAGTTTTCGGAGTACAGGGGAAACTGGTAGTTAATGGGTAGAGGGCGCTGACGGAATATTCATCTAAGCATGTTACCTGCTCAAGCAAAAGTGACAGGTAAGCTCCAGCTTAGTGAGTTCTGCACTTGGTAGTACACCCTTGATGTGTGTGGAATTGGAGTAACAGGGCAGGGTCAGGCCAACATAAACCTTTGCTGACATAGCTGTAAAACTTGAGGCTGTGACTGAGGTGTGAGATGCAACAATTATGCCATCTAAACTACTGCGTGAGTGAGCATATACTCAAAACTGGAACTGATCATTTCATTTGGGGTGAAGGATCAGCAAGGAGATCCTTCAGCAAAAATGCAGTTTTGTAGCCTACCACCTCTTTCTAGCGCACCCCGAGAGTGCTCCTAATGTGATATATGAGCCAGCGTAGGTCTGGCCTAACAGCCTGAGTTAACTCTTCAGGACTGACATTTCACAGGTGGCTGCAAAATGATGAGCAGTAGCCTAGAATATGGGTTGGACTTCAAAGCCACACTTTAAATTGCTTCCTTTTTTTTTTTTCCCCTCACTGATTATTTTGCATTATATCTGAGATCAGTCAGAGAGAAGAGAAAGACTTTGAGCAGGAGACTAAAGTAACACATGACAGAACTGTTCGATGTTTGAATGTCTGGGGGATTTAATCCCTTATCTCTGATGCCAGCTGGGGAGAATGAAAGACTTTTCTTGGCATCGGATGAAAATTAAAACATCACTTGTAAGAAGTAATGGTCCAACTGAAAGAGGTTCAGAGGTTCAGCTTGAGGTTTGGCTTTGATTAAGTATCCAGAAATAACAATGCCTCTTTAAATGATCTGAACCACTTGGGAATGAATGGAGGAGGGAGGGTACCCCATTTCTCAAGCAATTTCTGCTGTTCCCTGGGCTTTTATAACCAGAAAATAGGATAGCTAAATGTTGCCACTTTTGCTTCCTTTCTTGTCAGAAATCATTCCGAGAAGCTCTTATTATTCTTAATGGACTTGGAGCAGAACTGTAAAACAGTTAAAATTGTGAACTGAACTTTTCTGAATTTCTAGCAAGGTTTGGGTTCTGTGAGGGTCACTGTTTGGTTTATCGTTTATCTTATTCAAACATTTGTCCTTGCCTAAATGCCCAGTGATCCGTTTTACTTTCAGTGCCACTGCATGCAGTCAGGCACAGTTCCCAGCCATCTTCTCTCCCTGATCTATCCTCTCATTCTTCCCTGAGCTGTGCAGAACTCACTGGGTTTCGTTCACACAGGTGTTATCATGACATTTCAGCCCACTAGGGCCAAAATCATCCCATATGTAACTTTGAGGGAAAGGGACAAAACGGCCACAGAAGAAGGGCTGACCCTTTTTGTATCACATGATTTTGTAACCTGTTGAGATTTGCTTTTGTTACCATCCGTGTAAAAGAGCTGTACTTTGAAGCTGAAGCAACAAACAACATTCAATGTCACTGGTTTGGTGGCTCATTAACCTGGGACAAATCTGGACAGGGAGCCTAGAGCTTGAGGGTGCTGTAGGCCACAATCCCAGCATTACCTCCTGAGTCTTCCCTTTCTCCTCCACGCACATTTGTATAGTTTCCAACCTGAGACATCCCCACCACTTCCTGCAGGCTAACCCTGTGCTATGGTGTGATAAATCCTGCCTGTGCGATCACAAAAAAAGAATTAAAAATATGGATTGTGACAGGTGGTCCCCAAACCACAAGCCAGTGAAGATAACGCCAGTTCCACAGTCAATGTATGAGTGGCACATGGCCTGCCAGCGAATTCAAAGCAACGATAAGTTGCTGATGGCATATAAGGTTTCTCTTAAGTGTCAGAGCAATTGCAGAACTGCCAAGTAGATCACAACTTGAATCTGCAGAATGTAAGAGAGTGTCAAGAGAGACAATCACATGAGACATCCAAGTAATTTCAGGAAAGAAACAAGCAGTAACCAGAAAGCACTATGAAGACACATACCAAGAAATGGAAGAATGAAGCTTGCAATGGACATCTCCTAAAACAATATTTAATCTAAATTTAAGTCCCAGTACAGTGCCCATAATCTAAATACAGCACTGGGATTGAACTGTTCTAGGTTTCTTGTCTGGCAAATTCTACTGAAAAAACATTGGTGACATGGTGTTTTTCAAGGCATTGACTCCTTGCTGTTTTGCATATTTTCTATCTGTCTGTCTTCTTTTCACTGGGGCTGAATGAAATCTGGGATGTATGGCTAGGGGGGCCCAAAACTCCATTTACTAAATCTCCTTGCTCCCATAGAAATATAAAAAAGGAAAGAGACTTAGAAAGTCACCTACCTTCTCCCATCTTCTTCTCTCAATGTAACTATCAAGGATGGGCTGCGACATTAAATCATCTAATGATTTTCTTCTCTTTATTTTCAAGGTCTCATGTGATAGGGTTTGTACCACTGTTCTCAGGGGAAGCACAACCAGACTTTCAACATACCATGTTATGGTATCACCGTGACATAACCTTATCCTAACTGTCTGCTTGCCCATCTCTTTGAATCTTCCCTGCTGACTCCTTATTCTCTTTCCTATCAAGCATATGGTTCTTTTCTTCATTTTCAGCATCTTCACAGCCTTTCCTGAACCTATCTCCAAAATCTTCATGACCAGCCTTCACCTATTCTACCATCTCCCATTTGCTAGGAAAATGTTTGTTACAATTCCTGACTAGTCTACAGCCACCAGCTTGTTAAAGCCTCCAGCTTGTCAAAACTACAGTAAAGTTCCTACATTCTTCCGCCCTTTCCATTTTCTCATTTGAGAGGAGGTCCTTGTAAATACTCACAAAGCTAGCTCCTCCTCAAAGTCAAGCTCTGCTGTGATGGCCCACAATAATTGACAACTGTAGCTCACAAGTAAGCTGAACTCACCGCTGACCAGTGATCTCACTATTTCATTGTCCTTCCCCTCAGAGAGAATTGATTTCATGCCTTACATGAAGACTATTAGCAACCTAGGGCAGAAACCATCTTTGTACTATTTTATATAGCACCTAGTACAGTTTCCTTGATTGAGAGTTATGTAACACACACTCAGAAGGAAATACAAATGAAATTGCGGTTCCACAACCTAACGTGATCATCCACCAGGACACATTCCTGACCATGCACTGATGAGCCCAAGATCTGTAAAGATCTGTAAAGATCCTGAGTTAAGCTTATGAAGCATGATTCAAATTGTCACTTCTCCGTGACTTGATTTCAGTTCAGATATAAATGCCAAGCTTTTCATAGCAGTTTTTTATATTTATGCGGAAAATGCCACACCCCTGCTACTGCAGAAATATTCAACAGAAAATAGTAAGAGCCCAAGGGGTCAAATATTGATTTAATATGGAGCTGGAGAGTCTAAGAGCAGGATTTCCTGTGAGATTTCCAGCATTTCAGATTTCTAATCCCTCTGTGAACTCCGAAGCAGTTGGATTTGAAAAAAAAAACAAAAAACCTTATAACTAAATAAATAAAAAATAACCAGACTTGTCTGAACTCCAAAAGTATTGTGATTTGAGCTGGCAAGGAAATTTTGGGTTAACTCTTACGGCATTTGGTTCTTAGGATCAATCTGCAACAATAGCGATGTTCAGTACTGCCTGGGCCTGGTCTTTAGAGAGCCTGAGCTCCTGCAGTTCTGCCTGACTTCCAGTGAAGCTATAGGGACTCGTGCCCTCTTGAAAATCAGGCCTATTGTGTATGAGCAATCAAAAGCAATCAAGCTGAACAACCATTCAGAAGGTACACTCAGTAAATCACCATCTCAATAGGTTCTGCCATTCTCTTTTCTAGTAATCTTGTAAAAGGTGGTCGGTCTTTTTAGGTGACAAGGGCCACTAGGCTGTCCAGACTTTTTCTGAGGGTGGGGATTCATTAAAGAGCAAAGAGTCCAGTATGAAAGACATTAACACCTAATTTCCTCCCTCAAAAGAATTGTCTTGTGGTAGAGGAGTGCAGAAATGAGGTTGGCTTTTCAGTAAACTAGATGAGTAGCCAGAAGAGGGACAGAAGAAAAGTCACCAGGAGTAGAGAGGCTCCGAAATACTAAATCAAGGGAAATTTAACAGCTATATTTTTACCGAAGACTTGAAAATTGCAGATGCAGTCAAAAAATAATGCCCCAAAGAAAGAACTAGTGGTGTTTAATCCCTTGATATAGGCCACCTCTGTCCTATTCCGTTTATTGAGGAGGAAGAACAACAGTACTCATGGGATTTAATATTTCCTGGTCTATTCTGTTTTTAAAGACATGGCAACTTAGAAAATTAGAATTTCAAAAGTAGGCTTAGTTTAGCTTGTGGTGAATAGGCAACTCATTGCACCTGAGTCACCTAACTGCCCCTTTGGGACTGTTTTCATGCATCTCTCTAAAAACAGATCCCTAAGATGCTGGTGTTGTTTTCTGTTTTTTTTTTTTTTTTGGAAAATTTGTGAACATTTCTGAATTTGAAATTCAGTAAATTCAGTTAAATTTTCAACTCATTTTAAAAGGACAAAAGCTAAACTGCCTAAAAAAAAAAAAAAAAGGAAATCGGAGAGCTCTCCAGTCCAAAGGAGTATTGGTCACTCCAAACCAGCACCCCATGTTCCTAATGTTCTACAGTGCCAGCCCCAACATCCTTATGTCATTCTGATGAAGTAAAGTCACGCACCAGCAGGACGCTGCCCACATTGAGCAAACATCACTAAAGCAAGCCAACAGGCTTCTAATAAGCAATAATTGTTGCTATATAAAACATGGAAGAGACTGTGTCCCTTCCTAAACTAATAAGCTTTCAAGTCTGCTCCTTTTCTTCTGCAGAGGCAGGATACATTTTTACAGATACTAACATTGTTGATTCCCTAGTCTGCCTTCACCTAAAACCTGACCAAAGCATTTACAAGAACAGATGAAGTCATGCAAATTCGTATTTTCTGATAACATAAGGAGAGCTTGGTCCCGTACCCACTGAGCAGCAAGGAGAGGCCAAAGAAAATCTGACATGAAGATCAGACACTGCTGCTTTTGCTTCTTCATTATATTAAACACTCAAGTAATGATTAGCTTCTCCTGTAGCTTCCTCATTACTGTGGCAGAGGGTGGATTTTGCTAAGTAACTGTCCACAGCATGCCTTCTGGTGCCGTGATAACACCCCTTCACTAATCAACCTCTGATAACGATGTGCTGTGAAAGCTGTGTGCTAACCTGTCACCTGGCCTCCTGGCTCTATCCTGAATTACTGTCTTTTGTTTGCCTACATGCTTCACTCCCTTGAATTATAACATAATAAAGCAATGCCATGGTAATTACTAATAAAGGGATATTTGTAAAAGGACCAATCTTCAGTTAGCAAGCCATTGCCGTGGGGGCCTGCCCATCTGTGTGGCATAGCGCCATAGTTAGAAGACTGCTCTGTAGGACTCTCTAAGGAGCACCAGCATAAGTGTCCGGAGCTGCTCCAGCCAGCTGTTACACTACCGTGAGTAGAGAATCAGGTCTCAACAGCTCAGCGAGAACAGAACTGCTCCTGGGTATGAGAACACCGAGACGGCTTTGCTTTTCTGTGCCATGAGGCATACGGTTTGCGCACAGAAATTTCCCAGAGAAACTTGCCCAGCAAGCTCCAGTTGCTATCTGGTGGGTCCCTCCTCTCCACCCCGTTGCCTTGGGCAGCCAGTCCCTGTCTTTCCCTCTCAGTCACGATCACGCAACTTCCCCGAGTCTTGGCTCCTACAGTGATTCTTCTGCCGTTAGTCCCTTTCTCCCTCTTCCCCCAAACTCCTCATCCACACGGAGTTTGCACTCGCCTTCCGATGCTTCTCGGCTCGGTCTTCCTCGCCAGGCTCCTCATTCACTCCCCCACCATCCCCCTCACCGCTGTATGTTTCCTTCTCCCTGCTCTGCTTTCCTGCTTTTTCTCTCCCCACAGGCCTTCCTCGTCTCCTTGGCAGATCTGATCTCCCTGTTTCTTCACCCGCTGCCCTTCTTCAAGCCTCTCTCAATTAGATATTCACACTGAACTTGCTCCTCTCTTAAGCTGAGCTTTCTGTGTGCACGAAGGTGCACGGGGAGATCACGGAGAAGGAGGCTGCTACATGTTCAGTGGTTAAGCAGAGCCCTTCATTCTCCAAGGCTCCCCAGCCAGCACCTTATAGCCTTGGGTGCTGCAGCGTTCAGAGGAACAATGAGTTGCAGAGGGGGGCCTGCCTTGCAGCCAACTGCTGGAGGCAGGTAGCACTGATGATGGACATCAAGCATGGTAAAAATAAAGTATGTGTATCTGCAGATACGCATTACGCCCTGTGCCTGGCTATCTATCATAGAATATTTGCATAATTTCTCATACGCAGTATTTACTCAACAGCCATGCTCATGACATGCAAAGAACTATGTTGCTGTAGGGCATCAAAGACACTTCCCAGCGTCCTTGAACAGGACCAAGTGGGAGGGTTAGCTGTTGGTAGGATTCTCAGGGGCACTCTGGCAAAGATATCTGACACCGCTGCGAGACAGCTGCTAATAGACAATGTTCTTATTGTGCCTCCTACATTCCCCTGTATTTATTTATGGCCCAATCCTGCCAGGTGCCAGCAACCCACAGAGTGCTGACTGACCTGGCGTCAGTGGAAGGTAACGTACACCACATCAGGAGAGATGTGATCAGCAGCTTGCAGGATGCAACCGCTCGACTGTGTGCTCTCATTAGCAGAGAGGAATTAGTCCTTCCCTTGTTTCTTGTTCTGAATTGAGAGTTCGGTTAGTGCCTAAAAAATGATAAGAATATACCTGAAATCTGGTGATAGTTCAACCTTCAACAATGTAGGAGATTATAAAATACTGATGCTGAACAATGATACCACGGGGAAGGCAAAGCAGCTGCAAATTAGGAAGTCTTCAGTTTGTACTTTCTGCTTGGAATAACAGGAATTTTTAATCATCTTGCTGCCCACATAAAATTCACAAGGGGGAACGCACATTTCCCTAAATAAGAGAAACAACTCTCACATGAAAAAAAAAGACTTCTCTCTAAGGGCTATTTCCATGGTAACTTCTAAATTCAAAGCTCAAGCTGTTTTGGCTGTAGGGATACTCAGAAAAGGTAACAAGACTGTTTGTTGTTGTTGGTAATAATGGGAAACCATCATCTCTGCCTTTTCATGCAAAATAGGCTGGATTGTTTTTGTTTAAAACTTCCCCCAAACCGGCAAAGAACAAGCATGACAAATTTTACCCTGGAAGGTGAAAGACTGAGAAAGCTGAGAGTGACTGAACATAACGAATTAGAATAGAAACGTATTCATGATTTACCCTAGTAGTTCACAGTCAGCTCCCAATCTATCCATGTAGTCCTTTTTATACCCTCAAAACTCAAAGTGGGCCACATATTTTGTAGGGATATACATTTTTTTCAACACAAATAAATGAATCTGTTTCTGCAGCAGTTAAGTGGGCATCAGAGCACAGACACCAGTCTAAAACCACGTGAAGACGAGAGATTTTGGAACAGGACACAGACGCCCTCTGGAACACACACAAGCACACACACAGAGGGAACGGGAACTGGAATGGGAACTAGGCTGCAGTTTTCAAGAGTTCATCCCTGCTAAGTGAGGTAATGTAATCCTATGCACGAAGAAAAAAATATATGACCACATTGTTACAGATAGCATAGAGAGGAATGATGAACTGGCAACCTTCATTCACAGTGGTAATGCAATAAACAAGTCTTGGTATTTCCTAGCATTTGAATAACTGACGGTTTCTTAATATTCTTTTAATGCAGAAGACGGAAGGAAGGAAGCGTATCCAGTTATCTTTACTGAAGTATATTTTGTTATGATGAACTCTGCAAAGTGCTAAGCAAAGCCCTTCTGAGATTGTTTTTTCCATAACAATAAAGCTAGTAGTTAGTTTGGCCTAATATTGCTGAGGTTGAGCATGTGAATAAACTAGAGACTTAAGGCAAATAAAGCTTTGGGCTTAAAGTATGACTTCTCTACTGTAAGAGTCCACTCAAAGATAGCACATTACTCATCTCTGGCTGTCTTTTAAAGGGTGTTGGGGCTGCTTAGTGCTTTCAAGATCACGCTCGGTGATTTATGGGACTATGCAATCAATCCTATGCAAATCAGTCAGCCTTCTGCTTGCAGAGGTGAAAGGCAGCAGGACTGAATGTGTATCTCTGTTCGCTAAGCAGCAGGTGGAAAGGTTTCTAGTTATACAGAACTCTAAACAGAGATTTCATTCAATGTTTCTGAAACTAGGGATCTGTCTAGCCACGTTTGCCAAAGAGCCAATTAAAAAGGGATGCATGAAAGGTGACTGACTGGCAAAGGTGATGGGCACTGTTGTCTTATCGGCAGGTTGGAAATAAGACTCAACTGAACCTTTGAAATCGTTAATAAGGCACAAATATGCATGCTGTTGTCTAATATTATAACTAGAATTATCAGAAGGGAGAAAATTTTGTGCAAACGTTTCTAAAAATTGGCACCATTGGACAGCCTCCCTATGTAATCAAGGGCAACTCCCAAAAAACTCAGTGGGAACTAGCTTTCCTCTACGTTAAGTAACACGTTCCGGAGTCTTACAGCAACTTGTGAACAGCGCTACAGATTATCAAGATACTGGTCCAAAAGATGTTGCCATAACTCCCCGCTTTTCAAAGTGGTCGATTAGCAAAAATTTTCTTCCTTACTGCAGTTAAGACCAGGCTTAAGCATGCTTCAGACACGGATCCTGTCTATATAGCAAGTAGTTAGACTTGTAAGGGGGCTACAAAAAAATGCATGGTCTGTTTTTACTTATAGTTCAAAGATGAAGAGGTCACTGCCACTTCTGTCCTGGTATGGGGTCTTTGTAACACAGTAGGATTTTCCTGCATGGGAGAAACTTTTAATTTCTTAGAATAGGAATTTTGTCCCCTGAAAGATGCTTTTGAATTCATGGGTTGCCTGGCTAAGTTTAGGGAAAGCAGAACAGCAGAAGACCCTTTACAGTTTCCAGCCTAGGGGCTTTTAACCATGCGGATGGAAATCAGACCAGCTTGGAGCTTTCTCAGTTAATTTCTCCTACCTTTGTGGAGGAAAATCGAGTTCTGTGTATTGACCCTGTTGATTAGCCATTGTTAATCAAGGTAGAAGTGCCTGATGCTCCATCCTTTTTTCCAAATGCCCTTGTAGTAACTGGTACCAATCACACAGGAGAGCCCTGTGGAAGCCAGCTGGAAGGAGGAGGCTCTGCCCTGCCGCGGGGCAGCCACGGGCTTTGCGTGGCCCAGGCCACGGGTGGGCTGGCTCTGCCCGGGTGGGCAGCAGTGCCTGGCTGCGGGGGGCAGCCAGGCCATCTCCCGCACAGCCCGGGGCCGCTCTCCGCAGGGATGCTGGGGAGGGGAAGGAAGGTGGGCTGGAGTAGCTGCAAACGGTTTGGAATTGGCAAGTCCTTTGGGGCTGGAGGCAAAAGGGATTAGAGGCGGCCCGGGAGATAAAAGCTCCTGAACAAGGAGCTGAGGCAGCACTTCAGTGGGCAGCTGCTGGGGGGCCTCGGCTATGAGCTCTGGGGCGGCTGTCATGGCCAGAGGGCTCCTCATGGTGCTGCTGCTTGCGGCCCTGCAGGGCAGCCCAGGCTGGGCTGGCGAGTACTGCCACGGCGGGGCCGGCAGCCCACAGGACAGCGGCGGTGGCTTCCAGTGCCCCGAGCGCCATGATGGCCCCGAGGCTGCGTTCTGCTGCGGCTCTTGCCGCTTGCGCTACTGCTGCGCCTCCCGCGCGGCCCGCCTCGACCAGGGCCTGTGCCCGGGCACCCTGCCGCCGCCCGGCCCCCGGCCTCCCGCCCCAGGTAAGGCCCTGTGGCGGCGGGGAGGGAGATGGGATGTGCTTCCTTCCTTGCCCTCCCTAGAGCGGCCTGCCCTGGGCCACATCAGCCCCATCATTGGTCCTCCGCGTTGCAGCCCTGCCGAGCTCCCAGGCTGTTCCTGCCAGGGGAACGACCTGGAAAGGGGGAATGACCTGGGGGTTTCACCCAAACTTTCAGCTGTGCTTTTAGAATAGCCTCCAAGCTACTAACAGACTAATATAGTAACACCTCTGGTATTTATAAAACCCCAGGTGGAGCATGTGTGTTGCTAACCTGTTTTGACTGTTATTGGATGTGGGTGCCCATAAGGAATGGATTTGACTTAATTTCTGGATTGTAACAGCGCTGGTAGCTCTCAAACCTAGATTGCATGGGCAACCCTATGGCAGTTCAGGTACTAACTGTGTGCTCTAAGTCAGTTACAAGCCTGGATTTCTGTTTTCATGCACAAGGGAACAGTAGCTGCGATATACTCGAGTATCGGAAGAGCTCCTGAACGGGTATAAACGGCAGATGCCATAGGACTGACTGGCCGGTCTGACAGCCTCTAGGCTTTTGCCAGTGAGTGTGCCATTTCTTGGGCTTGCTGCTCTCCTGCAGCAAGATAAGAGCTCAGAGTAAGATAAACTGCCCCGGCTTGCTCCCTGGTGCATGTGCATGCCTTATGGAATGAAACCACAGAATCTAACCTAGGATACTGCTGTAAGTGATGGTTGACTAACATAACTCTTCCTTTTTTAGTGCCCGTGTACCTGCCATTCCTTCTGGTTGGATCTGTATTTGTGGCATTTGTTGTTGGTGGCATCTTTGTTGGAATTTGCTGCTGCAAATGCTTAAAATCCCAGGGCGAGGAGCAGCAAAGGGGACTTGCACCTGGCCAGACCTGGCTACTAGAACCTGATCTTCCTTCTCGGCTCCCCAGTTCTAGTTGTGCCACCAGAAGCTCCCTGGGTAGCAGTCCTCAGATGAGCCACACCTGCATGAATCCTTCTCCATCCCTTCCTGTCATTAGGTTCACTGAAGATGCTCTATTCTTAAATGCTCCGCCTACCAGTGGCAGATTCTTGCACCCTTCACACACTGGCCATGGCATACCAGCTGATCACACTGCAGTGACTCCAGCATCCTTCCTGAAAAGGACAGTTTATGGACACAGTGCTAATGCATCCACTATTAGCGCAGCACATGGGGACCAGAAGATGTACTTGGGAGTTTCATGTTTGAGAAGATGACACCTCAGCATGCAGCCTGAAACGAGGAGTAGTAAATGTTTGAAACTCTTAGTACGTGCAGAAATCTTGGCTCTTTATAGGTCTGAAGATAAAGGGATTCTTGTTTTAAATTCTTGTTTTTAACCTGTGTGATTAATGCTATTGAAAAGGGCTAGATTCTGCAGATCTTAAACCCGTTCAAGGAACCACTGTAACTGCAGAAATGAGTTTCACCCTTCCCTGGTTCCTTTAAACCTGCCACACCATGCTTTAGGGAACACATCAGAGGACTCGGTTTGAATTTCTGTGTCACTTCTGTCACTTCCCAGCCCACTCTGTTAGAATAGGGAGGCACTTTAGTGGAGTTATTAACTGCGGATCCTCAACAGCCTGTAAAGCAGGGGAAGACTTGTACTTGTCTACGCATCTCTACCAGTAAACTGATGCAAAATGGTAAAACATTGTCAGTGATTTTCCTGCTCAGATGAACAGGTCCCTGATGAACTATCAGTTAAGTGGTGCTGCTAAAGGAACAACTAGCTCTAAACTCTGTAAAATGCACTTTGTGTATAGATAGTGGGGAAGGCAATAAAACAGTGTACGTGTTGCTTCCTCTTCTACAGTGGCTTAGTAGATTTTTTTAAAAGCTTCATTTACATAATTAGATCAACTGGATGAAGAAGTACAGGGGAAGGTAAGAACAAAATGTGATTCTAATCACAATTCTTTGTTTTCTGAGAACATACTGGAAAAGCTTATCTACTTTGGCTTAACTACTTGCTAAGATGCATGCTGGCTGACTGCAGCCATCCCCTTCACAGCAGGACGCTGACAGGAAGAAGTTGTCAAAAAGATACTACTCGCTTCTGGAGTGTTTTAACACTTCCTTCCAGACCGAAACCCGAGTGATTATATTGTAAAGGCATGTTAAAAGGACTCCACAGGTGTTACCAGCAGGAGCAGAGGCCAAGGATTAAAATCTTATGTGTACAAGAAACAAATGCGAAAGTCTCTGTTAGTACTGCCTATTAAACAGAAAACTGGTACAACAGAGTCTTGGAAACCCTTCCAAATCAATGGGACTAATATACTTTGCAAACAAACTTATGAGCTTAGACAACTTTATAAATATTTCATGCTGTAGACTACTACATCTTAATTCTGCTGTGCAGTATGTTCTGCTGAAATGCTAATAAGCACGTGTATACGCTAGTGCCCTAGGTTGTCGGGCTAAGCTGACTATATTTGGATAAATTCCTCGCTTTCTCATGGGTGTAAATCAGAAATTTAATAGAACTTGGCTAACCTAGGGTTGTCACTTACGTTCACTAGGCCAATTCCTCTTAAAATTGAAATTGGAATACGGGCATGAGAACAGAATACACTTAAAAATAAAAGCTTCCAAAAATACTCAATCTCAAACGCTGTACTTTTTTTGGTACTGAAAAGTAACAAAAGCCAAAGCTTCTCGAAAAATATCAGCTTGAACTTTAAGTAAGTGAAAGGTGATTGGGATTTATTGGTAATTATGCCAATAAGCAGCACTTCAGTAGGACTGCTGGTTTTCAAAGTTAGATTTCAAATCCGCATTGCTGAAAGCACCCTAGAAAATGGCTTCCTTTTTGTAAAGCGACTGTTGTGTTTGCAGTTGACTTAAACTAATCCATTCAGCTACAGTTTTTCTATCTGGTTAGCATCCAATTTTGGTAGTACATAATGACAGAGACTGCAGCCAGTTCAGAGACAAATGAACAAAAGATACCCTTTTCCTGATGTTGTCTGTGCTGGAAAATATCTAAGAGGCATTCACATCACGTTTATGCTGTTAGGAAGATATATTTTATGCTAGGTAGACTCAGGCATTAGAAATGGAAAAAATATATATATTTTTAAAAAAGTCGATCTCTCCTTTAGTAAAACAAGATTGTTCTCTACTATAGATTTTCTGAACTAGAAAGGCAAGGGAATATGTGACCTGGCAGCCAGTATATCGAAGCCTCAATCTGTAGCGTTTATAGAACTCCTATCAACTTATCAGAAGTGGAAATCTCTCCAGGAGGCAGCTTCAGGATAAGGCTTTAAATTAAATAAGAGATCAGACAAATAAGCTTCCTGATACTATAAAACGGATAAGGGCCAAGAGGTTCATGCATGACCATGAAGAATTAAAACGCAAATGTCGATCAGAATTGAGGAACAGAAAAGCTAAATGATTTTGTGAATACTGCCCAATCTTTCTGTGGTTAGGACCAGCACAGTGTTTGGAGTCAGCACACCTTCATTTCCCCTATATATTTTTTTATGTTCCACAACTGGAAAATTGAGACAGAAAGCCAAAGTAGCCTCACTGAGGAGACACTCACTGGCAAAGGTAGTATTGCGACGCAGGAGTTCCTGGATTGCTATCATATCACAGCATTTTCTGTATGGTTAAGACCAATGTTTACTGCAACACAGCCAGGTCGGCTGTTCCAAGGGGTTGTTTTGTTTCCCTTTCCCAAGATGAGCTCTCGAGAAGTAACCAATTTCTTGCACTCCAAGTCTGAAGAGACATTTTTTAAAGAACAATTGGCTTAACATCTTCCATCAAGCACCATTGTAAACTTGGATTATCTTAGTCTCACTTAGCATCTATATTAAAATCAGATCAGCTCATGTGGGGATTGGGGAAAAAGCACAGAGTATCTCTTATGTAAATTCTATCCCTTTACTAATTTGAGGGGCCTTGCCACTGAGTTTAGCACATCTTTAGATAGATGAGATATGTTCATGCTAATTCCTTTTCCCTCCCTAAACCGCTCTTTTTGGTGCAAGCTAAAGAAGTACTTAGCAGAGCCTAATAGTCTACTTACCACCTATTGTACTAGGTGCTTTGCTTTGTTTGCCTAATGATGCTCCAACCCCACTTCTCTCAACTTCTAATTAAGAAATGATTTACACTCTTTGCTCCTTAATCCTCAGTAATGACACAGGTGATCTGAATTGTCCTTAGTGTATTCTTTCTGGATTTACGAAGAACTTCATAAGAATTAAAAAGGTGGAGATCAGGGCTTTAGTCCTCAAAACTGTACAACAATACTTGCAGAATGGTGTCCATGTGGTTTCTTACAGGTTTTGCACATGGAACTGCGTGTGGTCTAATTCTTTGCCTCGGTTTGAACGGTAGTTTTAATTTTCTCTAGCTTCAATGTTCTTAATTGGTCTAAGATAAACCAAAATGCATTTTTTTGTTCAGATTTTTTGGACGTGTTTAATAAGTCTATAGTAGGGCAGGTCTGTATGTTGCATATAACTGTCTCTCCACTATATTCCTGTTGTACTCCTTTTTGTGGCACTGAATCAATATACAGCCCTGACCAATCGATTCTGTGCTACTAGAAAATAAAAACAAAGTAACTTAAAGAACTTCTGTTTTTAACACTATAAAGCCATGACTTTAAAGTACTGAATTAAAAAAAAAAAAACTTTCTGAATAGGTAAGCAGCTCCAGTTTACCCTCGGAGAAAACTAAGGCACAGAGAAGTTATTCAAGGTTTTTCCCTGTTTCATTATTCACCTCTTTCAAGGCCACGCAGCATATTGGGAGAACTGTGAAGACATTCCGGCAATCCTGGCTCCACAACTTAGATGTGCCCGCTATTGATACTGACAGGATAATGAATTTCTTTGGGTAGGAATAATGGTTGATATTTGCCTTGCATTAAGTGATAGATTCACATTTATTCAGTATAGCTGCACTTCTTTAAATGTAAAAACAGGAGAGTTGGATGTTACTGATGCTGCGTGTTTCTCTTTGTGTTTATGCCTATTGCTTCCCAAAGATCTGCAACAATTCATTTCAATCAAGTCAATTCAAGTATGAGCTGAAACAAGAACCCCCCTCTATTCTTCAAGCAGAGCTACACTGATTTGCTCTTCTTCATCCTGGCAAACGGATCAAAAGCGTCAGAATGCAAAAGCCCATCAAACCTACTGAGGTCCCTATGAGATCTCAAACCAAGGGGTAGCTTTCTTCATATGGAAGCTGTATTATTTCTTTAGGCCCTTTCTACAAGAAAGTGAAGCTACTTAAAATGAAAGCTCAAAGTTGTAGTGAAAGTGGTATATATTTATATTGACTTGATGCTGTTTTGATTGCCCTTATACCACCGCTTTATACTGTATTGTGCCTGCATCTTAATTAAACTAGTAGAACAGATAGTGTTTAAACAAAACCTCACCTCGCTGGGAAGCGTCTGTTGGCATCTCAGTATCTTTATATAAAGGGTGAAGGAGGTTCGTAGGGCCAAATGAGACTGGATGTTGTTAACGCAACAAGCCGAGGACCACTTTAGCCTCTCAAGAAAAGGGACATGGAGGGGCAGATGTGATCTTGACTGAATGCCTGTGTCTGCACAGCCACTACCGTTAACATCTGACATGCGAGTGAAAGTGCTGCACCAGACATTGCAAATACGGACGAAGGGGGACAGTTGCAATCTCTCTTCCAGTAAACCTATGCCTGCCCAGGAAAAAAACCCCTTCCCTCTAGGGCTTTAGAGAAATGCCACGTGTATCTGTAAATGAGCACCCTTGCCAGTACACTTTCTGTTTGTTCTCTAAATTAAATAAGCTCTCTTGAGCAGGAGCACCCTGGGAGGTTTCAAATTGCGCAAAGTGCTGCCAGATTGCTACCTTCCCTTTGAAGCATGATGACTAGCATAGTTGCCCAGTTGCTGACTTCCACGCCTCATCCCTCTTACTGTGAAATGAGGCAGTCATTGCTTAACCAAAAATAAAGGAGAGCAGCCTGGCAGTTCTGGGTACAGAAGCAGAAGGAAACTGGGAATGTTTTTTCTTTCCTAGGAAATATGGTACAAAGCTCCATATGCTGGCCTGTTTGCCTACATGTCTGATGCCTGCCTGCATGCTTTCTTGTTGATCTGCGCTTGGATTTTGCTGGTATGAATTTTTTCTCCTAAGTCCTTAACAGTCATTATTTCAGTGGAAAAGATTTCCATGGAGACCTCGTTTAACGGGACTGCCATCTCCTGTTTATGAGAGGCAGGGATGGATTTGTTGGGGCCAAGGAGAGCTCCATCCTGTCCGCCTCTTGCGCTCATTTAACACCACTGAACAGAGCATAAATATTTGGCAGAGGAGAACACCAGGCAGCACCAAGGCTGCACCTCACCCTGAGCAAGATAATAGCATTTTATCGTGCCGCACCAACCTGGTATTCACGATATCCCTTCTGCTGACAGGTATCACCTGACATGGCTCTGGTCTGTAATGTCACAGCCTTTTGTGTTTGTGAGGAAATGCATTCTGACAGCTTTGTATCTTAGGGAACTCTCTCCCTCCATTGCCCCACCAGCTGCTAGCCTCAAAGCAGAGCTTTTCTTAGAACGAGCAGATGCAAACAAAGCTATGCATAGGCATGGACAAGGCTTCACGGACCAGAACGAGGGCCAGGTGTATGAGGGCAGATCTTGCTGCTGTAACAATAAAGTCTGTTAATTGGTGACATCTGATACAGTTGTATAAGTACTACACAAAGGAATGGATAGAGACTAACATCTGAACAAACGGGAGACAGTTTCCTATCAAAAATCATGGTGGACATTAGCACTTTTCCCCGATATTGGGGAGTATGTGTGGCAAACATGACAAGGATCACAACCCAGGTCATTGATACTAGTGATTATCTTTCTACTGTTTGAACTACTACTTATTTCAGTCCCTGCTTGTTCAAAGCACCAAGACTACTGCTTTCATGGATGAATGACATGCCTCAGTATGAGACTTACGCACACACAGATGAAAATATAGTATATTCTGCTAGTCCTGTTTTCCAATTTGTTCTTCCCGAATTTTATCTGACAAGGTAACAACGGGTTTGTCAGGCGCTATGGACGATGAAGTTTTGAATCCTGTACTCCATCTTTACACTTTATTCATATAGACTCTGTCAGAGCCAAAGAAACTTGGTTCTGGACCTTGCTAGAGCTGGCACTACACCAGACCGGGCCCTTGCCTGTAGGTGCTCAGGCAACGCCAGCTCTGGCAGCATTTTACAGACACACGCATATTGCTACTCTGAACTGACAAAGCACTTCTAGCACACGCACAGCTGTACTGACAAACATAAACTTTGTACCAGTAAAATTACTTCTAAGAACAAACCAAGCTCTAGAACAGCTACATAGGATATTTTCTTTTTACATCTCCATAAGGGAATATAATTGCTTGTGAGGGCACTCAGATACCATCATGATTTTGAATGATACAAAAATGTCAGAAGTCCATAATGCAGATAGATAGTAAAAGAGAGAAGCATGTCCTTTATCAGTGTCATGGATTGCAGCTGGATTTCTTCTTAATTTTTCTGGGCTCTTTAGTCAAGGGAATAGCTGATTGAAATGCATTCTGAGCATATTCATCACAGTTCACTCTCCTGTGGTAAACAAAACAGTACAATCACATGTATCTCGTTTCCTTGTGTCTCCAGGATATACAGAACGACCAGACTCTACAGCACCATGCTAGATGGTGGAGCTCTTCTTAAACGGGTCAGGTCTTTTTGACAGTCAGGCTCACCGTTTGATTTTTTTTTTCTTCTTTCTGTTCTCCCATCTCCTGAATTTGAATAGCACATTTCAGTAAGGATCTTGAGCTGCCTATTAAGTAAAGACAATGCATATGTTTCCATTGGAAGAACTTGAGACTCTTTATATAGGCTCCTGGCCTACTCATTAAGAAAGCTATTCCAAAGTCTTTCCAGCTCCAACTGCTGTGACTCTATCATATCAGAGGCTTGGAGACAAGTGAAGATAAAAAGAAAGATCGATTTAGAAACCAGTTCTTACTATTTTCCGTGAAATCTCTCTACTCCATAGACTGAAAAAATGAACCTGTTAAATTTATTCCTGTCTCTCTTAAAAAATAATCTGTAGATAAAAGTAAAGACATTTTCTGTAAGGTTTCAGGGACAACTTTCGATTAAACAGTAAACAAGGTTTTCTTAATTTCCCTGTGTATTTCACTCACATTCCCTAACTACCAAATTAATCTCTCTCCTGAAGATTTATCTTTCTCGTCTGCCATGCAATTGCAATAACAAAAAGGAAGGAAGAGAGGTGAGAGAGCAAGAAGTGGCGCATGGAAGAATACGCATCAGACTCCTCCAACAGATACTGCAGTCTGCAAAGATCCTTTGTGCGCACCAATAAAGACAGCTGCCAATATTTTGTGACACCAAAGTGCTATAAGAGGAATCACATCTTCTTGGGGCTTATATGACCAACTTTATCTTATGCCAGAGCATCCACCCTTGCCGCACCTGCTCATCAGCCGACTTTAATGAATCAAATGAAGATCTCAATGGCTCCTCTCCAATGGAAAGCTCTCTGTCGCCCTCCTCACTGTCCATCTTCTATACACGGGGTAGAGAAGCAGATCACGATACTGCACAATTATGCCTATCAGGAAAGCCTCCATTACCAAGGAAGTCACCACTGAGCACTGTTATGATCTCATTACGTTACTTCTTTAACTCATTTGATAAGCTGACTCTACGTCTTCGAATAGCAAGTGATTATTTCTCACAGCTCTTGTGTTATGCAGAGAGTTCACTGGTTAAAAAGCAACAACAGATGTGTATGATGTAAGTTGCTCATTTCTATATATGTGGGGAAACTGCAGTTTTAAGACCACATTGTGTTACAACTGCTAACTTGTCACACTATTTATATTATCAGTTAACAGACAGGGAGATCAAATCAGGGAGATTAAGGCCTAGTTCTCCTGGAGTACTCTCCTAGACTCTGCTGATATTTGAGGCTTTCTATTTTAGGTTGTCCAACTGGTAAAATAACAAAACTAAATTTCAGAGGCACTAAAGACTCATACTTGTAGCAGAGTAAGCGGGAGCAGCAGATGATCCGAGCTTCTGCAAGGCAGTTCACAGACGTCACAGAGTCGTAGAGCCTCCCAAATCAGATACGGCTTATGAAAGTAGGCCTTGAATAACTTTTCAGGAAGAAGCAGTGACAAGGGCCTTAACAGTTGTTCCTGGCAACACTTCCTCTATTCAGACAATATTACCTAGTCTTGGAGGCTATGGTTCCATTTTAATGTCAGATATATGGAGTAGGAGATTATCTGGCAGTACAAATTTGATTGAATGAGGCAGGAGAATATGATCACAATTTTTTAATCAAATTAGCCAGAGCATACAATATGGTGTTTATGCAGGCTTTGTGGTTTATGCTGGCTTTCTGCCAGCACTGTAAAGATAAATGATACCTGATGTGTCATAAAGTCTGCTGAGACAAAGTTAATACACAACATTTTTTAAATAGACTTGAACCTGTGAGTTTGTCATAGTTCAGTGCTTTGTTGCATGTCATCGGAGTTTTTGATCTGGTACAAAGTTCCGAAAAACAGATTTACCACTTCATAGGACTACAGGCTTAAGTTATCAACTGAATATATTACCCCACAAGACAAACCCTGAATGATGCTTTACAACCTACACTGTTGACTTGAGCAAGAATAAACCTGATCACCATGAGAATTGTTGTAAGTACTGTAATCAAAACCAATTTATTTTGTAATTTGGTATGCAGTGGCAACAGTCCCCCGTTTGGAATTCATGAAACCTCAAAGCTTCCACCCAAGCTCTTCTGATGGCAAAGGGTTTCTGCAGGGGATTAACTGAATAAATTGTATAAGAGACTCAAACAGTGAGCAGGGGAATCTGTACTTGTGGGAGTTTGTTTTCTTTCTGTGTTCATTAAGCAGGGATGATCAGTTTTCTGAAAGCAAAAAATGCTGTGCCTCAAACAGCATAGAGAACTTACAAACTAATATTGCACAAGGTAGAAAAAGAAAAGAAAAGAAAAGAAAAGAAAAGAAAAGAAAAGAAAAGAAAAGAAAAGAAAAGAAAAGAAAAGAAAAGAAAAGAAAAGAAAAGAAAAGAAAAGAAAAGAAAAGAAAAGAAAAGAAAAGAAAAGAAAACTGCACATATGACCCTCCTTTATAAGCAGGCTTTCAACCCATGAGACCTTCAGTAGAACACCTGGGAGAATTCTCTTGCCCTACTTAATGCATACGTTTAAATAAAGGATCTGTACTACCCAGCACATCACAACCCACTGCTTAGATAAGATGGAGGTAAGCAACTCCAGAAAACATTTTTCCAAACAGCCAATTTACAAGCAGCAGTGGCCCTCCGAGGAACATTTTTAGGGAGGAAGTTTCCCTGCATGGCCTTTAGCAGAACATGAGTCAGAAGGACTATGAGAACAATCCACTCTTACAACCTTAATATTCTCTGTTAACGAGGTCAGACAGAGTGTGATAATCCTGCCAAAGAATTTGGCTCTAACAAGAGCAGGGTTTTTACATTAATAACAGACTCTTTTGAGGACTGAATGACTGACAGGTGTGCAGTTCAGAGGACAGCCAGGGATGTCCTGGATGGCTGTATGCAGAAAAGTATAATAGGATCTCTAATGTGAGCATGAGCGTGCAGGACTTCACTTTTAAGAATCATCCCCATGTCTGGTGTTAAAGGCATCATCTCGCCTATCACAACATCCCTTGATAATGTGCTGGGAAGCACCAATTCAGCATTAGCAATCAAGGAAATCAAGAGCATCAGTAGCATATGACAGAGCAAAAAAGGCCTGTTGAACTCAAAACAGCATAGGAGAAGAGTGTCTATATGGCTTTAATACGTAAGGAGTGGCTACCTTACAAACTTGCTGGGTTTTGAAGAGCAGAGACGGGATCGCCAATGAAATGCTAGTTGAATCTCTGCCAGCTGACAAAGATGGTGAATGCTTTATTTAGCATTTTCAAATTTTTTCCTTTTTAACAAGCTGTAGCCAAGTGATCCAGATGCTTTACTTTCTTATGAACTTTCGAAAATTCACAAATGTAAGGAATTTGTACCATTTTGCACACTGTAATTTACATAGGGTAAGTGGAAATAGGGTATTGCTACTTCAAAAAAGTGTTTCCACACATATTCAGGAACAAAACTACAGGGCACTCTGCAGGCAGCTGTCAAGGGGAAAGGCAGGAGCAGGCTGTGCAGCATCTCTCCTGTCACACGACAGGCAGTATTTGCTATGCCAAGGAGTAGTTTTATACAGACTACAGAATTTTCTTCTTAAATCTCCTCTTTCTCCATTGTTCAAATCAACATTTGGTTTTCAAGGTATCCAAATTAATTTTCAAGTGACAGCGAGTAAAAATACTGCATAGCATAGCTCTTGGAATTCCAGGGGTCTTCAGATCTAATTCTCTGAATCACTTGGCTTAAAACAACAGGCCCCTGATGTTCAGTATAATAGAGAATTCATATAAACAGACTAGAAACTATTATAATAAACAGACAGACGGTTTTGATTCCTTCCAGAATGGAACAGATGTGGTTGCAAGCACAAGCATACACATTCACCCAAATTAATCATAATATTCATTTTGTGTTTATCCCATAGTTTATCTCAAATACATGAATTAAATATTCTATTAATATTTTGTATGCTGTTTTGGCTTTCAGACTGACTTCTGCAATAACAAAGTTAAAATACAATAAAATGGCAGCCTGGCAGTAGGACAGCACCTTCAAAGAGATACAATTCATTTGTCAGGTTTTTAACAAAGCCGAGTCAAATCAAAGTAACTAACAAAATTAAGAACTGGCAACGGAAAAGTTGTAATACAAATGACCACCAGCTATAGAACTTTAGCCAGAGCAGTACCTGATATAGAAAGGTGGTGGACTGACATCATCCCTGGGACTTCTTTCGCCATTAAAGCAATGAGAACGGTACTTCATTCACAGAAAATTTTTTCCCAGCTTAAATAGGAAACTATAGCAAACAATCCCTCGTTAAAGAAACGCTATGCACAAAACCAGATGAGCTGGTGAAAATGTATGCATCCAGGGAAAAGCTATACTTTTCTGTGACTCTATGTAAACAGTCTAGTTCAGACAGAGATTACATTTCATTACCAAGTAGTTTCCCATATGTAGCTTTATTAAGTTTTAGGTGGTGCCTGGTAACTATATGTTTTTCACTGTCCATGACCGTGAAGATCGCAGACTCATTTCTCAGTTCAAAGATTAGCTCTTCAGCTACCCATGAACTACATGTGTACCTCTTGCTAAGATAGTTCTCAAGTGGTAGGGGGCCATGACCTGCTGTAGGCAGATACTGTTGCAAGAAGCTGTTGCAATTCTAAATCTTTGCTTTACTAGATAATAGGGGAAATATTAAATACTAATATTACCGCCCTGTGATACTAGTCTTATGTCCTTTTTTGGACTTTATCCATCCCAGATGATTACTGATCTCTGCTGAGTAACCTCTTCATTCCTCCGGTTTCTCCAACCCAGTTCCCCCCCCAGTCTACTTCCCTTCTTCAGCAGTGAAAAGGGTGAGCCTGGCTCCTGCAGTTTTCTCTAGCCACCTCTGTATCTATTCTGAGAAAACTGGCATAGCAAGAACCACAGTAGAGTTCACGTGCAGATGTATGGGTCCTGGGACAGCAGTGAGGGACAAAGAAGGTTGTGCTGGCTAAGACATCTAGTCCTAGCTTGGACTGCAGCTTTTCCCATTTGTGCGAAGTCTTCCAGGGATTGTTTCCACTCCTCCTACAGGTCTGAGGAGGAGAGGAACTGGCAAAGGGGGATAGAGCCTCATCCACAGTTCCCTCAAACGTTCACCCTATTTGAAAATTTCCAAGTATAATCGTACAGGGTGGGTTTTATCATATCTACGTTCTTCTTTTAGTGTCTATCCCCGTGTGGCCATCCCTATCATTCCATGTGGCCATCCCATCTCATCATCTTAAAATAGCCTTTTCCCAGAGACATAATGCCACAAAAAAAAAAAAGAAAAAAAGAAAAAAAGAAAAAAAAGGCTCATAATGGTTCGACCCATTAATGCTGCTAATGGTAGGAGATCCTGTATTTTCAGAGATAACAAAAATAAAAAAAATCAAAATAGGATTTAAGAAATCTCTTTGAATACCATAGGTTTTACACTTATAAAGGTCTTACACTTTACATCTCCTTCCCTAAAGAATTGGTGGAGATTTTCATGACAGCTTAATCAAGGAGAAAAATAACAGCACAAGGAAACTGGGTTTACATTAAAAAAACTTTACAGGCCAGCAACGTTGGTTCAGAAAATAAAACTAACTACATTCATGAAAGGGAATCCCTTACCTGACATCTCATTTGCAATCACAGTGGACACAGCTTCCTTTATACTTCAGGCTATCCCACTAATTTCAGAAGAGTCAATTGTGCTGCAATTTCAGCCTCGTGTCCAGCTGAAAAGCCCTATATCATTAAACAAAATGCATGCATCTGCTTACATTTTAGAACTATCCTTTAAAATAATATATTTGAAGATTATCTCCTTTTTTTGGCATACAAAGCACCGCAGTCAGATTCCAGACTGTAACTCCTGCAGAGCAACAAGAGATAGTCAGTAGTTTAGCTACCTAATACAAGATGAAATGCAAAACCAGCTTCTGAAAAACTCCCGTTAAAAAGGTCGCAGAACTTTCCAGAGGAGTCTGAGCCGCTGGCCGAGGCAAACACCCATGAGGGATAATCTGCCTCAATACCCAGCCTTTCGGTTTTGTGCCTTTTGCCACCTTCCTGCCAAAACAGCATTTTTTGTTTACAATTTTGTTTGCATTTTTTTTTTTTTAAATCACAGTACAACCCTACAAGGGGATCAGTTACAATGAGGAGTGAAATGATTCACTTCTGCTCAGATGCTGTGCTGAGGGAGGCCATGGTAAAATCCAAGACAGACAGATAGATTACAGAGAACAATCCTCTCATTTGCAAAATGACAGGGATGTATACAGCAGTAAGAGATTAGGCAGTGTCTGCCTAATCACATGGACTGCTGGGTTTTATGTGGCTATATTTACAGTAACTATCACAGAAGACTGCCAAGCACATTGTGAGGACCTCATCTCAGGCTGATTGCTGCTTGTGAGTGGAAACTCCCTGTAGATTTTATGCCAGCCTGCTTCAGGCACAGGCTCAGTGATTATTTCTACAGGTGCTGCTGGAAATGATTTCATTAACCATATATTACACTTTTCCTCTAAACTTATTCTGGAGAAAAATGACAACGCACTGCTAAGCTAGACAGTCACAACAACTATGTCTGTGGAGAGGGGTGCTGAAAGCATTTGAAAGGAATGGGAAATTTCCAGCACTATCTGTCATAGTTACCTCTGCAGTCTGAATGCCACAGTATGCACTAACCAATTAGATGGTTTGCATCTGCTTTTCGGAGATAAATCATATGCGATTACTCAATTTCAATTACAGAAGAATTCAGGTGCAAATACGCCCATCCAGCAGTCCTAATATACACCCAAGTTCCACTAGGCGATTACAACAGAGCTGGCTATTATAAAGGAAACCCATTTATTTCAGGATCACAACCACAAAAAGCATAAGCAGAGGACCCACATGTACAGAAAGCACTTTGCCAAACAGAGTGTGATACATCTCCTGGGATATAGGTCATTTTTCTTCATTGGTTCCCCTGCTTCTTTTGCTGAATAAACAAGCCCAACTGATTTCCCTGCTCCAGATGATCTGTCCAAGTAAATCATCTTTTCATTTATTTTTCCCTTGCCTACGAGGAAATCTTTCTTTTATATTAAAAGATGGTTGCATGGGAATACTGGTCAATGGTCTATGAAATGAGAGAAAGAGTGAGGGAGAAATTTGTTGTTGATAATGTAGATAAAGATATATCTAGAGCCATTCTTCTGGGCTTATCCTCTCAGTAACTGTCATTTCACAAAACACAGGGGGAACGTCATTCTCACCAGAGTGTGTGCGTGCATTACCTCTTTCTGCTGGAAAGCATCAAAATCGTTCATCTATGTGTCACAGATCCTATAATGAGATTATATAATGGAAACACATTCCTTGTTTATTTGGAAAGTATCCCCGTTTTAGGAACAAGGAGACTGTTTTTGCCCTATAAGGATCTTACTAGCCTCAGTGGACACACTACTGACATCTATGAAGAGGCCAGGAAGCTACAGATTTGTGTCAATACAAATCACTGCTTTGGAGAGGAAAACAGAACTGCGTGATGCCAGGCACATTTGGGTAATATCCTAAAAAGACACCGGGACATGTCCCAGCATGGTCCCCAAAAGAGCTGTGTTGGCACAACTAAGAGGTAGAGCAGAGATGGGAAAAAGCAGTTAGGCATGAGAGAGTGGGGAACAGTTTAAGGAGGTACAGCCAAGAAAGTCCTTGCATTGCTGAACTATGGCTATAGTTAGACATCTAGTCTCCTTCGGTTCCCTTTAGAGTCAGTGCAAAGAAAAATAAACCTCTGAAGGGTGATTTAAGACATCCAGGTCTCTTATTGTGACTAGCCTTCAGAGATTTGCATACCTTTTGCCTGCCTCAGCATATTAGCCAGTTACTTCACTAAGTCAGGCACCTGGGGTAAGCCTAAACATAAGCCTAAAGATAAAGCTCTTCTTCCAGATTGTGTAGCACATGTAACACTTGTACGGTGCTGAGAATGGAAGGGTCCAGGTTCCCTTTGCTTCTGGTGCTAGGAAGTAACTACCATATATATATGGTAAAACTCAAAAATTAAAGAGTAAGAATAATCTATTTTGAGCTCAGACCTGTCCCAGATGATAGGCAGCATACTTTCGGTTTCATAGGAAACAGGAGAAGGTATTCAAAAAGCATTTAGCTATTTGACACCTCATCTTTTAACGTATTAAAGGAACCTGGGTGTCAGAAAGAGTAAAACAACCACCTCCAGAAAAACAAGGTTTCTTTAAAACGTCTCTGATAGATCCAGAGTCACTGCTGCGAGAGACATCTCTGCTCATGCAGAGATCTTCTCCCTGATGGCAATGGTTATGGGATTTTTACCTTACTTGTATACTCGTGATGAATTTATAAGCAGATGCAGGCAGCTGCATGGCCCTTTGCTTTTTAACCTACCTATCCTTATTCATATAATTGTCTAATCCTTATTTGAAACTCCCTAAGCTATTTGCCTCAATAATATAAGTTTTATTCATACTCTGGGGTTTCAAGAAACAGCATAGTCTCTCCTGCAAGAAAAATCCAAATGATGTTTCTTTGTGGCTGGAATTCAATCTATTCTGAGTGGTGCCCCTGTTCCCTAGTGCTTTGCTTACCAGAGGTTAGTTCTCTGCTACTGAAAATAGAAGACATTTTAGCATTTATGTGCAAGTGTGTGCATACAGGAATTCAAATCTGTAAAAGCTCCAGAGTTCATTTACAATACTAATAGAATTACAGAGCTCCCAATCTGAATAATACATGGTGCGCATTGCTACTTCCCGAACACAAGAAATGTAACTATAGGTCTATCTCTTTTTCCATTGGTCAGCAGAGAGCGGTCTCAATTTTCAGTGCTGCTGTGCAAAAAAAATGGCCTTGAATTTTATTCTGAGGGCATTGCTTAAATTGTTTTCTTGATCTCTAGAGGAGTGAATTCCAGATGCGGAGACTGTCATTCTCCGAGTGCTTTTTAAACATTGATAATTCTGCTCAGGTGTTGTTACTTTACATCCAATTTATCAGTTGCAGTATCCTTCCACATTCAAAATAGGAAAGGGACAAAAACAATCAACTCTCTCAGGCATATTACAGCAGACGGAAATGGGAACAGGAGACATCTACCACTGCTTCCATGGCAAAAGAATACGCCGTAACAGTGGCAAGCTCTCCTATAAGCAGAATGAACTGCTGCATGGGGACAGCTCTGGAGAGGAAGGGAAGCACGGACTACCGCAGCTGTGGGATCCCACAGGTTACCCAGCAGCCTGAATATCACACCTCCTTTTGTGTGTGTACACACACTCATTTGTATATCAGCTCTTCATCATCAAGTAATGAACTGCTTCTGTTCAAACAGTACGCTAAATAAAAACACTTTGCAGGCAACCTAAAAGTCTGACAGATCTCCCCCCAATCATCCCTAATTGCCACATTTTCTTATTTGCATAGCGCAACAGGAACAAAATGCCAAAATGGAAGTTTGACAATCCCGTTTCTACTTCTGTCTACCACGATCTTTCCATAGGCGACTCTGGACGAGCTATTTTTTCCGGTATCCACTCCCTTTTCAGGAAAATGGGTACAATACCATCTATTTCACACGTGAGTAATGTTAGAGGCAGTTCAACTGGTTAATATTTTTAAGTCAAATCCTTAACAATCCTTCTGTGAAAGCTACTGAAAGTCTTTTCATAGTCAAGGTTTTGGGCAGCTCTGTTTTCCCTGGCTCTATCCATGACAGGATATGAACGTGTTCAGCCACGACAGGAACAACTGTTAGTACGTCACTCACAACACAATGACCAGGCCAAGAAATACAGTACTTGATCTTGCAAACCTGTTGCAACCATTAAGTCCTATGGGTGAGGAAGAAAATGCGGGAGCTTGTCTGGAAGATTTCCATCCCAAAGATCAAATTATTCCTGAAACTTGCACTGGGGAGCAGGGGCTGGAAAGGTTACACAACAAGCAAGCGTTCTGCGTAAGGCCAATATATAACACCAAGTGCAGCCCTTGCTCTGTCTTGAGCTTGCAGTTGAAAAGCTCAAGGACAGCATCTGAAAACATGGGTGACTTTAAACCAAATCATCAACTCCCTTGGACCTGGCAGAGCACAGTTACAGCCCCTCATTTCCCTTTAAAGAAGGATGCTGCAAGGCAAGAACTCTAAAGCATGTTTACCCAATAAGTTTGAGGTGAGGTGAATTTTAGATCTCTCAAGAGGCTCCAGCCACATAATTGCAAATAGTTTTTATTTTATCTGGACCTCGTAACTCTAACTTGCAGGGATTAAACTGAAATTCCCATCCCAGATCTGCAGGAACATGAGGCTTAATAACAACTGCTAAATCACATCACATTCAACCAATTTAGTAATCTGTTTAAAAAAAAAAAGGCAAATATCTGCCATCATATTATCAACCAGCCAAGGGGCTGAACTCTCCGACGGGATAGGTTCGATTTAGAGAGAAATTCAGCTTAAAAATGAAGCTTATGTCATCAGGATGAAAAATCTCAATCAAAGAAAGCAACAATACGCTATAAACCCTAACCACAGCGAACAACAACTTTCTCTGTATCTCTTTAATGTCTGAATAGGTTATGCTTAAATTATTTAGCAATGGAAAAGAAGGTGGCTGTGGATTCTTCCCCTTCTAAATGCAGGAGTGATAATGTAGGTCCAGTGCATTATTAAAAAGTGCTTCAGGTTTATCGCAATGAGCTTAGAATTCCTTCACTGTGACAAGCACAAGCAATACAATAAATTCCCTCACATTCTTTTGTGGTACAGATAAATAGCTAAAAAAAATCTCTAATGCTAACACAGTTCCCCATATGTCATCATGGTAACATCGCTCTAGTGTGTCTTAAGCCTGTACACTCTCCTCATGCAAATAGCATCAGCTGTCTGAGTGAGGGCAGGTTTTCTTCTTTAATGAATCAGAGAGAAAAACCAAATGTTGAAGCTGATCTTGCGGGAAGCTTTCAGGTGGCTGCACAGAACGCCCGGGCCCTCACTGGTGTTACGAAACACCCATAAAAATATAGCAGCAGACTCAGATTCACATGGCTAACAGCGTTGCTTGTGCTTCTATTTCTTCTGCTGAGAAAAAGTTTCTTTGGAAGAACTAGAGCAAATATTCACTGCAACCACTTTGTAGAGGCTACTGTTGCCAGTGGCAACTCCGGTCAGAAGAGGGTAACTTAGTGGTTTAGGGGAAAGTTTGATTCAGAGTGGGTGACAAACACAGGGACATCTGACATATGGAAAGGTGGGTGGGAAGAGAAAGGACTGCTGGAGCAGAAGACACAGGGGTACCGCCTTCCCCGCCCCCTGTCACTGACCAGTTCGTTGCTCAGTGTTGCTGCTTCAGGCAGGGGCAACTAGGCATCTGCAGAGTCTATAGCATGATTCCTTGTCAGAAAACCCATGATGGTCCCTATGAAGCTCATGCATTGCACAGTTTACCTGCGCCATCACTGGCTGCCTCTCAGCATCCAGATTATTGTAGGTGAGGTCTGAACGCCTACAGTGGGAGGCTCGGTCCAAACTATAGCAGGCTCAGCAACACCATCAAGTTACAGTAGTGTAGCAAGTTACCACCTGGGCTAGAGTAACTGTTTGTGTTAAACTTAAATGGTTTAATATAATGTGCATTACTTCACACAAGGCACCTGGCATTTAACTTTTACCCTGAACACGTTCCTTTTTTTTTTTTTTCTGCTGGATGTTGAGGATGTTGAAGTTGCAGTACATACAGGTCAGTGGGCCAGCTTCAGGCTAACGCTTTGTTATTTGCTTTTTGATAAATTACACTCATTAACTCTATCATTTCTTCTGCAATTTGCCAAGGCTAAATAAAGTTTGGACAACAGGAGAGTTAACTGGGACTGCAAAGCACGTTTTCAAAGACTAAATTTTACATTTCCAGTTTTGTATTGTTTTTCAGTGACTCTGAAGTACAGAATGAGGAGGCTCAGCCTCAAAGAAGCAATTTAAGTCTTAAATGCATACTAGATTGAGCACAATTACCCACCAACTCTTTTGAACATTTATCTACAGACAGGCAGTGATGAAGTGTGGAGAGGGGGGGACAACAATAGCTTTTTCATGTAACAAACTTTAATGTTCTTGCTTGGGTAGCAGTACTCCTAAGGCTTCCGAAGCACGTTCCAATGTCCCTTAGTTCCCTCACCCTAGCAACGTATGGGCAATAAAGGGACATTTACAATTAAACAATATTATTAATATGTTGCACATAATAAGTACAGATGGATTCAAGCCACAGCATTAAAATTTGGATATGACAGAATATGGGTTGCTCATATGCGGGGTTTTACTTCAGCACACCAGACATGCTCAGGGTGACTAGCAACGGCCTCAGTGACTCAGCTGTACTAGGCATACCTCTGATCTACATAGGGGGGCGGTCACTAGAAATGTCAAATATTTGCATTTTCTTTGGGGGAGCTACTGGGTGAATTCACTGATGGGATGCTATAATGACAGTTCCCCTGAGGCTATTTCATTCCAGCAACTGGATTCCATCTGTTGGTGATACTGAGATCATGATGTCCTGGATACTCTCCTAAATCACTATTTTATTTTTAGTCTCCTAAATCACTATTTTGCCCACAGATATACAGGGGCAAATTACCACAGATGTGGGAGTCTGCAAATATTCATGTGTAAACAAGAGCCCTCAGACCATACTCTATGTGTGTTTTTGTGTGTGTCATTTTTAAGCAAGCCATTTCTAGCTCTTTTATGAAAAATATGTAGGAAAGCTGTATTCTGTTTTATTCCAGTGAGCCAGATGATTCTGTTGATTAAACATAGGCTTTATTCCTTATTCCAAGCTCCTGTTCAGCAGGCATTGCTGGAATGCAGGATCAAGATATTCGTGCTCCACAGAACCCGCTATATTTCAAAGTCTCATTGCTCTTTAGTGCCACAGGCCAAGTTTGGTTACAGAATGTTTTCCGTCATTCTGTTCATTGAGTAATGACTTCAACCTTTCACTTTGCAGAATCATAGCATTGTTTAGGCTAGAAGGAACCTCTGCAGATCATCTCATCCAAGCCCCCTACTCTCAGCTACAGCAGGTTGCTCAGGGCCATGTCCAGTTGAGTTTTGAGTATCTCCAAGGGTGGAGACTCCACAGTCTTTCTGGGCAACAGCTTCCAGTGTTTGGCCAACCTCACCGTAAAAAAGTTTTTTCTTATGTTTGAGTGGCCTCTTGTCCTTTCACTGGATACCACTGAGTCTGTCTCTGTCTTCTTTACTGCCTCCCATCAGGTATTTATACGCATTGATATGATGCCTCTGAGCCTTCTCTTCTCGAGGCTAAACAATCTCAGCTCTCTCGTGACTCCTCGTATGACAGGTGCTCCAATCCCTTAATCATTTTAGTGGCCCTTGCTGGACTCGGTCCAGTATGTTTATGCCTTTTGTAGCGGGGAGCCCAGAAGTGGAGCCTGACGTGCTCCCTTGCACTATGTATCAGGAGGACTGCAGTCCTTCGATAACGTGCCAAGTATAATCTCAGCTGAAGAGCAAGGGAGAGATATACCTAGTCATTCATATTTTTTATAAAATTATCAATAAATATTTTTGCACTACAGTGCTCCTGACTTATGTCTTCTTTTCTTCAGAAAAACAAAATCAGAGAATCGCTTTTTTAGCTGTGGTGATTACTAAATGTAACAAGAACAGTGTTTTGAAAAAGAATGGAACAACTGCTTCTAAATTAGATTGTCAGGAAATACAAATATTAAAATCAAAATTGCAGCTATTCTGGAAATTCCTTGGTAAATTTCAGCACACATTACAAACCAAAATCTATCCAGCCTATAATCACTAGGAAGTTAGAGGTTCTATACTAACATGTTTGTAGGCTTTTTAGTGTATATCACATTCCTTATTCACTTGGTTCTTCTGCACCACAGTTCCTAGGGTGGGAATAAAGTTGTGTGCATTACGATCATGCAATACGGATTTTCCAGGCTGCGTGCCTTGGAGATTATTGAGCAATCCACAGGTGATGATGCTGATCCATGATACTGGTAACAGCCATCAGCTGCGCTCTGGAAAGGCAAAACTGTGAAGCATAAGAGAAAGACAGCAAAGAGCAGCTGCTTTCAAACTCTGAGTGTGTCAGAGTCCAGCAGTGAGAAAGAACTTTGTATTTTTAATAAGTTTTCAATAAGCGACTTCACCCCACTGCACTGTACAAGTGAGGAAAATTCACCTCAAAAGCCAAACAAATTAGTGACACCTTACAATGTTATTCAAAAACACGGTAAGTTTTGAACCATTTTTATGTATGGGTCCATAATTATTTATCTATAACTGTGTGAATCTGGAGCTGATAAATCTATTTGGGAGTTGAAGCCTGTTCTTCATTGTACTAAACTAGCTGCAGCTCCATAAGTTCTCTCGCACAACTCTACTTCCGTCTCCACCATGAATTGAGGGACAGTCACAGATGAATGAGCAAAAGTTGCATATCATGTCCCGTTACTCCTCGGGCTTTTGTCTGAAGCTGTCTACAAGAAGGGCAGTTGAATCAAAAAGTTTCTTGTGTTTCTTTGATGTGGATCATATCAGTAAAGAATACACAGCTCCTACTAGGTTCATTTATTGCAGCGTAATGACAAATGCTTAGAAGAGTAAGGAACTGTATAGAGATTCTAGAGAAAATATTAGGAATGGCCAGAGACAAAACAGAAGACAATCCAGGACCTTAGGAGTCATTGAGGATGACCCTTGAACTGGAGAGCTCTGGACTTTAAAGAAGTTAGCATTTAAATTTGAACTACCCACAACTATCTCAACAACTTCCATCTTTATGATTAAGGGACTGTTAGCAAACTCAGTAGCTAAAGATCATACACAGATAACCTATCCTTGTCTGTAGTCGTGTCTGAAAAGCACCTTTATCTCTTAAGTAAAGCCTCTCTTATCAGATGGGGGACTGTGTTGCCAGTATTTAAAGGAGTATCATCATAATTAATTTATTTTAAAACAACGATCAGGTTCCCAGAACACCTAATAGGACTGAGTCCACCTAAGTTACAATATTTACTTTGCTTTTTACTGCTGATGTTTGGCATTTTCATTTCAGTGAAACACTAAAACTAGAACATCTCCTGTTTTATTTTCCATTTTCTGTTATTCTTTTATTTTATTATAGGCTTGTCTCTGATACTCATCTTCTTCAATTATAAGTGCTATCTTATCTTCAGTGCAGACTAGTAATAAAAGGGAATGGCAGATTAGTAATACGATCCAAAATAACAATCTGCACACATTTTGGATACAACAACTTTCCCATTCCCTTTTCCTCCGCTACAGAACCTAAAGTTTAGGCCTAAAATAGCTGCAATATCTTAACAAGAAGAAACATTACTGTGGCTTCTACTCACTACTGTGAAAAGAGATGATTCTGCTAAGAGCTGAGAAGCATTATTAAAAGGGCAAAAAGCTTACCTGAGATTGGCCAGCATAAAAAAAGGAAATTCATTCCAAGCTGACAGATAATTTAACAAAGGGGAAGCAAGGGAACCCAAGATGGAGCCTGAGGAACTGTATTTGCAACTAAGCAGGGCTTCGAATTATGTGACTTCATTAAAATTACCTGCCCCTGCCTGCTATCCAGGAAAAACGTGAAGGAGCAGAAAACTTCAGCCCAGTTCTTGAGAAGTTGCAAGACTGCTGCATGGTCCTCACAGCAATGGAAGATGCTCTCAGATACCCAAAATACTAGAATGGATAGTGATCCTTAAGTTTCGTTCATGAACAGTAATTTTCTACCCTGATGGGAGCTCATATTGTACAATGTATGGAGGAAACGGGCGCTTTCTAAGTTATGGAGAAAACATCCCCTCCCCTACTTTTGCAAATTTTCCCAAATGCTCTCTCCTACAGGACACGTTCCTTGAATCTTAAGCTTGAAGCTTAACACTGTACCCCAAGTTAGTTCTTCCAAGAGTCTACTCTGTGCTTAACTCCGTATTGCCTGAGTACTGCCAACATCTATCACTTTATATCTAAATTATGCTAATGTTAGTCTTGACATCGCCCATCTAATGGCCACCAAACCATGCCTTAATGTTTTATTTTCTAAACCATTTAGCTAGGGCATGCTACAGGGTCCCTCAAGCAAGTAGCAGAGGCCCGTATGCTACAAGCCCTCTTAATGTCCACACACCTGGAGACACAGACATCCAAAAAAAAAAAGTGTGATATAAGATACCCATCTATGCAAACATTGTAATAAAAATGATCAAATAATAGTTGAATTGTCTTCACAAATAATACAGCTAAAAATTTACAGCCAGCAAAATTATTCACTATTCTTGCATGACAGCCATCAAATCAGCTATTTGCTACTTTTCTCCATTATCCATCCAGACGCTTTAAAATACAGGTGAAATCAGGGGCAAACGAATAGGAAATTACTACTCCAAGGACAGATATTAGGATCTTCTGATTCTAACAGTAAAATTACTACTGTTCATACATAAAGAAGTCCTGCTTTCTGAACAATAGAATTCAGTATTAACTGCTCTTTTCAGCGTCTGTGTCTCACTAGTTGGGATATAAGCTAAAATGCACAGAACACAGTCTGCAAAACGTTCTGTCCCTTTCCTTTCTATCAGGGACTGCACAATGTTGATCAGTGTTCAGGGAAGCCTTATAGATCATCTTTGAATGTTTTAACACTATGCAAACTGAATAATAAATAGACACCCAAAGCCATTGGAACCACTGTCCAGGAACAACACTTAATTTGCTATGCGCAGTGACTCTTTCAGCGTCTTTTCCTTTGTAACTAAAAGGCACTAAAATGTGTTTGCTTGTGTAGTGGTTACACTTAGACTGCATTATTGCAACTGGGGTAAGAGGCCTGGGAGTGATTCAGGTCTGACAGGCTTACATTAGAGGGAATGTGTTTTAGAGATGGCTGCAAAGATCATAATTGCCAGAAACGGCAGCTCCCATAAATATCTATCCAAGCCAGCCGATCAACAGGGAAAACAGGCAAACATAGCATAGCCTACATGGACACTGCACTCATAGGTAATACCTATAAATGCAACAAGAGGAAAGATTCCCTGTTCAAACTTTCACGTCATTTTTGAGCAAAGATACAGGTACTGAAAACAAATGAAGTTCTTAAGGTCTTGAATTATTTCCATCTGTTTATCAAGTAGAAAGCACTCACAGTAGCTTGGAAAATATATTTATTTTAAAACAAAAAGGTTAGGTTGAGTTAGTACTGGAAATTGTTGGCATCACTGGAGACAGCCAGGAAATTCTGCATCTGTCATCAGAACAAGTCTTGAGCGGGCAGTATCTGCGCCAGCCCTCATTACCTTCCGTCTTCTGCCAGGGTGCTTTAACCCCACTGTTATCTATGGCCTTTATGGGGCAAAATAGCTCTGTCAGACTTTGGTTCCCCTGCAGAAATCCCTCAGAAGGAAGCCAGTTAAGAGCTGTCTCTGTACAGCAAACTCTGTAGGATGCTTTGTTGTAATGAGTTTGTTCTTCTAGGAAAATTCCAGAGATGAGCTGTCTCTCCCCGTAGGTAACAGATCAACAGTGACAGTCCTTCCACACAATCACCAGAGTAGGTTTTCCTACTTCATGGCTTGAATTAATCATGGGCATCTGTCTAATAGGTACTACATTCACTCTTCTAACTCGTTTAACCTCTATAACTGAATCGCTATTGCATTATAATGATTTTAAATTGATACAGTTATGAATAAGAGTTGAACTAGCAAGCAAAACAGAAAGGGTCTAGAATCAACAATCGTGTTTCACTAGCCCATACAGCTGCAGTAATAGCCACTACAGAAAGCCAGAAGACAGACAGGCATCCTTCAGTCCTGACAATTCTAATTTGGAATATAAGAATGTCTTTAAAACAGTCTAGTAGCAGAAGCAATTTGTAGGAGGTGACTAAAATTTTACCAAGGATCTGGCAAGAAGATTTGGACTTATGCATAACTAAACATAAACACCAAAGTAGTCCAGGTGGAAACCAGCTTAGTCCTGTCCTTCAGTGAGCTCCACCTACTAGATCAGGACCTCAGACAAACAAATCCAGAGACACGTTTGGATGCCTGCCAGGAAAGGAGCAGCTTCTTCAGCTGGGGCATCACACCAGCCAGCTAAAAGGATTTTTTAAAATATTTGCTTGAGAAGGGAAAAGAATAAAGTTTAAATAACAGCATAGCCCTTTATTTTTAAAAAATGTTCCTATAACTCCTGGGATTATATCAGCCTAGATCAAGGCCGCCTTACATAGAGGGATTTTGTTTTTAAACACAAGCCTGCTCTTATGTTTAATGTTCCTTGATGCTTGCTGCAAAGGACCAAAATGATAATAAGACACTGGTGTAAGGACAAGCAATTTTATTCAAGCAGACTGCATTTAAACACACATAAGAGATCCTATTAAATGTTAATGGTGCCACAGTTTCACTGTCTCAGCTTACTTTGTCAACTTTGTAGCTGAATTATGATTTTAATATCTTAATCTCTGCTCCGATTATGATTTGTTCTTGGCTTTTTTTCTGATCTGCACTTCAGTGTAATATATTGTTAGGGAGACTAATTGGTTGTATTAGAGCACTGCAAACAGAAAATCTCATTGCTAGTCATACAAGTCATGTACGTACGAGTGTGTATACGATCTAAACATATTCAGAGCTTATCTATTTTTCAGAACATATTTACATATTTTGCTTGTAATTTTCATTCAAAAACGTATCTCCCATCCGCTCCTTACAATTATTTTGCTTTGAATAGTTAATGATAAGCACACAAAAGACAATATTGGATGAAGGTGGCCCTAATTCCATGAACACTTTCCAAAGGACTACACGCATGCATACAGTTTGATATACAAATAAGTATTCAGTAGATCAAAGACTATATTATTATTCATAACTCGCACATGACTGTAAATGTACATTACTTCTTGTGTTGAGCTGTCATAGGAATCAGCAGGTTTTCTATGAATGACGAATTTGCAAGTTCAGGGCCTCATAGCAAGATGCGTTCCTTACATCAAAGAATTTATAAATGTAAATAGATGCAAGAAACAATCATGGGAAATTCCACTTAATTCAGGACGAAGGAAGGAAGGGTGTAGAGACAGTCTTAATGAAGGGAATAAAACCTGACAAGGAGCTGACAAACCATCCAAAACCTTCAGTTCTTGTGGGTAGATAACTTTCCCCAGATGAATCCATCTATCAATTGTACAAGTCGCAGTGGGACAAAAAATTGCCTTCCACCAAATCAAGTTCAACACGTCTTCCAACATAACTACTCAGACTTGATACACCCTAAATCCTTTTCCATATATCTTACCCGTACGTCAGTCCTCTGCCAGGTAGCCCCGCTCTGCTCCTTCATGAGCATTTTGATAATGAACAGTGGGTTGCAATGACTCAGAAGATTCATCTGCTGGCAGGATGGGATTTTCAAGTAAAGACTGACATCCTCTCAAGTCTAGAATTCAAAATGCACTGCAGTGTAAAGATACCTAATCCAATTCTAACCTAGCTGTAGAGAGCTAAATCCTTTATAAGTTTCAGTAGAAAATAACTCAGGCTTCAAGTTTTTATAGTTCTCCAGCTTAAGTACAATTTTTGAAAGCATATGGCCTTGAGTAACTGAAATAGAATGATGCTTTAATTGACACTTTGCCCATTAGGTTATTAAGGAGATCAGTCCATTTCTTTCAGTTGCTCTTAATTATGTTCTGTGGAGCCATTCTGGTTTTATACCGGCCTAATTAAACACATCACATCCCATGCTGTTTAATTTCCTTACAGATTTTGTTTGCCTGTTTTTAATTTTATGAGGACTTCAACTTCCAGGTGTTTAAATCAGCAGTGAAAGAAAAGGGAGATCATCTTAGAATGAAATGGAATTGATTCAAAACCTATTTTAACTTTATGAGTGTTCATTTTCTTATACTGGCAATTCCCAGTCACCAGGCTCAGGCAAGCTACCCTGACATTTTTAACCATATAACTACCATAATTTTGAAGACTTCTGCTTGTTGTTGTTTAAGATTCAACAGAGGATACATCGTAAATGGGGCTTTAAGGAAACCAATTCTATTATTCCAGCTAGCTGGGGCAATGACTGCCATCAAAGTAAAATTACTGCCATTAAATCAAGAATCTAATAGAATCAGATCATCAAGCTCATTGTCTGCTGGAGACTTGGTCTACCGGCATAGAGTAGAATGATTTACTCAGGTGTATATATCAGGGCTGAGCCACGCCTGTAGTCTTAGTTTATTTCTGATCCTGGCTCAAGCCTATATATGAAGTGAAGAGGAATCTTGACTGATGTTCCTTCATAATCGAAATGGAACTGGAGCCTCCAGATGACTCCATCAAGCCCAAGGACAGTTATCTTTTCTTTTTCTTTGCTTAGTAGAGCGCCTCCCCCACCAAACTCTGAGATCAATATGATATCAAATTGAGAGCCTCATGGTCTGCTTGTGCTCGAGCTTCCAAAAGAGAGAGAGGATACAGCTCTCTGGTTGACGTAACCGGACATTAACTGCATTTGATAGTATCTGTGAGATACTCTTTTGTTATGCTGAAAATCTCCTTTCATATACAGACACTGGAAATCCCCTGTGCACATTTTCGTTTAACCTGTCTGCCAACCTTAATATTTGCTTCCTACTGTCTACCTCTTCCCCCTGTGGGTGGCTCAGCAAAGCAAAAGGCATATAAACATCTCATAAATACCCATCAGTGAGCTTATTAAACTGGGGAAGAACATAAGACTTTCTAAGTCTTGATCCTGTACATACTTGTGAATTCCACGGTCTGGTGATTCACTGTGCATAACACATGCCATCAGACAACTTTTCATTAGCAAAGGATGATAATGAAAGAGACACTGAACAAGGGGATGCGCCTTGTCACAGTAAGAAGTGCCAGAATTAGAACCCAGGAATCTTGGCTGTCATTCTGTCTGACCTTAAAGGAGTCATTTATTCTTTATGTCTTTGTTTCCTTATCTGTAACATGGCAGCACTAACACTTATTTTACATGTCTTTTGCGAGTAATTAATGTTTTGAATGTACTTTGAAATTATATGATGAGTCAGTGCAAAATGTGCTCCCATATGTACACTTAATTGCTTTTTAAGGAGATTTTAGACATATGCATGCTAATATGCTTAATATGAACTCTTCCTAGCCTGTGGTAATTGGAGATTTAAAAAAAAAAACAAAACCTCACATATATGAGGTTTCTTCTGCTAATGAGACTTCCGAGTTCAGATGCTTGCAATTGTGCTTTCTTTATAACCAACATGCACTGGAGGGAATAATAAATTTACTTAATAGCTACAGCTTTATTCAACACAAAGCTAGTGGAACGTACAGAAAAGGACCTGGAGGCGCCAAGCCGTTTGTCTTATTGCCTCCAACTAGCTATCTCATAGGTGTTGGAAACATCAGCCATGTTTCAAGTAAGCTACTCTTAAGAGTACAATAGCTTTACCAATACAATGATGATTACTATTTAAGATTATATTTATTGAGAAGGTCTACTTCAGTCTAGGACACCAAAGTTCTCAAACATCTGCAGAAACACATACGGAGGTAAATGGCACAAAACGGGTTGCCAAATTTAAGATTAGCATCAATTTTCAGAGTTGTCAAACAGTCCCAGAAAATTAAGAGAAAAGCTCTTCCTCCATCAATGCGATCACCTGAAATCACTCAAATCCTTACCAGCAATGAAATGCTCGGTACCAACACTGATGTCCCTTCTTCCAGGACCATGAGATTTCTCAGAAATAAGCCCACCTTCAAAAGAGATTATAAAGACAGTGCCTTCTCAAAAAAAAAAAAAAAAACCCTACAAAATCATTCCGTCTTCTCCAGTAGAAATAATATTCCATCAATAAAGAGTTAGAAGAAAAACAGAAAGAACTGACTGATGCGACTTACAGCATCTGTAAGATGCTTCAGTAAAACAATGATTAGCATTATAAAAGCTGGCTGAAGACGGAATAAATATTGTGTTTTTATACACAGATGGGTACATGATGAATTAAACAGAGTGTTAATATGAAAGGCTGCAATTTCTAAATGAAGGCATTTTCTGACGTGTCAAAATGACTCATCGGTTTGAAATAAATTCTGAAAGATTCCCAAAGAGTCAGCCTATTATTGAAGAAAATTGATTAATAACTCTAGTATTGATGTGTGGAAAGGCATGAGGAATTTGCCTTTCCCTGAGAAAGCTCTCCTCATAGCAATACACTGCAAGTTCTTCAGGATGATCTACAGAGACATCACCAAATAAAAATAAAAAAAGGAGAAAAGAACATGAAGAAGATCTCAAACATTTACTATAGAAGGTTCTGAGTTCACTTCTTTCAGATGATTTAACGTCAGTTCAGAAACAATTCCAACCTGTCCATCTAAGGGAAAGCTTTAATGCTCAAAAGCACAATGCTAAATGACTGAAATATCCAAATATTTAAAGGGTCTCCTTAAAGGCACCTTCATGGGGAAAAAATAAAATGAATCCATGTGAACAGGTAGACAGGAATGCAGACTGAGTTAAAAAACAATTCTGTGCGTCTCTGCAATGAATGAAAGCAAGAGGATCAAGTATTGCAAATTTCTCATGCTCAAGCTGCAGCACTCAATCTATCCGGACAAAAATAATCCAGACTATTAAGAAAGATGTGATCTAGAGATTCAGTCCCAACCCACAGGATCTTAAGTCTGAGATCAGCAGACAGACAATTCAAAGGGAAACTACAACTGGGGGATCTAACTCTTAACTGCCTTTCCACTACTAGTTTCACTTTCCCAAGAAACTACTGTCATGTGACTAGTCAGCCTCCTCTCTACGCTTAATGCCCTTATTTGACTTATGATCTGCTTTGTATCTCCTATTTGTTTAACTACATTGCAATTATAAGGAGAAAGGACTCGTAAAGCAATCTACAACCTATACATACAGTTTGCATTGAAGTATGACCAAACATGGGAAGGCATACGTTGCTACTTCACCGCACATCTGGACACAGTAAGAGTATTTATCCAATTCAAAGAGTGAAGCAAAACTAGGAAGCTAGAGTGTAATCATGCTAACTGGAATCTAGCCTATACACTGAGACTAATCCTAAACCTCAGAAACGCAGCTGTGGCTCCTTCTCAATCACAAGTGGTAATTATTGTTTTATGTCTCATCCTAAGCACCACCTTTCCCCAGGAATACAGCAAATCTCAGAAAGCAACACGCTTGCACAAAAAGCTTGGCATTAAAATAAAATGAATTCCCCCCCCCAAAAAACAACAACAACAAACAAACAAACACACTATTCACAACCTGGATCTTCATTGGATGTTTCTCCCCCAGGTGATTACCAAGTCTGACGTTAATAAAAGTATACTTACCTGAAGTAGAAGTGATAGTGTGACCAAGGGCAAGATAGTCAGAGATAGTTTATCTTTATTCACAAAAGATTTGTAGCCCATCCTTCTTCACCCTGAAGCTTAGTGAAAACGCACCCCATTGTGGTCTCCTACAACCAGCCAGAGCATAATTAACCACCTGCTAGTCACTCTCTTGTTTTCATAGTACTGAACTGATTATTTTATACGCGCTTGTTTGTAACAAGAGTTCTAGACGTTTTCAGCATAGAATCTTACTTTCCTTTTGTCTACACCTTACACTTACTAAATGACCAAATAGCACATCCTTGTGCCAAATTCTCCTGATTCTCCAAACTATTCTGACCCAGACTCTATGAATGACATATGTTTTTTTCTGTGTGTGACTCATTCCTTATTAGCAAAATGCAAAAGTTCTAAAAAATGCAATATTTATCCTCTGGAAAGGTGTTGTTTTGCTACAAATACAGGTCTGAAATATATTTTTTCCACCTGTGAGACCCGGCCCACAGCTTCCATTTAATTTATACTTAAACTTATACAGTAGTGGTCATTTTCAGAATTTCATTTGTATGCACGCTTCTGATCTACCATGGACACCAGCCAGTCTCTAACAACGTTAAGCAAAAGACCAATCCATTTCCTAATTAGAGATGTGAATTAATGGAAACAGAAACCACCATTTTAAATGCAGTAGGCCCTAAACAAAAACTTATTTAGGTGCTCCATGTCCTACAGCATTTCCTGTGTAATATTTTCAAGTTAGCCATTCTCATCGATGATTTATGGCATCTAGGTGCTACTTGGCAGTACTTTCAATGTCTGATAAAGGAGAAAACCTTTATTGTACCTTGAACTGTCAACAGCTTGCTTCTGAAATTTGGGAAGAGTTTTGGCATTTGTCCTTCATAATGAAGAGAGTTTCAAAAAACTCTCAAACTGCCTGCTTTTGCATATAGGAGGATACTTTATGAGCATCTCGTTAACGAGTTGCATCAATTTTACCCATCTTCAGGATATGCTTAGTTCCACTGGCCTCACACCGTAATTCACCAACTGGGTACTGAATCTCATTGTGACAGCCCAGTTAGTTCTGCTGGCGATGTTAATGAGATTACGATTATCTGAGAAACACAGCTAGCAAGTATGAATTCTTACGTAGCCCTTTGGTTAAAAGGGATATTACAGCTTCAATAGAAGGAGACATCAGAAAGCATTTACCCACACAAAGGCATTCAACAATTGTGTTTAAATCTAATATAGCATATGATAAAGAGATGAGCTGCAGTAAAAGCCTGTCACTACTTTTCACACAATACTACTTATGCTCTATATTGGTCCAACTCCAGGATATTAGCAGCAGGAAATCTAAATACCTTCTGACACAACTGGATTGGGCCATCTATTATCACCCACAAATCCTTTAATAACAAATACGAGTTCAAATAACTAGGCTGTTCAACATATTAAATTTCTAGACACCAACCAGGGAAATTGCAGTGATAAAATGACCTGTTTTAGGGAAGACCAGTGAAAAGAATTATCTATATCTGGGTTCCAAATCAAGTGCCTTTAATATTAGCATCACCCTTTCCACTGAATAAATGGTAGAGAAATAAACTTGACAGAACAATATATTTTCCACGCTCTAAAATTATGAATTTCAAAAAGGACTGAGAACATGAAACTGCAAAGTATTTAACCTCTAGGGAATAAATTCAAATACCAACCAGGTCAGTAATAATCTAATGTCAACTGTTACCGTAAAAAAGCGGACAATGATAAAGAATGAAGTATCAAGCTGCCAGAGAGGTATTTAGTGGAAACTGTGAGGATCTGTGTTATTCTTTGGTATTCTGTGTTATTCTCTCTGTATCTTGCTTAGAACTTGAAAGAAAAAGTAGTGTTTCTCCCTATCCTATTTCATGATCACTTATAACTCAGAGCATGAAAACTGTCAGCTTACCTCTTGGATTCTTCCATATACTGTTCTTATTCAGTTTGGGTGCTTGCTAGCTTGTCTGCAACGTTACCGTCTTAAGAAGGAAAATACAACATAGAATAATCAGCAAAACGTGAATCCTTGAGTTAGAAAGGTTTAGCACACATTGTAGATTTTGCTGATCTAAATGGCATATATGTTCTCAATCATATTTTTCTCCCTCCATAGTGCTGTCATCCTAAAGAAAAGACTGTTTTGTGCGGCTCTCTCCCTCTCATTGGTATTCATTTGACTCCCACTTGCTGCAGTACGGATAATTTCCCCTTCCATTCACAGTTGCACACCTCTCTAATCATTACCATAACTTGTATAGATGGAGAATATAAAAGAAGTATTTATCATGTATATATTAATTTAATTTCTTGTAGCAAGCTACATGCAAATGGAATGGGCCAGCACCATGTAAGCAGTCCACTCCCTGCAGAAACGAATGAATCACTGGATTTTAAAACATCTAAATGATATGTAGGCAGAAGTGTTTATTCAACTCTGTCTTACATTCTGCGGCATCAATGAATTTATTTACTCTTCTGCAACACTGTGCATCTATCTCATTACACTGGCCAAACTGTTTTTCTATATGATATTTATATCAGCAGCACACAGAGGTCTCTCTTTCAGGAACACGACCACTGGAGCTGCTAAGCTACACTTAATGAAACATGGGAGAAGGCAAGAGCTCTCTCCTTAAGGATCTCAAAGTCAAGCTGAGACCTTGACAGCTCAGTCCAGATACAGGATGAGATATTTACCATGATAAAACAGCACAGTGACTTACATGTGACAGGGAAAACACTATGCACCCCCGAGCGGAAGTATGTGCTTTTCTTGATAGAAATAATGACTTCCCTGAAAGAAACAAGTGGGATTAGCTGACCTGAAAGGGCGTTGTGAAACCAAGATCCCCCTACACAGAAGACAAGAGCTGCTTTTATCACGATGCAGCTACAGAAAATGAACCTCAAGCTGCAGGTGGATTTCAATCCCTGAAACATGCACTTCCTGCACCTCATTTCCACAACAGCATCACATCCAAGGCTGCAACTAGCAGAAATGACTGTCGCCTCGCCAGGGCCTCTCACCCTGCCACGTCGCCCTGCCAGGGCCCCTCGTCCCACCACGTTGCCTCGCCAGGGCCTCTTGTCCCACCACGTCGCCTCACCTGCCCCCCTCGCCTCGCCAGGTCGCCTCACTTGCCCCCCTCGTCCCACCACGTCGCCTCACCTGCCCCCCTCGTCCCACCACGTCGCCTCGCCAGGGCCCCTCGCCCCACCACATCGCCTCACCTGCCCCCCTCGCCCCACCACGTCGCCTCGCCAGGGCCCCTCGCCCCACCACATCGCCTCACTTCCCCCCTCGCCCCACCACGTCGCCTCACCTGCCCCCCTCGCCCCACCACGTCGCCTCACCTGCCCCCCTCGCCCCACCACGTCGCCTCGCCAGGGCCCCTCTCGTCCCACCAACCCCTCTCGTCCCACCACGTGACGTCACCTCACCTGCCCCCCTCCCCTCCCCCCGCCCCGCCCGTGCTGTGGCGAGCGCTCCCGAGCGCCCCCGCGCGCGCGGCGGCCGCGGGGGTGGGGGCGGGGCCGCATAACGGCTGGCCGCCGCCGCCACCGCCGCTCCTCGCGCCTTCCCCCAACCGGCGGCGGCGGCCCGTTTGCCGCGCGGGGCGAGGCCGCTGCGCTGAGGGGGCTGGGCGGCCTCGCTGCCCGCCTCCGCCCTCCGAGAGGCACCGAGCGCTCCGGCAGCCGCGGCGCGGCCGGCCGGCTCGCACCCCCCCGCCCCCGCCTCGGCCTCGGGCCTGTGAGGCCTCAGCCGCCCCCGGGGCTCGCCCGGAGCCCTTGCGGCCGCCTGCGGGCGTCTCGTAGCGCAGTAGGGTAGGTGTAGCGAGCTGCCCGTGCTCAGCGCGCTGGTGGGCTTCCCTGAGCGAGCCGTGCTGGAGGAGGAGATGTCAAATGTTGCCGGGGCCTCAGGGCCTTCATTTTTTTTTTTGTCTTTTTCTATGTGTGTGGCTCTGTCTGTTGCCTGGTGCTTTAACTTAAAAGTACATAGAGAAGAGTTTCTTAATCGGCCGTTGTTTGGTGGAAATGTAGTGTTTTTTGTGTGTGTAGGGGGGGTGCCTTATAATCACATCTTTTGCCTGCTGAGGAAAAACAGTTTCTTTTCCTCAAATTTTCTGTGGCTGTAGGCCACAGCAACTGTTTTGCTCAGCGGTGAGGGAAGGTTTGGATGCCATGCTTGTAAGCCCAATTGATTAGTGGAAAAACGAGTTCAAACGGTTCTCTTCCAACAGCTTTACTGAAGGGCTGAGCTTGCTCCTCAAGTCTGATGCGGTAGATACTACCTCATCCTTGTGAGGAGTAAAAGCTGTAGGTTAACTGCTGCAACAGTTTCTGAAAATGCTTTATTTGTTATTTACAAGTGTATTTGTGCCCTGTAAGATATCTTTATCTGTTAGTGATGTGATAAATACCTATTTTTCATTGTGGCAAATTAGCTAGCATCAAGCATATCTGACTCTGTGAAGTAGTTCCGGTTCAGCCTGCCTTGTTATTTGTCAAAACTCATTTTCTCATTCCTTTTCTATCCTCAAAGTACACTGAGGAAGAAGTGCTTCCTCTGCAAGTGCCACTTCTTAGGTCAGCTCTGTGCTGAAGAACTAATTGTCTCTCTGTTTGCATTTCCTATTGTTTTTCTCCAGTAGACCTGATCTCGTTAACCAATTTCCAGCCTGAATCAGTGTTGGTGTGATGAAGAAAAGAATTACTTAGTGCTTATTAATATTTAAAGTTTAGGTCAGAGCCATTCTTTAGTTTTTGGGACCCTGTTAAAACAAAAGGAAAGCCTTCAAAAACCTAGACGCTCGGCTCTGCCGATGGGTTTTGGATGCCTAGGCCCAGGAAAGAAGCCCTGAATTTATTTGAAGGGCACAACGCACAGGAAGACTGGCAGTAAAAGTGTCACTTAAAACAAGCAGCACGTTCCATAGAGAAATGGCTAAAGTCAGCGCCTTTAAAATGAAGTTCGCTGAAAACCACCAGCAAACACAGAGTACAGTGGCATACCTGAGATTCAGGCATTGTAGTCAGGCATGGCAGAAAGTGCCTTTGTCTATCCAGTATCATCATGTTGGTGTTCCCTTCGTCCTGATGGAGGAGCCATCGCTATCAGTGCTACAAGCGTCTTTCCAAAAGTGTATTGCCCATATAATTATGCTCCTCCCTTTAAGGGAGTAGGGGGTAAAAATAATGCAAAATTTTTTCCAGACAAAGTTATTTGGGCCTTTAGATTCAAAGGAGGATGGGCTTGTAGTGCATCATTCCGGTGGTAGAGGGTAGGGTAAGAAAGACTAACGCTTTAAAATGTATCCATAGCACATTACCTATTTGAGGTTGTGTTTTGCTCCTGGAGCTTGACTTTGGATAACTTTGTTCCTTTTTTCACCCTGAGAGTAAGACTATATTCATTTGAGAGCATCGAGTGGCTGAGGCTTGTTGCATAGTCTTTCTAATTTTCTAGACATAAAATCTAAGTAGAGATGCTTTTCGTTTCCCAGTGGTGTGAGGCTTAAAAATAACTCCCAGAAAATCCAAGTTTTTTTCTCATCTTTTGTTTTCATGAATGATTTTATTCAAATGTTACCTGTAATTCACACAAATTTGAAGTGAATGTTGCTCAGGATTTGTTGTTAATGTTCAATGTTGTTATTATATGTTCATCTAGCAGAGATTAATGATGCACTACATTTGTCAGCGGTAGTGCTTTGAGGGGTGTTGGTTAAGTAGTTATTTCATCCTCCTGTTTTGGCAGCTAAATTTGGGTGGAGCTGTAATCATTCTCTATATGTGCCTCAGGACTATGAATAATCCAATCATTTCTTCCTATACAATTGAAATTGTTGTGTGTGTGCTTTTATTCTTTTTATTTTTATTTTTTTGTAGTGCTGCACTGTGATGACCACCACAGCTGATAACTTTGCTAACTCTGAAGAGGGGCAGGTGGAACTGGGCCAGAGTTACAGTAGCTCTGTTCTGGACTATTCGGAAGAAACATTTGAGCCATTCAGCGAGGAGGAAGAAGCCTGCTTGCAATATGAGAGTGAGCCAACTGAGTCTTATTGTTCCACAGAGGATTTAGAGAGGTCTGCTGTATCAGATGTGCTGGAAAGGATATCACAGCTGGCAGGCCAACATCATGCAGGTAAGCAGAGTTTACCATGCTTGAGACCTGCCCTTCACAGCTTTACATCTGTGGAGACTTGAATCAGCAAAAATAAAAATGTAAAAATTGCATACAGTGTTTTTGCTATTCAAAAAACAACATGGATTCACTATGTTTCAGCTAGATCTATATTTTGCCCTCTCAGGATTTACTGACAACTATATGCAGAAGAGTATTATTTTAGCCATGGAAACTTTTCCTTAGTAATCTTGTGATGCTTAAATTTCGTTGGAATGTTAAACAATTCTGCAAAATACTGAGTGAGTTACCATATACAAAAAGTAGCTGGGCTGTAGAGTGTGTTTTCCAAGGACACAGGGAAAGGTCCAAGACCTGAAACACTTGAGGGGACTTAGTGCCTGAAAGCTGCATCAGATGAATGATTAAAAAAAGGCAGGAGGGCATAAGTTAGCTGACTTAACCTTGTTTGTTAGTTGTTATTTTTTTTTTTTTCCATTTCTATGGGGTTCTCTGTCAATCTTCTTTTTTCCAAGTTTACTCTGGAAAGTATAGTGAGTACTTGAAGACACTGGCTTTTTTTTGGGTTTTTTTGGTGTTTTTTTTTAAATCTGTCCTTGGTATAAGGGCTTGTCTACATATATAAACAGCATACTAGCACTGTTGTTATTGGGAATCTCTTTTAAATAGTGTTTAGGCATAACATCCCAACAGTATAGGCCAAAACTTTTCAGCAGCTATATCTACATGAGTATAAACCCCATTTATCCTAGAACAGAACATAGCCTTAGCGATCAGTGCTTCAGAATCTGAATTAAGAGATAATGTTGGTCTTGGTGTCTTATTCAGGCTACGTTTATGTGATTGAACTGTATCTAACAGGTTAAATTTGACAGTCTGGCTTAAGATTTTCATTTTTACAAATGATAGATTTTAATAAACCTTTTTCTGGAAACTTAACAAATTTCAAAAATTATTCCTCAAAGAGGAGTTCATCAAGGAGAGCATGCTTAGAGGAATCCTTTTTCTGTATATAGAGGTGTTTTCAAGAAGTGATAAAGAATACGTTAAAAAGTGTTATCACTTTCTATGTTTACCAGGTTAATATTTCATAAAATCGTAGAGTTTTCTGAATACTACTAGTTAAATGAGAAACTAGGGAATAATACATGGAAAAATGTTTTGGAAAATTGATAGCTTTCTGCAGTATATAGTTTTCTGAGAGCAGCATACATAAACAATAAACAAACTATAGAAAGCCTGTCACGCCGGTGTCCCCATGGGGACACGTTATTTCCTTGTATAAGCCCACTGAATTTCCTATCAGTACCCTGGAAACAGTATATTGTTGTCAATGGCAGTGTCTCTTCAGACCTCTTAAGTCTTTTGGCTTCATCCAGCTATTCACTTCCAGGCCTTGGCAATTTGCTCAGTTACTGCAGAATTGAAGTTGTACTGGAACAATCTAGATAACAGGGGACTGACACAAAATTTGATTTCTTCTTTTTTTCCCCCTGTATTATTTTTCCCTTGGATCAATTCCTGGATCCAGTTCTCTTAAGCTCTCGGGAATGCTTGTACTGCCACAAAAGAAAAGGCCATGCGGCGTTGAAAATAAGTGGTGGGGCTGAGGGAGAGGGAGGGTAGATTGGTGTTAAGTCAGCATTGCAAACAAAATTGAATGTGTTAACAAGCCCTAATAATTAGTCTCTGTTCTTCTCAGAGTAGCTGATGTTGTCTTTCCAAGGGATGATTAGAAATGAGCAGTATGAGATGTTTTTGTCTGACAAAAGCTTGCTCAGTATATTTTGCCCCCAAATCACCAGTGTCCTCTGAATAGCCCTGTGGCTTGGGGTTTCTTTTCCCTCAGTGGAGAAAACTCACTCATCTTCAAGTGAAGAATTATTTGCCTCCTGCTTTATTTTTATTTTGTCTCAGTCCTGTTTTCTTCACAATGCATGTTTTAAGCTACCTTTTTTCATTGTAGAGGAGCAGTCTGAAATAGCAGAATCTGCAACTATAGAAAGAGATTTCTTGGGGAAGTGGATTGATCTTCTGAAAAATAAAGAAGCTGGCATTAAGCAAGACAAATCTGTCATCAAAACTCAGGCTGGTGGTGAGTTCAGCAACTCTAGTGGAAGTTTCTTGTTCCTTTCTTGTTTCTTTTGAAAGGTGATGTAGATTTTTAGCTAGACTTAAATTTTATGTATAAACTGTTAAAGTCAAGCCAGGCAATTAGCAAAGTACAATATTTGTCTCTCTTATGCCTTCTGGGAAAACAGTTTGTCTTCCATCGCTCATATTGCTTTGATGCTCCTGACATGACATCATCCTAGTAATGCATTATCACAAGGTCTGGATAAACCTACTGTAATAAAAATGTATCTACGTTTTAAACTTAATTGTAAAAACTCAAAATTTTTACTGCAGTGTTTAATATTTCCTGCTTTTTCTCACCAGCTGTACAGGTACTAGGACTTTGGTGGGATTGTTTCTTCCAAAATAAATGTAATTTTAGACTTTGTGCAAAATGCTGCCCCTGCCATTGGTCAATTCTATTACTCCTATCAGCAATATTTTGGTTCCTTTCCCCATCTAAGGGAGGCAGCAGGATACCAACTTGGACAGGAACAATGAAACAGCTTTAACCAACACAATGATGGAGGAGGAGAAGGGAAGGGAAGAAAGAAGGATGCTGTTTGCATGCGCTTGTTATGAAAGCAACTGCAAGAGCAGATGGTGGGATGCAAGTCCTGCTCAAGTTTTCCTATAAAGTGGGTCAGAGGTACTATTTTTAATTAAAAAGAAGAGCAAGAAAGCAGTAGCTAAGCAAAAAATAATTGAAGCAGAAGGTGAATCTTCCTCAGTCTGTATGTATGTGAAAAGTGAACAAACTCTCAAAAGTTTTGTAGGTCGCCTTTAAGACCGATTCATCGATCAGAGATAGAGCCTCCTGCCCAGATACTTTGTGACACCGCACTTGAGTACGAATATCCTCAAGCCTTCCATATGTCATACAAAAACAAGACATAAGATCATTTTAAAGTTATTCTTAAGTGTAGCTTACTCACAACAGCGGTGAGTCAATGGTAGGCACTCCTGACTCAATCTTTAGCGTTTTTCTTATTATTACTGGACTTCCAAGATGGCAGCGTAGTCAGAAGTGAAAAGACAACTATGTAGATCCACAGCAGAGAGTCTAGTTCCTAGACTAGACTAGGGACTCTAGTCTCCACAGTAGTTTTCCTAAAATACATCAGTATTTTGTGACCTTTTGATTCACAGAGAAATTTAAGAGGGCCTGATAGAGGTTTGGATTCACTTCGTGATTAATAAACAGTATAGCCTTAAGGAAGCTAACCGTCTATACAGGGTTTTCCCTGGAAAGTTAAAGACTAAGAGAATACAGTCTTCCCAACAACTTCAAATTTCTGTAGTTTTGCTCAAAGAAACCTACTTTTGTTTTGTGCACTGTTATGAGTAAGTGAAGTCAGTCTGATTACTGAGTCTGAGTCTGAGTAGCCTGTTCTGTCTCATTAGCTTGAGGTGAGTTATGAAATGATGCCATTTCTTCTGTCTGCCTGCCTGTCCTATCGCTTATCAGGGCAGCTAAGCACTTTTCGGTTTAATTTTTACAGTGCTTCCAACTGCTAGCAATATGAAGAACAGAAAACAAGGTTCATGTTTATTCTTTCATGTAAAAAATACTGTCATGTGATTGGTTATTCCCAAATCCACCGGCAGCAATCATACACTTAGCTGTGTACTACATCTTTTGCAGTAGAATATCAGTACATGCTCAAAATAGGCACAGCAACTTTCATATAATGACATGTATAAATGTCTGCTTCCCTTTCACTTAATAATTCAGTACTCAGAAGTCATGGGAATCTCTTATTATTTTATCTACTTGGAGTGGGTGTGTGGTTTTTTCTGTGTATGTAGGTTTTCGGTTTAAAAAAAGGTAATGTATATGCATTGAGCATACATGTTACTTCAGGTAATACAACGAGGTTTTTTAATATCTTACTGCTGATAGGATTAAATGTAAATAAACTTCTGATTTGCATATGGGAATGCCCTGGAAAATGTTGTTTTTATTTTTCTTAGCTTTATTTATAGCTTGAAAGAAGTCTCAAGAAAAATGAGAAAGTTTTGTCATTGTTATTGTCTGCCTATCTATCTTCCCTGCCTCTCGCCCCAGTTTTGTACCAACTAGCTGTTATTAGGCAAACGTATCTCCTAAAGGGCTACTGTTCCACAACAATTTTTCCAAAGACCATTAGTCAACTTGAAAATTTACTACAGGAAACAGCAGTTCTTCAGCTTAGGTGTTTCTGAAAGTTCAAGTGGAACTTTTAGAAGTACCTGGCCTGTACTTTATTCAGGAATTTGCTCTCGCCTGTGTATGTAGATGTCTACACTAAGCTTTTTGCTCATTCCTTTTTCTGCAGTGTTACCAGTGCTAACAAAAGTGTGAGCACTATAGTTGTTACAGTATTTAGAGGTACAGAAATGTTTGAATTGGGTCAGATAATCTTGTGGCTGAAATACAGATGGTCAGTCGAAATTAACATTTCCACCATTGTTATTATGCTAGTGGTATGCAGGTAAAAAAATACCTATGGTTTCTGTTCTTAAGGTAAAAGGAATTGGCATGTGCGCATAAATACGTGTGCACTGAGGGAAGCATAAGGCTTTATTTTTCTGTATCAGATCTTTTTCCTGGCTTGTCCGGCGTATTTCTGTCTACTGAGTCGATCAAGTTTGTATTCGCTGTATGAACAAGTTTCCACATGCCCAAACATTTAATTATTGACTTAGCACATTAACAGCCAGGTTTAAGGAGCTGGAAGGCTAAGAGGTAAAACGTGATAGCCCTGAGGCATTCTACAGTTCTTCTAAGAAGCTTGTAGCATTTAATAACTATAAAAAAAAAAAAATTCATATAATCTCTTTGACATGGTTGAATCTTTTATAAGGTCGTGCAACAAATGCATAGTAGAACTAAATGATACCTCAATTTTTTTAATATATATATATATATATATATATATATATATATATATATATATATATGTAGTTGTAAATACTTAGCTCCCAATAAAAGCATGGCAATTTGGAGTTAAAACTGCTACTTACCACTGAGAAATGGCAAATACTGTAGTAGCGTATGGAATCATAGAAACGTTAACTCACTCACTAGATGCAGGTAGTGCTATGTGTTGGCTGTAGTTGATATTTTGATTCCAAGAAAACAGGCGTTTGAAAGATCTGCTTCAGAAGGTCGTTTTTTGTATTGGAACTTTTCTTGTTTATAGGAATTGAAAAAGCATCCTGCCCTGTTTGGAGAAGGGAGCAGTTACCCAGTAAGTAGATCATAAAGTCGGAGTCCAGCAGCAGTCTGTACTGGCGCTCTTTCCTGTTGCTGACCTTTCAGCACCAAAATTTACTGCTTAGTAGCAAGCAAAGGGTGTGGAATTCCTGCAGATCTAGTTAGGCCCTGAGATTCCAGACTTCTGTTCTAATTTGTTTCCTACTAGTCTGTTCAAAAGTTTTACTGTCCTACAGTAAAATAATATTCTTATATCTCTTTTGCTTCAAGGAAATGTCAGAGCACGTCACAACTGCATACAAACCCACTGTGATTCAGTCATATCTGGTGAGCTGAGTGGGTTTATCTAGCCAGATACATCTCTGATCCATAGATAGAGGCTGGAAGGGGAATTTCAACTAGCAACATCCACACTGAAACTCCTGCCTGTAAAGAAGGTTCATCTAGTTCGTTAATGTCTTTGTAGAGCTGGGAAAGAATTTTATTTCTTTCTCTAGAAAAGAATGAGTATCTTCTGAAAGACGGATTCTGTGCAAGGTCCTTACTGTTGTCACTTCTCACCAACGTTAGTAGAAATTGAGGATGTCCTGCACCATGCTGGAGGAACTTTTCTGCCTTTGAATTCATTTTTATAGTTAATGGTAAAAACCTGATTTATCAGACTGCTCATCTCAGTTCTGTGTTATCTGTGCAACTCTTTCAGACCTTGCTTTTGCCCGTTAGGCTTGTCTGCCTAATCTGAACTGTTGTGCTCCGTTGTACAAAAGCAATTTAGGTAATTATGAAAATCTTATCTTGAGATGCAGAGTTAAAATCTTTCTGAAAAGTAGTTATCACTTAAGTTGTGATTACTGCCTCTCAAATTATCTTTCCGTTGCATATTTTACAATTCCTTTTTTAAAAATAGGATAGTAGTAGAGCATAACAATAACAAAATGCCTGCCAATTTTTGCTTTTGAATTCAAGTTAGACGTAAAAGGAAAACCCAAGAAAATGATAAATTTTCTTTATTTTTGTTTTTCACTCAAATAGATTTAACATGTCATATTTAAAAACATAGTTGCATATAGAAAGGAAAACCTATGTAGATCACTGAGTTGTAAGCCACATAAGAGGGTTTAGAATGTAGACACAGAGATTAGTTTACCTCTATCGGTGCGCATCAAGTGCTTCTATAATCAGAGTAACTTGTTGGTCCAGTTTGTTGTGCTTTAATTCCTACATGCTCTGTGCTTTGTGGTCTTCCTAATGTATGATATGTGGTTCTGATCTGATGTCTGTTCTGGTATCTGGTTTTGCTTTTCTTGTCACCTCTTCCTACCTTGCTCTTCCCCAAGAAAGAGGGTGTGGGAATGCAGGATTTTGGGGCAACTAAGCATCAGGAAAGCATGTTTCTGGAACAATAATTGGCACTGACAGGGATTCTCTACAGACAGACATGCAGTGACATTCAAGTCTGCCACCACAAACGGAGATTAGCATTCGAGCGTGTCTAGCCCAAAGGTGGAAAGGAAAGGATAAAGGAGAGCATTTCTTGTCTGAAAGACAGGCAAGAAATAAAAGCAAACACCAAAGCTTATACATAGATCCTCTGGTATGCATCTCTTTCCTTTTGACTGAATGACAGGCGAATCTTGTACACCGATGAGAAAATCTGAAAGTGTAAACAGTCGTTGTACAATTAAAAGACTACTTTTAATAAATTTAACTCTTCTGACTTTCTTTACCTTTTTTTTCTTATTTCGGTAAAACTGTAGTCCTAGATCTTGAGGGGTTTTTTTTTTTGTTCTTTCTCAGCTTATTTACTGTTAAACTTGAATTCATATTAAACTAGAAACTCCTTTTTGAAATAGGTTGTGCAGTCATGGTTAAAAATCCCTGTTCTCTTGGCTAGCATTGCCTCTAATGTCTGTAGGTGCATATGAGCAAATGATGGGTGTCTGGTAGCATGCAATCCATGCACTGTTACAAACTATTTCTAAATTAAAATGTGCCACCGTGCAACTGAAGCTAACGAATTAGGCTGATAAGCAATTGTCACAAAATGTTTGGCAGGCGCCATGTATTTTACTTGCCCAATTGTGTACTCGGTATACGTAAATGATTTGTTCTAATTTTTTTTTTACAATAGTACTTCAAAATCCTTTTATGCATTTGATCTGCAGCATAAATGAACAAGCATATATTTTCTTAGAATAATCAAACCCCATCCTGGCGTGTCATTTGCCATGTGTTACAGGGATTGTGCAGTACACTTGTAAGGGAAATGAGCTGATGACTGTGTGATCTTTTCCTACTCAAATGTTCATGATTCCACCAAAAAAAAAAAATATATATATATATATATTGTATTTTTAATTCTTATTCATCTGTCTAGGAAGTATCACCATGACTTTATCTTTAGTGAATTTGATCTACTAAGTTCTAAGGAAGAATAAATTGCTTTACGATGATGGATTCTGAACTCTGGCAGTTAATCACACTTTTTCCTTGTCATCCATAAAGCAAGGTTCACTGATTTCTACTTCACTTTGTTTTAAATACAGATTTCCTTACTCTTCATAAGGATCTAGACACTTCTGAAGAGGTGTTCTGCTTCTCTATAAAATTCCAGAGCAATGTCTTGGGTACTTGAGATTAAATTCATCCCTGTGTATTTAGGAAAAGTTTTACATTATTTCTTCCGATGTTTTAAGAATTTATCTTATGGTTATGCTAAGGTATCCCAAAGGCCTGGAGTGCTGATGCAGTAGTTGTCATACAAGCAGTGACTGTCTGGAAAAAATAAAACCAAATTAGGGGAATCCACCAAAAACAAGTGAAACAGATAATAGGGAAAGCTTAAGTGGTATAATCATAGTGTCCAGCTGAGTAGGCAGCGTTATTTGATGTTTCTGAATATGTTGAGTTAAACAAACCCACCATCCTTAACCTGTGTAGTCATTATCAATTCTCTGACTTTTTTTGGCTTTTTAATTTTTTAGGGGTTTTTATTTACTTTTTTTTTTTTGGCTCGCAGAGTGGAGTCCTGAGAAGGGAATGCTGCACTAGCCTTAACTGTATGCAAAGGCATTCAAGAGGTTTCTAGTAATGCCTTCTATAACGTTTTGACTCTTTCTCATTTCTCCTTCAATTGCACACGTGTAAGTGTTCAGTTGGGTTTAGTAGTCGCATAAAAGTGAAAGTTGTATAAGAAAGGTAGAGAAGTATTCTCCCCTGTTTAAATAGTTGAAAACAGTGGATGTCTGTTATGACTGTCTAGTACCCACACAGCATCATTATACACTGCTGCTCATGAAATACAGAAACTGTATCGGGGGCAGAAAAAAATATTATGTTAGCTAGTCTATATTAATTGGTTCTTTTTTAGTCAGTGGAAAAACTCCTGCTAAGCATTGAATGAAGTTCTAAATCTGTCCTTATCTGTCCATCCCAAGTGTAATCTCAGTTTTAGTTATGCCACTGGAAGGAAAGAGAGAAAAGGAGAGTGAAAAATACTGTTTAAACAAGATTATATAAAGAATTTATAAAATGATATAAAATGATCACTGAAGCCTCAGAGGAAAGTGCTTTCTAACAGGATAACATTCCCTCCCACCAAAAAAAAAAAAACACAAAGTGGAGCAATACCAAACTATAGTTTGTATGATATATTTGAGATGTTTTCCAGAAGTTTCTTCAATAGGCCGTACCTTAATTTGGCGGGGGGGGGGGGTCTGTGAAATGCTGCTTAGAGTTACTAGATAAATATTCTCTCTTTAAGTGTTAATTCATTTTCTTTTAGCATGGTGCAGGTTCTGGTAGGAACGAAGCGAAATCTGTATTAGGCAGTCATTGAAAGTCAGTTTATTTAACGTCAGAGTATTCAAGCACTGTCCTTGCTCTACTAATGTATTTGTGCTGATGATATCATCAAGTAGTCTATTTCTTTAGGGTTCTAATCCCTTCTCCCCTTTTGAGACTACTCATAGCGATGTCTGTTGTGCGAGTTCCTACAGTTATTACCCAGATTCCTGTTTAAATTCTGTGCCTCTGTTATGTGTATCAGCCTGCAGGGTTGACATCAGTTTTGTTCTTTATTAACAAGGTAATAAGAGGTCACACAGATAGATGACCAGTAATTCTTTTCTTTCTCTGATACGGTAATTGATACTTTTTTTTGTTGGTGTATGCCTGACAGAAGTTACTGAGGTACCAGATGGAGACCTGGATGCTCTCTGCTCTTTTTGCACCGTTAGGATAAGCAAGATGCATCACCAGCTGATCACTAAGCAGTCAAATGGTGACAAGCCAAGAAAGCTGCAGCATGGATTCACACCAAAGAAATCAGAGACAAGTGACCTGAACTGCACTGTTCCTCTTCAGCTAATGAATAGAATCCACTTGGAAAATATCAGGGTGACAGTGCAACAGGTACTGTAAGAAAAAAATGTAAGTCTTGTCTAGACTTCAGAGAAGACTACTGAAAAAAAACTAAAGCCATAATAGAAGGACCAAATCATGCAGACCTTATGCATGCAATGCTCACTAGCTTCTGGATGGGATCTTTTGCTTGTTATTTCAAGATTTATCTCTCTCATCTTTTTATTAGACACTCTTGCAGAACTGTTGCTAGTGAATAATCAAATCATTTTAAAATATTGTCTAGTGATAAAAGATAATGATTTATGTGATTGAGAGAAGCCAAGATGGGCAGTTACTGGAATCCACAATAAGCCCCAGATTAAGTGGAAAAAAAGTCCTTGCTTTCTGATTGTATTTGCAGCTTTTATTTACAGCAGTATTTTGCGTATTATGTGGTTGTGGAATCTTGGTGAAACATCTGAGTGACAGGAGGATATCTCTTTGCAAAATGTCTCTAGCGGTCAGTGTTCAAAATGCCACTGACTCTTCTCATGTTGGTCATATATCTCTACCAGAGGTTACCCGGATGCGAGCTAAATCCTGGCACGTTTTCTGATCTGCCTCTCTATATTCACCTCACTAAGGCGCTTATGCCCCAGTACCCATGCAGATACTTGGAAGCGGGCTGCTTACAGGTCTGCACAGCGCTTTCCCTTTTGGGGGTGAAGGTGGGGGGAGGTGTCCACTCACAGATTTGGAGTTGAGTGTGGAATCAGGCCTTGGCATGGCAGACAGTGCCATCATACCTCTGTGGTTTTGTCGTGCTGGTCGAGTGGCACTGTAGTACAGAAGAGGTTTTGTGTGACTGGAATACTGACGTTTTGAGTCTGGGTGTATAAATGGTTTATTTGGGAGAAGGGGAGGGCTTTTTTTAGAACCTTCTGATCAAGGTCGGGTGAGCAATGCAGAACAGGAAAAAGATGTGAGGGAGGCTTTAAAACACAGAAGTGTGTATTAACATACGATATATGCTGAGCTAATCTTTACTCAGTGGGTTTCTTGATTGATAGAGATCAAATGTCATGCTGTGTGTCGCTTTCTTGCCTTTCAGTGCAAGAATCCGCCATACTTGTAGTCTGGGTCTTGAAATTTTCTGAGTAGCCGACATTTCTAGAGACTGATTGGAGTGCTGCTTTGAATAGGAAAGTACCTTATACACTAAGATTATTTTGAAAACACTTGCCATTCCCTTTACCTCTCTTCTTCAAGGAAAAAAGACATCTTGAGAAATATTCTTATTAAAAGTATTCAAGAAGCACAAACCTTCACTGTCCCCTCCCCCCCCGCTTTCTGCCCTTTAATTTTTACCACTTACCTAGTGTCTAGAGCATGTCCAATAGAATCTTGGTTACATCTGTTCATTTATTAAGGTGTATTTTTGTCATCTTTACACAATTGGAAGAGCTTTTGTTTTTCACCAGCCCAATTTTTTTTCCTGACAAACTGACAAACCTCTTCGCTTCAGCTCTGCATCTGTCAGTAATCTCAAAACTGCGTTTTTTTTCTTTTCTTTTTCCTCCCTCCAGTGATGCTTACACTCTTGCTTTGTACTTGTAAATGAATGTGAATGCAGTGATCACCTACAGATGCCTTTACCCATAAATTTGGGTCTTGGCAAATGTCTATACTTTGTTTGAAATTGGTACAGAATATCTGCATTTGGGGAAGTATTTCTGATAAAAACAGAAAATGAGCTTTGAATAGTAATTACAGTAATTTATTTTACTTTTATCTCTCTCACATACACCCCTTTTAATTTTTTGCCGTATAGCATAGTAAAAGTGGTTGTTAACATATTCCTGTGCTAAGGCTGTGTCAGGTGAGCAGGGAATAATACTTTTAAAGTCGATTCTGGGATAGAGATTTTTTCAGGCTTCTTGTTCACTAACTGTTTTGAAATTTCAGCAACCTGCTTCTTTTGTTCTGTTAACATTATCTAACCCTCTGCTCCCCAAATTTTGTAGAATTTTTACTTTTTCTTTCTCTGACACTTCTTAAAAATACATTTTCTAAAAAAAAAAAAAGGTTTTGTTTGACCTCTCTGTCCGTTTTCCTCCGTCATCATCTCAGTGTAGAACACTTTTACGCGCAGGAGAAGAGATCAAAGAAAAAGGAGACAGAGGGGATTGAGACATAATTCTAGGAAGTCAAACATGATTGGTTCCACTGCTCTTGTAATAACTTATTACATCTGTGAAACAACATGTATCCTGTGTATATTAGATTAGATAAAAATAATTGATCTTTCGTGAATACACCATTACTGAGATTTGTGTAAAGCCATTAAATATGTTCAGGGTTTCATGGTAGGTAAACTAACATGGGAATTAGTAAGTAGTACTGCGTTTCTTACAGAGAAAACTGCTTGTGGGTTTTTTTTTTTCTGATCCAATTCAGAACTGCATCTAGATATTTGAACTCATTGCCTCAGAGTTTATTTTCTTCTTAAAAGGCATACAGGTAGTCATAACCCCCGTGGCTGGTACTTAAGGCCTTATGTACGCTGTCAGCGTGGTTCCCACATAGGAGTACTAGAACAGCCTAGTTACAGACAGGCAGTTGTTTATGAATTGTTACTGATGAACAATTCCTGATACTGAGTTGTGATGATCATGGAGTAAAATATGTTAACCTAATCCATCCTTCACAAGTTAATGTATTTGCTCTGGGGGAAGACTGGTTATCATGTACCTACTGTGGCTTCTTGGCTGGTCGGTTACTTGTTAAGCAAGATAACTCATGGTGGGTGGTGCTCTAAATGCATTTTAGCACTAGCAAAGCATGTACAGATTTATATCAGCAGAATTGTAACTTGTGCTGAGTGTCCACCCAAGGTCAAATGAGTTAGACTAAGCAAAATAAATTTTTGCCAGTATAACTGTCTTCACTCTTGGCTTTGGCTGGTCACAGATGTGTTGATTGGCTATCATGTCACTTCATTTTTTTGGCCATTATGGTTACTCTGGAAGGAATCAGTCATGTGCACACAGAGCCTCAAGCATCAGGAGAGTTTGCCTACTACAAGAAAAACTGGTAATTACAGATCAGTGCTCTGATTCTGAAAGACAAATAGATAGTCTTAAGTTATCAGTGCTAGAAGGGGTAGCACATGGGGAAAAGCAAACGTGTTTTAGTGTGAATACATTCAGGCAGACTCATCAAGTTGATACTATGACAAAGATTATGAAGTAATTTACAGTTTCTTACAAGAGCAAATCTTTGTCTTTAGGTACTTTCTATATCTGTATTTTTATTGATTATTCTTAATGGTGCAGCCATCTTGCTAGGACAGACATTACTCATTGCATCAATTTCTCATCTTTCAGGTGACAGAAGCTGTAGTGCACAAATCTTCACTATGCCCTGACTGTACGAAGAAAAAGGCAGAGCTAGCCAGGATTACCTTTCTCAGACAAAAGAAGACTCTAGTGGAAAGAGCTTTACTTCTGGAAAAATTGGAAGAACAGATTTACTCCAAAGTAAGTAAATGTTATTAAAACAAATGCTGTGGTGCATTTTATATACGTACTGCAATTAAAGAATCTATAAGCCAGACTTCCTCTTGATTTATGGCAATGCAGTGAATGACCTGAATACAGTAGAAGTCAAAGTAGAATTTGGCTCTGTATCTTTAATACAGTAGCTGGGACTAGCATGCTGATCAAGTCATCTGACCTGATTTATATAAGCTGAAAATCTTTCCCATGATGTCCTGGAATTGTTTTGGGTACCTCTTGATTAATTCTCCACAGTCTGTTTTCTGATGGGCTGTGCAAGAGAAAAGGGTAAATAACAAAATGATATCATAATAGATAACTACGTCTATATTAGTCTTCCTTGCTCGTCTTTTGGGTTAGAAGACTCGGAATAGGAGACTGCAACGTACTGTGGAGGCTAAAGCAGAACACCACTATCAGAGACTATTCCTAAGGCTCTTTCTTAACCATGACTATGATGTGATATGATCACCTGAATGTGATCAAAGGGAAAACTGACTTCTGGAAGAAAACCTGATCATTTTTAAAACAGTTGCATTGAGGTCAAGATGACAGCTTGTTATGAATTGTTACAGTTTGGATACCAAAATTTTTCTGTCACTCTGAGACATGTATATTTACCTTGTGGCTTCCTAAGGCCCTACTGGCAATGGCAGCAATATCAGTTTTAGAGCTTTTAATTTTGCACATGCTTATGCACGTGGACTTTTTTTTTCCTAGTGGTGTAAGCTTTTTTTTCTTTCTAAATCTGTTTAAAATTTTGCAATGTGATTTGTTACTTTCCAACTGAATAGGAAAGAGGAAAGTCAGGCCTAATGAAAAGCACCTGAGGACTTGTAGAGGAGGAGAAAAAGTGGTTTTGCAAGCAAGTACTCTCTGGCCATCTGTTCTTCAGAAATGCTTTATTCCTGTAGGTCACTGCCACATAAGGTTCTCTATTTCTGGGTATAGTACACTCGGGAAGTGGTTAGTCTGTAGCATCCTCTGCAGATACAGTGAGATTTCCACTTGGAAGAACTGATTGGCCTACTGTCACAGAAATTCATGCTTTCTTGTTAGGAAATCCCTTTGAAATAGATTGTGGGTAATGTAAGCTGAGACTCATGGAAGTTCCTGGCTCTTCTATGGCTCTTCCTTAGGATGATCTTCTACATTTTGAAAGGCAGTCGGATCAGAAGCAAGTTGTTCCTGAGCAATAGATAGGAAGTCCCTGAAACACTGAGACCTTCGTTTCTGTGTTTGTGAGCAGGGTGGGAATTCATGGGCTGCACAGCATACTTTTTTTTTTTTTCCTCCTAATAATGCCGCTCTCTTAATTTTTTTCCACTGGTGTGTTCATGCCATGCTCTGTTAAAATTTGCATGCACTCCATACCTGAGATTTGAGAACTTCAATCTCAAGTCAGCCTTCATTTTTCTTCTGTTATTTTTCTTCCAGCTTTTCTAAAAAGGCCAGCCTTCTTTCTCTTCTCTCCCTAGGGGAGAAGGCCAAGGGCAGCAGCCAGTGCAGTGTACGAGCTACACAGTGTTATTGGGTTCTCTGTCATCTATCTTGGCAGCCATCCACAGAAAGCGGTAGTGACACGTGGTCTCTAGTGACCAGCATAGCTTTTTGCATGCCTGCCTTAGGGGGCAGATCACTGTCCACACTCTTCGATAAAGTTTTTAAAGACCATGTTTTAAAAAGGCTGCAAAATTGTGCTGATGAGTTCTGCCTACTAGTTGCTCTATAAGGACTGGGTATAGCTGCCAATATAGGACTCACGATAGCACGTGACAAATGGCAGGAATCCAAAATCAAATAATATTCTTTGATTTGTTTTTATTTCAGAATGTGCTTACACTTATAGGAGAAATGCTCAGAAGCTTTCCCAAACTTTCAGAGGATCCCAGGAACTTATGGCAGAGGCTGAAAGAGAAAGGTCAGAAAATGTAAGACCTGAAACTGGTAAACATAACTCAAGGACATAAAGAACTGGGAAAGTCTTCTGCAGGCAGCCATGTACTGAATGCCAACTACGGTGGATGCAACCTGTTTTGTCAGTGATGAATTGGGTGGTGGTTTAATATTCCTGCGGGTGGAACCAGATATGCCCAGCATGCTTGAGTTTGGGTTATGATTGAGCTGTCTGTTCTTCCCAAATGCAAATGCTGCAATACAGTATAATCCAGCTAAATACATTTTTCAAATTATAGAAGCCAGCATTTTTTATTATTAATCTGACAAGCAGTAGGTATTGGGTTTGGGGTTGTTTTTTTTTTTTTTTTCAGGTCACTTGCAGGATTTCAGAGCAGCTCACAGCTGCTTTCATCCATAAGAAAAATAAATGATTTCATTTTTTGGGGCAGGGAGGTATAATTACTGGATTTCAGCTTAATCTTTACCTGCTGCCTCCTGTTAAATTGAAAGTGAGAGCCCCAGGTGGAGGAGCAAAAGAAGATTGCAAAGTAACCATAGAAAGGAGTAAAATGACATGTGGTATTTATAGAACTGAAATAATGAGACTATAACAGAAATTAATCAGTAACACTGAGGATGCCAACAGGACAAGAAATGATAATAAATTAGCCATAGAACTTGTCTAGAATAGGTGTCTAGGAGGAGAAAAAAACATAGATTAAGATTGGAATAAAATGTAAAATAATGTTTTTGACAGTTGTTTTGAATATGCTTTGGAATTTGTTATAACTTTCTGTGCTTTCCAAGATGGGGAAGTCACTATCTTTCAAAGAATATATCCAGGTGAAAGTTTAGTACCCAGTACTCATCCAGGTAAAACAACTTTCTGCTGGGATCTCAGTAGGTGAGACAAAACTGAAATCATCTTCATTATAACCTCAAAACAGTGTCTAGGGTATATGCTGTCTGTGGTCACAGATGCAGCCCACCGTTCTGGTTATCGTTGATAGGAATAATTCATTGCATTGCTCTTGCAGTGGTATTGTGGCCCTAGGACGTACACGAGTCATAAAGTTACTGGGAGGTGATCCTGGGTAGACTGAGCCCCAAATGGAAGCATAATGCAGTCCTAAATTCTTCAAAGATGGTTGGCTTTATTCCTTCATAGGCAGTGTATTCCATTTTCTTGTAAGCTGATGGTTTTAGTAGTCCCCCCAAAAGATTCCCCTAAGCTTGACTTTAAGTTCTAAATGATGACTGCAGGTTACATAGCTACCCTATATAACTCATAAACTGCTATATAACTCATAAACTGCTGCTTAGTTCTTCCCATTAATCTGTAATCCTTAGAAATGTTTAAAACCCTTAAATCTCCTGCCTTCCAATGTTATAAGCCTTTTCTTTTTAGATACTCCATCTCTGTTCCTTATGTGTCTTTGGACTAGACTCCTCATTTCTGCAGACTCTTTTGAAGTCTAGCAATCTGCTTAACACTGGGCAAAGGACACCTATTATTCCATATGAGGTCTCATAAGGGCTCTGTCACATATCAAAACGGTGATCAGGACTTCAACTCTTTGAAAATGTAATTTTGTTTTTGTTTCCTGTGAACGCATCTTTCAGCCCTTAGGAAAATTTGATTTCCAGGACTCTAAATACAGATTGATTATTTTTATACCAGAAAGAATATGTTTTGATATTTTGCTTTCAATACCTTGATCTGCTCTAGAAATACTGAAATATTTCTGTCTTACTCTTTTATCCAATATTTATGGAAGTACATTGAACTGTGAGTTGTTAGGCATCTGACAATATTTGCTTGTCTGTAAAATATTATTCATACTTGTATGGCACAAAGGCTGTACAATTCTTGTTTGTATGCACAGTGCTTAAAAAGGCAATTCAGAAAGGTCCTTTGAAAAACCAAAGCATATTTTGCCCATGTCTGTTACGTGCCTATTTCTGCCACTTAATGCAGTTCCTTTTTTCATTTTTTTTGTCAGGAGTGACTCTGAGATCTGAGTGTTTGTTTTCTGTTTTCTTGTAGCAGCCATTAGGGATGTACGACAGAATAAATGATCTCAATCTCTAAATAATGTATTTCATAATCCTGCAGTGTTTGAGACTAGTGATCCGAAAACTTTGGACTTGGAGGCCATAGGAAAAAAAATGTAGATCATGTCTCTCCCTTTTTCTTCTCACAGGAGCTTCCCCCTCCTCTGTCTTCCCCGGTGGTAGATTTTAGTCTTGATCCAAAGAAGCACTGTAAAACTATGATCAAGAAATATTTATTAATCTGCTCCCTTGTTTGTGCTTGCTGGGGATAAAAGGAGCAAGGTGGATCAAGGGTGATTCGTATGGTAAGCAGCTGTAGTACTGAACCAAATTAATCCACCTGTTGTTAAAAGTACTTTGGAGCTTTTGCTTTCTAGCTTTCATGCTACACATAGTCACTGTTTAATCTTCTGAATGATTTGTGATGTACTAGAGTTTATTGCTCTGAGCTCTGCACAAATGCAGAAGGGTTTTTCATATATACATTGCTTAAATTATGTGTATACTGATAACAGGTTTTGTGATGTTGTATTTTATTACTGACCCTTTGGAGAAAATTATATTCCTCAAATTAGCGTGAAAACCAGTTTCCTGGGCACTGCGGCAGTATAATTTCCGCTTTCATTTGCCCTGACCTTCTCTATGGAAGAAGTTTACCTGGCTCCCAGATTCGATCACGCCTTAGTCTTGTTTCTAACCATCTACTGTGACACTGGAATTTGCGTTTCTTTCTTCCCTAGGATACACTTCCATCTTGTTCAGGGAATAGGTTACTAGCATGTGTTTGAATGAGAACGATGCGTTATTACACTTAACTTGCACCACAGCCAATTTGATCTGCTTCCAGGTGGTGGAGCAGAACCCACTTGTTCATCCTAGGATCTTGACAAAAGCTTTGGACTGGTGGCACTGAGGACAAAGTTTCCCTGCTGGAAGAAGGGATGGTGCCCCCCTGTGAAACTGTTATCTGACACAGTGCCCAGATTCTTCAGTGCAAATCTGAACTGTTGATTTCAGTGCAATTATTCTGAATTATATATGGAGGTATCGACAATACTGGAATGCTTCTAGCTATGTATTTTTTAAAGCATTTTGAAATATACTTGCATTCTTCAAGTTATAACTTTATTACTATTCAGTATGATTTTCAAAGATGACTTTTTATTGTCTCCACTCAATAAAAACTAACCTAGACTCTATACTATGTGCAAATTGTTACTGCATGCAACAGAAGTGCCACTGTGTTTAAAAAAAAAAAAAAAAAATTTAAATGTTGTGAATACATATATTAATCTTATGAATACTACATTTGCTTTGTTTTTATTCAGCTAGCAAACTGTTCCTTTTTCCAGCACAACTGTGATTCTGGAGATCTTTGCCTGAACAGACAGCAACATGATCTATGTGGGGGCAGGCTGGGAAATGAGCGGGGAGTGTATTCCTCCTGTCAGTAAGGCAGCAGGTCTTTTATCTTTCAAATTGCCTACAGAATTGATCAGAGGAACTTAAAAAACCGTTATCCAGCTTCTGGGCAAGGATATTCATTGCTTATTTATTTATTTTGTAATAAAATAGTACTGGTTGTTCTCATATAGTGTGTATGATTCATAAATATGTTGTAAAATATATCTGTAGCATATCACAGAGTCCTTTAGAATATTCTGTGAAAATTCTTATTTTTAGTTCATAGCACTTTAAGAACATTTAGATCCTTCATTTTCTTGACATTTTTAAATAGAACATTTTTTCGCCTACAGAAGTAAGTTTACACCATCATCACAGTATTATAGCTTGTTTAAAAATACATACAGCACTAATAGTAATTGCAAGCAAGCTATATACTTGAGCAGGGTTTTGTTTGTAAATTTACATGTTTTTTACTTTTTAAAACACTTACTTACATTAATATTGCAGCCAACACTTTGTTAGAAAATATTACATATATATGCTACTCACAATAGAACTGTCATTTTTCTATAACATAATAATACAGGCTATGAAAATAGAAACACACCATTGTATGGTTGGTTAAAAATAATCACAAGCCTAGTTAAAAAGGTGTGTTAGGCTTGCTCTTTCCTTGATAACTTAGGTCCCGTTCTGTGTCATGACGAATGTCCTTAATCCACTTACAGCTGGAATGCCACTGGCACCTCTCAGCACTGAACCTTATGCAAGAGAAGCATCGACTTACAATCTTCTAGCAAATTTAGGGCTTGATCCTGCATGCTTCTGCACAAAACTGTTGCATGAAGACATGAAGAGTTCTTCAGCTAAAGGCTTTCAGGATCAGGCTACTACTTTCTGAAAATGTGTGAATCTGATTTACCTAGGACTCCAGTTGCATTTCGGAATCCTCAGATGGGTAGTTGGGTCAGTGCAAGATAACATAGCTCCATTGTTTTGTTTTGTTTTGTTTTTTCTTTCTCCCCCATCTGTGCTCGTTTGAGCTCACCAAAATCTGACCCTTTGCCTTCCACAGGTCAGTGGATTTTTGACAGTGCTGGAGCAACAGATTTCAGGGTACTGTTCTAGTAATACAGCAGAGATTAAAAATACATGGATTTTACCTTGCACAAATGAGACTAAATATATAAATATATATATATATGTATAATAAAGCTGTAAGAAATCTCCAAACTGCTAACAATTCTTATAAATGAGATAAAACAAGGATATGTTTGCTTGGAAATTTCATAGTTGCCATTCTTTTATTATTTTCATTTTCTGATAATGCAAGGCTATCCCATGTTGGATCCATTTTTCATGAAATAAGTTCAGACGTGCTTTGAAAAATGCTCTTTTCGTGGTCTTTCTGATACTCCTCTTGTGCTTTCTGCAGTTTTTTACCTCTTAGTTTCCACTTGTGAAAACAGTAGGTTACTAGGGATGTCATTATCAAAGAGAAAATAATAATCAGCACTATTATCAGTGCAATAGTAGATGAGAGGGACCCCTCTAGCTGCTTAGTTTCAGTGTCTCTCGTTGTGTTTAGTTTAGTCAAGTTGTCATATTCTGTTGAGGCCAAAAGTGCGGGTACAGGAACTTGTTTGAATTTGGGCCTCATTGGGATTCAATAGTTGTTCTTACTCGGTAAAAATTTCGGAAGAAGCAAGAGCTGCGATTCCCTGTGTCATTCGTAAGATGTTCTTTTCCTCGAGTTCTCCAGGCATAGGTGAGGCTCAGAAGCTTTGTTTGTTCATGAAGCCACGTAGCATAGGAATAACAGGATAAGTCACCAAGTTTACGATGCAGGTCATCTATATCCAAACAGTGTATAAGCCAGAAACCTGTGTGTTCTGTGGCCCTCTATCTAGAGGGGGGAAAAAAAGCTGTTTAGCTGACTGGCAATTTGATTCTTTGTTTTCTTGAACGGATAATTGAAGAAAATCAAATCATTTTTTCCAGTAACAGTGTGGTGGCAGGGCTCATCCTCAGGCTTAAAACAAAAACGAGCACTGCAGTAAATGTGGTTTATATCTTATGAATTTGTTCAGTGAGAGTTTTTTCTTCCCCCAAGTATTCCCAGAAGAGCATGAAATCAAAGGCAGATTTTTTTATCGAGGGGCAGGCTTGGTTTTGCTAACATCATAGGCATTAACAAAATCAGCTACAAAACAAGATCTCTCATTTTGATGAAGGGTTTTTATTTTCCCCTCTTCTTTGATACTTGCTCTCAGACTTGACTTGTCTGCAGAAGATTTTGGTTTGGGGTTTTTGTCCTTGTTATGCTGGAGTTCAGGAGGTGTCCTCACTGATTGCAAATCTGGAGTCTGGAAAAATGACCTAGGTGAAAAATAACATAGATTTATTTAAGAGGTGAGGTCCCCTTAAGGCATATGAGCCTTAGAATTTAAAAACTTTATTTTCTTATAATTCTGATAGAATTTCAAATACATTTAAGTCATTTGGTTTTGATATGCTGTGTATATGCTTGGTGTGACAAATCCTATAAAAATTTACTCGTCTGAGCAGTTCTGCTGAAGTTAAAAGAGCTGGTCTTGGGAAGGAGGAGAGCTGGTGTGAGGAGGGGTTTGCATTATCTGCCCCCCAGGTGTCATCTTGGAGTTAGATGTCATGAGGAGCAATGGCTGGGCTGTTCTTGGTGGTTCCTGCTTACAGTCAGGACAATAGGATTTGGCCCTAGGATATTTTAGTTTGAGGAGCTTTAAACATTTTCAGAGCTATTTATTTTTAATGACAGATTGCTCCAGTCCCCCTCCACCCTACTCCCAAATGCTTTGAGGCCAAAATTAGGTTCCAGAGATCTTGTAGCATAGCTGCTTGTTCTGAGATGCGCCGCTTAATAGGATGCGATTGTGGTTCATCCTTCTTAGGGAAATCTGTGGTTCATCCCACTCAGGCTAGCAGAGAATTGAGGATTTCTTTAATTAACAGCACTTTCAAGCCATTCTTGTTTGTAATAAAGACTGTTTACTCTAGATTAGCATTCTGTTGATGTTAAAAGATGTAAATGAGCAGTTCTTGCCAGTTTGGAACAATATGTTCACATAGTCAAAAATAAATGTTTATTTTAAAGAAAGTTTAAAAGCCAGATTTTACTGTAGTTTAGGACAAAAAGTGTGTTTATAAAGCTGATTGAAAGTTTATTTCATATAAGAAAATAACGGGTGCAACACACTACATCTTTGATGAATGTTGCACTACTCGCAAGGGGCATATCAGGAAGTTATGAGCAATAGAATATTTTAATGCTTCTTGGCTGAGTATTCAGCAGCTTTCTCTAGTAGCCTAAGAAAAGAAATGGGAATAAAAGTATTTTACATACATTAAATAACTGCACTTCTGACTTATGGAGTGGCTGAGTGTCCACCAGCCATGTGAAGGTCCAAGAGGGTGGAATGTGTCAGCACTTCTGAAAATCAGATCTTGTCATACTTGCCTGAAATTGTATCTCATCTCATATGTATCCACACCTATCAGTTTCCTATGAGGAAGATGTAAAATTATTGGGCACTGTACTGTAGCTGCTGTACGGTACTGTTCCAAGAAGGTAAATGGAGGTTATTTTCACAGTCAGTTCAAGTGGGCATACTTTCAAAAACAAAATAGGAATGCTTTTAAATTCTAAATCTCCAGAGTATTGCTTGCGCTGATACTGCATCTTAGGGTATAAGGAGGAGACTGCTTTTATGGATAAATCCCTGTCCTACAAAACAGGATATCCGAGGGTTCAGTTCATGGCTCTGCCACAAACTTTCTGAATGACTACGGCCAAACTACTCAGCATGGTGGGTAACATGGTAGTGCTGCCACCTTTTTATAGTCTGCCTTGCTCAAAAGCAAGGGCAAAGCACGCTTCTTCCAATTTTCTGGTACTGCCATGTTTTTCATCCAGTGAGGGCTCTACTGACATTCAAAGCCTTTAGACTCTGCAATAATGGTGTGTTGTAAAACCAGAAAAACAGACGAAAGAAAAATCAGCTCTCATCCATTCTATGCGTTGCTGCATTTTCCGTCGTACACGTAAGAACCAAAAAGAGATGGAAAGTAGGAGTCCTTTCAAGCCAACGCAGAAGAGTCACGCTGCCCAAGCTGGGTCTGAGCTCAGTAACTAGCTGTTCCAAAATTGTCATCTGATTTGAACAATGCCTGAAAAATAGTCATGGTCTCTTATGTCTGGTGTCTCATATCTCTATTACCTGCTGCTGCTCGTCCATGTGAGCACAAATGATACTGCCTAGGGAAATCTGGAGTATATTAAGAGTGACTACATGGCCCTGGGGGTAACGGTTATGGGCATGGGGTCCCATGCGTTTTTTTCCCTTGATTCTCCTGGAAAGGGGAAGGGACTTGAAGAGAAGTGGATGGATCCTGCAAATCAGCAACTGGTTGCATAGCTGGATGTGAGCAACAGGGATTTGTTTTTTTACTGCCATGGGACCCTCTTTGAGGACTTAGAACTATTAGGGAGAGCCGGGATCCACCTGATCAAGTGGAAGAAAAGCACCTTTGCCAACAGGCTGGCCAACTTGGTAAGGAGAGCTTTAAATTAGGAACTACGTGGGAGCTAGATGACGAGCCACAAGCAAGTGAGGAATTGGTGGACTGGATTGGCAAGGCTGGGGGCCTGCTTGAAGTGTGTGGCACACAAATAAGCACCGTGCCGAGAAGACAGCTTTATGAGAGAATCTCATATGTTTTCTGTGAAATCAGGACCAACTGGGTGCCCGTCTGAAGTGCCTGTACTTTAATGAACACAGCATGGGGAACAAACAGGAGGAGTTAGAGGTCTGCATGCTGTTGCAGAGCTATGATCTCATTGGATTCGCAGAGACGTGGCGGGATACCTCAAATGACTGCTGTCATGGATGGATACAGACTCCTTAGGAGGAGCAGACCCAGAAGGCAAGGAGGAGTTGCCCTTTATGTAAGAGAGCAGTGGGCATACGTGGAGCTCTGCCTAGGGACGAATGATGTAGTCAGTTGAGAGTTTATAGGGTAGGATTGGAGGGCGGGTCAATATAGGCGGTGTTGTGGATGTCTGCTACAGACTACCTGATCGAGAAGAATTGACTGAAGCCTTCCTTGGACAAGAGAAGGGAGCCTCTTGTTCACAGGCCCAGGTCCTTTTGGGGGCTTTAACCTTCACATATCTCCTGGAAGGGCAACACAGCAGGGCACAAACAATTCGGGTTTCTGGAGCGCGTTCATCAACTTCCTGATGCAAGTGATTGAGGAGCTGATGAGGGAAGGTGATCTGCTGGGCCTCCTGCTTACAAACAGGGAAGACTGGTCAGGAACGTTAAGGTCGAGGACAGCCTTGGCTGCAGTGACCAAGAGGAGGTGGAGTTCAGGATCCTGAGAGGAGGGGACAAGGCAAATAGCAAGATTACAACCCTGGGCTTCAGGAGAACAGATTTTGGCCTGTTCAGGGACCTGCTTGGAAGAATCTCATGGAGGACAGTCCTGGAGAGAAGAAGGGTCCAGGAGAGCTGGTTGATTTTTCAAGGGTCACCTCCTCTAAACTCAAGAATTGTCCATCCTGATGTGCAGGAAATCAAGTGAAGGTGACAGGAGGCCTGAATGGGTGAACAAGGAGCTCCTAACAAAACTCAAACATAAAAAGGAAGCATACAAGAGGTGGAAGCATGGACAGGTGACCCAGGAGGCATATAGAGACCCTGTCCAAGCATGGAGGTTGGGGTTAGGTAAACCAAAGCCCATCTGGAGGTGAACCCAGAAAGGAACATAAAGGGTAACAAGAAAGATTTTTATAGGAGTATCAGCAGCGAGAGAAAGACTAGAGAAAACATGGGCCTGGTGCTGAAAGGGGCAGGGGTCTTCATGACAAAGGACCTGGAAGAGGTCAAGGCATTCAGTGCCTTTTTCAGCTTGGTCTTTACTGGTAAGATTTGCTTGCAGCAGCTCCAGGCCCCTGAGACAAGTGGGGAAGTTTCGAGCGATGAAGACTTTCCCTTGGTACAGGAGGATCAAGCTGGGGAACAATTTAAACCAAGTGAACATACACCAATCCATGGGATCTGATGGGAAGCACTCACGAGTGCTGAGGGAGCTGGGCGATGTCTTTGCAAGGCAACTCTTGATAATTTTTGAAAGGTTTTGATGTTTGGGAGAGGTTCCTGAGGACTGGAAGTAAACAAACATCACTCCTGTCTTCAAGAAGGGCAAGCAGGTGGATCTGGGGAACTATAGTACAGTCAGCCCCACCTCAATCCCTGGGAAGATGATGGAGCAAATCCTCCTGGCAACCATTTCTAAACATATTAAGGACAAAAAGGTAATTGGGGATAGTTGGCATGTATTTACAAAGGGGGAAAATATACTTGACCAGCCTGGTAGCCGCCTGTGGTGAAATGACTAGCCTGGTGAATGAAGGGAGAGCAGTGGATGTTGTTTATCTTGACTTCAATGAGGCTTTTGACACTGTCTCCAATAGCATCCTCATAGACCAACTAATGAAGTATGGACTAGATTAATGGACAGTGAGGTGGACTGAAAACTGGCTGAACTGCTGGGCTCAAAGTGTTGTGATCGGCAGCACAAAGTCTGGCTGGAGGCCAGTCACTAGTGGAGCACCTCAGGGATCAATACCACAGTCAATGCTGTTTATCATCTTCATGAACGACCTAGGTGATGAGACAGAGTTGCAGATGATACAGAGTTGGGAGGAGTGGCTGATACGCCAGAGGGCTGTGCTGCCATTCAGAGGGACCTTGACAGGCTGGCGAGTTGGGCGGAGAGGAACCTCATGAAGTTCAACAAAGGGAAGTATGAAGTCCTGCACCTGGGGAGGAATAACCTCATGCAGCAATGTAGGCTGGGGGCTGACTGGCTGGAAAGCAGCTTTGCAGAAAAGCACCTGTGGCTCCTGGCAGGCAACAAGTTGAACATAAGCCAGCAATGCATCCTTTCAGCAGAGAAGGCCAACGGCATCCTGGGCTGCATTAGAAAGCACGTAGCTAGCAGGTCGAGGGAGGGGATTACTCCCCTCTACTCAGCACTGGTGAGACCGCAGTAGCAGTGGTCATATCAGCAGATGCTGCAACGTCCTACTGATATTTCAGTTTCTGAGAAAGAATTGGACCTTATGCTTAAATTTGGCTAAGTCTTTTTATATCATCTTTAATCACTGTATTGAGTGCACACTCATGCACACACAAAGTATACCTTTCAAGCTGACTCAGATTCCGTCTACTGAAGTCTCAATGTCAACACATTCTCAGGAGGAAAGTTTCCATTAGAAAAAACAACAACATTCTTCAATATCCATGCCCTAATTTAATTTAAACAGTAGGGAATAAATATTTCTTACATTGTTTGATTGTTCTTGTGTGAGTCATAAGTCTTTAGTGTATTTTGTCTGAGCATTATGAACATGTGAGCTGGTATCTCAGGAATATACACATTTAATTCCCATTAACATTTAATAAATGTATTAGACTGAATGGTTCAGGTATTTACAAAAATAATTCGGGTGATTTTTGGTCTGAAAATACTGATTTGTTGGAACAAACTTTGCAGAAAGCATATTAATATATTGGGAAGCTCAACACATTTCTCAACTTTTTAATGAAATTGGTGTAATGTTTGATACTTACTTAAGAGTAGGCAATTGACGTAATATATGTCCTCATCTAGAGATGTGTTTTGCTACCCTGGCTCATATTTTTGTATATTTCTATAGTAGTAAGCTAATACATGAAGTAAAATTTAACTTAGTGTAAGCTATTGGGGACAACATCTGCACTTGTTTAATAATGTCCTTAGGACAGGCATTGTCTTTGCTTTTTGTTCTTCAAGTTTGACCTCTGTGCCTCTCAGTAGAGTACTCCAGTGAAGTAGAGACAAATAGATTTTTGAGTTTTTTGTCTGAGTTTTGAGGGTTTAAAGGAAGAAGAGAAAGTTTGATATAATTTATATGAGAGGAAAAAAAGAAGCTCCAAAACACAGTAACAAGAATTAGTGTCTCAAAACAGGTTACTGGCATCTGATCAAATGCTGAATTACTGGAAAGAAGTAAGAATGTTAATGAGCAGCTCCTTGATTTCCCTGAGACCTCTACCTTTTTATAAAAAAACTGTAAGCAAATTTGGCCTACTGTATTTTTGTGACTTAGTGATAATAATATTAAGGTTAGTATTAAAAAGAACAATGACAACTTGTACTGAATCCTTAAAAAACCAAAATGCTGGGTGGAAAACTGGACTTTATATCTAGAGTTTTAGTTGCCTATGCTTTTTTGCTTGGGTAACTCTGTTTTCTGATTCTTTGTCTCAGTTAAAGGAAGGACTGAGTTCTGTGAATGTCTGAAATTTCCAGCCTCACTGGAAGGATGAGGGCCAGAAATCACAGGTTAAGTACTGCAGTTTTGTTGTTTTAATATGAAGTTCATTGTACATACACTGCCTTTAGGTTAACTCACACTTCCCTTCTTTTGACTGCTTGATTTTATCCATTCAGGAAGAATGGTTGCCAGGAACATAGAAACCAGCAGCGAGTGAGAAAATTGTGTGGATGATACTGTTTTCAAGTGAACACAAAAACGTTCCAAAGCAAAGACCACTGACCTGAAACTATATCCTACTCCTTGTGAATCAATATCAAAAATCGCTTTGATTTCAGTATGGAGCAGAATCCTGGATCTCTAGCTTGTGTGCGTCTCTTTCATGTATTCACAGAGACTGATACACGCACTGCATTTTCAAATCAAATGTAGAATTACTTGTAGCGTTTATATCATCTTAAATACGTATTGGCTTTTAAATATATTTCCAGGCTTTCTTTCTGCCTTCAGCTTGCTTGTAAATTTCCCTGATGCCGTTTAAATGCATCTTCTGTTTTTATTGCTTTGGAGAAGAATGTGCCCACTTCTTCTATATTTGCATCTTTTTGATGTAGACTTTTGTATGAAATGTATCTGTCATGTTGTAAACTTGATATGTAAATGATTCTTTTTCTCCTCTAGAGCTAGTGTAGCAAGACATTTGCTAATACACTCGTGCACAAAATTGCAGATGAAAGCCAGAGTGGGAGTGAGAGCAAGCGAAAGGGGGACAAGGAGGGGGGAGGGAAAGGGCAAAAAAATGGGGGAGGGAGAGAAGGGAGGAAAGTATTCAAGAAGCACATAGTGAGGTCCGTCAGTCTTGCTACCTGTTTTTCACTGTATCTTCTATAAACTCTTGTGTAAGAACCAACGGCCAGATTTTAAGAGTATTTCAAAGATGTAGTTAGGACCACCATAGCCATTTTCAAAAATGCCCGTACATACTACAGGCAGATTTATTTTCATCTTTGGGTGCTTAAAATACTTTTGGGAATCTTAAGGTTCCCAAATTCTAAAGCGCTCCTCAGCTTCCAGCTGAGAGCCAGCTAGGCTTCATACTTCCCAGGCAGTTGTGTGTACTTTGAAGGTATTAAATAGTAAACATCTGGATATTACAGAACTGCAGTGTCCCTCGAATATGTTTGTAATGACAACAGGTTTGTAGGTGTTAAACTTGGTATTTATCTGAGGAGCCCTAAAATCAAATGACTTGTTTTTACCTTTGCTTTCCTAATTGTTAGCCTCAAATAAAAACAAAAAATTGATCTATATTAGATTTTTTACACTTAATCACACCTTAGAAACTTAATTTGCCTGTAATCCTTGCTATGATGTCCGGTGACATAACAAGCAACTTAAATGAAGATTTAAGCAAGTCAATTAGTCTTTTAATTAAGTCTATAAAATTCAGGTCTTACTCTCTCAGAATGCTTTACCCTATTTTTATCCTAATGAACCAGAAAAGCCTGCTTTTAGCAGTGGTTCAGCCTGTTCTGTCTTCATTATACTCTGGAAATATGAGTTTTCTAAGCTGTCTGGTGGTTTTGCTTTGAGGTTTTCTCCTCCCTTTTGCAAGAGCAGGAAAAGACTGCAGGTTTTGGAATTGTTTGTAGTAGGTCATTCCAGCATTGATCCAGTATATAAGTCAACAGAAGGTCCAATCTTGTTTCTATAAAAGGAACAATATCCCATGGTTTCCTGAATCAGGATGGGACCAGGAATGTCCTGATTCTTTTAAAAACTGTAGTAGGCTCAGGTAATTTTGGAGGACAGACTGAATATGATAAAAGCAAGGAATATTAGAGCAGAACCTGATACCAACTCTGCCCTGAGAAATGCTGTGGAAAGCAGCTTCTGTTGTTTCAGATGGAAGTTGATGGTTTTGCTTTTATGTTCCAGAACTGCTACTGTGGGTATGTCTGTCTGTGATTTGTGTTAACCATAAATGTAATACGCTATTTCTGTGGGCTTTGGTTTGTACAGGAGCTATGTGGAGCTACTTCTGTTTTTTAAGGTTTTAATTTAAATTAAGTAACTCCTGAAGTAAGGACGATTGAAGCAACAGACCTGTTGTTTTGTAGGCTCTCTCTGAAACTGTTATTCATCCCATTAATTTTAAGGTGACTTCTTATGACATATTAATTTGCTGTAAGTGTGATTTTTATAAACACCAGCAGCTTCTTAGGCATGGTTATAGCCTTCTTGTAACTGCGTGTTTTGGTAAGTGTTATCTTTTGTGCATACACAGTACAAATACTTCTGGAAGTTGCTGGTGCCTATTTCCAGGAATGAACTACAAGTAAATCATGTTATAGATTAAGTACTTGATGATTTCTGTACTCAGACCAGTGCTACTGAAATGTACCTGTGTGATAAGTGTTTTAATCTTCTTGTCTATATCTTGGTGTGGAGAGAGCTGATCATCCTGATCAATGAAATCTTCGTATAACATTTTTTGCAGTAGCTTTGAAATTCTAGATTAAATGCTCCTAATAAATGTGCTGACTGAGGCTTATGGATGCTGTAATAAAATATGTTAGGGAAAGACATCAAGTCTTACCTCTTTCATCTGGGGAAGGTTTGTTTTTTTTTTTTTTTTAATTTGGAGAACAGTGCTACTTCAAAGTGTTATTCTCTAAACATTTGAACAGACCTGTTCCTTTATGATGTTCTCTTTGAAATAAGCTTTGCTGCATTTTAAAAATTATGTTGACATTTCTTTTCTCAAAACATCCCACAGTACTCCTCTTCTCAGAGGCTGGATCTTACAGATAAGCCATGGTTTGTTTTTCCTGCTACAGAAGCAATCACATATGATCAGCTAAAAAATGTATCCCGTAAAAAGTGGATCCTTTTTTCCCTTTGGAAATTGTCTTTCACGGTTGACTTTTTGCTAATTTAGTTCATATTCTTTTCCTTTTGCAATTCTTTTCCAGCATTCTACGCGGTTCTTCCCACATCCCTTTCAAAATCAGGGGCAATTACCTCCTGCAATTACAGAGGCAGCCTATGAACTTTTCCATTTATCTATATTTTAGATGTTATTCTGTGAAAACCCAGCTCCTGAAGTGCAAGCAATTCCCTTTCTCAACTGATGCTTAAAATCAGTCAATGACTTTTCCATTTGCCTCTTTCTAAGATCAGTTTGTCCTAATGCTCCGTATTACATTTTTTTTGGAGTCAGAGCGAGTACTTACCAGTCCAGATACAAGTGGATTGTTTTAATCATTCTCTTGAATTACAGGATAAATGAAAACTGAAAGCTGTTTGGAGTTGAATTCAAATGAACAAAACAAAACCCTAAGAAGCAGGATCTTCACAAAATAAGATCTTAAGAAAGTCGGTGTCCTTTTCATTAAATTCTCGTTTTTTTTGTAGGTGAGGGAAGGTTCTGGTTCAGGGCTAATTAGCTGTGAAAGGGAAATGGACAAATGAGATCTCTGTTCTTATCCCTCTCCCTTTTTAAATCTCTCCTCTCCTTTTTTTCTCCTTCCCTACTGCTAGTGAGGGATGTAATTACGGGTGGGACGCTTTGCAGCCTTCCTCTTGGATCTAACATTTGCCAAGATTGAAAATTCTGCAGGGATAACATTTTTTTAAACATGCCAACGAGCAAAAAGATTGTTTGAATATTCAAGTGTTCGTCCAACTCATTTAAAAAGAAACTCTTCTCCTTCCAGCCAGTGTGCTTATTCTTGATGAATAGTTCCAGCCTAGGACTACAATACATTCAGTACTCAGGGAATTTCACCCTCAAAATTGTGCAAGGAAAATAAGTTAGAGGGTGGGAGGAATCAGGGGACATAGCGGGGGAGTGATGAATGTCATTTTAGATGCAGCTACTTTGTGTCTTTACATTTCTGGAATAAGACCATATTTATTTCCCCACAACATGGACCAGGGACAGTCTGGGTCTAATTTGAGAGTTCTGGCTAAGTAGCAAACATCTTTCCTCCCCACTGCCCTCTTCTCCTCTCTCCTAGTCTTAATGCAGAAGTACTTTGTCTTTGGCATAGGAAGAACTTGTGTGCAGTAAGCTGGTGCCTATACTGAACCTAAAGTACTAGGCAGTGTGGGAGAAGGGGATTGAAGACTTACTTCCCTTAGGCACTGTGCCTACTAGTGAGGGTTGACTTTCCTTTTAAGTTGTGTTCCAAAAAAGGAAGAGGTTATGTGAAATGCATTACGGATCAATTAATATGTTAGAGATCTGTGGGTTACATGGTATGTTGCCTGTGCATTGCTTTAGCAACGCATGCAAGGGAACGCTTGGGCATATGGAAGACACATTGCCTTCTGCCATTTGTAGGATGAAGGATTCAGTCTACATATATATGTAGCAAGACCTACTGACCAGGTGTATGTATGGAAGGGGAAGAGGTGTGCTACTTTGGTGGGTGGTCATGGGGAACAAGTAAAGTGGATAATGGAAGGGGAAAAGCTTGTGTGGAGAAAAGGGACGGGTGAGCGGTATGTGGGACCCCTGTGGGGATGGAAAAGATGCACAGTGTGGGGAGTATGGGTGTGTGGTGCACCTTTGTGCTGTGCAGGAGCGCGCTGCGAGGCTTTGTGCAGAGCGAGTGCATGGTGGGTGGCTGTAGGGGAAGCTGCTGGGTGGAAGATGGTCGTGCCCGTTACTGCGGAGCTGGGCAGTGCACAGGGAGCCCCATGAGGGGCACCAGGGCAGCGCTATGCCGGGGTGGGCAGCCCAGCTCTAGCTGCCGCGGGCCAGCTGGGGTTGGGCCGGGCCGCACCAGCCCCGCACACCGGGTCCTGTGCCGCCCGGTGCAGTGGCAGCCCCGCACGCCGGTAGTGTGCCGTGCAACCCGGTGCAGTGGCAGCCCCGCATGGCGGTATCGTGCCATGCCACCCAGTGCAGTGTCAACCCCGCTCGCCAGTACAGTGCCGTGCCGTGCTGCCCGGTGCAATGACAGCCCTGCGTGCCAGTATCGTGCTGTCCCGCCCGGTGCAGAGGCAGCCCCGCATGGCAGTACCGTGCCGTGCTGTGCCGTGCTGTCCGGTGCAGTGGCAGCCCCACACAGCAGTACTGTGCTGTGCCGTGCAGTGGCAGCCCCGCATGCCAGTACCGTGCCGTACTGTGCCGTACTGCCCGGTGCAGTGGCAGCCCCACACAGCAGTACTGTGCTGTGCCGTGCAGTGGCAGCCCCACATGCTGGTACCGTGTCGTGCTGTGTCGCCCGGTGCAGTGGCAGCCCCGCACGCCGGTACCATGCCGTGCCGTGCCGCACGGTGCAGTGGCAGTCCCGCACGCCAGTACCGTGCTGTGCTGCCTGGTGCAGTGGCAGCCCCGCACGCCGGTACCATGCCGTGCTGTGCCGTGCTGCCCGGTGCAGTGGCAGCCCCGCATGGCGGTGCCGTGCCGCCCATTGCCGTGCCGCCCGGTACAGTGGCAGTCCCGCACGCCGCTACTGTGCCGTGCCGCCCGGTGCAGTGGCAGCCCCGCACGGCGGTCGGTACCGTGCCGTGCGGCGCCAGACTGCAGCGCGGGCAGCGCTGGGGGTGCGCCCTGCCCTGTGGGCCCCCGCCTGCCCGGCCGGACAAAGGCACGACTTGCGCAGGCGGCTTCCGATGCTCGGGCTTTGCCCTGCCAGCCTCTACGCCGGGAGCACTTTGTCGGGAATTCAACTCGTTAGGCAGATTCCCTCTGAAAGGAGCACAAAGTGCCGTTTGCCCTTTGCGCAGCAGGGGACGGAAAGGAGGCTTTTGATTCTTTTTTTTTTTAATTTTTATTTTTTAATTGCGACCGCTACCTCCTCCTTCCACCACTTCCTAACGAGCCTCCGGTTCTGCACAAAGGATTCATCATAACCATGCAGCACTCACCTCCTCCGGCCACATCTTCCTCAGCCCGCTGGGCTACTTTCAAAAGGGGAGGCTGCTCGGGGGTGGCAAGACTGAGAGCCCACGGCGAAGCCTGGTCTTGGAGGTAGCCTGATACCTTGTTAACTGCCCGGTCTCGTCCCCCTTTGGTCTTTAAAACCGAGAGGCGGATAATGCTGAACAGGCGCCTTATTTGTGCTGCAGACTTGGGGAGGGCGGAATAGCTGCACACACCAGCCACCTCAGCAGCACTCACTGATCCCAGCCAAATTTTTCAACTTTATTTAGGGGGAAGAATAGATCACATGGGGAGCTTCACCAAACTGGGAGGAGCATGTTAGTGCAGAATCAGGTCACTAACATAAAAGCCCAGGAGTTAGTCACAGACACAAAGATTAATAGTGTTAGCATAATCCAGGCATAAAAAGCAGGCTGAGACAAAGGCAGGAGATGCTTATGGGAATTAAAAGCGTCTGTTTTCCTCCCTTATCTGTGTCATTAGGCAGGGTGATCTCCTGCTCTTTTTATCAGGTGAGTTTTCCTTAATGAGGAAGAAATAGAGTAGAATGTAAAATAAACGTTTTCAGCTTCCAAGTGGTTTTGAGCACATTCTTCTTGACTGTCAATCTAGGATTGCTTTTTTTTTTTTTTTTTTAATTATTTCAAATGCTTGGTCTGTCTCTCTGTATCCTGCTTCATTGCATCAATTCAGTCCTGGATAAATAGATGCTATAGACCTGTTCCAAAACATACCCATGGCCACATAAAATAATCTAGGTTGAATAATAGTCTCTGACTGCAATCTTTAATTTGCATCTCTTACTCACACAAAGGCAAGAAAGCTGCTGGCTGATCTTTTATTGTCCCACTGGCTGAGAAATCATCTTAGAATTAAGTTTCTACAGCGCTTTTTTCTGATCCCTGTGCTTCATTCATTAATAGATGGCAAAGCTCCCAACAGGAGCATAGGTAGAACAAAAGCTGTCCATGAGTGCAGAACTGATTACTGCCAGGACCGCAGCGAGGTTCTTAGGATACCTTTGTTTCTTTAATCATCAACTGCATTCAAAAAGCCTGGGATGGATTTAGGTCAGTTAGAGGCCAAAATTGAAATGTGAATGCCTAAATATGGATACCTAAGTACATATATATCTTGTGAAGAAGTGGGCCTGACTTTCATAGGTGCTAAGCAACTGTTCTTCTGTATTTCCATCTGCTTTTAAGTCACATCCCACCCTCTGCCACCTTCCTCATGTCCACGCTTTAAAAAAGCAATTAACTTTGGAAAGTAGGCAATATCTTATTCCTGTGTTTACAGAAACATCTTCCCAAAAGAAGCTCCATTCTAAAAACGTGATTCAGACAAAGGGGAAACGAGATGGATGCACAATACAGTCGAGAGGCCTGATGTGTCCATAAAATTGTCTACAGGAGATTTTATCTGCTGTACACCCAAAAATGACTCAGCTGGTCACCCAACAAGTTGCACCTGCCTACAGAGTAAGTATCCTTCTTTCAGCTTGCAAAAATATGAACCAGTATTGGCAGTTAAAAGCTGAAATGGGCCAAAATGTTAATTCTTGGCAACTTGTTAATGAAGGCTTCAACTGAGCCTATAAGGGGCTTGGGATTAGGAATGGTGCTGAGTTACATCACATCAGGAAAAGCAACCTTCACCTCACTGTAGGTGAAAATAAGCAACTGTAAATACTTTAGTGTGCAATGCAGTTCTCTACATTTGCTTTATGGGGTATAACTTAACACTCCTTGCTGTCATTCCTCCAGGCCTGGGGTGCAAAGGGGGAACCTGTGCCTGTTGCAGGCTCCCTGCTTACTATGGATCTCTTAAAGGAGTGAAGGGGAGCGCAGCCACTTAAACTTGCGGAGAGAAGAATTGCAATTGCAATTCCTTCTTTTATATAGCACAAATCAATGGAGTAGAGAAAAGCTCTTTACCTCCCCACTATAATACAGACATGCTGAAAAGACAGTGCTTGAGCTTTGAAAATGGTGTAGTATTTCTGAACTGGTCTTGCAGAGAACCTGTTTTTTATTAGCTGGAGGATTTGCCCCTATGTATAATTTTTATTACAGGTGTGCAGAGGCCTAATTTTCAACTGAGGTGTCATTCATTCCTCTGTATGTGTTGTTTGAGATGTTTGCTTTGTTTTTTTTTTTTTTAATGATTTCTCTTTATTGCCAGCTAGCAATGAAAAGTAAGATAATAAGACTAACAAAGACTACAAAAGATCTGTTTAGTCCTTATTTATTTTTTCATCCCCAAGCTAATTTGTTCTTATGAACTGAAGGTTTCTGTCTTATCCACTCCATAACACTTCTTTTCATATCTCTTTTTATACATTGTTTCTTACTAGAGTCTCCTGTTTCAGCTGGAAAGGATATCGCTACCTACCTACCTACCTACCTATCTGTATTCATATATTTGGTTGTTTTGGTCAGTTGCAAAGCCCTGGCAATACATATTCTTATCAGTTTGTATTAGTGCAACAGTAGTTTTTCCTCCATCTTTATATATATATACATATATACATATACATATACATATACATATACATATACATATATACATATATACATATATACATATATATATATATATATATAAAACTCTCCGCTGCATTTTTGCCTATGAACTCATAAATAAGCCACATTTCCTCTGAGGGAATGTCTGAAAATGTTCTGATTTATTTTTGTGCTACACTGAATCTTTTTTTTTCTCGATCTTAATCCAGTATGACTAATAAACTGAAATTTCTTATACTATCAAATCTGCCACTTCCTAAATCTTCTTTATTTCAAGGCTTGCAACTGGTCAGGGACTATATCAGCCAATTTGAAGATTATGGCTATGTCAGAGGACTATTGACCAACTACATGAACAATATTTATATGGTACAGCCCTATCTCCTCCAGAAAACCTATCTTTTCCAGAAAATCAATGATTTAATAAATACTTTATATCATGCCTAAGCCCACAGATCCAGATCAATAGTGACATAACAATGCCCAGCTCCCACTGATTTCAACAGGACTTAGACCAAAGTATCTTTGTGCTTATGGTCTCGTGAGAACAAATGGTATTCAAAGCTCATGGAAGCTATTAGAAAGACCACAATAAGTTCCGACAGTAATTGAAGGGACAGAAGAAAAATGAACATAGAAGAATTTTCCTTGGGAAATTCTTCAAGCCTTGAAAAATGACCCTAAGCTTCTCTCCTAGTCTGCAGTGAAATGTTCCTTATTCATCATTACAAAAATCTCTGATGTCCCAGTCAGATTGCTGACATTTCCATTGCTGCTTCTATTTTAAATGTTATAATTGGTAATTTTTCACACTTGCAGATTGTCCTTTCTCCTAGAAATTTAAACTGTAAACACTGTGAAATTAAATCATATCACACACCACTATATTGTAGGTATAGTACTGTACCTACTATACTGTAGGTACAAGATACAAAGACATTGCTCTCAAGCTAATGTTTTGTCCTGTTTTACCTTCAATGCCTGTATTGTCATAAAGGTACTATCTCATTATGAAGAAACTGAAATAAGTCCACTAGATATAATGGGTGACCATTTTACATTAGTACAGTGAGAAGGGAATCTTGCTCTGGCTTTGCTTATTTAGAAGCTATTGGAATCCAAAAGTGAGGAGGCAGGCATTAAGAAAAGATTTATTAAAAGCAAAATTTCTCATCGAAAGCAGGCCATCAAGTTCCCCTTCATTTGATAAAGTTTAAATATTGACTGCAGGGGAAGACCCAAGATTTATTTCCAAATATAATGAAATCAAAATACATTAGGTAAAAAGGTTTCAGTGCTTGTATATTATTCTTCTTTGCTTCAATCTTAGTGAGAAAGTTGGATTTTATTAGGAGAGATAAAATTTACTTACTCAAAAAATCAGTTAACAATCTGCTCCTGAATGAGCATGCAATGTAAAAATGACTTACCCCAGAACTGCTACTACATCTATCAGTATCACTAATTTTAATTGAATGTAGCCTGATCATAAAATGTGGAATGAGTTTTGAGATTTCAAAGGCATTGTTGGTTGGAGTTATCAGACCATTCCACTAATATTGTACATGAATATCTATGAAATTATTCCCAAAGAAGACTGACAGGCTCTGAATTCTTTATTCCAGAAAGGAGGCAAGCAAGAAGGAGTATGATAGAGTACATAAAATAAAGAAAACAGAGGATATAAATTGGAAATTTCTAATTAGCCAATTCCATTTTTAAGAGGAGGGAGAAATTCAGTGAAATTGAAAGGCATTACAGATAATATTGATGGAAGGAAATACTTTCTTGCACAGCACATTATTCTCCTGGAGAATCCATTGCTACAAACTTCCTTTAAGGTTGAAAACCTTGAAGGATTCAGTAGAGGTGTCAGTGTTCATGTGGGAATGAGAAAGTCCGTAGTTACAGGCAGTACATTTTTATCACGGCCTCTAGTTGTAAGACAGATACTACTTAGCAGATGTAAGGAAGAAATCCTCTTTTGGGCTGGTTTCCTCTATTGTTTTTCCCTGGTAAGTGTAAAAGCGTTTTTAAAAGCGTTTGGAACTTACAAAGATCAGCATATTGGGCTATATAGTCAACACGTGTGATCGTATATAGTGACTTTTGTTTTCTTACCGTGAAGCAGTTCTGGTCTGGCCTTATTGCGTCATGTTGCACATCTATTAGGTGAGAAACAAATTCTGGTTCAGCAACAGCAATGTAAATCTAGACTTTTCCACTAAAGTTAACTCCTTCTATGTATAAATATACATAAATTTATATTCCTAGTACTGGTGTCTAGAGAGTCAATGTTTCTTTTACAGGATCAAAAATCTCCTTGAAACAGCTTGAATCAAATAATGAACGTTCTAGAAATTTCAAATATAATAAGAGCATTCTAATGCGTGTAGGGAAGGTACACTGTGTTTTACACCGCTGTATTGCAAAGGTCGGAACTGTTAAATAAGCTGACATATTCTTAGAAATGACCCAGAGCAATCCCAGAATAGATGTCTGCCAGCGTCAACCTTGTCATTTCTTGGATTTTCTTTTGTTGCCTCTCTTGCCTCATGCAGAGTGCCAGTTAAATTTAAACACCAATCACGTCTCTGGACAATAATTCCCATTCATGAAATAGATGTGCTCTCTTATAAATGGACTTCCATGGACTATACATAACCTCCTGTGTTTTGTATCTGTGATTCTTTCTTCCCATCTCTGAATTTCTTTTAGCATGGAAATATAGAAGCGTTCAGAGCATGACAAGGCTCTGTTCAACAGTTGGTAGATCTAAGGTTAACTGTCTATCATTTTCTTTTGATGAGGAAACTGCAACAGCTGCCTGCCTTCCTACAGAGATTGCCCAGAAGGCCAGCCAGGAACACTGTAGCCAGGCTCTTCTGCAGAGTGTTGCTTTCTGGGACGGGACAATAGGAAAAGGGAGTTCTGGTAAACTCGTTATGAACTCCACTTTTCCATCTTTTTATCTTGCTTCTACCATCACAACAATATATTAGGACACAAAGTGGGGTTAACATTTTTACTTATCCTACAGAGGAGAAGCTTATTGAATCACTGGGATGATCTTCAGTGGAGGGTACTGTATGCTGATGGGCACACTGCTTTAGCAGTAGTGCTGGCTGCAGCTAGCCTTCAGAAGAATCCAGATTTTAGAGAGTGCAAAGATGGTTGACACCACCTTAGTTCCCTTACACTTCTACAGAGCAGCTGTGTATTTGTATTCTGGGGTAACATGCATCACTGCTTTTGCAGGCTGACCTAGCTGTTCCTGCTAGGTGCTTCTACCCACAGAAATCTGTATGCCATCCTCCGAGTCCGTTCTTTCTTTTCATACTTCAGGCACAGTCTGCAACCTCCTTCCTTACCACCAGAAAATCTGTGTTCTCCACTTCCCCAAGCATCTTTCTCTGCTCTCTCTTCCCATGCCAAAGGATCTGTATATCACCTCTTCTCACTTAACCATCATTCCCACTAAGTCAGTGGCAGCTGTTCTTATGTGCCATACCATAGGCTGCTGTGTATCCCTCATTGTACCCTGCTGGTTTCCTGATATTTTTCAAAAGCAGTATGGTTCTGTACCTTGATGCCTGGAGACAGACAGACAAACAAACAAGTGTCGTCAGTTTGAGTGCAAGACCTCGTACCACTTGGCCAGTTACGTGGTCACCTCCTCTGTTCCTGAGGATTCTCTGTGCTTTTTGCCTAAGTTCTATTTCCAGTTACTTACAGATCTGCCAAACAGGTAACAATGTGCCAGCTATGTCTATCTCAGTTTTTGTTGGCCTTTCCTTCTAAAGTATTAGTGCTTCTGTTCCTGAAGCATGGAACTGAAAGCTGATGGAGTGGTGACATTTGTCACCATGATCAATCATTTTCCTCTATATTAAAATTTACCCAAGTTTTACCAAATTGTAAGTGCAAGCACAATACAGGCTATGGGTACTCTGTTATCCCTTGTGGACACCCTACCCATATAGCCAAGTATCTGCAGATTCCGTCTTCACAGACCATATTGTGGCCTAGGTCTGAAGGGGTCTTTTATGAATTGTTACCTTGGGTTTTTGCAGGCCAAGTTATACTCGGACCTGAGGTGAGGGTCACCTGGGACTGACTCAGCAAGGAGGCTGGGAGTGGGAGGAAAGAAACACTGCATTTGGATAAGGAATATGCAGAGGGTGGTTAGGTTGGGGAGCCAATGCATTCAAGGGATGTGGTTCAGCTGTGCTTTATAGGATGGGGCACATTTAGGGAATTTAGGAGAGGAACATTTTTAGGGGAGGATCTGATGGGGGAGGATCTGGAAGGGAAGCAGATATGGGAGTGAATCTTCAGAGACTACAACAGGAGTGTGGACACTGATATTGTCCAGTGAGGAAAATGGGAAACTAGGATGAAGAATGAGACGTGAAGACAGGACTGGAACAGAGACATTTTAGCAGTGATGGAGAAAAAGGGGTCCGATCTGAGGGTCTGAAAGCATGCCTTTCCGCAAGCTGGAATGGAAGCTAAAACCCTCTGCCAGTGCTTTCCTGCCAGCTAACCCCAGTGAAACCCATTGACAGAGAGTCTCATCATCTTTCACACTAGTCCACACAAAACATGTCAATATAGTGGTAAACTGAGGCTATGTCATGAAAAAACTTTAACTCTTGAAACACAGCTTCGCTGGTTGGAAAGGTTGGAAGTATATACCAAATAACCCTTTAAAATGCAAGAAAAAGGCGAAGGTTCTCAGTAGAGAGAGTATGGCTGACATTGGTTCTTCTTTTCAACCTGGCACCTGAATCCTTCAGGTCCGTGGATCTGGGTGCACTGCTTATTCCCTTGATAACCACATCACAAGATATGATTGCTAGCACAGTTAAATGCAGCCTTGGAAAACTTGATTTAATTTCTGCCTTTACTACTGAGATCCTAATGACAAATTGCTTACAATGAAGCCTTTTTGAAGTATTCGTTAACTGAATGTTCTTCCTTTTCTGGATATTCAGTTTGAGGTGATATTCTGATTTGCAACAGCACTATATACTTAGAGCTGCAGCTGGAACTGAGTTTTCAACATTTAAAGCACCATATAATGCTAAGCACTCTACAAAAAACATGCTTTCATTCTCTAAACTGGATATCCCAAATTAATGAATACTTTTACAGCACAGAAACTTTCTAATCCTTTTTTTCACCAGCCAGTGGAGATAAAATGGAAGTGTTGTGACAATAAATTCATCAAAAATGTCTTAGTAATGTGAACCCTAGCAAAGCCATGAATAAATTAGTGATATGCTCTCAGAGTAGGGTTTCAGTATGGTGAAGGAAAGTGGGTTAAACTAAGCAGAGATGAAATAATCTTGTTCTGTAATAAAGCATAGAATCCAGGAGTTGTTCAACTGTTTCTGAGTAACCAACCCCTTGTGGAGGCAAGCCATCAGAAATGAGCTACACACCAAACAACAAGAAGACAAGTACTGAATAGCTGCTCATTAACTGAGAATCATCCACCCTATAAACTGAATGAGGCAAGGGTCCCATGGAAATAATAATATTTGATGATGTCATTAAAGGCAGTAGCATACTGGGTAACACAAGGGATTCAAATTAAGATCACACAGGCAATTTTATTTCTGGAATTTCTAAACTTTCGGGTATTTGACTTAGCATTCTCAATAATGTCCTTTTAACTTGGAATAGTGTGTGTAATATATTATAAGTGTTGCTTTTAAATAAAACTGGTTTGTCTCCAAGTCATGTCATTTTCACACTGCCTGCTGTCACCGTTTCTGAAGGAGAAGCAGCTAGTGTGCTAAAAGAAGTTATGGACTTTGGAATCCTGCAAGGTTAGGAACTGAGGGGTTGGAGGGAGATATTTACACAAAATGTCGTCTTTTTTTTTGGCCTGCTAGATCCCTCCCACTGTTTTCCCCACTGTATTTTGTAGAGCAAAATGTAAACATTTGCTTTGACGTGTTTTGTGGCTCTAGTCTGGAAGTGACCCTAACAATATCTTGGTGGGGTTCCATGACTGTGTTTTGTCAGTGGTTTCTCTATCCACTCTTCTCAGTTAATAAGTAGAAAGGTGGAGTTCATCATAATTGCCAGCTGCAAACTCAGCTTGCGATCTGAGAGTCAAATAGCTCTGCTGGCTCAAATGCTGCCAGCAGGAAAGACTCTGCAATCAGAATTTGGTTAACTGCTCTGCTCATGATGTTTGAGCCAGAACAGAATCCAGCTCCCACTCGTAGAGCTGTGTAGGCTCCACCATGCTAAATAAAGACAAAATATCTAAAATGGTGATAATCATTAAAGTGAGCAGGTACCTGTCTGGATACAGGGTACAGATCTAATAAATAGGAAAGTGTGGCTTTTACTTATTTACTTTGAAATAAATCAAATGTTAAGGCATGTCTTTAGTTACTTTAGGGACGTGCAATCTTAGAGTAGTTTTGTTTGGTGTATTCATAGCCCCCCAGAATGAAAATGAAAACAGATGGGTTTCTCTTATTATTTCTCATAACTGTGATACAAAAGAAAGGGCAATATATTTGTAACTTTGAGAGAGATCATTAGATATATTGTCATAGTAAGGCATAAGAATTAGTGGGGAGGGGTTTGGATTTTAACTGTTTGGTTCTACTAACGAATCCCCCATTTCATGCTTGTTTGGTGTTCAGTGTGTGCTGTGGTTGAAGAGCTCGTCCAGGATTGCTCTTAGCAGGGAAATACGAGCTGATTATGAGCAGTAAGAGTCAGGAAGAAATGTTTTGCCCAATACATAACACTGTCTATCTAGCTAAATATGTTGAGTTAAAGGTTTGTCTTCCTCTAGTATGGTTTTCATCATCTGCAATGCCATATCCTGAAAACTTAAGCAACTTTTAGACCAGTCAAGATTGTGGTGATATCACTGAGATAATCTTAATAAGAACAGAATGAGAACTGAGTGATCATTTCAAAACTTGCTTTGTTATGTATAATGAAGAGTATATATGTGCTGGTAATTCATTCTTTGACTAATGTAGGATGCTTCCTGGACTTTCGCTGAAGTGATTCTCTTGCCTTTGGAAATGGAGTTGTAGAAGTCAATACTTGATTGCTGCAGAAGGCACAGTGTTCCTACTCTGGGGTCTTCATGAATTGTAGCTCAAGGGAAGAGAAAATATGGCCATCCTGATGAGTTTTGGAAACTCACAAATTGTCTATGCTACCTCGTTATGATATACACACAAAAAGAAAATGACACTTCTTAGGAGGGGATGTTATTCTGTGCTCGGTTAAGAAATTAGTGTCTCATTTCACTAAGTACTCAAAAAGAAACTGTCATCAATGCCTTTGTAAGTGCTCAAGAAAGGCTCCTGAATGGGAGCAAACTGCATGCTTCAGGTTCTGCTAGTGGCGTTCAATCACTCTCTTTCCCCTGTTTTGCCTTATTTCTAGGCACAGGTAGAATTAACATTGAATTTGACCACCATACAAGAGGCAGAGGCTTAGGGCTCTGAACAGGATGCTAGAAACAGGTTCAAAGTACGATATGAGATCATACTGCTAAGTTTTATCAGGTTCTGTTAGCAGTGCTAAATTTGTACTTAAGGTCATTTAACCCACAATATAATATTGCATCACATTTCTGTGTTTTTTTTTTAAGATAAGGGGTGCATTTTCATCTTCCTCTTGCATGAGTCATCAGGTGTGTAACAAATGAGCTAACGCCGAGTTTGTTCTTTTAGTCACGAAACTCCTTGCCGTAAGAGGTTGCTATAAGGAGACGCTTTCTGTCTCTTGCTCTATCCAACCTCTTGTTTTCATGAAACATGATCTTCTCTGAGCCTTTGTCAAATTGGATTTAAATTGGGTTCAGAAGGTATTATCAATGGGAGAGTTAGATGGACATTTGCCTAAGGGAGCAGGACTACAAATAAGGAATGTTTGGACTAAGATTTAATATTCTTAGGAAAGAGAAGGGTGGAAGTCTGAATCCTGCACTCTAGTTTGATCTTCACTCTGAATCTATGTGCTGCCCCTACTATGTGATAAAAGAACATTGTTAAAAAAGAATTCCTGGGGCAGTTGTGTACAGGTCTGTATTCATGGTTTTGTCGTCAGTGGGCTGCAGCAGTAAATTTCCAGTTTTCCTTCGACAGCAGTACCTATCACGCTGGGAAACATAACAAATGTGACATATTTTTGAATAGTGACTCCATTTCTGTTTTTGTTTTTGTTTTTTTTTTTCCACTTTGTCCAGCAGTCGATCTGAAATTTCTTCACTGCAGTTTGGGTATGGAGCTTTAATAGATTTTTCTTCCCAAATGCTAGATGTATCTTATATCTTCATAAGCCTTTGAACTGATGTGTTTGCATGTGTTTATGTATTCACAATTGTGTTCCCTCTTCCCTTGGGGGGAAAAAGGTAACTTCAAACCCATGCTAGTGGTGTTAACTAGTGAAAAGTCTTGTTGGCTCAGTTGTGCATCTATCACTTGTTACGTTTCACAGACCCTAGCATTTCTCCCTTTTTCAGATTTATTCTGAAAAGCTTTGTTCCTACTAATCCACACACCAGATGCTACTGTATTTTCTGGATGTCTGAACTCTCCTCTCAAAACCTGTCAATGTGTTTTGTATAGCTAACTTAAAAGTGGTATTTGTGTACCGTGTCACTCCATGGTCTGATTTTTTTATTCACTTGGCTTTGCCATTAGAAATTCTTACACAGTTGCATTTATGTTGGAACAACAGTGTTTACAGTGGTGTAGCTTAAGTCAGGTCTACACCATAGATTTCTGATAACCACATCATTCAAGAATGTGAAAAGATGTGCAGTGCAGAAGTCTATAGCCTTTTCATGGTACAACATGTTTTCTTCAAGCAGATAGTTTTGTTATATTTACACAAAGTACAGCTTTGCTGGTTTATTTTCATTCACCTTGGAGCCCTTTGCCAGTGAAGAATACTGTAATGCTGTATCAGTAAGATGGTGCTAGTACAGACAGGACCATATGATGATTCCCTAGTGTATGCATTTTTAAACCTATAAAAATGAATCTACACTTAAGAGTTTTGCTGGTGTAAATATGGCCAAGTAAAAGCTGCAAAGTTTTACTGAAGGTGAAACTAGTACCAGCAAAAGGATCCCTTTTGACAGTTGGGAAATTGGTTTAAGAATACCACAAAAGGTCACATTTGGCTCATATCAGTGTCACCTCCCTGAAAGGTTATGGGATAGAACTAACAGGTAACTATTAATATAGTAATATACTGCACTGTTTATAATTACTACTACTGATAATAATCACTGCAATGATATGTTAGCATAATGAGGTATAACTATGGCTGGGGCAAAGCTTTTCCAAAGGCTTTATCTATTAAATGCCAGCAAAACATACCTCAAATAGACAAGTCTGGAGACAGATTCAGTACTTTGCAAGGAAAGCTCCAGCAAACAAAAGTTAATGGTTTCAAAAAATCCTGTCAAAATGCCACTTCTCAGAAGGCTGTTTTTCCAACCTTCTGTTGTAGTGGTTTAAAGTTTTATTAGCAGCTAAGGCAGTCTTCATCATGACAGAGCTGTTTAAGCTCATATTTCACATGCACAGTTCATGTCTCAGCATCTGTTGAGCACCCAAAATAAACGATCTAGAAGTATACCTCTTTGAACCTAAATCAGCAAGTTTTCTGAGCAAACAGCTTTCTCTTCATGTTTCTCAGTTGCAAGGAGTACGAGTCTTTAAGCGGTTTAAACTACTGCTTCCTACTGTCCCCCTCAGAATTAAATCACTTGATGCAGTAGTAATTGGCATGTTCTCATTGCCTGAAGCCCTAATACTTTTAATGATGTCCAAACACATTAACTATTAAACGAGTTATGAAGCAGCACAGTGTGAACTGACTTGTGTAAGCTGAGGATCAAAGCGCAAAGCTGTAAAATGAGTCCCAAAGTGCTAATAACTTCTAATAACTTTTAAAGAGAGAGAACTTAATTGTGGAAAGAGCAGCAGTAGCATATTCTGACTATTTAAAGAGAAGCATGGTTGGGATGTGTTGCTGTTTGCATTTTGACTGGCAGAAGCTAGTGAGATAGCGTCAAACTAGCATGCGTGGTTGAAGGTTTTCTGTGCACGTCCGTCATGTTTGTGTAGCTCACTAATAGACAACTACATGTGTTACTGCTTTCTAAACTCCTGATTGCCCTCAAGACCCAGCAGCAGAGGAGTGAAGTGAAACCTGTTCTTTCTTGAACAGCGACTGAATTCAGTCAGTTACCTGTGCAAAGCTATCGGTGGTAACGCGTTTACCTGGCTGTGAATGAGGGCTCAGTTTGTCCTGAAGAACTTTGAATCCTCGATAATATGTGCAAAATTACAATCCAGATGGTTCCTTTCTGTCATGCACACTTAGAGAGGAGCATCCTTTTGCTTATAGGCAATTACACAAGGATGCTTGCCTTCCCCTCCTCTTCAAAGCTATCTCAAAAACTTGGAAAGGCTTTTCCTTTCCTGCCTTTATTCCTCATCATCAGTTTTCTTGTCTTTGCTCCCTCTAGTGTTCCCACGTAGGTGCTGTCTTATTTTCCCTGCATGTTAAATACACTGGGAATGACCTCAGCTTGCCTGTCATACCCTTTGAAAAGAGACACTAGCTTTGAGCCTTGGTAGCCTCACTTTACCTCCTTATGCCACTGTAGCAGTGTGCCTGTCCCAGCCTTTCGCCAACCTTGAAGCCAACTTAAAATTCATTAGAGTTTCAGTAATACATCTTTATCTTTTTGATGATTTCCAAGCCTTTAATTCATTCTTAGTTCATGGGTTTTGGATTTTTTTACGACTTTGAACATTTCTTTTTCTTATTCAAGGAGCTAGGAATTTAGGAATAATGTAGATTTGGAATTTGGGATTAAAGCTACAGGATTTGGTAAAACGGCGACAGCATCCATGGCACTTCTATATGGTGCTAGCTCACTCTTTCATTTATTCTGGCTGCAAAAGCTTTATTAGCTATATGAAATGTCCTGTCCTACTTATTAGTTGGAAATTAGAAAATACGAAATGGGACTGGAGATGTCTGCGCATCTCTGAATCACTGGATCACTGCTGCAGAGAGAATGTGTAATTAAGAATGGGCACTCCCGTTTGCAGATTATTGACTGCAACTTAATTGTTCTGTGAGCTACAAAAATATGTATGTTGATTTCATATGTGTTACATTTGCATGAGTTTTTCTGCATGCTTGCATGCACACATATGTATTTCAAAGATGAGAAAATACATGGAGGCCTCCATTCTTAAACAGGAATCCAGGTGTAGCTGGTAGTGACAAGTCTTTCCAGTCCCGGGTTTATTTGGTGATACATGGTCTTCCTTCATTGCTGAAAATGAACTGACATTTCTGGTGTTAGGAAAGAAGACTAGGGTAAATAAGAGCAAAAACTGGACTTCACCCTTTAATTTTAGAAATGATCTATTCCTTATTTAAAGGTTAGCAAGGCAAAGAAGAGAGTTTGGACTGCTGTAGTTTACCTCTAGTCTGCGGAAAACTGATACTAGAGTGATAAATGTTTAAATCAGACCAAATAAAGCAGTCTTTCACTAGTTCTAAATTTACTGCAGAAGTTAAAAGATAGAATCAAACTATAAAATTTGAAATGCGCCCAGTGGAAAATTATCAGGTTACATTGTATTAGGTCTCCATTGACCACTCAGCAGCCCCCTACTGAATTCTGACGTGATGTTTGGTTAGGATTCAGACTTATAACTATGAGGAGAAATCTCACCTGATGCTGGGTAGATTTGGAGCTGCTTGGCTAGTGATAATGAGTTGTCTGGTTCTGCAGCAACAGTGAGGCAGAGTTTCCTTCACAGATGCCCATTTGCACTTGACATGGATGGACACTATCTCCAAGAGACAGGAACGTCTTCCACAAGTTCACAGGAGCGGGTGAGTGCCAGCTGAACACTGAGTCCAGGGTGCGCCACATATCTGCTAATTACACCTTCCTCCACTCCCCCTTCCAACAAACTACTTTCTGAAATCTGTTTTGGTGCGTCTTGTATTTCTGTCACTCTTCATTAGGCCACGGTGCAGCACAGCTTGTCACTTTGTGCTACGTTTGATCATGCTGTCTGGAATAGGACCCAACATAATGGAACATGACGTGGTTTCTGGTGGAATTTAACTCATCAAATTTCTTCCAGCAGATCTTTCACGTTGTGTCATCAGTCTGTTACAGAGCTGGGCGCTAGGTATTTGTTGCATCGCAGAAGAATAGAACAAGTGGCATAATATCTGCTCTTGACCAAAATGATTATTCTCCATGGACATATTACTTCTAACTCAATGTAGTAACATTAGTTGATGGTAGAGACTTCCTCACACGTGTTAAAAAAGAAGAAAACCAACACTTTTTAGAAAAGTCCCAAATATTTTCGTATAGTATCTGGCACCCAGGATATGAGTAAACTTGCAATATCTGCTTATGCCTGTCTCCCGGTGGTAGATTCAAAGTGCTGCTTTGGGATTTTGAGTATAGAAATGAGATTGCTACAGGGTGTGGAAAGTGTTTTATGCGGTTATCTGTGAAGAAGAAAAAAGGCAGATATTCTGTATCTCCTTAGAGTCTATGCATTGCATTAGAGCCCTGTGAGTAAGAGGACTGGCTATGATGATCCATATGGAGACTTTATTCCTAATTACCTGTGTCAGAAAAGCTCAAACTATGGTGATGTGCAGCCTGCATTCATGTGAATGCAGCCCACTCCTGGTGAACCTACATCTTGTGGGTATCTCCAGGGTAAGCTGCAGGCAGAAGACATTGCTGCAGGCCAGAAGGTGGTAGACATCATCTCCTGTCACAGAGCAGTTGAACAACCCCACCAGCCCAGAGCCCCTTCCATGTCTATGCCTGGGGAGCTTGGGAAAGAGGGTAGCCGGGAGCAAGCTGCTATGAATTTCTTTGCTGTCGGCAAGTGTATAAAGAAAACTGCCAGGGTTTCATTCTCATTTCATAGAATTTTTACAACAGTGCACGTGCAGCAGAGACCCTCCTAGTCTGCAATGCTAAAATGAAATGAAAACCAAACTCTGTTTTTATATCTATTTAGTGAAATTGCCTGAACAGTTATGTAGATGCAGACTGAATTATTTTAACTGCCCCACCAGTATTTTGAGATCATAAATTGCATTGAGGTTCCATAGTATGTGTAAGTTGCATGGCGCTGCTGGAGACTCCCATTTCCCTTGTCGATAAAACTCTTATCCCTATAGAGCAGATGTATCACATTTTGGGCAATTGAGAGCCTGTTCTGGAAAAGCAAATAGTCCAGATTGCACTTAGGACAATGTGTGTTACAGGCCTGATTCTGCAGTGTATTTAGGTCTTGGCTTGAAATGAAATAACTAGCATTTTGCAGATAATAGTCAGTGACCTCTTTGCTTCCCAACAGCTGGCTTACAAAAAGGAGCACATGGCAAAATGGCAGCTGCTGAAGCTTGGAATGACGTTATGTAGGACAATCATAATCCAGGAATGTCTCCTTATCTGATCAGTAGTAATACATATTTTCCTCTCGATATGCTGCACCCTTGAAGAGCATAGCTATGTACAAGGTGCTCTAGAGTTCAGGGGGGACATTTTCAACACCACTAATGCCGCTAGTGAATTGACATTATCGAAATATGATTGCAGAATCCTGGCAACAGGAATGAAAAGCAGCAGAAGTGCTGCCCCTTTTGTTCCACCCAAATGATACCAATCACTGGCTTTGCTAATGATACCTTCAACAAAATATGCCAGTAGAAAATCTGTGTCTTTTTTCGGCATACACATTCCTAGACCACTTTTTTTTTCAATGTGACCATAGGGAGTTGACTCAAATTACTATACTGCCAGCACAGCTGTCCTACATAATTTGTTGTTGCATTAAGCTATAATTAATGATTTTAACAAGTACCAAGGCAGGCATATTGTGAATGCACACTGCAGAGTTTGGATCTCTAATAAGACACATGTTATTAACCATATGCAGTTTAGTGTGAGTGCTAAACAGTGCTAGGCTTGACCACTTGCACAAAGGTGATCGCAATACCGCTGGGCTCAAACCTGGTCGAAGACCTGATTAAGAGCTTTGTGGCTTGGGCACGGTACTAGTTGTGTCAGGACATGCTCATGTATCTCAAAAGAGGATGGTGCTGAGTAAGGAATTGAAGGTTAGTGTTGTGTTGCATTGCGGTACTGTGTATTTGGTCAGCATGGTAGTTGCTATCTCTGTGATGTTATCTGTGAAGAAAGGCATATCTTAGCCCCCTTATTGCATCTGGAGGTTGCTAGGATCGTATGGGAAGAATAAGCCTGAAGCAGAATAACGGGAACTACAACTGGAAGCGTGAATGAATCCGTGTGATGAGAACCAGTGGATCCATAAACCAAGCAGTCCCATCTGGGAGAGAGAAGACTTATTGTGTCCATTTATTCACTGATTCCTTGAAAAACATTTTCATTGCTCACTGAGATGAATATCCTAGAGCTTTGGGAAACTTTAGAATCGCATCCAGAATAGGCAGCTCAGGCCTACTGATATACAACTTTCACTCCAGAAAACCGATGGGAGGCCACAAGAAAGCCTAGAAACAGTAACTAAAGCAATATATATGTAAGTTTTTCCTCTCATTTCTTCTCATTGAAAATAGTACAGAATGGAGATGGGAGGCTGTATGAGGTTAAACTTTTTGTTCGCTTGGTGTTTCCTATTATCATACGGCGTGCCAAACACTTGCTCTTAGCAGAGAAAGGGAAATCAGATGTGTTTAAAACAGTTTTCTTCTTCTTGAAACAGAAGAAACTAACAACCCTTTCATGCCTGATTTTCTGGGATTTTAAGCTTTGTTTTCCTACATATGAACTTTACCTGAGCACAGAGAAATAGCAGAAGAAAGTTTATTGGTTTGCTCACAAAGCTCAGTGAATCTTAACTCAGAAGACCACAGGGAAAGGGAGAAGCCAGTGAATACCTACTGGCATAGGATACCTTCATTCAAACTCTTATCAGGGAATTTGGAGAACTTGCTCCTTCCATCCCAAAACAGCTGAGCAAAATCTTCTCATTTTTATAATCAGTTTTGTTGTTGCTGTTGCTGATTAATCTTAGAATCTGGTCTTAAAGAGTTGCTGAGCATCGCTTACTACAGTTAGTAGAATATCTGAATGCTTATGGCTCACAAAATAATACTTTTGCTTTCCAGGGCCTTGAAGTTTGATCCCATATGGAAAAAAATTTTCTTTAATGAAAAGAAATGTGGTCTTCAGTATCTGCAGCTACAGCTTTGCTGCAATCCCTGGACTAGGGTGAGAGGATAAAAGTACATGGGTCTAGGTAGACCAGGGAGAGTGTTGCAGAATATACTTTACAGGCCTTATGTTCTGTAAGCAATGGTGCTACAGCTCCTAATACTATATGTTGCCTGTTGGGGAGGGAATGAGGCAGAAACGTGAAGTATTAGCATGTTATTGCTCAGGGGGAAGAAGAGGTAGAAGTTTGAGTGTGTGAAAGATGCTCCAAAGTTTCTAACAAAAGTAAGTAATTCCACTGAGTCTCATTACAAACTGGCCATTAGCAAGATTACGTCTTTATAGCCACAGAACAAATAAGTGGAACTGAAAGAAACGGTTTCAGAGGAAGGAGAATCACTCCCTGAAGTGCTTTAGATGTTAGCAACCGCAAGATACGAGCAGTGCAAACACCTTGAGGAGTGAGTTAAAAGCCTTTGGTTCACCTTCAAGCACTATTATCTGAGCAGTGCAAAGAGATCAGGGAAACTAGCGTGGCATCAAAATGTGACTTTTATACACAGCTTGTTTACTCAAGCAGCACAAACCAGGAACTGGTAGTATCAGAAGCACAGAGCATTTTCACTTTTGATCTATTCACTTTTATCTGAGATAGTAACATACTATTCTCTGGCTCTTCCCGTCTCAGCAAGGCATTTTTGGAATCACAGCATCAAAGAGGGCTTTCTGCCACTGCAGGGAAGCCTGTGACTTAGCCCCATTGCTGGATTGATGGCATGGAGCAAATGTCCACTGCCTGCAAGTACAGGTTTCATGACATGTCTCATGCACATCACAGAAAGCAAATCTCTGAGTGACACAGTTGGTTGTATTCAGATGCCCAGCTGTTGTTGTTCAGAAGGATTTAGCTAGTTAAATGACATTTAAGCCGTGAGAAGTGATGCAGATCTCTTGCTGTCGTGTTGTATCATTATCTGCTTACAGTCAGTTGAGGAAGGCAAAAAGCACACCCAAGGCAGGAAAATAAAATAAACAATCTCTCTCCTTTGTTAGATAGTCTGAATCACCTTTGTTCTTTTTAACATAGGTGCCACCTAAGTGCATTGGTAGGTGGTCTGAATTCAGCTTAATGGCAACAACAGTTTGTAACAGAGAGCAGGAGAAATGATCCTTGGTGGACCAGGTTGTGTCACTGATATAAAAGCATGATCTAGTGTGTTTAGGGCAGAAGAGGGGAGAAATAATGGAAGTGTCCAAGAAAACAGGTGGCTTCCTTTGCAGCTGCAAGAATAGTAGAGGAAGAGCCCTTGGCCTGATGAGAACTCCTGCTGGAAATTTTGCCAAAAAGTGGTACATCCCAACCTCCCGGGGCAGATCTTCAGCTGATTATATTTCTCTGGTGGCATGAGAACCACCATCGCCACATCCTTTCCCCTCAGCCTTGGAAACAGCAACTATCTTTCATCTACAAAATAATATTAAATGGCAGAAGGTGTTAAAAGGTGAAATTTGATCACTGATCGGTGTTCTTGACACCTTCCATACCTAGAAACAGACTATAGGGTCACACTATTAATTAATGCTCCTTAAAATTGTCTGGTTTCCTCTTCCTGTTAACTTTGCTATTTCCTGATTCATGGGAAAGGCTTTAAGCGTCAAGACCCTGCTTTTTCACAGATGGCTGCTGAGAGGAGACACCTGGCACTCTCTGGCTCTCTTTGCATTGCTCGGATAATATTAATTACAGCTCCAAGGGAGGCAGCCGCCTGCCAACCTTTGACTTGATACTGTTTGTATTGTGAATGGCACGGAACACAATTCTTTCTCTGCAGACATGCAGTTTGGCCTGCTGCGAGTAATTCGTTGCCACTTTCCAGGTTTCCGGAGACTCCATTAGCGTTCCTGACGCTGGGGAAAGGGGCACTCTTACTGATTACAGCACAGGGTGAATCTCAGGGCTTGTGACTGCTGTCTGCTGCTTTGTTCCTAGCTTGGCTCGCCTACCTTTACAAAGGTGTCGTGAGTCTGAATGTATTGATGTGCGTATAAAAAGTGATTTGAGATCACTGGATGAAAGGTGGTAAAACATTTCATTCAGAGCTGTTTCTTTCTGTGCTTCAGAAAGTCTTTGTTAGCTTTATTCACAGCCAGGGAGCTAAGTATTTTCCCAGATCCGCTTGCACGTGCAGCCAGGAATTCCACAGTGATGACCGCAAGGCAGGGGGAGAGGAGGAAAATGTGGAGAGAGTTAATGGATTTAGCACCCTGAGCAAAAAAAAAAAAAAAAAAACAAACCAAAAACTAGCGCAGTTCATAAAGCAACTGGGTTCATTACAATTCCCAAACCCTCCTTCCCTCTCACCACACCTTTGCTTCAGCTTTTCTCCCACATATTTTCTCAAAAACTGTCTTGCTTTTACTGCACAGCTACAGCTCTCTCCCATTAGTATGTCACAGCCATTATGTATTTATTCTCTAAGGGGAGTATCTATGCATCTCATTTAGGAAAAGTTTAATTTATCTGTGGCAGAATACATTTACTGATCCAGCTGACATGCTTGTGTGACTCTCTTTTTTCTTCACTGACTGCAGTAAAGCACCTTACCCCTTCCCCAGTAGTGACTGGAGACAGCTCCGGGGACTTATTCCAGTGAGTGAAAATCAAGTAAATGCTTAACCCAGGTTATTTTCTACTGAGTACCTAGATGCAAGATCAAAGGCTGTTTTGCCTTTCTCATTTCTAAGTAGTCAGATTGTTTCTTAGGCAGGAGGAAAATACATAGTGACTCACTGATGTGCAAGACACAGCCAGAGACTTCCAAATCACAATTATGGGTCTGAAGGAAAACTGTGCTTCAGAACTGTATTTATGGGCTTGAAACAATATGTAGATCTATTGCCTGCTCAGTTTTCCCACATGCTGCTGGGAACCAGAAGTTGCTAGTGTCTCCGGGCCATTGGTATGCTCTGGGAAGTCCGTACCTGATCTCCGTTCGGCTCGCAGAGAATGTGTGGATTTGTCACAACTGGTCTCTCCTCTTTTGTATCCAAGGGAGGGCCAGAACCCAACAGAAATGTGACTCCTCGCTCATTTTTCAATTCCCTTTCAGGACTGACGGTATAAGGTTCGAGATGTCACTTTGTATGGCCAGTTTAGTGGAAATGACATGTGCCTCTCACTTTGGGCTCTGAAGGACAAGCCAGATCATTTGAAAAGTGGGTAGAAACATGCTGAGGAAGGTAGTAGTATTCAGTAAGGTTCCCCTGCTTGTCTTAAAATTAGAAACAGAGCTTCATTAAAGATTAGCACCAAGTATCCTGTGTGCAGCCCTTGGATTTAGGCATCCCAGGACTCCTTGATTCTTGGTCAGATTCTTCTTATCACAGAATAAGCTGATGAGCCAACTTATCTCCAAGTGCAGCACTGTGCTGTGGAGCCTATCTGTGGTCTGGGCCCTCTCCTAAAGGCAAAAACAATTAATTTCTGCTCCTCTAATGTTTGTAAAGGGCCAATGAAGCACCAGCCCCGCTACTTAGCATTTGCGCTCCCTTCACTACTGTAGCAAGACTACAGTGTGCCACAGTCCCATTTAAAATGGCCACCCATCGTAGTTCTTGCACATGTGTGGTTTTTTTGGAGCGCTTTATATCACATCAGCACTTTTTCACCAAGACTTTCCTGGAACTGCCTTCACAGTCGTGTTAACCCACGTGTCAGTACCTCATTTTCTCATCTGTTAAAGAAGCTGCTTCATTTATGCAACGACTCTGTTTCAAAAACTAGAAAAAAGCAGAGTTCTCCTGCCTCCCTTGTCCTCTGTGAAGGGGTACTTGTTGTCAAGTCATTTTTTCTCCTCCATTTTTCCTCTAATGAAAAACGCTATCCTGTGCCCAGGATTTTCCCTTTGATTCTACATCCTTATTCTTCCATGGACTTCACGTTGAATTTAGTTGAAAGATTTCTGCTAGAACTGTTTCCCGTTAGAAGCTGTTTGTTCAGCCAGACCAAACTGTTTCATGGCAACATGTATATATTCCAAATTTTCAACAAACAAACATTCAGGCATTCAAGTACCCCTTGCTTTGTGGGCACAAACATCTCACACTGGCAAAGTTAAAGACAGGTTTTTCACTTTATGTGAGAATGTGGTATTTTTCATAATGATAGAGCCAGAATGAAATGCTTCTACCCATCAAAGCGAGGCAGTTCAGTGAGGCTGTTTCCAGATCAACCTCTTTTAACGTATTTTTTTCATGAGGAACTTCAAAACTCCCATCTTCTGTTCCAGTCTGGGACAAAAGAAAGTTTGTGGAGCAAAAATTCTGAAGCTCAATCATTTCTCAGTCCTAGATTTTAATATATCACATCTAAATGGCAAGAACCAAAAAGATTCTGGGAAGGGATATATAAAGCTCTTCATGATCTTTCACTGTTGTATCCCTGTCCTCCCATACACTCTTATCCATCATCTTCCCTTGCAATGCTCTGTCTAATTATAGATTCCCTGAGGCAAAGACCTGCCAATGTTTCTGTCAGCAAGTGCCAAGCACATCTATGATGCCTTACAAATAATCGTAGAGAATGCATATTTTGTGAAATGTTTAAGTTTTCCTGTTTTTCAGAAATTATATATATGTCGTACTAGGCATGATTAAATGTCAGTGTGCCATCCTTCCTTTAGTCAGATATTAAATTAGCATCCGTTTCCTCTATCATCCTTGCTTCTTCCCAATAAGGGACAAAGTCCCCTTCCCCCTCTTCTTCCCACGTTTAAAAGGAATTTTGTTTGAAACCCTAGCAACTTAGATGTCAATCTCAGTCACGGCAAGAGAATTTGAATGTCCAAAGGGTATGAGGATAAGGGATGATCATCTCAGATCTTCTTTAGCTGCCCATGTAACACTTGAGTTGACTGAACTTTAACTCATTGCTATCTAAAATGATACAAAATGCCTTGAGTATAAGAGGCACCATGTTTAAGGCTACACAATTCTCCCTGTCTTCACGTAAAACTCCTCAGGAATTGAGCACATCCAGCCCCTTGCAAAGAGATAAGTCTGCCTGACAGATCCTCTTCTGCGCTTGCAGAAGTCTAGTTTCTAAAAACAAAGCATTTCACAGGTTACCCAGTACTGCAGAGAGCTCCTGCAAAACGAGTCGTCTTAACTTTCCATTTCTTCCACTGTACAAATTATTCATCGTTAAAAGCGAACAGGCATGTAGCGCTCAGGAGATGCGAGGCCTCTCGTCACCAGAAGTATCATTATACATTTGCATACAGGGCGCTCTGGAGCTGGGTGGCCCGCTGCTGAGCACCCTCCTCGGCAATCAGCTGCAGCATAACACAGCAATTGCCAGATAAGCCACTTATTAATCTATTGAACGTAACAGCAGGGAACAGAAAAGCATTTCTTTGTGCCTTAATATAAAGGCAAAGGAGCCAAACACCAATATTCAGTGTCTGGAGAAGAAGGCAAAGCCTTTTTTAAGTGTCTGTGTGACATTATCACTTGTAAATGTTTGCAGAGGTCCTTAGCACTTTTGCCTGCTTATGCTTTCCAGATTGCTGGGCCTGCCTTTAGTCTCTCCACTGAAGTGTGCGCGGAAATGAGCTCTGCCGCTTGTGTAGTCCTGCGTGTAGTGACGTTGGCTGTTTTTGCAGCAGTGTCAGTGGTGGTCTGCGCCGATTGTGTTGCTAAATACGTATTATGCAGGGTCAACAGTTGAGACTTACATTGCTTACAGTTGAGACTTACATTGCTTAATGTCACTGTTCACTTAAGTCTGAATGCAAACGTTACTATTTACCATAATGGGGTTTACTTTTTCCCTTACTCGCTCCCTTCCCTCTTGTGCCTTTCATGGCTTTCCTTTGCAAAGATAATACACTTTTGACAATTTTTAGGGAAACAAATGGAAGGAAAGACTGAAAGATCTCAAATAAAATGAGAAGCCCACCAATGCTAGAGGCTTCCTAAGATACCAGAAGTAACTTATGCATTTGTGTGGGAGTGTGTGGGTGTGAGTGTGTAAGAAAGGAAAAATCTTTGGTTTTGAAGTCTCAGATCCTTTGCACCAAAATATTGATTTCAGGCTGAAAGCAGCTTTTGACTGATCTTTAAACACAATTCCTGGGCAGAAGAGATCTATTCAGAGAAGCGGAGATCAGAGATAACCAATAACTCTGCATTTCATTAGACTAAAGATAAGTCTGTGTAGAAAAGCTATTTTTCTGAAAACCAAATGTTGTTTTCTAGCTAGGTATCTAAATATGCTTGTTCCAAGTTTTTCTTCATAAAAAGGGAAGAACTATTTATTGGCTTCCTCACTTTTTTCTGAAGTCTGCCCTGCGTGAATTTGCTTTTCTCCTTCATCTGTCAGGAGTCCTTCCTGAAATTAGATAATTTGTTCCTCCCTCCATGGTAAGGACTTGGAAATAGGTAGTTTCTCTGTAAGATCTTTGTTGATTTAACAAGTTAGCATTAATTCTTAATTAATACTACTGTGTTACAAAGTACATTAAACCCTAAATTGCTAGACTAGCTTTAAAGGATTGGTGATTCCCTGAGAGGCATCGTGTGTGCTTCTGTTGATTTTTCCAAATCTGTAAAGTTTGATTCTCCAGCCCAGAATGATCAGGATAGTGACATTAGATAGATCAAAGTAAGAAAAATGTTCATATGGAAATCAATTTTTTTGCTTGCCTTTGTAAAAATAATTGATTGGTTCTGTGAAGTATCACCAGTGAGTCCTTGCTTCACTAATTGTTAGGCTACATAGCTATTAGCTGCGCAGAAATCCAGCCCTGAGCTTATATGGCTAACATATACCTCAATGATTTGAGATGACAGCTGGGAAAGAAATTTGGTGTTAAAATTGCATTTTGCTGGTTTATTTTCCTCTTTTTGTAATCTTCTTTTTCACTTAATAATTAAGAGCCTAAACTTTTTCTTTGCTGGAATTGAATTATACGCTTTCACCTTTAATCTGCCTGATGTTGAGTGAATTCAAGTGAAGCTGGCAAGCACAAGACAGATTACTTCTCCAGGGGAAGCATATCCACATATCCATTTAGAACAGTAAATGCAGGAAACTTCTGGATGTGTAGCTGCCATTTAGCTGAACCCAGCAATGGAATATGTCTCCTACCCTTCAAGAACAAGTTTGAAGACTGGTATTACCAGTTATAGGGTGCTAGGGACAAGTCTCTGTGTCAGCAGAGATCAATAACTCATAAGTGGCTATTCTCCAAATCATCACAGTGAGCTGTAGGATTTCAAAGATAATTGATCGGAATATGTACATTAAGATTGATTAAAATTATATTTCAACAAAATATGTTGATTCTCTATAAATATCAGTGCAACCAACAAGAAGGTCTTGATTTCTTACACAGCATCTCATCATTGTGTTTTTTCATTAAAACCTTAATAATTAGCGCCCACTTCATTGGGGCTATATGCTCTGCTGGTCTTCAAACAAGCTAGTACTAAACAAGACCTTGCTGCTGATCTGTGCTAATATCCTAATAAAATCGTCCACGCAGAATAAAGGCTAGTTAAAGGATTTCACAAAGCTCTAGAATTTTTGCAGGGTTGCTCTATGGGCTTATTAAAGTAGCAGTGGCTGGAGGGAGGAATGTTATCCCCCTTGTTATGCCATATCTGCCTAAACTTGGAAAATCCCTGAGCAAAGGTATGTCATAAAGAAAAGAAATGCATAAGTGTTGTAATCTCCATGGGATGAAAAAATAGGAAGTGTGTGTGTGTGTGTGTGTGTGTGTGTGTGTGTGTGTGTGTGTGTGTGTGTGTTACAGAAGATGAACAAATCTGCATTGTTGAATGTGATGCTGTTTCAATGGCAACTGAAGCTGGAACATGCAACACCTTGAACTACAAAAATACTTGTGGAAGCAAATGTGTAATGTGACACAAAAGGATTAGTGGGAGTGAGAGTAAGGTTAAACTGCTCTTTAAAATGCAGTGTGGGACACAGTCACGCTCAAAAGAACCAGACTCAAATCTAATCACTGCTTCTTCATTTAAATGATGGACCCCATACTTGCAGTTGAACAGAATAGCTCATCTCTGAGCAGAGGAAAACTGTTTTCATCAGGTTGGCTGTTAGAGCCCAGAACAGGGATGAGTAGCACTGAAAAAAGGCCCTAAAGCTTGAAGATGCTCAGAAAAGCTGCAGTGACCTACGGATAACATTAGCTTAGAGCTGCTGCCAGCCATTTCTTTTCCTATATAAAGAAAAAAATGTGGGGATTTGAGCAGTGATCTCCAGAGGTAAGAGAGGAAGAACTTCCAGGCTGTACGTAGGCCAGCAAAGCAAAAAATCAACGGGGAGCACTGAAAGCAGATGTGGTGGCGTGCTCTTGAGCTGCTTTGTCAGGCAGGGGAATATCTCACCACCTCTTTGGAAGTTTTTCACTGAGCTGCACGCTCGCTGCCTGCCATCAATTAGCTGAGGATTGTCCCAAAAACAGAGCAGTGCCCTCCTGATAACATTACACTGGAACAGATCCGTGGGCACTCACTTCATGACGGGAGTTCATGATGTAAAGGCATGGGCACCTCTCATTTGAGCTAAAGGAGAACATGTATTCATGTTTGCAAGGACCGATGTTGCCACTCAGCAGGTAAACTCAGGCTCCATCCAGAAGGGGTAACTCAGACACACTAGCTGCCATATTGCCACAGGATTAAAAAGTAAGGACAGGGAAACAAGAATTTTTCCATGATCCTTCTAACCTCTAAGCTATCGTTTTGACCAGAAAGCAGGGATTTGGCCTCTCTGCATACTCCCTCTCCTTTCTTTATTGCCCAGGAAGAATTTCGAGCTGTGGCTTCCCTGGGGAGCAGAAGCCGCATAGAAGTTCAGTCCTGTGACTCCCAAAGCAGCTATATCTGATTATATGAACACACAACAAGTTTCAGCAAGTTAAATCTGTTTCTAATTCTGTATTTGAAAATGAGCTTAAATGCCAGTGGTGATGTAATGCTCATTTACATTTAGATTCTGTTTCTATTTATTTTTATTCCTATTAACTGAATCTAGGTTCTAGCAGTTTCATATTTTACCCATCTAGGCTGTCTTTGATATGAACAGCTCATTTTTTACTTAAAGCCTGCCAAATTTCATGCCTTATTGATTCAATAAACGAAGAAGAATGACAGATAGAAGGGGAAATTGATGTTTCCTCCCCTTGGGAAGGCTTATAAATTTCATAAGAACTGTTTCTGTAGAAAACGCTTTCTCTGATTGCCACTAAAATGGCTCTGGAAGGAAGTTAGGGGGTATCATTCACTTTAGGTTTACCCTGGATGAGCCAGAGAGATGTTTTGGTTTTAAGATATCTCCTGCATCATATATTCCATAAACATGAGCTGTCTGTATGTGAAAGATGGCTTAAAACATAACTGCAAGCTCTCATCGGCACCCTCTCTCTTTGTGGCTCTTTGCTCTTGGTGCTGCTGTGTATTGCGTCTATCTGACCCTCCAAAAGACCATCCTGGAGGTAAGAGCTACCAAAGCATACTGCAACTAGTTGGGTCATCTTTTGCAATTAGGCATACTTCAAATGCAAGAGTTCAAGTGGTTTCTCAGCCCCTTCATACCCACAGAGCTTGAGGCAAAGAGAAAGGGGCCAGGACCGAAATCAGCAAAAGATTACATCCAGGATTCCTGACTCAGAAGTGTAGGACAGGGGATTAAGGCAATCAGGGACCCACACATCCTACAACACAGGGGAAAGTCCGTCTCTTTCCCCATGCTCTAACCCTGATCCCAGCTGGACTTATGGTAGCAGTGTGTTCCCCTTCTTCCTATACATGAGTGCTTCTGAGCTTTGAGCTCTTTTATACTCCCAGAAAGATCAAGGAGACTTACCTTTAGAAGAAACAGAAGTGATAAAAGCTAGGGTCATCAGCAAGATTTCTCCAAGTCCTCGCTCCCATAAACATCCACTGGGATGACAGAGTTCCCTAACAGGATGGTATGAAAGAGTTTCCAGAGTAATTAGTTTTCCACTGGGATACACAAGACATTTGATATCTCTTGAAACTATTGTTTCAGGCTCTCCGCAGGCACAGACACACTGGTTACACTGGAATCGCCTACTCACACTTTTTTTCAGAACAGAGAGGTTTACAAGAGTCCTATTTTTTAATTTAAGATCCTGAGATAATTACATGACTTCAGGAGGCAAGAGACTCATTGTGCTGTGACTCAATCTAGGCAGACATGCAAATGAGAGAATAGACAAGCCATAGCTAATAAGAAAGCTCTTTATTGTACACAAAAAGTTACATTAAACTAATATTAGAAAGGCTGAAAATTGAAGAACTCCACAGTCAGAAAATAGGAGAATGGAGGTTGATTTTACAAATTTAATTAGCCCTTTTGCCCATGCACATTGCTGTACCCCTTAATTACCTGATCACATCTTTTTCCAGAGGACTCCTGTCTTGAGGTTACATATTATTGCCAGCTTTACGTTTCATTAATTTACTTTTTAACAGAGCACACAAACTGGATGTGGCAGTTGCCTTCCACTCATTTTTCTGTTATGGTGAATTGTTTCTTACAGTACAGGGCTGCAGGGAATACCCTTTGCATATGCATAGCATATACAAAGCAACCTATCCTACAGATTTCCGCAAGCCTAGCAGAGGAGGTACTACTTTCTGTAATTTATTAGCAAGGTTTCATGATACAGGTGGTCTCAGAAACATTAGCCTCCGCACGTAACCCCCTTTGCTCATAATAAGGAAAATTGCTGTGCAATTACTTTTGTGCTGGGCAGTTCCAATCTCCTAGCCACAGTGAGACATATTTACCAAGAGTGTAAGGCAAAGGAGCTCCTGCTGACTTTGGAAACCCATGCACCAGGATGAAATTTGATCCTTGAAATAGATTCAGTCAGATTCACAGGCTGGAATTCATGAAGTCCTGAAAGATACAATTTTTTTTGTGAAGCTTTTATTTTCTCACACTTATTTGATTGCAATAGTATCATTCCTCAAGTTACCTGCCTCTTCATTTTCCCCTTTTCTCTCCCGCTGCCCTCCCCAACAGGGCTAACAAGAGCACCTGGGAGAATAAAATGCCTCTAAAAAGTCCAGTACACTCTGTAAAAATCTCCTCCTCAGAAGTCTCTTCCATATCCGCGGTGCCTGCTGCTCTGATGAGTATGCGAATGAAGACGGTCGTGATCATTGACCAACATGACGTGAGACACGATTTGAAACTTTGTGCACTAGATGCTGGTCTGAGACATACTTCCTTTTGCCGCTAAGTAGGTACTGAGTAGTTCAAAATAGCTGCTATTCTCTTCTGCCTCTTGTGTCAGATATGCTGGTCCTGAGCTGAAGTGGGAAACTGCCGCTGTCCAGGACAGGAAGCCTTCACAACAGTGGAAGCAGCATTACGCTCCTTATCTCAGCCTTCTTGGCTGTTCTTGGCCAGCACAGCTCAAAGCTGGCAGGTAGGCACAGATGTCAGAGCAGCTCTGCTTCTGAGGATTGCTTTCTTTTTCTCTACTTCAATGCCATCTGGAGAAAACCAGCCATCTCCCTTTGATTCTTACAGATTCTCTTTCAGAGGGAACTTTGCCTTTCATTTAATGCTCATCTTTGCAGATAAAAAAAAGAAAAGGACCACGTCTTTCCTGCACAAAGGGCCAAACGTAAACAGAGTAGCATGTATAAGTGTGAGGAAAGGCCACGCATGTGGAATAACAAAGCAAATGGCAAGAAAAGACGTCTGATTTATGCAAGAGTCACTGGGACTGATTCTCTTCTCTTCCCAGCTCTGCACTTTTTAGCAATGGGCCCTTTACTTTAGCCTAACATTGAGTCCAGAATATAGTATAATGAGTTCTAGCACTGTCAGACAGCAGATCTTAAAAGTTTTCTCAGCCTTTTAAAAGACATGGACAGACCTCTAGCCTTTTTGGCTGACGCTTTGATTAAACTCTTGCTAAAGTTTTCCTTTGTTAATACGTTCTCTTTCAGGCAAAGGTGAAGAGTAGGGGGAAAAGAAGACGATAAGGCCAAGAGTATGTAGGCTCCCACCTCTATCCCTAATAATGCCGTAGAGATCTAAGCAACTTGTTGCCTCTCCCTGCTCAGTGTCTTGGCTGGCTGGGGCATGTGGCTTGTGAAATGCCTTGCTTAGCGAGAACACTAACTAAGATGATTGACAGCCTTTCCGTATCAGAAGACCATACCGGCTCAATCCACGGCAGGGAGCTTTAAAGCCTTAAAAAGAGCAGAATCTCCACTGCTCACAGGAGCCCATTAGTGGTTTTCTGCTTTTGAATCTAAGTTTAGGATGTGCTGTTAGGATCCCAGATAACCTTATCAGAGATGTCGAAAGGAGTTAGCAAGAAACTCTTGCTGTTTGATTCCCTTCTGACCTCAGAATTAAAAAAAAAGAAAAAAGAAAAAAGAAAAAAATAAAGGAAGATGCAGCTAGACTGGAAAATATTACCACAGCCTCTAAAGGAGCATTAACAAGCATTAGGGATTGATTAGTAGATACTAGATAGCAATATGCTAATAACAGAATAGCAGTGTTTATCAGGTGCTACATTAATAGGTGAAATGTCTGATGACAATGTGACAGTGATTCCATCGAAGGGAAATGTTTCAAATTGCCTGTAGATTGTAATTAGCTTCCTCCCTGCCTTATTTTTTTTTCCTCTTTTCTGCCTGCACTCTGATGTGCCACTCTCACTACTTAGGCAATTTTTTCTGTCAGGATTCAAGAGTAAAATGAAGCCATTTCTGATCTTTCGCCATGACTAGCGGTTCCTGAATCTTGTTAATGTTGTCAGATCATATCAGAAAAGTGACACAGACGTCTGCATCAGCCTCTGCCTGGCCGCATCTGCCACCGCACAGAAACACAGGGACAGAAGGATGTGGCATCTCTGCCTATTATCTTTAGCTAGCGCCAGCCATGGCACAGAAGATTTGTTAAAATTGTCCCATACATACAACTTCCAGGACTTACACAATGCTCTAAAATAGCACAGAGTGGAAAAGCAACAGTTTATTTTATTTGCAATTAAAGGTGTCTTTTTCATCAATTAAAAATGCAACTGCTACTCCATTGCAGTCTGCCACAGTTCTACGGGGACTCAGCACTGCTTGGCTGCAGGCACAGTTCACGTGAGAATGCTGTTAGCATTTAATTTTAATTACCTGACAGGGTGAGTGTTACTACCTCATCTTATCCTCATTTCACCATACACAGCCATACCTGTAACCTAGATTTCAACATAACTAGCGCCCAGTTCTCTTCTTGATACCCTGTTGTATGTACGGAGTACTTCCATTAAGCTCAGCAGAGCTTCACTGATGCAAAACTAGAGTAATAGGAGGATCAGGTTGTCAAGCTGAGACAAGTAACAGCCTCTCAGCCTAAACCTCTACTTGCTTTTTTAAAAAAATCTGCTTATCTTCATTATTATCAACTAATCCAATACTACTGATTTTAATTTTTAAGTGTGTAAGAGGTCTCAACATAAGGCTTTAAGAGTCTAGGTTACGCCTCACTTTGCTTACAAGATGGGGTATCTCTTGCTTCTTACCTCCCATCCATGTGTTCGGAAGTTTTAATGATCCAGTGGAGACGTTCAAAGGTAGCAGGATGATGAAGGAAGATAAATATGCAGGAAGAAAAGTAGGGAATGTGGGTCTCTCAGCTTGCTTATTGCTCTGTCTGCTTACTGGAACGTTATGTGAGACTATCTAAGCTTCTGGGCTGCAACAGGCTCCTATTAAAAGGAAAAAAAAAATGGAACTGTTTTAGGACAACCTTTCAGACCTGAGATAGGTTCCTAGATATTTGCAGGGGAATTTGGTAATTAATGATAGTCATGAATACCTTAAAGATGAAGTTTCACCAAAAGGCAGATAAAAATAGTAAAGTCAGAATTTGTGCAGGGTGAAGCTTCTAAAGCATATAATGAATTGCTGGTACCTTCTCAGGAAGAAAGCAGCATGAATAACATTGCCCTTATCTTATTCCATGAGAAATCAATTGATTTTCATGCAATTCCCTGCTATGACTATGTATATTTCGGGGGGCGGGGGGAGGAACCAGAGAAAATCCGTGTTTTTTCACTTTGCACTGAAACACATAATGAAAGCATTGAAGATTAGCAGTCAGAGAAGTTCTGAAAAACACTGATTCTCCTATGTCTGAGAACAGAAATAGCATAACCTTATGTATTATGCTGGTGTAAGGCAGCAGATACAGCTATCAAAATGTCTGCGCACATTGCAAGTGTCTCTCTTCACTGTCATCCTGCCAGAGCTGCAGCAAAGACTTCAGGAGAGAAATAAGTCCAGAACAACGCTTCACGTTTGCCTCTCCCATTCCTCATCTGGAATCCTGCCGGCAGCCTTTCAGCCACCTGAGATATTTGTTTCTCGATAGTCAGTCAATCTTGACAAAGCATTAGGACAGGTCCTTACAATGAAGCACTTCATCCTCAAACAGCAACAGGGCTGATGCTCGCTCGTCTGCCAAGCCAAGAATATCAGGTGACATGATACAGTAGATTCATTTGATTTCATAAGAAAAGACTGTAGCATGATAAGCAAGGTGCTCGGGTCCTAATACAGAAAGGATAACATGATACAAAACTTTAACAAGTCTAAAACTAACCTGTTAAGCAGCCTCGTTGTGTTGTGATGGGAAGGCTTCTTGGCAAACCCTACTTTTCAGGAGTTTGGATCCCTCCTTTGAAAGCCAAGTCCATGCCCAGACAATGGCTCCCAGTAACATTATTTCTCAGGATGATAGTCTGGAGCAATAGGAAAGAGCAAGGCCAGGCTGAGGGATTTTACAAGTCTAACAAGTGTAAGCATATATTGATGTCCTGGGTGGCCAAACTTGGGATGATGCGCTTGGGAAAGGAGGAGAATTATCCCTTTTTAGCTGTGAAGAATATTACAGGGAACAAGGCAGCTGAGGAAAGAGGTGTAAAATGGCAGGGATGCTGCCTCCTAACGAAACGTGTGGGATCACTAATTTCTGCTTTAGCAAAGCCTTGCGCAGAGGCTGTCTTCCTCCACTTTCCCCTTGATATCTGTCTCCTTGTTGTCCTTTTGTCTCTTCATCACTGGAAGGAATGGTCTGTCTACCCGTGCTGCAAGCAACTTGTAGCTAAGAAACAAGAAGCTCAAAGAGGCTCCTTAAAATACAGGGTGATTTTGATAAACGTTAAATTTTTTTTAGAGGGCAGCATGCTTTTATATAGAGACACTAGATCTTTTCCCTGTGAGTAGGAAGTGAAGTATCAATCCTTCCTTAAAAAAAAGAAAAATTAATAGTGAGACAAATTAACATGAATGCCTCCCCCTCCTTCATTTTGGGGAAAAAAGACTGACTGGGAAAATAATTAAGTGCTTGGTTAACTTTATGCATATGAGTAGCTTCATTTAATTTTAAGTCAAGTTACTGCAGCTTCCTATTGAAAGCATCAGCCGAAGGGCGGGCAACTGAATCTCCATAAAAACACTGTTAATCTTGAGAAGACCTTGAATGGCTTCTGCATTCACTAACAGAGCCTTTCATGCCCTTTTCTTTTCATGGCTTCATTCCTGTGAGGAGCACTTTTGCTTGTGTGCCAGTAAAAATACAATAATTAGGGAAGAACCATGAACCTTCCTTGAAATACTAATCTGCAACTCTCACAGAACAGAGATAGAAAAGGAATGTATTTCATGGATTTGATGTTGGCTCAGCAGTGCAGTGGATATACAGACCTGTGTCAGCCAGTAACTCACATCACATGCCCATCCGATTTCTTCAATGTGTGCTGGGTAAATTTTAGAAAAACTATAATTCGTTGTATGAGATTTCTGTAGTAAAGTGTCAACCGTGACTAGCATGGTGTGACTTTTTGCAAAGGAAGAAACAAGTTTATGCTTACTCATCATCAAGGAAAGAAAGAAGATTTTCATGTAATTAGACTTAAGTTCACATCAGAGACAACAGGTAAATCTGTGCTGTATTTTGGATGTGATGAGCTCGCATCTGCGCTTGAGTCCAAAGTCCCCTTGCACCACATTTTGCGTTCAAACCTGCACTCAAGCGCAGCCTTTGGTAACAGTGGGGCATGCCAAGGACGAGCATTCAGGCTCGTGCTGTTGATTAGCATGTTTAAAAAGAAGGCTTCTGCTCAGTGTGGGTGGGCCAGGCTGACCACTCCAGTAAGTGTTACATGTTCCTCCAGCCCTTGCAGCGTCTTTACATGGCCAAGACTGGGCCAAGTCACTAGGCCTCTCAGGAAGGGCCCAACACAGCGGATTGAAGAGTAAATGAGATCTATGGGCTTGGCCTGTCTTTTAAGTGTGCAGGCAGGCATGGCACACCGGACTTGTCCGCTAAACAGTTTGGTGGTATGTAGAGTAAATATGGGGATGTGAGAAGTTTTAGCATTTAAAATAAAATGCAAAGCAATTCAGATATACTTCCAGACAGGCAAATCACCCAGCTCTTTTTCATGTCCTGTCCTGCACAAATCTAACTTCCCAGGGACAGATACCTTGAAAGTTCTTCCTCCCTCTTGCACTTGGCCAGTCTGTCTGACTTGTCACACCAAGCAAATACTACTCCCTGGGATCTACGTGGGTGGCTTCTGGTGGGGAGATGGGGCAGGTGGAGATTGTGGAGCCACAGGTGCAGATACAAAGGCTGTGTAATCACCACAGCAGAAATGCTAGCAGAAGCTGGAAGCTGAGCCAGAACTAGCAACAACACAGAAATGTATTCAGGAAGAGCAACAGCAAAGGGTAAGACAGAAAGGAGATGGCATCTGATGAAACAGTGGAGGCAGCAGCAATGACCTTTCTTGGTCATCTGCTCTGTCGGACCAGCCACTGTACACACTTTTACCTGTCCATGCCATTGCCATGAATACATTATGTCTTGTTGCTGCCACTGATAACATAACCAATTTATTGAGCAGGCAGGAGTACTTAAAATGGAAAAGAACATTCATCTGTCATTCCCCCATGCCCCCTCTGATGCTGGCTGTCCTTGGCAATGGCCATGCCATTAGCTATTTGTTTGGTTCAGCTGTTTTGCCTGCTGCTTAGGTTTGAATTGCTGATTTCTGGCCTTTAAAAAAATCCAGCTATTGGTTTGGTGACAGCACAGAGCTGGGGTTCCAGCACAGCACCAAATGGCCATCTACCAATTTTTTTTTACTCCTGTGGTGTGCCATAATATGGTGGGGCTAAGGTTGGAGAAGAGGGTCATAAGTTAGCTTTAAGTATGGCTATACCATTACCTGCATGCTGTTGTTTTGTATGTGTCTGTAATTTGATATATTTCCTTAAGTATACTTGCTGGGGTTTTTTGTGTGACTGCATCCGTCTCTATTTGTGGACTAGACTGAAGAAATCAGTCAGCCTTTTCCTCCCTGTTCCATCTTTGCCTTGTTTTGTTTCAGCCAACTGACATGAGTCCGAGCAGTTGGAGGGTTGTTTATCCCTGACAAAGCTCTTTACTGTCAGACTCTGGTTTTGTTCTAGCAAGAGAATCTAATGCTCATAGAGTTACCTCCAGAAGTTTCATGATCCAAGGCTATCAATAGTCAACTGACATTATATCCAGGAGACTAAACATAAGATAGTTCCAAAAGTTCAGTTGTGTATTTGGCCAGGCTCTCTGGATAACCCACTAGGCTAGAGGAGAATTGTAGAGGAAGATGGCCAGTGAAAGAGAGAATTACTGCCATACCACTACAGGTGGTACGTTATTTCTTACGTGTTTAGAAAAGCAGAGTGAGTCATATAGACCATTGAGCAAAAGGTACGGATTTCAAGGAGTAGTGGATGAGTGATTTGGTCCTTACTGTATGTAACAGCTGCCTGTGCTGGGAGGAACTGATCTCACTCAGATGATGCTGACAGTCAAGATAGTGATCACTTGCACATTTTTAAAGATCAGGTAGCACATTTTGCAAGAGCATTTTAAGTTCAGGGCCTTGGTTATTTTCCAGTGTGCATTACTACATTGCACTGTCCTAAGTCTCAGTTTCATTTTGGACATAGTATTCCTTTTTCGTTTGCTCTTTTCAGCTATTATATGCACAGTTAAAGAACTGGCACGTTCCACCGCAGAGGTAAGACCTGTGCAAATTGCAAGGCTTGTGCAGCCTTCGTTCCTCAGATCAGCAGCAAGGGCAAGGCCAGCCCAGCCTCCCTGAACCCTCTTTGAGCTAAGGAAGGTAGAAAATGCTAGCTGGGGGGTGCTCTTTCCCAGCCCTGCTGCCAGTGCACTTTCCCTTGAAACATAGCCCTACTCCTGGTGGAAGGAATCGATTGCAGGTGTCTGATCCACACTAATCGGCCATTATGGCATGGGCAGGAGGCAGAGGATGCCGGTGGGGCTCTGCCTGTCTATACGCCATCGCTGCTGGCAAGAGTCAGGAGAGCGTGTCCCCGGGGCTGGGGACCGTCACGAGGAGCAGCCGGAGTCGAGACCAGCGCTGAGCGAGAAGGGGCAGTCTGAGCCCACCAACGGGAGCTGTGAGCAGGTCAGTGGGCTCGATGACTGCTGTTAGCAAATGCAACCAGGAATGAAATACCTTTAAGCGAGTATCTCAGCAGCACCACGAGGTGCTTGTTTGGGTTGGGGCTTTGGGGACACTCTTGGTGCTATGTGTGTCTTGATGTGGGGGATTTGCTATTGCATTATAACCCTGGGAACTGGAAGGGAATGCAAACACCCTCTGCTTGTTCTTCTGAGTGACCCGCTGTGCTAATGGAGAGTTTATCCCAAGGAAGTAAAGCTGCCGTTGTTTAGCAGAGCGATGTAGCGGTCTGGTGGAGGAGAGCTGAGGCTAGGGAACGAGGGTACCGACTTAACAGGAGGGAAGGTAGCGTGAGCTGCCTAGCTGGGCTCCACCTTGTCCCTTGTGCCAGGACCTCTGCTGACCACGCAGCGTCACCGAGCTGAGGCCCGCGGCAGCCTCTGGATTAACTATTGCCACTTCCAAGGTTGTGGAAAGGCATAGAGGATATGGGCCCAGGAGTATAGGGGGGTTTCTCTTTAGGATCCATTTAAAGAACTCAAAATGTGGTGGTGAGGGGATTTATGGGGCAGATGTGCATACGCATGAAATCTGTGAAGATTTGACGCACCACTGCTTTATTACTGGCATTAAATCATATCACCTTAGGAGTGTGAGTGTATGCGTGTGCATGCGCACACAGTAGGGGGGAAACAGTGAGATACTGAACTTCAGAGAAGCATTTATATTGACCTGTAATTTACTGTTATTTTAAGTATACTTTATCCCTGTTATTTGCTGGCACAGTAATCTCAGTAAACATAACTGCTAGTTCAGCATATCAGTAATTGTTTTCAAGATCTGGGGCTGTAAGGCACTGATATTAATTGCACATCATTGTGCCTGAATTAAAATGTTCCTGTTTACTAACCTCCTTCCTCATTATAGTCCTGAGCCACTGGAGAGTTTGAAGCTCATCTGTTTGTCAAATATGTTTTATGAGTTAGTTCTTCTGTCAGCGTTATTGGATATTTGTATCCACTGGTAACAACCTTGGAACTGCCATTTTACTCAGAAATGGATCATCCAACCTGACTGTGCTATCAAAGATTATGCAAATAAATAAACAAATAACTTGAGCCCTTATGTGCCTGTGCTAGGAATACTATGTCTAATATAATTGTTATGTTCATAAAATAACCAACATAAATGATTTCTAAATATTATATAAAGAGGCTCATTATGAAATGGGTTACTTTGTCTTGTTTTGTTTGTTTTTAGTTAACAGCTGTGAAAATACTGAACAGCCTGACTGTTTTCAAATAGACAACTACTTAGGGCCCAAAGCCTTTTTTTTTTTTTCCAATAAAGGGAGGGAGGAAGTTATTTTTCCTGGAAAATATGTAAGATTTTTAATGTCTCCCATGCTGAATTGGGATGAACGGTCAAAACTCATTAAAAGTTTAGCAAACCAAAAGTCTACATGAAAAAAATTCATTGGGTGTTTTAATTTTTATAGGCCTTGATTTATCAGTGTGCCCAAGCGTATGCTTACTTTTCTATTTCTTTGATTTCAGCTACATAGTTAGGGTTTTCTGAGTCAAAAACTGATGAGTTTTCTGGGAGTCTGTTTTGGGAGTGCCTGGAGAATAAACTTGAAAAATAGAGAAATACAACTTGCTTTCCAAGAATGCAGTAAAGCTGTGAACCTCTGCCTCTATCTCCTTCTCTACACTGAGCAATAAATCATTGTAAGAACCTGTTGCTTGCAAAAAAATGGCCCTGCAGAAATTAAACCACACGTTACATGGCACATGCAGGACTCATTCCAGGCTACTGGTGAGCTGCAAGAGGGCTGGATGCAACATCTGGAAATTGATCCGTTGTTCAGACCAGTCTAAATCCGGTGCTGTCCACAGTGATTTATTTTCTAGATAAAGGAATCAAACCTTCTTATTATCATTTTTAATATTTTCATGTCTGGACCCTCTACAGCCCTTCTCCATAGTCTCAGAGTTCCCGTTCTCTGCCCTGCAAAATAACATCTAGACAATGGAGCGATCGACTTGGCTGAAGACTTTTAGATGCTTTCAAATGCTCTGTCAATGTCAATGAAGATATTATTCCCATAATCCCATGGCTGTGCCTGTTGGCTTGTACATTTCCCATGTACATTAGTGGGAAGGAGTGGATTCCTTCTGTCTTTATCTGCAGCCTCTTGCTTTTATGACTCCTTTGTTTCATCAGTCTTTATTTCCATCACAGGGAAGAAATGTCTTCCCCCAGACGATGCATCCAGATGAATGTGTTTGATTTGCGGCGAGATCAGAGGAGGGCGATTTACAAGGGTTCTGCGCACTCAGACGCAGGAGCACTGGTACTTTTGAAACATGCCTTGTATGTGATGGATGGGGCATATTATCTAAATGCTAATAAATACTGAGCCACAAATTGGCTCCATTTTTCTTCATTCCTCTGCTGCCTGTGGTTGTTGAGTGACGCTAAATCTAGCCTTGGACACATTGCAATACTAATTACTTCCAATTTCTTTCTTTGTTCTTTCTTTTCGGTAGGGTAATATGGATGTGCTGCCTGTGGGTATATTTATGGTACAGCCTCATTGGCCTGCCTCCATGAGGAGTGGATAGTACAGTTTGGTGTGAGGGGGACAGAGTACAAAGCTGGTGTAAATCTCCTCTGGCCCAACCTTCTTGAACAGAATTTTAAAAGACCAATAGGTTTATATTTCTTATTAAACGCTCCTGGACTTTCCCATAGGGATGATGTCCTTTAAGCGTATATTTGATCACATGATATAACGTATACATGATATAATTGTTCTTTTAGCATTCTAGATTTTAGATCCTTAAAGATAAGCTCATTGAGCTTTTAACATTTACTTATTGGGCCAAAATTTCAAATGCAAGTTTATGACTTCTGCTTAAACAACTCTAAATATGCTTCGGCAGGGTCAAAATAGATCTGCTGCTGCCCGTATAATAGCTGGACTTGCTGTATCCCTGTGTCTAGAGTTACGGCCATTTGCTTGAGGATATTTTGGGCATAATGGTGAAGCTCACAAGCATGCCTACATATAGTTTGCAAATATCTCAGAGCTGCTTGTTGAAAACCTGTCCCCCAAATCTCTGTGGGATAGAGTTCACTTGCAATTCTTTGTAATCAAGGCATTCTCAGTAACAGCAGCTGTTGCTTTTTGTCTAGGCAACAAATTAAATGAGCACTCTTGCACTGATGCCACACATGCATCCTGCAAATCTTGCATGTTATTCCAAACGAAACCCCCCAAAACTGTCTCCTGGTTCACAGGCAGCCAGTAGGAAGGCTAACTGGTGCCTTCTGTGAGCTCATGGGACCTATGCTGAGTTTGTACCAGCTGAAACCTTTGAATAACTGCAATATTAGGAAATAATCTGTCCTTTTTTAAAGAGGTGGTTATTAAAGATTCAGAGTTTTCTCTGTCTATTTTGGGATCACTAATAATTTTTCACCTCAGATGTTTGCTAGATAATTGTGGGAAAACTTTGCAATGTAGTGCAGTGGGAATAGCCTATCTGAAACAAAGGCAAAAAGAACAAATGCGTATTTAAAATAGCCACAGCACATGTTTATTCTGTGAAATAGGGCAGCCAGTTTTTTTCCTTCCGTGGGCTTTTGGTTTTCTACCAAAAGACTTCCAAAACTGGTTGTATGACATTTGGCAAACAGAGATTATGGGTGACTTAATGAAAATCTACTGATCTACGCACAGGGAATAAAACTTAGGTAAAGGGCTCTCCTGTTTGGCAGACAAGTGTAACACAGTATGAGTTGAATCAAGACTGGACATAGGGTACTCTTTTTTAATTATGCCAGTGATGATTGTTGGAAATCTAGTCCAGGCATTGCAAACATTTTCTACAACCAGAATTTTTAGTTGGACCAGTCTTCTAGACTGTGTTCTGTAGCTTAAGCAAGGAATTGTATCAAGGATATAGTTTATGGTCTTTGTTATAGATTAGATAAATATTTCAAGTGGTTCTTTCTGCCCACGAAAACCTCATCTGTGATTCTTATAAATATTAGAGGGCTGTCATGTGCCATTCTTGCTAGAGAGGTCTCCCAGGCTCACACAGAAGGTTGGATTGTGATTTGCCATGTACACACATTGTTTAAAGGAACTTCATTATTGAAGTGCTGAGTTTGTGGTTACCATGTAGTATAAGTGAGGCATATCAGATGGGTGTAAAGGCACAAGGTCTATTGGGACATTTCCATGGGTTCCTTCCATAGAAGAGGCTGGAAATGTGCTAGGTATTTGTCCTGGGATGGATATCCTGTATTTATCCTCAATGATGGACATTCTGTAAGTGAAACATAAACCACTGGAGGGGAGAAGACTCACATCCATGCTACAGTCGCTTACCATCTCCTATGGTCCTTGTCTGAAATACGTTTTGTAATTTAATTTTTGTCTTGCTTACAAGATAGATAAGGGAAGACATTTCATACTCTTCACAATTTAGGCATTTAAATAGCCCAGGAGAGTTTGACAGGACTGAACTAATCAGGCAGTCTGGCTCTGGTCCCTTGCAAAACCATCCCTGAAGGCCTCCATGTCATGCATTCACTTCCTATATTTCGATATTATTACTGGTCTCTATGCTTATTGTACAGGGCCAAATCTGCGCTCACCTGATATCATTGATCTGTAGGATCAAGTTTGGCTCCGTGTGTGGGGTTTTGGGTTGTTTTTCCTTGTTCATTTTTTCTAAAGAAGGCTGATAAAAAGCAATTCAAAGGTGCCCAGTGGGCACAGAGATACAATATGCCGGAGCTGTCTGCAAGTATTGAAGAGACGACCTCAGCAGTCCTGAGGCTTAATCATACACATACAAATACATAAATCAGTCAATCTTGTTAAATAATTGAAGTGGTATTAAGTTTAGGCCTCACACATTTAGCGCTTTTCAACTCTCCTGCCATTTATTCCATTGCTCTTTGCAGAGAAATTACACTTTTCTAGTTTTAGCATTTATTCCGCTCTGTGCCACTGGCTCCCAGCAGCTTCTGCAGACCTCCCGACCTCCCTGTTTCAGCTGATAATATCATGGCTTGTTTCCATGGAGACAAGAGTAAAGTGATAAATAAATGTGGTTGGGAATAGCAAGCTTTCACCTTCTGTAACCAGGATAAAAACAGAGGGGGACTCATTGCTAGATTGTGTAGCTACGCGCAGAGGAGAGGAGAGGCCCCCGTGCCCTCTGCTTTGTGTCACCCATGGCACCGGAGTGACGTGTGTGTGGCTTACACTGCTGGAGCTCAAACAGGAATGACTTTGGGAGGCCTCAGCATCCTCAAGGGGATTGGCAAGCCTGAAACCGCTCGCTGCTCTTCACCGTACCTATAGATTGAAACCAGAGCGTTGGGCGCATCTTCCATGCTGGATCTAGTCCCTAGATGCGGATGCAATGGCTTTTATTCTGGGCTATACCTAGTTTCACTGAAGGATGCTGAAGAGTTCTGTGCTAGCTGAGCGACCTGTGATTTGGTTTTATCAAGTGAAAGCCTCTGACGGGATGAGGGCCTGGGAGTCAGAAAAACAGGTTCCGATCCCGGTTGTGTTGCTGAACTGTTGTGTGATCTTGACAGATCGTGTCTCATTCCTCTCCTGTGTTTTATTTATGAGATTATAACACTTCTGGAGAAGGAAATTCCTTTCTAAGCGTCTTTTGTATGGTATCTGTTCCAGGATGGACTTTATCTTGATTAAAGTTTCTAGGAAAATGATAATAACAAATAAATCAAGTTCAGGAATACTTCTAGAATATTCCTGTTTTATCCTCCCACGTACTCCCTCTTGTTGCGGGTCCTGTAATAGCAGGGACTCCTAATGAACATGGGTCTTGTGAAACTGCCCTTACGATGAAAATGGAAAAATAGTCTCAGACTACAGTACATGGTTTCAGCCAGAATTTCCCTTCCTGTGATCCTCTGCTTAGAGAGAAGTTGTTCTCTGAATGAATGACTTTTCTTTTTGGAGGATTCAATTTAATCTGGCATTGCAATGAATATATTCTTGTATGGTAAAGTAGGTGAATTTTGTCGTACTGAATGCTTTTGTTGAAAGTTGTGGTAGGTTCAAAACAAAAAAGCTAGCCCAAAATACCCTTCGCCTCTGGAGAAATTAAAAGCTGAACCCATATGAGTGCTGTGGTGGTTTGTTACAAAAAATTCAGAACTTCCAAACTGGGAGTGGAAGTTTTAAACTGTTTCAGATCCAAACTAACCCATTCATGCTCACTTTTATAGCCACATTTTCACTTTTCTACCTTGTCACATTTATTAATTATTGCAAATATCGTGTTTATCTGTAAAGAGAGCGTCTTTTCCAGGCCTCGTTAATACTCATTATTGGAATCACTCCCTTTACCTTGCCTGATTCTGCTGGGACACCCAGGGGATTTTCCAAGGTTACGAGCACAGGACTTTGTGGTGGTCATTGCCAGCACAATGCGTTGATGCTGCAGTAAAAGATACTCTTTCCTGTGATTTAGCAATAAACCAGCAAGACAATTTGCTGCTAGCGGCCCTATACTGCTGAAAATTGTTTTTCAGGTGAGACAGTAAATTATGGTCTATCACTTTTTGTAGTTTTGGTGTTTTATGTTGTCAGACTGAAAGTCCCCTGTGTTTGCCCTCTCTCCAGTTAAAAAACAGTTGTTTTGCATTGCTCTTCCCAGGAGTGGCTGCATTTTATTAGGATTTGTGTATCCAATATAGATGGGGATAAAAATTGGCATGGCAGGAAATACCTTCTCTCTTCTCTGCTTGCTCCAAGGGCAACAAGAGTGTGCACGCCATTCATGTGCTGCGTGCTGTGCTTCTGCACGGTTGTCTAGAAACTGTGAGGCATTGCAACGATTTCTTCTTCTGCCTGGTTTTATACGGTTCAGTCTTGTTCTTTGGGGAATTTTTCTGCTATTGGGATACAAGTCCGTGCAGTGTGGACTTGGAGGACCATCACCATGCCTTATACCTGAAGTGGCGTTGGAGGGAGCCATTCCTGCTGTAACGGTCTTTGGCCCCTTAAATTTTGGCCTGTGGCGCTCCCTTATGGATTATGGTTCCTCCAGTTTCTGCTGTCTGAACCGCTCTATGTCGGCAGTTGGTTATAGTTGAATATTTCTCTCTCACTCCCACCCTCTCCAGTTTGTTCCTTTAATGTTTGTTAGCTTTATATTTAAGATTCCTTTTAACCTAAGTTCTGAAACAGGCTTCTGATTAACCACCACCTACGAATGCCATTAAAAATATACCAAAATTGTCTTTGAACTCTTTTCTGCCCTTTTTCTACTCAGATGGAGCTGGATACCTAATTATAAAGAAATATGGAAAACTAAAGCACGTCGGGAACCGTTATGTCCTTTTGAGAATCCTTTTTGACAGTCCGATGATCCTGAGGAAGCAAGGACCGTCCTGGTGCAGTCCCAGAGGATAAGGATTAACAACCCAGGAAGCAACGAAAGAAGATTCACACCGACAGGAGGAAGAAAGATGCGTGTGTAGTTCGAGTTCATCTTGGCAGAGTCATGCTGCAAATGCCAATCTGACAGTTTTAATGCTGGCAGGAAATGAAATGTATGAGGGAGCCACGCAAGCAATGGCTTGTTCTCGCTCACCGTGAGCTACAGCGGGGAGGCTGCCGGCACTAATAACCCCCCGTGTGCTCGGGGTGCGAATACATGTCAAGGTGACAAAGGACGCCAACAGACAGATGATCGTTCATCTCGGGCTGCTGCTGCTCAGTGGCGAGAAAGATGTGAGCTGAGATGTTTTTGCCTCGGGCAACAAGGTGTATTTACGGAGAAGTCGAGGACATAGATGTACCTGAATTAACTTTAAACTAGCTAGCACAGCTGTGACAGCAGGGCAGCTGCAGAAGTGCAGAGGTCAGTGCAAGCCACCAAATTCACTTCAGAAGCTTGGTAGATAGAGCAGGCTTTCGGTACAGAGAAATCCAAAGCTGGGAAATGCTTTACTAGCTGTTACCCACTGAAATAGTCCCACTGCAGTTTGAACGTTCATCTCCAAGGAGAAATTCACAGAATCACAGAATCGTTTAGGTTGGAAGGGACCTCTGGAGATCATCTAGTCCAACCTCCCTGCTCAAGCAGGGTCCTCTAGAGCATATTGCCCAGGAACACATCCAGACGGGTTTTGAATATCTCCAGCGAAGGAGACTCCACTACCTCTCTGGGCAACCTGTTCCAATGCTCTGTCACCCTCACAGTGAAGAAGTTTTTTCTCAGGTTCAGATGGAACTTCCTGTGGTTCAGTTTCTGCCCATCGCCTCTTGTCCTGTTGCTGGGCACCACAGAGGAGATTGGCCTCATCCTCTTGACACTCCCCCTTCAGATACTTATACACATTTATGAGATCCCCTCTCAATCTTCTCTTCTCCAGGCTGAACAGGCCCAGCTCTTGCAGTCTTTCTTCATAGGAGAGGTGCTCCAGTCCCCTGATCATCTTTGTAGCCCTCCGCTGGACTCTCTCCAGTAGTGCCATGTCTCTCTTGTACTGGGGAGCCCGGAATTGGACACAGTACTCCAGGTGAGGCCTCACCAGGGCTGAGGAGAGGGGCAGGATCACCTCCCTCGACCTGCTGGCAACACTCTGCCTAATGCAGCCCAGGATGCATCCCGTCAGGGCCCATGGATTTATGGATATCAAGTTTGGACAAAAGATCTCTAACCTGATCCTCCTCCACCAAGGGAGAGTCTTCCTTTCTCCAGACTTCCTCTCCTGTCCCCAGGGTCTGGAATTCCTGAGGACTGGCCTTAGCAGTGAAGACGGAAGCAAAGGCAGCATTCAATAACTCTTTGAGAGTCCTCTAGGCTCTGGTTTGCCTTTTGAAGCATCTGAGATGTTTCTGCTCGCCTGTTGGGATGTGCTGGAGCCCTCGGCTTTGCTTTTTGGATCCCCAGAGCCTTGGGGCTTGGGTGTTTGTTTGTGTTTTTTTCCCCTTTCAGAGCACCTCGGAGCCCTCCATTTGGTTCCTTGGCCTGCCGCTTGCTTCTCCATGCGCCCCAGGCTCCTTGGGTTGCCTTTCGGAGTGCCCTTGATGCTTGGATTGTCTTGTGGGGCACCCCAGAGCCCCCCCGCACTGCACCCTGCTGGCTTCACCCCAGCCAGGCGTGGAGGGGCTTATGCAGCACCTGAGAGACTCTGAAAGTCTCTCTCAAGCCTGCCTTTAAGGGCAGGGGTGGGCGTCAGGGGCAGGCCTCGACCCGACTGGCTCCCCTGGGGGGCAGGGGCCGGCCTGGCCCCACTGGAGCCGCTCCCACTCGAGGGAGCTGCTCGGGGCAAAAAAGCACCGTGGCCTCGCTGTGCCTGGGGCGCCCTTGCTGCTCGGCCACGTGCCCCCAGCCGAGTTGACGACCAAACCTTTGCTGTCATGAGGAACGCCCACGTCCAGCCGCGGAAAGGTCGGGGCCCCGGGGACCTAGATGGCCCCGCAGTGGCCGTGGCTGCTTTCTCCACCGCCTGGGGGCCCGGCCGGGCCGGCAACGCTGCTCTCCCTGGAGAGGAGGCTGCTCTCCCCCTTGGGCTCCGGGATCGGGTCCCTGGGGGCCGGGGGCAGGGCCCGGCCGTCTCGCTGACTCCGCTGGCGCTTCCACAGGGCCGGACGGGCTGCAAGGAAAAGACAAGAGCCCTTGGTGGCCCCATCCTCTGCCCGGCTGCTGACAGCTGAGCTGCCGGGCGCTGTCCGGCCGGAGAGGGCTCCGCGGGCACAGGACCGCGGCTCCCTCCTCTTCCTCCTCCTGGTGCTGGGCAGGGCAAGGCGATCGCTGCCAAACTCCTCTGCGTCCTGCCTGCCTGCAGGTGCTGCACGAGCCCCTCCCCGCCTGGCTGGGGTGAAGCCAGCAGGGTGCAGTGCGGGGGGAGGGGGGCTCTGGGGTGCCCCACAAGACAATCCAAGCATCGAGGGCGCTCCGAGAGGCAACCCAAGGAGCCTGGGGCGCACGGAGAAGCGAGCGGCGGGCCGAGGAACCAAATGGAGGGCTCCGAGATGCTCTGAAAGGGGAAAAAACACAAACAAACAAACAAACAAAAAAGCCCCAAGGCTCTGGGGATCCAAAAAGCAAAGCCGAGGGCTCCAGCACATCCCCACAGGCGAGCAGAAACATCTCAGATGCTTCAAAAGGCAAACCAAAGCCTAGAGGGCTCTCAAAGAGCTACAGCAGGGCTACAGGAAAAGCACCCCGAGGTGGCTAGAGCACCCTGGAAAGCACCCCAAGTGCTCTGGGGTGCCCCAAAAGGCACCCGGGGGGGGGATGCAGGGTGCTCCAAAAGCCATGCTGAGGGTCCAGAGGCACCCTGAAAGGCAACCCGAGGGGTCCAGGGCACCCTGAAAGGCACCCGGGGCGGGGAGCAGGGCACCCCGCAAGGCACCACCATCACTCTGGGGTGTAAGGAAAGGCATTCCGAGGGGGCCAGGACACCCCAAAATACACACCAACAGGCCCAGGACGTACCTAATGAAATAGGTCTGTGGTGCCCCAAAAGCCGCATCCCGAGCTCTGGAGCACACCAAAAGGCACAGCAAGGGGACCGACAGGCACTGAAAAGCACACCAAGAGGTCTGGGTGACCCCCAAAAGCACACCAAGGGGCCTTGGGCACCCTGGACGACACACCGAGGAGCTGAGGCACGCCGAAAGAAACGCCGGGGGGGGTCCGCGTGGCCCGAGCAGCACGAGAGGCCAGGAAAGCCCTGAAAGATGTGTCAAACACTCTGCAGGGCGCCAAAAATGACACCGCAGGCTCCAGGGCAGCCCCAAATGCGCAACAGGGGCGCCGGGGAGCACCAACAGCCCCACTCGGGGCTCAGGCTGCACCGAAATGCCCACCAAGGAGCCTGGGGTAGCAGGAGAAAACTGCTGAGGGCGCCAGGCCTCTCCTGAAAGGCCCAATGTGGGGCCAGGGGCACCCCAAAAGCCACAACGACCTGCCTGGGACCTACCAACAAGCACACTACATGGCTCTACAGTGCCCCAAAAGCCACACCAAGGGGCCCAGTGCACACCGAAAGGCACCCTCAGCACCTCTAAGCACCCCAAAAGGCCCACCAGACGGCTCCACGGCACCCCCACACGCACCCCGAGGGCACTGCGGGCCCCCCCACACGCACCCCGAGGGCCCTGGGTGCACCAAAAGGCATGGGCAGGCACCCGCGATGTGCCAACATGCCCATTGAGCTCCCTGGGCCGCCAGGAGAGCCACAACCAGGGGCCGCAGAGGCACCACAAGGCACAGCCAGGCCTCTGTGAGCAACCACACGCACCTCACAAGCCCTGGCAAGCACCAAAAGACACCCCCGAGGGCCCAGGACACCCCCCAAGGGGCAACGAGGCCTCCGCCGAGCGCCCCAACCCCCTTCCAAGGGCCACCGGCAACCCTAAAGGCACTGCAAAGGCCTCCAGGGAGCCACCGACCCACACCAAGGCACCCAGTGGACACCAAAAAGCACACCGAGGGCTCCGGCTGGCCTGGAAGAGCACACGGATAAGTCCAGGGCACCCCCAAAGGCCCCCAAGAGGCCAGCACAGCACCCAGAGGCACACTGAATGCCCTGGGGAGCACCAGCGGGCACCACGAGGGCTCTGGGGAGTCCCCAGAGGGGCAGTGATGTGTCTGGGCAGCACCACGGGGCACCTGAAGAGCCCTGCGGCGGGCACAAACGCACACCGAGGGGTCACGGATGACACAAAAGCACAACATGGGGTCTGGGCACCCCCCAAAGCTACCCCGAGGGGTCGCAGGTGCCCCAAAAGGCACACCAAATGACTCAGAGGCACCACAACAGACAGACCAAGGGGGCTGGGATGGGGCCAAAAACCACCCCCAGGAGTGTGCGGCACCCCAGAGGGCACACGGAGGGCCTCGGCCACCTCCAAAAGAGTCCGAATGAGACCGCAGAGCCCCTCCAAGCCTGCAGAGCCTGCCTCAAGGCCGTCTGAACACGCAGAGCCTGATACGAAGCTGTCCAGGCCGCACCCAAGGGCACGTGGATGCTGCCCGCTCTCCTACAACAATACTCGGAGGCTCACTGGCCACACTTCAAGGTTCGTGGACGCTGCTCGGTTTCCTGCAATGACACGCGGAGGCTCCCCGCTCTCCTAGAACAACACGCGGAGGCTGCCTGCTCTCCCAGAATGACACTCCGAGGCTGCCTGGCCTCCTACAATGACACTCAGAGGCTACCTGGTCTCCTAGAACGACACGCCAAGGCTGCCTGCTCTCCTACAACGACACGCCAAGGCTTCCTGGCTGAACCGGACACACACAAAGGCACGAGGAGGCTCCTCAGATGCACACAAAGGCACGAGGATGCTGCCCGCTCTCCTAGAACAACACTCGGAGGCTGCCTGGCTGCACCCAAAGGCACGTGGAGGCTGCCCAGACACTCACAAAGGCACGTGGAGGCTGCCTGGCCTCCTACAATGACACTCCGAGGCTGCCTGGCCTCCTACAATGACACTCCGAGGCTCCCCGCTCTGCTTGAACCACATTCAGATGCTGTCCGGCCCTACCAAAAGACACGCAGTGGCTTCCCGGCTTCCTAAAACGACACTCAGATGCTGCTCAGTCTCCTACAACCACACGCGGGGGCTGCCCGCTCCACTAGACCGACACTCTGAGGCTGCTCGGCCTCCTACAACGACACTCCGAGGCTGCTTGGATGTACCCAAAGGCACACGGAGGTTGTCCACTCTCCTACAATGACACTCAAAGGCTGCCTGGACGTACCGAAACATATGCGGAGCCCCCCCGGCCACACCTAAAGACACGCACAGGATCTCTGGCCGCACCCAAAGGCACGGGGAGGCTCCCCGGCCTCCTCGAACGATAGTGGGAGGCTGCCCACTCTCCTGGAATCACACTGGCAGGCTGCCTGGCCGGACCGAAAGATAAGTGGAGGCTCCCTAGTCTCCTGGAACCACACTCAGAGGCTGCCCAGCTGCACCCAAAGGCATGTGAAGGTTTCCCGGCCTCCTACAACGACACTGCGAGGCTGCCCGCTCTCCTACAACCACACTCCGAGGCTGCCCGCTCTCCTAGAAAGACACGTGGAGGCTCCCCAGCCTGCTAGAACGACACTCCGAGGCTGTCCGGCCGCACCCAAAGACACACGGAGGCTGCCCGGACGCTCACAAAGGCACGCGGAGGCTGCCCGGAAGCTCACAAAGGCACATGGAGGCTGCCTGGCTGAACCAAAAGGTATGCGGAGGCTCTCTGGCCTCCTACAACAACACTCTGAGGTTGCCCCGACGCACCAAAAGGCACACAGATGTTCCCCAGTCTCCTACAACGACACGCGCAGGCTGGCCATTCTCGGATCGGCGGAGTGGTTTCTGCCCCGACGGAGTGGTTTTCGGCTTGGCGGAGTGGTTTCACCCTGACGCAGTGGTTTTAGGCTCGGCGGAGTGGTTTCAGCCCCAACAAAGTGGTTTTGGCCCTGGCGGAGAGGATTCAGCCCCAACAAAGTGGTTTTGGCCCTGGCGGAGTGGTGTCAGCCCCAACACAGTGGTTTTGGCCCTGGCGGAGCACTTTCTGCCCTGACGGAGTGGTTTAAGCACTGGTGGAGTGGTTTCAGCCCTGACGGAGTTGTTTCAGCCCCGATGGAGTGGTTTTAGGCCTGACGCAGTGGTTTTAGGCTCGGCGGAGTGGTTTCAGCCCCAGCAAAGTGGTTTTAGGCTCGGCGGAGTAGTCTTAATGTCAGCGGAGTGGTTTTGGCCCTGGTGGAATGCTTTCAGCCCTGACGGAGTGGTTTCAGCCCCGACGCAGTGGTTTTCGGCCTGACACAGTGCTTTTCAGCCTGACGGAGCAGTTTCTGCCCCAGCACAGTGGTTTCAGCCCCGACGGAGTGGTTTCAGGCTCGGCGGAGTGGTTTCAGCCCTGACAGAATGGTTTTAGGCTTGATGGAGTGGTTTTAAGGTCAGCCGAGTGGTTTTGGCCCTGGCGGAGTGGTTTCAGCCCCGACGGAGTGGTTTTGGTCCTGGCACAGTGGTTTCAGCACCGATGGAGTGGTTTTAGGCCTGATGGAGTGGTTTTAGGCTTGGTGGAGCGGTTTCAGCCCTGACGCTCTGCTTTTAGGCTCGGCGGCGTGGTTTTGGCCCTGACGGAGTTGTTTTGGCTCCGACAGAGTGGTTTCAGGTGTGGCGGAGTGGCTTCCGACCCGACGCAGTGGTTTTCGGCTTGATGGAGTGGTTTCCGCCCCAACAAAGTGGTTTTGACCCTGGCAGAGCAGTTTCAGCCCCGACGCAGTGGTTTCAGCACTGGTGGAGTGGTTTTGGCCCCGACACAGTGGTTTTAGGCTCGGCGGAATGGTTTTAGGCCTGACACAGTGGTGTCAGTCTCGGCAGAGTGGTTTCAGCCCCGACGGAGTGGTTTTAGGCTCGACGGAGTGGTTTCAGGCTCGGCGGAGTGGTTTCAGCCCTGACGCAGTGGTTTTAGGCTTGATGGAGTGGTTTCAGGCCCCAAGGAATGGTTTTAGGCTCGGCGGAGTGGTTTTGGCCCTGCCACACTGGTTTTAGGCTTGATGGAGTGGTTTTGGCTCTGATGGAGTAGTTTTGTCCCCTGCGGAGTGGTTTTGTCCCCAACGGAGTGGTTTCAGCCCCGACACAGTGGTTTTACCCTCGGCGGAGTGGTTTCGGCCCCGACGGGGTGGTTTCAGCACTGGTGGTGTGGTTTTGGCCCTGACGGAGTTGTTTTAGGCCTGATGGAGTGGTTTCAGCCCCGACGGGGTGGTTTTAGGTTCGGCAGAGTAGTTTCAGCCCCGACGCAGTGGTTTTAGGCTCGGCGCAGTGGTCTTAATGTCGGCGGAGTGGTTTCAGCCCCGACGCAGTGGTTTTCGGCCTGACACAGTGCTTTTAAGCCTGACGGAGCAGTTTCTGCCCCAGCACAGTGGCTTCAGCCCCGACGCAGTGGTTTCAGGCTCGGCAGAGTGATTTCGGCCCCGACTAGGGTGGTTTCAGGCTCGGCGGAGTGGTTTCAGCCCCGACGCAGTGGATTGAAGCTCGGCAGAGTGCTTTCAGCCCCGACGCAGTGGTTTTAGGCTCGGCAGAGTGATTTCGGCCCCGACGGGGTGGTTTCAGGCTCAGCAGAGTGGTTTCGGCCTCGTCGGGTGGTTTCAGGCTCGGCGGAGTGGTTTCAGCCCCGACGCAGTGGTTTTAGGCTTGCCAGAGTGGTTTCAGCCCCGACAGAGAGGTTTTAGGCTCGGCGGAGTGGTTTCAGCACTGGTGGAGTGGTTTTGGCCCTGACGGAGTGGTTTTAGTCCTGATGCAGTGGTTTCAGCCCCGACACAGTGGTTTCAGCCCCGACGCAGTGGTTTTAGGCTCGGCGGAGTGGTTTCGGCCCCGACGCAGTGGTTTCAGGCTTGGCGGAGTGGTTTTGGCCCCGACGGAGTAGTTTTAGGCTCGGTGGAGTGGTTTCAGCCCCGACGCATTGGTTTTAGGCTCGGCGGAGTGGTTTCAGCACTGGTGGAGTGGTTTTGGCCCTGACGGAGTGGTTTTAGTCCTGATGCAGTGGTTTCAGCCCTGACACAGTGGTTTCAGCCCCGAAGGAGTGGTTTTAGGCTTGATGGAGTTCTTTCAGCCCCGACGGAGTGGTTTTAGGCTTGATGGAGTGCTTTCAGCCCTGACACAGTGGTTTTACCCTCAGTGGAGTGGTTTTGGCCCCGACGGGGTGGTTTCAGCACTGGTGGTGTGGTTTTGGCCCTGACGGAGTTGTTTTAGGCCTGATGGAGTGGTTTCAGCCCTGATGCAGTGTTTTCAGGCTCGGCGGAGTGGTTTCAGCCCCGACGCAGTGGTTTTAGGCTCGGCGGAGTGGTTTCAGCGCCGACGCATTGGCTTTAGGCTCGGCGGAGTGGTTTCAGCACTGGTGGAGTGGTTTTGGCCCTCACGGACTTCTTTTAGGCCTGATGCAGTGGTTTCAGCCCCAACAGAGTGGTTTTAGGCTCGGCGGAGTGGTTTCAGCCCCGACACAGTCGTTTTAGGCTTGATGGAGTGTTTTTAAGGTCAGCCGAGGGGTTTTGGCCCTGGCGGAGTGGTTTCAGCCCCGACGCAGCGCTTTTGGTCCTGGCACAGTGGTTTCAGCCCCGATGGAGTGGTTTCAGTCCCGACGCAGTCGTTTTAGGCCTGATGGAGTGGTTTTAGGCTTGGTGGAGCGGTTTCAGCCCCGACGCTCTGCTTTTAGGCTCGGTGGCGTGGTTTTGGCCCTCACGGAGTGGTTTCAGGCTTGGCGGAATGGTTTCAGGCTTGGCGGAGTGGTTTCAGCCCCGACAGAGAGGTTTTAGGCTCGGCGGAGTGGTTTCAGGCCCGACGCAGTGGTTTTAGGCTTGATGGAGTGGTTTTAAGGTCAGCCGAGTGGTTTTGGCCCTGGCGGAGTGGTTTCGGCCCCAATGCAGTGGATTTAGGCTTGCCGGAGTGGTTTCAGCACTGGTGGAGTGGTTTTGGCCCTGACAGAGTTGTTTTAGGCATGATGCAGTGGTTTCAGTCCCGATGCAGTGGTTTTAGTCTCGGCGGAGTGGTTTCAGCCCCGACAGAGAGGTTTTAGGCTTGGCGGAGTGGTTTCAGCCCCGACGCAGTGGTTTTAGGCTTGATGGAGTGCTTTCAGCCCCGACGCAGCGGTTTTAGGCTTGATGGAGTGCTTTCAGCCCCGACGGAGGGGTTTTAGGCTTGATGGAGTGGTTTCAGCCCCGACGGAGTGGTTTCAGGCTTGATGGAGTGGTTTCAGCCCCGACGGAGGGGTTTTGGTCCTGGCACAGTGGTTTCAGCCCCGACGCAGTGGTTTTCGGCCTGATGCAGTGGTTTTAGGCTTGGTGGAGCGGTTTCAGCCCTGACGCTCTGCTTTTAGGCTCGGCAGCGTGGTTTTAGCCCTGACGGATTTGTTTTGGCCCCGACATAGTGGTTTCAGGCTTGGCCGAGTGGTTTCGGCCCCGACGCAGTGGTTTTAGGCTCGGCGGAGTGCTTTTCAGCCCCGATGGAGTGGTTTTAGGCTTGGCGCAGTGTTTTTAATGTCGGCGGAGTGGTTTTGGCCCTGGTGGAACGCTTTCAGCCCCGACTGATTGGTTTTGGCCCTGGTGGAGTGGTTTTCGGCCTGACACAGTGCTTTTCAGCCTGACGGAGTGGTTTCTGCCCCGACGGAGTGGTTTTGGTCCTGGCACAGTGGTTTCCGCCCCGACGCAGTGGCTTTAGGCTCGGCGGAGTGGTTTTAGGCCTGACGCAGTGGTTTTCGCCCTGGCCGGTCAGTTTTAGCCCTGACGGAGTGCTTTTCGGCTTGGTGGAGTGGTTTTGGCCCTGAGGGAGTTGTTTTAGGCTCGGCAGAGTGGTTTCAGCCCCGACAAAGTGTTTTTACGCTCGGCGGAGTGTTTTTAGGCTCGGCACAGTACTTTCGGCCCCGACGGTGTGGTTTCGGCCCCGACGGAGCGGTTTTTCAGACTTGGCAGAGTGGTTTTAAGGTCAGCCGAGTGGTTTTGGCGCTGGCGGAGTGGTTTTAATGTCAGCCGAGTGGTTTTGGCGCTGGCGGAGTGGTTTCAGCCCCAACACAGTGGTTTTAGGCTTGATGGAGTGGTTTCAACGTCAGCCGAGGGGTTTTGGCCCTGGCGGAGTGGTTTCAAACCCGATGGAGTGGTTTTTGGCTTGCCGGAGTGGTTTCAGCACTGGTGGAGTGGTTTTGGCCCTGACGGAGTTGTTTTAGGCCTGATGGAGTGGTTTCAGCCCCGACGCAGTGGTTTTAGGCTCGGCGGAGTGGTTTCAGCCCCGACGGAGTGGTTTTAGGCTTGGCGCAGTGTTTTTAATGTCGGCGGAGTGGTTTTGGCCCTGGTGGAACGCTTTCAGCCCCGACTGATTGGTTTTGGCCCTGGTGGAGTGGTTTTCGGCCTGACACAGTGCTTTTCAGCCTGACGGAGTGGTTTCTGCCCCGACGGAGTGGTTTTGGTCCTGGCACAGTGGTTTCCGCCCCGACGCAGTGGCTTTAGGCTCGGCGGAGTGGTTTTAGGCCTGACGCAGTGGTTTTCGCCCTGGCCGGTCAGTTTTAGCCCTGACGGAGTGCTTTTCGGCTTGGTGGAGTGGTTTTGGCCCTGAGGGAGTTGTTTTAGGCTCGGCAGAGTGGTTTCAGCCCCGACAAAGTGTTTTTACGCTCGGCGGAGTGTTTTTAGGCTCGGCACAGTACTTTCGGCCCCAACGGTGTGGTTTCGGCCCCGACGGAGCGGTTTTCAGGCTTGGCAGAGTGGTTTTAAGGTCAGCCGAGTGGTTTTGGCGCTGGCGGAGTGGTTTCAACGTCAGCCGAGGGGTTTTGGCGCTGGCGGAGTGGTTTCAGCCCCGACGCAGTGGTTTCAGGCTTGATGGAGTGGTTTCAACGTCAGCCGAGGGGTTTTGGCCCTGGCGGAGTGGTTTCAGCCCCGACGCAGCGGTTTTGGTCCTGGCACAGTGGTTTCAGCCCCGACGGAGTGGTTTTAGGCTCGGCGGAGTGGTTTCAGCCCCGACACAGTGGTTTCAGGCTTGATGGAGTGGTTTCAACGTCAGGTGAGTGGTTTTGGCCCTGACGGAGTGGTTTCAGCCCCGATGGAGTGGTTTTAGGCTTGCCGGAGTGGTTTTGGCCCTGACGGAGTGGTTTTAGGCTCGGCGGAGTGGTTTTGGTCCTGACGGAGTGGTTTTAGCTTTGGCAGAGTGGTTTCAGCCCTGACGCAGTGGTTTCAGGCTTGGCGGAGTGGTTTCAGCCCCGACGCAGTGGTTTCAGCCCTGACGCAGTGGTTTTAGGCTTGATGGAGTGGTTTTGGCCCTGACGGAGTTGTTTTGTCCCCAGCAGAGTGGTTTCAGCCCCGACGCAGCGGTTTTGGCCCTGGCGGAGCAGTTTCTGCCCTGACGGAGTTGTTTCAGCAGTGGTGGAGTGGTTTTGGCCCCGACGCAGTGGTTTTAGGCTCGGCGGAGTGGTTTTAGGCCCGACGGGGTGGATTCAGGCTCGGCGGAGTGGTTTCAGCCCTGACGCAGTGGTTTTAGGCTCGGCGGAGTGCTTTTCAGCCCCGATGGAGTGGTTTTAGGCTTGGCGCAGTGTTTTTAATGTCGGCGGAGTGGTTTTGGCCCTGGTGGAACGCTTTCAGCCCCGACTGATTGGTTTTGGCCCTGGTGGAGTGGTTTTCGGCCTGATGCAGTGCTTTTCAGCCTGACAGTGTGGTTTCCGCCCCGACGGAGTGGTTTTGGTCCTGGCACAGTGGTTTCAGCCCCACGGAGTGGCTTTAGGCTCAGCGGAGTGGTTTTAGTCCTGACGGAGTGGTGTTAGGCTTGGCAGAGTGGTTTTAGGCTTGGCGGAGTGGTCTTAATGTCGGCAGAGTGGTTTTGGCCCTGGTGGAGTGGTTTTCGGCCTGACACAGTGCTTTTCAGCCTGACGCAGCAGTTTCCGCCCCAGCACAGTGGTTTCAGCCCCAACGGAGTAGTTTTAGGCTTTATGGAGTGGTTTGAAGGTCAGCCGAGTGGTTTCAGCCCCGACGGGGTGGTTTCATCCGGGACGGATTCGTTTCGGTCCTGCCACAGTGGTTTCAGGCCCGACGGAGTAGTTTCAGCCTCAGCGGAGTGGTTTCGGCCTCGTCCGTGTGGTTTCAGGCTTGCCGGAGTGGTTTCGGCCCCGACGCAGTGGTTTTAGGCTCAGCGGAGTGGTTTCAGCCCCGACGCAGTGGTTTTAGGCGCGGCGGAGAGGTTTCAGCCCCGACACAGTGGTTTTAGGCTCGGCGGAGTGGTTTCAGCCCCGACGGAGTGGATTTGGTCCTGGCACAGTGGTTTCAGCCCCGACGCAGTGGTTTTAGGCTCGGCGGAGTGGTTTCAGCCCCGACACAGTGGTTTTAGGCTTGATGGAGTGGTTTCAACGTCAGCCGAGGGGTTTTGGCCCTGGCGGAGTGGTTTCAGCCCCGACGCAGCGGTTTTGGTCCTGGCACAGTGGTTTCAGCCCCGACGGAGTGGTTTTAGGCTCGGCGGAGTGGTTTCAGCCCCGACACAGTGGTTTCAGGCTTGATGGAGTGGTTTCAACGTCAGGTGAGTGGTTTTGGCCCTGACGGAGTGGTTTCAGCCCCGATGGAGTGGTTTTAGGCTTGCCGGAGTGGTTTTGGCCCTGACGGAGTGGTTTTAGGCTCGGCGGCATGGTTTTGGCCCCGATGCAGTGGTTTCAGGCTTGGCGGAGTGGCTTGCGCCCCGACGGAGTTGTTTTAGGCCCGGCGGAGTGCTTTCAGCCCCGGCGGAGTGGTTTTAGGCTCGGCAGAGTGATTTTGGTCCTGACGGAGTGGTTTTAGCTTTGGCAGAGTGGTTTCAGCCCCGACGCAGTGGTTTCAGGCTCGGCGGAGTGGTTTCAGCCCCGACGCAGTGGTTTCAGCCCTGACGCAGTGGTTTTAGGCTTGATGGAGTGGTTTTGGCCCTGACGGAGTTGTTTTGTCCCCAGCAGAGTGGTTGCAGCCCCGACGCAGCGGTTTTGGCCCTGGCGAAGGAGTTTCTGCCCTGACGGAGTTGTTTCAGCAGTGGTGGAGTGGTTTTGGCCCCGACGCAGTGGTTTTAGGCTCGGCGGAGTAGTTTTAGGCCTGACGCAGTGGTTTTAGGCTCGGCGGAGTGCTTTTCAGCCCCGATGGAGTGGTTTTAGGCTTGGCGCAGTGGTTTCAATGTCGGCGGAGTGGTTTTGGCCCTGGTGGAACGCTTTCAGCCCCGACTGATTGGTTTTGGCCCTGGTGGAGTGGTTTTCGGCCTGACGCAGTGCTTTTCAGCCTGACGGAGTGGTTTCAGCCCCGACGCAGTGGTTTTAGGCCTGATGGAGTGGTTTCAGCCCCGACGCATTGGTTTTTGGCTCGGCGGAGTGGTTTCAGCCCCGACGGAGTGGTTTTAGGCTCGGCGGAGTGGTTTCAGCCCCGACGGAGTGGTTTTAGGCTTGGCAGAGTGATTTCAGCCCCGACGGAGTGGTTTTAGGCTTGGCGTAGTGGTCTTAATGTCGGCAGAGTGGTTTCCGCCCCGACGCAGTGGTTTTCGGCCTGACACAGTGCTTTTCAGCCTGACGCAGCAGTTTCCGCCCCAGCACAGTGGTTTCAGCCCCAACGGAGTAGTTTTAGGCTTTATGGAGTGGTTTGAAGGTCAGCCGAGTGGTTTCAGCCCCGACGGGGTGGTTTCATCCGGGACGGATTCGTTTCGGTCCTGCCACAGTGGTTTCAGGCCCGACGGAGTAGTTTCAGCCTCAGCGGAGTGGTTTCGGCCTCGTCCGTGTGGTTTCAGGCTTGCCGGAGTGGTTTCGGCCCCGACGCAGTGGTTTTAGGCTCAGCGGAGTGGTTTCAGCCCCGACGCAGTGGTTTTAGGCGCGGCGGAGAGGTTTCAGCCCCGACACAGTGGTTTTAGGCTCGGCGGAGTGGTTTCAGCCCCGACGGAGTGGATTTGGTCCTGGCACAGTGGTTTCAGCCCCGACGGAGTGGTTTTAGGCTCGGCGGAGTGGTTTCAGCCCCGACACAGTGGTTTTAGGCTTGATGGAGTGGTTTCAACGTCAGCCGAGGGGTTTTGGCCCTGGCGGAGTGGTTTCAGCCCCGACGCAGCGGTTTTGGTCCTGGCACAGTGGTTTCAGCCCCGACGGAGTGGTTTTAGGCTCGGCGGAGTGGTTTCAGCCCCGACACAGTGGTTTCAGGCTTGATGGAGTGGTTTCAACGTCAGGTGAGTGGTTTTGGCCCTGACGGAGTGGTTTCAGCCCCGATGGAGTGGTTTTAGGCTTGCCGGAGTGGTTTTGGCCCTGACGGAGTGCTTTTAGGCTCGGCGGAGTGGTTTTGGTCCTGACGGAGTGGTTTTAGCTTTGGCAGAGTGGTTTCAGCCCTGACGCAGTGGTTTCAGGCTTGGCGGAGTGGTTTCAGCCCCGACGCAGTGGTTTCAGCCCTGACGCAGTGGTTTTAGGCTTGATGGAGTGGTTTTGGCCCTGACGGAGTTGTTTTGTCCCCAGCAGAGTGGTTTCAGCCCCGACGCAGCGGTTTTGGCCCTGGCGGAGCAGTTTCTGCCCTGACGGAGTTGTTTCAGCAGTGGTGGAGTGGTTTTGGCCCCGACGCAGTGGTTTTAGGCTCGGCGGAGTGGTTTTAGGCCCGACGGGGTGGATTCAGGCTCGGCGGAGTGGTTTCAGCCCCGACGCAGTGGTTTTAGGCTCGGCGGAGTGCTTTTCAGCCCCGATGGAGTGGTTTTAGGCTTGGCGCAGTGGTTTCAATGTCGGCGGAGTGGTTTTGGCCCTGGTGGAACGCTTTCAGCCCCGACTGATTGGTTTTGGCCCTGGTGGAGTGGTTTTCGGCCTGATGCAGTGCTTTTCAGCCTGACAGTGTGGTTTCCGCCCCGACGGAGTGGTTTTGGTCCTGGCACAGTGGTTTCAGCCCCACGGAGTGGCTTTAGGCTCAGCGGAGTGGTTTTAGTCCTGACGGAGTGGTGTTAGGCTTGGCAGAGTGGTTTTAGGCTTGGCGGAGTGGTCTTAATGTCGGCAGAGTGGTTTTGGCCCTGGTGGAGTGGTTTTCGGCCTGACACAGTGCTTTTCAGCCTGACGCAGCAGTTTCCGCCCCAGCACAGTGGTTTCAGCCCCAACGGAGTAGTTTTAGGCTTTATGGAGTGGTTTGAAGGTCAGCCGAGTGGTTTCAGCCCCGACGGGGTGGTTTCATCCGGGACGGATTCGTTTCGGTCCTGCCACAGTGGTTTCAGGCCCGACGGAGTAGTTTCAGCCTCAGCGGAGTGGTTTCGGCCTCGTCCGTGTGGTTTCAGGCTTGCCGGAGTGGTTTCGGCCCCGACGCAGTGGTTTTAGGCTCGGCGGAGTGGTTTCAGCCCCGACACAGTGGTTTTAGGCTTGATGGAGTGGTTTCAACGTCAGCCGAGGGGTTTTGGCCCTGGCGGAGTGGTTTCAGCCCCGACGCAGCGGTTTTGGTCCTGGCACAGTGGTTTCAGCCCCGACGGAGTGGTTTTAGGCTCGGCGGAGTGGTTTCAGCCCCGACACAGTGGTTTCAGGCCTGATGGAGTGGTTTCAACGTCAGGTGAGTGGTTTTGGCCCTGGCGGAGTGGTTTCAGCCCCGACGCAGTGGTTTTAGGCTCGGCGGAGTGGTTTCAGCCCCGACGGAGTGGTTTTAGGCTTGGCAGAGTGATTTCAGCCCCGACGGAGTGGTTTTAGGCTTGGCGTAGTGGTCTTAATGTCGGCGGAGTGGTTTCCGCCCCGACGCAGTGGTTTTCGGCCTGACACAGTGCTTTTCAGCCTGACGCAGCAGTTTCCGCCCCAGCACAGTGGTTTCAGCCCCAACGGAGTAGTTTTAGGCTTTATGGAGTGGTTTTAGGCTCAGCGGAGTGGTTTCAGCCCCGACGGGGTGGTTTCATCCGGGACGGATTCGTTTCGGTCCTGCCACAGTGGTTTCAGGCCCGACGGAGTAGTTTCAGCCTCAGCGGAGTGGTTTCGGCCTCGTCCGTGTGGTTTCAGGCTTGCCGGAGTGGTTTCGGCCCCGACGCAGTGGTTTTAGGCTCAGCGGAGTGGTTTCAGCCCCGACGCAGTGGTTTTAGGCGCGGCGGAGAGGTTTCAGCCCCGACACAGTGGTTTTAGGCTCGGCGGAGTGGTTTCAGCCCCGACGGAGTGGATTTGGTCCTGGCACAGTGGTTTCAGCCCCGACACAGTGGTTTTAGGCTCGGCGGAGTGGTTTCAGCCCCGACACAGTGGTTTTAGGCTTGATGGAGTGGTTTCAACGTCAGCCGAGGGGTTTTGGCCCTGGCGGAGTGGTTTCAGCCCCGACGCAGCGGTTTTGGTCCTGGCACAGTGGTTTCAGCCCCGACGGAGTGGTTTTAGGCTCGGCGGAGTGGTTTCAGCCCCGACACAGTGGTTTCAGGCTTGATGGAGTGGTTTCAACGTCAGGTGAGTGGTTTTGGCCCTGACGGAGTGGTTTCAGCCCCGATGGAGTGGTTTTAGGCTTGCCGGAGTGGTTTTGGCCCTGACGGAGTGGTTTTAGGCTCGGCGGAGTGGTTTTGGTCCTGACGGAGTGGTTTTAGCTTTGGCAGAGTGGTTTCAGCCCTGACGCAGTGGTTTCAGGCTTGGCGGAGTGGTTTCAGCCCCGACGCAGTGGTTTCAGCCCTGACGCAGTGGTTTTAGGCTTGATGGAGTGGTTTTGGCCCTGACGGAGTTGTTTTGTCCCCAGCAGAGTGGTTTCAGCCCCGACGCAGCGGTTTTGGCCCTGGCGGAGCAGTTTCTGCCCTGACGGAGTTGTTTCAGCAGTGGTGGAGTGGTTTTGGCCCCGACGCAGTGGTTTTAGGCTCGGCGGAGTGGTTTTAGGCCCGACGGGGTGGATTCAGGCTCGGCGGAGTGGTTTCAGCCCCGACGCAGTGGTTTTAGGCTCGGCGGAGTGCTTTTCAGCCCCGATGGAGTGGTTTTAGGCTTGGCGCAGTGTTTTTAATGTCGGCGGAGTGGTTTTGGCCCTGGTGGAACGCTTTCAGCCCCGACTGATTGGTTTTGGCCCTGGTGGAGTGGTTTTCGGCCTGATGCAGTGCTTTTCAGCCTGACAGTGTGGTTTCCGCCCCGACGGAGTGGTTTTGGTCCTGGCACAGTGGTTTCAGCCCCACGGAGTGGCTTTAGGCTCAGCGGAGTGGTTTTAGTCCTGACGGAGTGGTGTTAGGCTTGGCAGAGTGGTTTTAGGCTTGGCGGAGTGGTCTTAATGTCGGCAGAGTGGTTTTGGCCCTGGTGGAGTGGTTTTCGGCCTGACACAGTGCTTTTCAGCCTGACGCAGCAGTTTCCACCCCAGCACAGTGGTTTCAGCCCCAACGGAGTAGTTTTAGGCTTTATGGAGTGGTTTGAAGGTCAGCCGAGTGGTTTCAGCCCCGACGGGGTGGTTTCATCCGGGACGGATTCGTTTCGGTCCTGCCACAGTGGTTTCAGGCCCGACGGAGTAGTTTCAGCCTCAGCGGAGTGGTTTCGGCCTCGTCCGTGTGGTTTCAGGCTTGCCGGAGTGGTTTCGGCCCCGACGCAGTGGTTTTAGGCTCGGCGGAGTGGTTTCAGCCCCGACACAGTGGTTTTAGGCTTGATGGAGTGGTTTCAACGTCAGCCGAGGGGTTTTGGCCCTGGCGGAGTGGTTTCAGCCCCGACGCAGCGGTTTTGGTCCTGGCACAGTGGTTTCAGCCCCGACGGAGTGGTTTTAGGCTCGGCGGAGTGGTTTCAGCCCCGACACAGTGGTTTCAGGCCTGATGGAGTGGTTTCAACGTCAGGTGAGTGGTTTTGGCCCTGGCGGAGTGGTTTCAGCCCCGACGCAGTGGTTTTAGGCTCGGCGGAGTGGTTTCAGCCCCGACGGAGTGGTTTTAGGCTTGGCAGAGTGATTTCAGCCCCGACGGAGTGGTTTTAGGCTTGGCGTAGTGGTCTTAATGTCGGCGGAGTGGTTTCCGCCCCGACGCAGTGGTTTTCGGCCTGACACAGTGCTTTTCAGCCTGACGCAGCAGTTTCCGCCCCAGCACAGTGGTTTCAGCCCCAACGGAGTAGTTTTAGGCTTTATGGAGTGGTTTTAGGCTCAGCGGAGTGGTTTCAGCCCCGACGGGGTGGTTTCATCCGGGACGGATTCGTTTCGGTCCTGCCACAGTGGTTTCAGGCCCGACGGAGTAGTTTCAGCCTCAGCGGAGTGGTTTCGGCCTCGTCCGTGTGGTTTCAGGCTTGCCGGAGTGGTATCGGCCCCGACGCAGTGGTTTTAGGCTCAGCGGAGTGGTTTCAGCCCCGACGCAGTGGTTTTAGGCTCGGCGGAGAGGTTTCAGCCCCGACACAGTGGTTTTAGGCTCGGCAGAGTGGTTTCAGCCCCGACGGAGTGGATTTGGTCCTGGCACAGTGGTTTCAGCCCCGACACAGTGGTTTTAGGCTCGGCGGAGTGGTTTCAGCCCCGACACAGTGGTTTTAGGCTTGATGGAGTGGTTTCAACGTCAGCCGAGGGGTTTTGGCCCTGGCGGAGTGGTTTCAGCCCCGACGCAGCGGTTTTGGTCCTGGCACAGTGGTTTCAGCCCCGACGGAGTGGTTTTAGGCTCGGCGGAGTGGTTTCAGCCCCGACACAGTGGTTTCAGGCTTGATGGAGTGGTTTCAACGTCAGGTGAGTGGTTTTGGCCCTGGCGGAGTGGTTTCAGCCCCGATGGAGTGGTTTTAGGCTTGCCGGAGTGGTTTTGGCCCTGACGGAGTGGTTTTAGGCTCGGCGGAGTGGTTTCAGCTCCGACGCAGTGGTTTTAGGCTCGCTGGAGTGGTTTTAATGTCAGCCGAGTGGTTTTGGCGCTGGCGGAGTGGTTTCAGCCCCGACACAGTGGTTTTAGGCTTGATGGAGTGGTTTCAACGTCAGCCGAGGGGTTTTGGCCCTGGCGGAGTGGTTTCAGTCCCGACGCAGCGGTTTTGGTCCTGGCACAGTGGTTTCAGCCCCGACGGAGTGGTTTTAGGCTTGGCGGAGTAGTTTCAGCCCCGACGCAGTGGTTTTAGGCTCAGCGGAGTGGTTTCAGCCCCGACGGAGTGGTTTTAGGCTTGATGCAGTGGTTTTAATGTCGGCGGAGTGGTTTTGGCCCTGGTGGAACGCTTTCAGCCCCGACTGATTGGTTTTGGCCCTGGCGGAGTGGTTTTCGGCCTGATGCAGTGCTTTTCAGCCTGACGGAGTGGTTTCTGCCCCGACGGAGTGGTTTTGGTCCTGGCACAGTGGTTTCCGCCCCGACGGTGTTGTTTTAGGCTCGGCGGAGTGGTTTCAGCCCCGACGGAGTGGTTTTAGGCTCAGCGGAGTGGTTTCAGCCCCGATGGAGTGGTTTCAGGCTCGGCGGAGTGGTTTCAGCCCCGACACAGTGGTTTTAGGCTTGATGCAGTGGTTTTAGGCTTGGTGGAGCCGTTTCAGCCCTGACGCTCTGCTTTTAGGCTCGGCGGCATGGTTTTGGCCCCGATGCAGTGGTTTCAGGCTTGGCGGAGTGGCTTGCGCCCCGACGGAGTTGTTTTAGGCCCGGCGGAGTGCTTTCAGCCCCGGCGGAGTGGTTTTAGGCTCGGCAGAGTGGTTTTGGTCCTGACGGAGTGGTTTTAGCTTTGGCAGAGTGGTTTCAGCCCCGACGCAGTGGTTTCAGGCTCGGCGGAGTGGTTTCAGCCCCGACGCAGTGGTTTCAGCCCTGACGCAGTGGTTTTAGGCTTGATGGAGTGGTTTTGGCCCTGACGGAGTTGTTTTGTCCCCAGCAGAGTGGTTGCAGCCCCGACGCAGCGGTTTTGGCCCTGGCGAAGGAGTTTCTGCCCTGACGGAGTTGTTTCAGCAGTGGTGGAGTGGTTTTGGCCCCGACGCAGTGGTTTTAGGCTCGGCGGAGTAGTTTTAGGCCTGACGCAGTGGTTTTAGGCTCGGCGGAGTGCTTTTCAGCCCCGATGGAGTGGTTTTAGGCTTGGCGCAGTGGTTTCAATGTCGGCGGAGTGGTTTTGGCCCTGGTGGAACGCTTTCAGCCCCGACTGATTGGTTTTGGCCCTGGTGGAGTGGTTTTCGGCCTGACGCAGTGCTTTTCAGCCTGACGGAGTGGTTTCAGCCCCGACGCAGTGGTTTTAGGCTTGCCAGAGTGGTTTCAGCCCCGACGCATTGGTTTTTGGCTCGGCGGAGTGGTTTCAGCCCCGACGGAGTGGTTTTAGGCTCGGCGGAGTGGTTTCAGCCCCGACGGAGTGGTTTTAGGCTTGGCAGAGTGATTTCAGCCCCGACGGAGTGGTTTTAGGCTTGGCGTAGTGGTCTTAATGTCGGCAGAGTGGTTTCCGCCCCGACGCAGTGGTTTTCGGCCTGACACAGTGCTTTTCAGCCTGACGCAGCAGTTTCCGCCCCAGCACAGTGGTTTCAGCCCCAACGGAGTAGTTTTAGGCTTTATGGAGTGGTTTGAAGGTCAGCCGAGTGGTTTCAGCCCCGACGGGGTGGTTTCATCCGGGACGGATTCGTTTCGGTCCTGCCACAGTGGTTTCAGGCCCGACGGAGTAGTTTCAGCCTCAGCGGAGTGGTTTCGGCCTCGTCCGTGTGGTTTCAGGCTTGCCGGAGTGGTTTCGGCCCCGACGCAGTGGTTTTAGGCTCAGCGGAGTGGTTTCAGCCCCGACGCAGTGGTTTTAGGCGCGGCGGAGAGGTTTCAGCCCCGACACAGTGGTTTTAGGCTCGGCGGAGTGGTTTCAGCCCCGATGGAGTGGATTTGGTCCTGGCACAGTGGTTTCAGCCCCGACACAGTGGTTTTAGGCTCGGCGGAGTGGTTTCAGCCCCGACACAGTGGTTTTAGGCTTGATGGAGTGGTTTCAACGTCAGCCGAGGGGTTTTGGCCCTGGCGGAGTGGTTTCAGCCCCGACGCAGCGGTTTTGGTCCTGGCACAGTGGTTTCAGCCCCGACGGAGTGGTTTTAGGCTCGGCGGAGTGGTTTCAGCCCCGACACAGTGGTTTCAGGCTTGATGGAGTGGTTTCAACGTCAGGTGAGTGGTTTTGGCCCTGACGGAGTGGTTTCAGCCCCGATGGAGTGGTTTTAGGCTTGCCGGAGTGGTTTTGGCCCTGACGGAGTGGTTTTAGGCTCGGCGGAGTGGTTTTGGTCCTGACGGAGTGGTTTTAGCTTTGGCAGAGTGGTTTCAGCCCTGACGCAGTGGTTTCAGGCTTGGCGGAGTGGTTTCAGCCCCGACGCAGTGGTTTCAGCCCTGACGCAGTGGTTTTAGGCTTGATGGAGTGGTTTTGGCCCTGACGGAGTTGTTTTGTCCCCAGCAGAGTGGTTTCAGCCCCGACGCAGCGGTTTTGGCCCTGGCGGAGCAGTTTCTGCCCTGACGGAGTTGTTTCAGCAGTGGTGGAGTGGTTTTGGCCCCGACGCAGTGGTTTTAGGCTCGGCGGAGTGGTTTTAGGCCCGACGGGGTGGATTCAGGCTCGGCAGAGTGGTTTCAGCCCCGACGCAGTGGTTTTAGGCTCGGCGGAGTGCTTTTCAGCCCCGATGGAGTGGTTTTAGGCTTGGCGCAGTGTTTTTAATGTCGGCGGAGTGGTTTTGGCCCTGGTGGAACGCTTTCAGCCCCGACTGATTGGTTTTGGCCCTGGTGGAGTGGTTTTCGGCCTGATGCAGTGCTTTTCAGCCTGACAGTGTGGTTTCCGCCCCGACGGATTGGTTTTGGTCCTGGCACAGTGGTTTCAGCCCCACGGAGTGGCTTTAGGCTCAGCGGAGTGGTTTTAGTCCTGACGGAGTGGTGTTAGGCTTGGCAGAGTGGTTTTAGGCTTGGCGGAGTGGTCTTAATGTCGGCAGAGTGGTTTTGGCCCTGGTGGAGTGGTTTTCGGCCTGACACAGTGCTTTTCAGCCTGACGCAGCAGTTTCCGCCCCAGCACAGTGGTTTCAGCCCCAACGGAGTAGTTTTAGGCTTTATGGAGTGGTTTGAAGGTCAGCCGAGTGGTTTCAGCCCCGACGGGGTGGTTTCATCCGGGACGGATTCGTTTCGGTCCTGCCACAGTGGTTTCAGGCCCGACGGAGTAGTTTCAGCCTCAGCGGAGTGGTTTCGGCCTCGTCCGTGTGGTTTCAGGCTTGCCGGAGTGGTTTCGGCCCCGACGCAGTGGTTTTAGGCTCAGCGGAGTGGTTTCAGCCCCGACGCAGTGGTTTTAGGCGCGGCGGAGAGGTTTCAGCCCCGACACAGTGGTTTTAGGCTCGGCGGAGTGGTTTCAGCCCCGACGGAGTGGATTTGGTCCTGGCACAGTGGTTTCAGCCCCGACACAGTGGTTTTAGGCTCGGCGGAGTGGTTTCAGCCCCGACACAGTGGTTTTAGGCTTGATGGAGTGGTTTCAACGTCAGCCGAGGGGTTTTGGCCCTGGCGGAGTGGTTTCAGCCCCGACGCAGCGGTTTTGGTCCTGGCACAGTGGTTTCAGCCCCGACGGAGTGGTTTTAGGCTCGGCGGAGTGGTTTCAGCCCCGACACAGTGGTTTCAGGCTTGATGGAGTGGTTTCAACGTCAGGTGAGTGGTTTTGGCCCTGACGGAGTGGTTTCAGCCCCGATGGAGTGGTTTTAGGCTTGCCGGAGTGGTTTTGGCCCTGACGGAGTGGTTTTAGGCTCGGCGGCATGGTTTTGGCCCCGATGCAGTGGTTTCAGGCTTGGCGGAGTGGCTTGCGCCCCGACGGAGTTGTTTTAGGCCCGGCGGAGTGCTTTCAGCCCCGGCGGAGTGGTTTTAGGCTCGGCAGAGTGATTTTGGTCCTGACGGAGTGGTTTTAGCTTTGGCAGAGTGGTTTCAGCCCCGACGCAGTGGTTTCAGGCTCGGCGGAGTGGTTTCAGCCCCGACGCAGTGGTTTCAGCCCTGACGCAGTGGTTTTAGGCTTGATGGAGTGGTTTTGGCCCTGACGGAGTTGTTTTGTCCCCAGCAGAGTGGTTTCAGCCCCGACGCAGCGGTTTTGGCCCTGGCGGAGCAGTTTCTGCCCTGACGGAGTTGTTTCAGCAGTGGTGGAGTGGTTTTGGCCCCGACGCAGTGGTTTTAGGCTCGGCGGAGTAGTTTTAGGCCTGACGCAGTGGTTTTAGGCTCGGCGGAGTGCTTTTCAGCCCCGATGGAGTGGTTTTAGGCTTGGCGCAGTGGTTTCAATGTCGGCGGAGTGGTTTTGGCCCTGGTGGAACGCTTTCAGCCCCGACTGATTGGTTTTGGCCCTGGTGGAGTGGTTTTCGGCCTGACGCAGTGCTTTTCAGCCTGACGGAGTGGTTTCAGCCCCGACGCAGTGGTTTTAGGCTTGCCAGAGTGGTTTCAGCCCCGACGCATTGGTTTTTGGCTCGGCGGAGTGGTTTCAGCCCCGACGGAGTGGTTTTAGGCTCGGCGGAGTGGTTTCAGCCCCGACGGAGTGGTTTTAGGCTTGGCAGAGTGATTTCAGCCCCGACGGAGTGGTTTTAGGCTTGGCGTAGTGGTCTTAATGTCGGCAGAGTGGTTTCCGCCCCGACGCAGTGGTTTTCGGCCTGACACAGTGCTTTTCAGCCTGACGCAGCAGTTTCCGCCCCAGCACAGTGGTTTCAGCCCCAACGGAGTAGTTTTAGGCTTTATGGAGTGGTTTGAAGGTCAGCCGAGTGGTTTCAGCCCCGACGGGGTGGTTTCATCCGGGACGGATTCGTTTCGGTCCTGCCACAGTGGTTTCAGGCCCGACGGAGTAGTTTCAGCCTCAGCGGAGTGGTTTCGGCCTCGTCCGTGTGGTTTCAGGCTTGCCGGAGTGGTTTCGGCCCCGACGCAGTGGTTTTAGGCTCAGCGGAGTGGTTTCAGCCCCGACGCAGTGGTTTTAGGCGCGGCGGAGAGGTTTCAGCCCCGACACAGTGGTTTTAGGCTCGGCGGAGTGGTTTCAGCCCCGACGGAGTGGATTTGGTCCTGGCACAGTGGTTTCAGCCCCGACACAGTGGTTTTAGGCTCGGCGGAGTGGTTTCAGCCCCGACACAGTGGTTTTAGGCTTGATGGAGTGGTTTCAACGTCAGCCGAGGGGTTTTGGCCCTGGCGGAGTGGTTTCAGCCCCGACGCAGCGGTTTTGGTCCTGGCACAGTGGTTTCAGCCCCGACGGAGTGGTTTTAGGCTCGGCGGAGTGGTTTCAGCCCCGACACAGTGGTTTCAGGCTTGATGGAGTGGTTTCAACGTCAGGTGAGTGGTTTTGGCCCTGACGGAGTGGTTTCAGCCCCGATGGAGTGGTTTTAGGCTTGCCGGAGTGGTTTTGGCCCTGACGGAGTGGTTTTAGGCTCGGCGGAGTGGTTTTGGTCCTGACGGAGTGGTTTTAGCTTTGGCAGAGTGGTTTCAGCCCTGACGCAGTGGTTTCAGGCTTGGCGGAGTGGTTTCAGCCCCGACGCAGTGGTTTCAGCCCTGACGCAGTGGTTTTAGGCTTGATGGAGTGGTTTTGGCCCTGACGGAGTTGTTTTGTCCCCAGCAGAGTGGTTTCAGCCCCGACGCAGCGGTTTTGGCCCTGGCGGAGCAGTTTCTGCCCTGACGGAGTTGTTTCAGCAGTGGTGGAGTGGTTTTGGCCCCGACGCAGTGGTTTTAGGCTCGGCGGAGTGGTTTTAGGCCCGACGGGGTGGATTCAGGCTCGGCGGAGTGGTTTCAGCCCCGACGCAGTGGTTTTAGGCTCGGCGGAGTGCTTTTCAGCCCCGATGGAGTGGTTTTAGGCTTGGCGCAGTGTTTTTAATGTCGGCGGAGTGGTTTTGGCCCTGGTGGAACGCTTTCAGCCCCGACTGATTGGTTTTGGCCCTGGTGGAGTGGTTTTCGGCCTGATGCAGTGCTTTTCAGCCTGACAGTGTGGTTTCCGCCCCGACGGAGTGGTTTTGGTCCTGGCACAGTGGTTTCAGCCCCACGGAGTGGCTTTAGGCTCAGCGGAGTGGTTTTAGTCCTGACGGAGTGGTGTTAGGCTTGGCAGAGTGGTTTTAGGCTTGGCGGAGTGGTCTTAATGTCGGCAGAGTGGTTTTGGCCCTGGTGGAGTGGTTTTCGGCCTGACACAGTGCTTTTCAGCCTGACGCAGCAGTTTCCGCCCCAGCACAGTGGTTTCAGCCCCAACGGAGTAGTTTTAGGCTTTATGGAGTGGTTTGAAGGTCAGCCGAGTGGTTTCAGCCCCGACGGGGTGGTTTCATCCGGGACGGATTCGTTTCGGTCCTGCCACAGTGGTTTCAGGCCCGACGGAGTAGTTTCAGCCTCAGCGGAGTGGTTTCGGCCTCGTCCGTGTGGTTTCAGGCTTGCCGGAGTGGTTTCGGCCCCGACGCAGTGGTTTTAGGCTCGGCGGAGTGGTTTCAGCCCCGACACAGTGGTTTTAGGCTTGATGGAGTGGTTTCAACGTCAGCCGAGGGGTTTTGGCCCTGGCGGAGTGGTTTCAGCCCCGACGCAGCGGTTTTGGTCCTGGCACAGTGGTTTCAGCCCCGACGGAGTGGTTTTAGGCTCGGCGGAGTGGTTTCAGCCCCGACACAGTGGTTTCAGGCCTGATGGAGTGGTTTCAACGTCAGGTGAGTGGTTTTGGCCCTGGCGGAGTGGTTTCAGCCCCGACGCAGTGGTTTTAGGCTCGGCGGAGTGGTTTCAGCCCCGACGGAGTGGTTTTAGGCTTGGCAGAGTGATTTCAGCCCCGACGGAGTGGTTTTAGGCTTGGCGTAGTGGTCTTAATGTCGGCGGAGTGGTTTCCGCCCCGACGCAGTGGTTTTCGGCCTGACACAGTGCTTTTCAGCCTGACGCAGCAGTTTCCGCCCCAGCACAGTGGTTTCAGCCCCAACGGAGTAGTTTTAGGCTTTATGGAGTGGTTTTAGGCTCAGCGGAGTGGTTTCAGCCCCGACGGGGTGGTTTCATCCGGGACGGATTCGTTTCGGTCCTGCCACAGTGGTTTCAGGCCCGACGGAGTAGTTTCAGCCTCAGCGGAGTGGTTTCGGCCTCGTCCGTGTGGTTTCAGGCTTGCCGGAGTGGTATCGGCCCCGACGCAGTGGTTTTAGGCTCAGCGGAGTGGTTTCAGCCCCGACGCAGTGGTTTTAGGCTCGGCGGAGAGGTTTCAGCCCCGACACAGTGGTTTTAGGCTCGGCAGAGTGGTTTCAGCCCCGACGGAGTGGATTTGGTCCTGGCACAGTGGTTTCAGCCCCGACACAGTGGTTTTAGGCTCGGCGGAGTGGTTTCAGCCCCGACACAGTGGTTTTAGGCTTGATGGAGTGGTTTCAACGTCAGCCGAGGGGTTTTGGCCCTGGCGGAGTGGTTTCAGCCCCGACGCAGCGGTTTTGGTCCTGGCACAGTGGTTTCAGCCCCGACGGAGTGGTTTTAGGCTCGGCGGAGTGGTTTCAGCCCCGACACAGTGGTTTCAGGCTTGATGGAGTGGTTTCAACGTCAGGTGAGTGGTTTTGGCCCTGGCGGAGTGGTTTCAGCCCCGATGGAGTGGTTTTAGGCTTGCCGGAGTGGTTTTGGCCCTGACGGAGTGGTTTTAGGCTCGGCGGAGTGGTTTCAGCTCCGACGCAGTGGTTTTAGGCTCGCTGGAGTGGTTTTAATGTCAGCCGAGTGGTTTTGGCGCTGGCGGAGTGGTTTCAGCCCCGACACAGTGGTTTTAGGCTTGATGGAGTGGTTTCAACGTCAGCCGAGGGGTTTTGGCCCTGGCGGAGTGGTTTCAGTCCCGACGCAGCGGTTTTGGTCCTGGCACAGTGGTTTCAGCCCCGACGGAGTGGTTTTAGGCTTGGCGGAGTAGTTTCAGCCCCGACGCAGTGGTTTTAGGCTCAGCGGAGTGGTTTCAGCCCCGACGGAGTGGTTTTAGGCTTGATGCAGTGGTTTTAATGTCGGCGGAGTGGTTTTGGCTCTGGTGGAACGCTTTCAGCCCCGACTGATTGGTTTTGGCCCTGGCGGAGTGGTTTTCGGCCTGATGCAGTGCTTTTCAGCCTGACGGAGTGGTTTCTGCCCCGACGGAGTGGTTTTGGTCCTGGCACAGTGGTTTCCGCCCCGACGGTGTTGTTTTAGGCTCGGCGGAGTGGTTTCAGCCCCGACGGAGTGGTTTTAGGCTCAGCGGAGTGGTTTCAGCCCCGATGGAGTGGTTTCAGGCTCGGCGGAGTGGTTTCAGCCCCGACACAGTGGTTTTAGGCTTGATGCAGTGGTTTTAGGCTTGGTGGAGCCGTTTCAGCCCTGACGCTCTGCTTTTAGGCTCGGCGGCATGGTTTTGGCCCCGATGCAGTGGTTTCAGGCTTGGCGGAGTGGCTTGCGCCCCGACGGAGTTGTTTTAGGCCCGGCGGAGTGCTTTCAGCCCCGGCGGAGTGGTTTTAGGCTCGGCAGAGTGATTTTGGTCCTGACGGAGTGGTTTTAGCTTTGGCAGAGTGGTTTCAGCCCCGACGCAGTGGTTTCAGGCTCGGCGGAGTGGTTTCAGCCCCGACGCAGTGGTTTCAGCCCTGACGCAGTGGTTTTAGGCTTGATGGAGTGGTTTTGGCCCTGACGGAGTTGTTTTGTCCCCAGCAGAGTGGTTGCAGCCCCGACGCAGCGGTTTTGGCCCTGGCGAAGGAGTTTCTGCCCTGACGGAGTTGTTTCAGCAGTGGTGGAGTGGTTTTGGCCCCGACGCAGTGGTTTTAGGCTCGGCGGAGTAGTTTTAGGCCTGACGCAGTGGTTTTAGGCTCGGCGGAGTGCTTTTCAGCCCCGATGGAGTGGTTTTAGGCTTGGCGCAGTGGTTTCAATGTCGGCGGAGTGGTTTTGGCCCTGGTGGAACGCTTTCAGCCCCGACTGATTGGTTTTGGCCCTGGTGGAGTGGTTTTCGGCCTGACGCAGTGCTTTTCAGCCTGACGGAGTGGTTTCAGCCCCGACGCAGTGGTTTTAGGCTTGCCAGAGTGGTTTCAGCCCCGACGCATTGGTTTTTGGCTCGGCGGAGTGGTTTCAGCCCCGACGGAGTGGTTTTAGGCTCGGCGGAGTGGTTTCAGCCCCGACGGAGTGGTTTTAGGCTTGGCAGAGTGATTTCAGCCCCGACGGAGTGGTTTTAGGCTTGGCGTAGTGGTCTTAATGTCGGCAGAGTGGTTTCCGCCCCGACGCAGTGGTTTTCGGCCTGACACAGTGCTTTTCAGCCTGACGCAGCAGTTTCCGCCCCAGCACAGTGGTTTCAGCCCCAACGGAGTAGTTTTAGGCTTTATGGAGTGGTTTGAAGGTCAGCCGAGTGGTTTCAGCCCCGACGGGGTGGTTTCATCCGGGACGGATTCGTTTCGGTCCTGCCACAGTGGTTTCAGGCCCGACGGAGTAGTTTCAGCCTCAGCGGAGTGGTTTCGGCCTCGTCCGTGTGGTTTCAGGCTTGCCGGAGTGGTTTCGGCCCCGACGCAGTGGTTTTAGGCTCAGCGGAGTGGTTTCAGCCCCGACGCAGTGGTTTTAGGCGCGGCGGAGAGGTTTCAGCCCCGACGCAGTGGTTTTAGGCGCGGCGGAGTGGTTTCAGCCCCGACGGAGTGGATTTGGTCCTGGCACAGTGGTTTCAGCCCCGACACAGTGGTTTTAGGCTCGGCGGAGTGGTTTCAGCCCCGACACAGTGGTTTTAGGCTTGATGGAGTGGTTTCAACGTCAGCCGAGGGGTTTTGGCCCTGGCGGAGTGGTTTCAGCCCCGACGCAGCGGTTTTGGTCCTGGCACAGTGGTTTCAGCCCCGACGGAGTGGTTTTAGGCTCGGCGGAGTGGTTTCAGCCCCGACACAGTGGTTTCAGGCTTGATGGAGTGGTTTCAACGTCAGGTGAGTGGTTTTGGCCCTGACGGAGTGGTTTCAGCCCCGATGGAGTGGTTTTAGGCTTGCCGGAGTGGTTTTGGCCCTGACGGAGTGGTTTTAGGCTCGGCGGAGTGGTTTTGGTCCTGACGGAGTGGTTTTAGCTTTGGCAGAGTGGTTTCAGCCCTGACGCAGTGGTTTCAGGCTTGGCGGAGTGGTTTCAGCCCCGACGCAGTGGTTTCAGCCCTGACGCAGTGGTTTTAGGCTTGATGGAGTGGTTTTGGCCCTGACGGAGTTGTTTTGTCCCCAGCAGAGTGGTTTCAGCCCCGACGCAGCGGTTTTGGCCCTGGCGGAGCAGTTTCTGCCCTGACGGAGTTGTTTCAGCAGTGGTGGAGTGGTTTTGGCCCCGACGCAGTGGTTTTAGGCTCGGCGGAGTGGTTTTAGGCCCGACGGGGTGGATTCAGGCTCGGCAGAGTGGTTTCAGCCCCGACGCAGTGGTTTTAGGCTCGGCGGAGTGCTTTTCAGCCCCGATGGAGTGGTTTTAGGCTTGGCGCAGTGTTTTTAATGTCGGCGGAGTGGTTTTGGCCCTGGTGGAACGCTTTCAGCCCCGACTGATTGGTTTTGGCCCTGGCGGAGTGGTTTTCGGCCTGATGCAGTGCTTTTCAGCCTGACAGTGTGGTTTCCGCCCCGACGGAGTGGTTTTGGTCCTGGCACAGTGGTTTCAGCCCCACGGAGTGGCTTTAGGCTCAGCGGAGTGGTTTTAGTCCTGACGGAGTGGTGTTAGGCTTGGCAGAGTGGTTTTAGGCTTGGCGGAGTGGTCTTAATGTCGGCAGAGTGGTTTTGGCCCTGGTGGAGTGGTTTTCGGCCTGACACAGTGCTTTTCAGCCTGACGCAGCAGTTTCCGCCCCAGCACAGTGGTTTCAGCCCCAACGGAGTAGTTTTAGGCTTTATGGAGTGGTTTGAAGGTCAGCCGAGTGGTTTCAGCCCCGACGGGGTGGTTTCATCCGGGACGGATTCGTTTCGGTCCTGCCACAGTGGTTTCAGGCCCGACGGAGTAGTTTCAGCCTCAGCGGAGTGGTTTCGGCCTCGTCCGTGTGGTTTCAGGCTTGCCGGAGTGGTTTCGGCCCCGACGCAGTGGTTTTAGGCTCGGCGGAGTGGTTTCAGCCCCGACACAGTGGTTTTAGGCTTGATGGAGTGGTTTCAACGTCAGCCGAGGGGTTTTGGCCCTGGCGGAGTGGTTTCAGCCCCGACGCAGCGGTTTTGGTCCTGGCACAGTGGTTTCAGCCCCGACGGAGTGGTTTTAGGCTCGGCGGAGTGGTTTCAGCCCCGACACAGTGGTTTCAGGCCTGATGGAGTGGTTTCAACGTCAGGTGAGTGGTTTTGGCCCTGGCGGAGTGGTTTCAGCCCCGACGCAGTGGTTTTAGGCTCGGCGGAGTGGTTTCAGCCCCGACGGAGTGGTTTTAGGCTTGGCAGAGTGATTTCAGCCCCGACGGAGTGGTTTTAGGCTTGGCGTAGTGGTCTTAATGTCGGCGGAGTGGTTTCCGCCCCGACGCAGTGGTTTTCGGCCTGACACAGTGCTTTTCAGCCTGACGCAGCAGTTTCCGCCCCAGCACAGTGGTTTCAGCCCCAACGGAGTAGTTTTAGGCTTTATGGAGTGGTTTTAGGCTCAGCGGAGTGGTTTCAGCCCCGACGGGGTGGTTTCATCCGGGACGGATTCGTTTCGGTCCTGCCACAGTGGTTTCAGGCCCGACGGAGTAGTTTCAGCCTCAGCGGAGTGGTTTCGGCCTCGTCCGTGTGGTTTCAGGCTTGCCGGAGTGGTTTCGGCCCCGACGCAGTGGTTTTAGGCTCAGCGGAGTGGTTTCAGCCCCGACGCAGTGGTTTTAGGCGCGGCGGAGAGGTTTCAGCCCCGACACAGTGGTTTTAGGCTCGGCAGAGTGGTTTCAGCCCCGACGGAGTGGATTTGGTCCTGGCACAGTGGTTTCAGCCCCGACACAGTGGTTTTAGGCTCGGCGGAGTGGTTTCAGCCCCGACACAGTGGTTTTAGGCTTGATGGAGTGGTTTCAACGTCAGCCGAGGGGTTTTGGCCCTGGCGGAGTGGTTTCAGCCCCGACGCAGCGGTTTTGGTCCTGGCACAGTGGTTTCAGCCCCGACGGAGTGGTTTTAGGCTCGGCGGAGTGGTTTCAGCCCCGACACAGTGGTTTCAGGCTTGATGGAGTGGTTTCAACGTCAGGTGAGTGGTTTTGGCCCTGGCGGAGTGGTTTCAGCCCCGATGGAGTGGTTTTAGGCTTGCCGGAGTGGTTTTGGCCCTGACGGAGTGGTTTTAGGCTCGGCGGAGTGGTTTCAGCTCCGACGCAGTGGTTTTAGGCTCGCTGGAGTGGTTTTAATGTCAGCCGAGTGGTTTTGGCGCTGGCGGAGTGGTTTCAGCCCCGACACAGTGGTTTTAGGCTTGATGGAGTGGTTTCAACGTCAGCCGAGGGGTTTTGGCCCTGGCGGAGTGGTTTCAGTCCCGACGCAGCGGTTTTGGTCCTGGCACAGTGGTTTCAGCCCCGACGGAGTGGTTTTAGGCTTGGCGGAGTAGTTTCAGCCCCGACGCAGTGGTTTTAGGCTCAGCGGAGTGGTTTCAGCCCCGACGGAGTGGTTTTAGGCTTGATGCAGTGGTTTTAATGTCGGCGGAGTGGTTTTGGCTCTGGTGGAACGCTTTCAGCCCCGACTGATTGGTTTTGGCCCTGGCGGAGTGGTTTTCGGCCTGATGCAGTGCTTTTCAGCCTGACGGAGTGGTTTCTGCCCCGACGGAGTGGTTTTGGTCCTGGCACAGTGGTTTCCGCCCCGACGGTGTTGTTTTAGGCTCGGCGGAGTGGTTTCAGCCCCGACGGAGTGGTTTTAGGCTCAGCGGAGTGGTTTCAGCCCCGATGGAGTGGTTTCAGGCTCGGCGGAGTGGTTTCAGCCCCGACACAGTGGTTTTAGGCTTGATGCAGTGGTTTTAGGCTTGGTGGAGCCGTTTCAGCCCTGACGCTCTGCTTTTAGGCTCGGCGGCATGGTTTTGGCCCCGATGCAGTGGTTTCAGGCTTGGCGGAGTGGCTTGCGCCCCGACGGAGTTGTTTTAGGCCCGGCGGAGTGCTTTCAGCCCCGGCGGAGTGGTTTTAGGCTCGGCAGAGTGATTTTGGTCCTGACGGAGTGGTTTTAGCTTTGGCAGAGTGGTTTCAGCCCCGACGCAGTGGTTTCAGGCTCGGCGGAGTGGTTTCAGCCCCGACGCAGTGGTTTCAGCCCTGACGCAGTGGTTTTAGGCTTGATGGAGTGGTTTTGGCCCTGACGGAGTTGTTTTGTCCCCAGCAGAGTGGTTGCAGCCCCGACGCAGCGGTTTTGGCCCTGGCGAAGGAGTTTCTGCCCTGACGGAGTTGTTTCAGCAGTGGTGGAGTGGTTTTGGCCCCGACGCAGTGGTTTTAGGCTCGGCGGAGTAGTTTTAGGCCTGACGCAGTGGTTTTAGGCTCGGCGGAGTGCTTTTCAGCCCCGATGGAGTGGTTTTAGGCTTGGCGCAGTGGTTTCAATGTCGGCGGAGTGGTTTTGGCCCTGGTGGAACGCTTTCAGCCCCGACTGATTGGTTTTGGCCCTGGTGGAGTGGTTTTCGGCCTGACGCAGTGCTTTTCAGCCTGACGGAGTGGTTTCAGCCCCGACGCAGTGGTTTTAGGCTTGCCAGAGTGGTTTCAGCCCCGACGCATTGGTTTTTGGCTCGGCGGAGTGGTTTCAGCCCCGACGGAGTGGTTTTAGGCTCGGCGGAGTGGTTTCAGCCCCGACGGAGTGGTTTTAGGCTTGGCAGAGTGATTTCAGCCCCGACGGAGTGGTTTTAGGCTTGGCGTAGTGGTCTTAATGTCGGCAGAGTGGTTTCCGCCCCGACGCAGTGGTTTTCGGCCTGACACAGTGCTTTTCAGCCTGACGCAGCAGTTTCCGCCCCAGCACAGTGGTTTCAGCCCCAACGGAGTAGTTTTAGGCTTTATGGAGTGGTTTGAAGGTCAGCCGAGTGGTTTCAGCCCCGACGGGGTGGTTTCATCCGGGACGGATTCGTTTCGGTCCTGCCACAGTGGTTTCAGGCCCGACGGAGTAGTTTCAGCCTCAGCGGAGTGGTTTCGGCCTCGTCCGTGTGGTTTCAGGCTTGCCGGAGTGGTTTCGGCCCCGACGCAGTGGTTTTAGGCTCAGCGGAGTGGTTTCAGCCCCGACGCAGTGGTTTTAGGCGCGGCGGAGAGGTTTCAGCCCCGACGCAGTGGTTTTAGGCGCGGCGGAGTGGTTTCAGCCCCGACGGAGTGGATTTGGTCCTGGCACAGTGGTTTCAGCCCCGACACAGTGGTTTTAGGCTCGGCGGAGTGGTTTCAGCCCCGACACAGTGGTTTTAGGCTTGATGGAGTGGTTTCAACGTCAGCCGAGGGGTTTTGGCCCTGGCGGAGTGGTTTCAGCCCCGACGCAGCGGTTTTGGTCCTGGCACAGTGGTTTCAGCCCCGACGGAGTGGTTTTAGGCTCGGCGGAGTGGTTTCAGCCCCGACACAGTGGTTTCAGGCTTGATGGAGTGGTTTCAACGTCAGGTGAGTGGTTTTGGCCCTGACGGAGTGGTTTCAGCCCCGATGGAGTGGTTTTAGGCTTGCCGGAGTGGTTTTGGCCCTGACGGAGTGCTTTTAGGCTCGGCGGAGTGGTTTTGGTCCTGACGGAGTGGTTTTAGCTTTGGCAGAGTGGTTTCAGCCCTGACGCAGTGGTTTCAGGCTTGGCGGAGTGGTTTCAGCCCCGACGCAGTGGTTTCAGCCCTGACGCAGTGGTTTTAGGCTTGATGGAGTGGTTTTGGCCCTGACGGAGTTGTTTTGTCCCCAGCAGAGTGGTTTCAGCCCCGACGCAGCGGTTTTGGCCCTGGCGGAGCAGTTTCTGCCCTGACGGAGTTGTTTCAGCAGTGGTGGAGTGGTTTTGGCCCCGACGCAGTGGTTTTAGGCTCGGCGGAGTGGTTTTAGGCCCGACGGGGTGGATTCAGGCTCGGCGGAGTGGTTTCAGCCCCGAAGCAGTGGTTTTAGGCTCGGCGGAGTGCTTTTCAGCCCCGATGGAGTGGTTTTAGGCTTGGCGCAGTGGTTTCAATGTCGGCGGAGTGGTTTTGGCCCTGGTGGAACGCTTTCAGCCCCGACTGATTGGTTTTGGCCCTGGTGGAGTGGTTTTCGGCCTGATGCAGTGCTTTTCAGCCTGACAGTGTGGTTTCCGCCCCGACGGAGTGGTTTTGGTCCTGGCACAGTGGTTTCAGCCCCACGGAGTGGCTTTAGGCTCAGCGGAGTGGTTTTAGTCCTGACGGAGTGGTGTTAGGCTTGGCAGAGTGGTTTTAGGCTTGGCGGAGTGGTCTTAATGTCGGCAGAGTGGTTTTGGCCCTGGTGGAGTGGTTTTCGGCCTGACACAGTGCTTTTCAGCCTGACGCAGCAGTTTCCGCCCCAGCACAGTGGTTTCAGCCCCAACGGAGTAGTTTTAGGCTTTATGGAGTGGTTTGAAGGTCAGCCGAGTGGTTTCAGCCCCGACGGGGTGGTTTCATCCGGGACGGATTCGTTTCGGTCCTGCCACAGTGGTTTCAGGCCCGACGGAGTAGTTTCAGCCTCAGCGGAGTGGTTTCGGCCTCGTCCGTGTGGTTTCAGGCTTGCCGGAGTGGTTTCGGCCCCGACGCAGTGGTTTTAGGCTCGGCGGAGTGGTTTCAGCCCCGACACAGTGGTTTTAGGCTTGATGGAGTGGTTTCAACGTCAGCCGAGGGGTTTTGGCCCTGGCGGAGTGGTTTCAGCCCCGACGCAGCGGTTTTGGTCCTGGCACAGTGGTTTCAGCCCCGACGGAGTGGTTTTAGGCTCGGCGGAGTGGTTTCAGCCCCGACACAGTGGTTTCAGGCCTGATGGAGTGGTTTCAACGTCAGGTGAGTGGTTTTGGCCCTGGCGGAGTGGTTTCAGCCCCGACGCAGTGGTTTTAGGCTCGGCGGAGTGGTTTCAGCCCCGACGGAGTGGTTTTAGGCTTGGCAGAGTGATTTCAGCCCCGACGGAGTGGTTTTAGGCTTGGCGTAGTGGTCTTAATGTCGGCGGAGTGGTTTCCGCCCCGACGCAGTGGTTTTCGGCCTGACACAGTGCTTTTCAGCCTGACGCAGCAGTTTCCGCCCCAGCACAGTGGTTTCAGCCCCAACGGAGTAGTTTTAGGCTTTATGGAGTGGTTTTAGGCTCAGCGGAGTGGTTTCAGCCCCGACGGGGTGGTTTCATCCGGGACGGATTCGTTTCGGTCCTGCCACAGTGGTTTCAGGCCCGACGGAGTAGTTTCAGCCTCAGCGGAGTGGTTTCGGCCTCGTCCGTGTGGTTTCAGGCTTGCCGGAGTGGTTTCGGCCCCGACGCAGTGGTTTTAGGCTCAGCGGAGTGGTTTCAGCCCCGACGCAGTGGTTTTAGGCTCGGCGGAGAGGTTTCAGCCCCGACACAGTGGTTTTAGGCTCGGCAGAGTGGTTTCAGCCCCGACGGAGTGGATTTGGTCCTGGCACAGTGGTTTCAGCCCCGACGGAGTGGTTTTAGGCTCGGCGGAGTGGTTTCAGCCCCGACACAGTGGTTTTAGGCTTGATGGAGTGGTTTCAACGTCAGCCGAGGGGTTTTGGCCCTGGCGGAGTGGTTTCAGCCCCGACGCAGCGGTTTTGGTCCTGGCACAGTGGTTTCAGCCCCGACGGAGTGGTTTTAGGCTCGGCGGAGTGGTTTCAGCCCCGACACAGTGGTTTCAGGCTTGATGGAGTGGTTTCAACGTCAGGTGAGTGGTTTTGGCCCTGGCGGAGTGGTTTCAGCCCCGATGGAGTGGTTTTAGGCTTGCCGGAGTGGTTTTGGCCCTGACGGAGTGGTTTTAGGCTCGGCGGAGTGGTTTCAGCTCCGACACAGTGGTTTTAGGCTCGCTGGAGTGGTTTTAATGTCAGCCGAGTGGTTTTGGCGCTGGCGGAGTGGTTTCAGCCCCGACACAGTGGTTTTGGTCCTGGCACAGTGGTTTCAGCCCCGACGGAGTGGTTTTAGGCTTGGCGGAGTAGTTTCAGCCCCGACGCAGTGGTTTTAGGCTCAGCGGAGTGGTTTCAGCCCCGACGGAGTGGTTTTAGGCTTGATGCAGTGGTTTTAATGTCGGCGGAGTGGTTTTGGCCCTGGTGGAACGCTTTCAGCCCCGACTGATTGGTTTTGGCCCTGGCGGAGTGGTTTTCGGCCTGATGCAGTGCTTTTCAGCCTGACGGAGTGGTTTCTGCCCCGACGGAGTGGTTTTGGTCCTGGCACAGTGGTTTCCGCCCCGACGGTGTTGTTTTAGGCTCGGCGGAGTGGTTTCAGCCCCGACGGAGTGGTTTTAGGCTCAGCGGAGTGGTTTCAGCCCCGATGGAGTGGTTTCAGGCTCGGCGGAGTGGTTTCAGCCCCGACACAGTGGTTTTAGGCTTGATGCAGTGGTTTTAGGCTTGGTGGAGCCGTTTCAGCCCTGACGCTCTGCTTTTAGGCTTGGCGGCATGGTTTTGGCCCCGATGCAGTGGTTTCAGGCTTGGCGGAGTGGCTTGCGCCCCGACGGAGTTGTTTTAGGCCCGGCGGAGTGCTTTCAGCCCCGGCGGAGTGGTTTTAGGCTCGGCAGAGTGATTTTGGTCCTGACGGAGTGGTTTTAGCTTTGGCAGAGTGGTTTCAGCCCCGACGCAGTGGTTTCAGGCTCGGCGGAGTGGTTTCAGCCCCGACGCAGTGGTTTCAGCCCTGACGCAGTGGTTTTAGGCTTGATGGAGTGGTTTTGGCCCTGACGGAGTTGTTTTGTCCCCAGCAGAGTGGTTGCAGCCCCGACGCAGCGGTTTTGGCCCTGGCGAAGGAGTTTCTGCCCTGACGGAGTTGTTTCAGCAGTGGTGGAGTGGTTTTGGCCCCGACGCAGTGGTTTTAGGCTCGGCGGAGTAGTTTTAGGCCTGACGCAGTGGTTTTAGGCTCGGCGGAGTGCTTTTCAGCCCCGATGGAGTGGTTTTAGGCTTGGCGCAGTGGTTTCAATGTCGGCGGAGTGGTTTTGGCCCTGGTGGAACGCTTTCAGCCCCGACTGATTGGTTTTGGCCCTGGTGGAGTGGTTTTCGGCCTGACGCAGTGCTTTTCAGCCTGACGGAGTGGTTTCAGCCCCGACGCAGTGGTTTTAGGCTTGCCAGAGTGGTTTCAGCCCCGACGCATTGGTTTTTGGCTCGGCGGAGTGGTTTCAGCCCCGACGGAGTGGTTTTAGGCTCGGCGGAGTGGTTTCAGCCCCGACGGAGTGGTTTTAGGCTTGGCAGAGTGATTTCAGCCCCGACGGAGTGGTTTTAGGCTTGGCGTAGTGGTCTTAATGTCGGCAGAGTGGTTTCCGCCCCGACGCAGTGGTTTTCGGCCTGACACAGTGCTTTTCAGCCTGACGCAGCAGTTTCCGCCCCAGCACAGTGGTTTCAGCCCCAACGGAGTAGTTTTAGGCTTTATGGAGTGGTTTGAAGGTCAGCCGAGTGGTTTCAGCCCCGACGGGGTGGTTTCATCCGGGACGGATTCGTTTTGGTCCTGCCACAGTGGTTTCAGGCCCGACGGAGTAGTTTCAGCCTCAGCGGAGTGGTTTCGGCCTCGTCCGTGTGGTTTCAGGCTTGCCGGAGTGGTTTCGGCCCCGACGCAGTGGTTTTAGGCTCAGCGGAGTGGTTTCAGCCCCGACGCAGTGGTTTTAGGCGCGGCGGAGAGGTTTCAGCCCCGACACAGTGGTTTTAGGCTCGGCGGAGTGGTTTCAGCCCCGACGGAGTGGATTTGGTCCTGGCACAGTGGTTTCAGCCCCGACACAGTGGTTTTAGGCTCGGCGGAGTGGTTTCAGCCCCGACACAGTGGTTTTAGGCTTGATGGAGTGGTTTCAACGTCAGCCGAGGGGTTTTGGCCCTGGCGGAGTGGTTTCAGCCCCGACGCAGCGGTTTTGGTCCTGGCACAGTGGTTTCAGCCCCGACGGAGTGGTTTTAGGCTCGGCGGAGTGGTTTCAGCCCCGACACAGTGGTTTCAGGCTTGATGGAGTGGTTTCAACGTCAGGTGAGTGGTTTTGGCCCTGACGGAGTGGTTTCAGCCCCGATGGAGTGGTTTTAGGCTTGCCGGAGTGGTTTTGGCCCTGACGGAGTGCTTTTAGGCTCGGCGGAGTGGTTTTGGTCCTGACGGAGTGGTTTTAGCTTTGGCAGAGTGGTTTCAGCCCTGACGCAGTGGTTTCAGGCTTGGCGGAGTGGTTTCAGCCCCGACGCAGTGGTTTCAGCCCTGACGCAGTGGTTTTAGGCTTGATGGAGTGGTTTTGGCCCTGACGGAGTTGTTTTGTCCCCAGCAGAGTGGTTTCAGCCCCGACGCAGCGGTTTTGGCCCTGGCGGAGCAGTTTCTGCCCTGACGGAGTTGTTTCAGCAGTGGTGGAGTGGTTTTGGCCCCGACGCAGTGGTTTTAGGCTCGGCGGAGTGGTTTTAGGCCCGACGGGGTGGATTCAGGCTCGGCGGAGTGGTTTCAGCCCCGACGCAGTGGTTTTAGGCTCGGCGGAGTGCTTTTCAGCCCCGATGGAGTGGTTTTAGGCTTGGCGCAGTGTTTTTAATGTCGGCGGAGTGGTTTTGGCCCTGGTGGAACGCTTTCAGCCCCGACTGATTGGTTTTGGCCCTGGTGGAGTGGTTTTCGGCCTGATGCAGTGCTTTTCAGCCTGACAGTGTGGTTTCCGCCCCGACGGAGTGGTTTTGGTCCTGGCACAGTGGTTTCAGCCCCACGGAGTGGCTTTAGGCTCAGCGGAGTGGTTTTAGTCCTGACGGAGTGGTGTTAGGCTTGGCAGAGTGGTTTTAGGCTTGGCGGAGCGGTCTTAATGTCGGCAGAGTGGTTTTGGCCCTGGTGGAGTGGTTTTCGGCCTGACACAGTGCTTTTCAGCCTGACGCAGCAGTTTCCGCCCCAGCACAGTGGTTTCAGCCCCAACGGAGTAGTTTTAGGCTTTATGGAGTGGTTTGAAGGTCAGCCGAGTGGTTTCAGCCCCGACGGGGTGGTTTCATCCGGGACGGATTCGTTTCGGTCCTGCCACAGTGGTTTCAGGCCCGACGGAGTAGTTTCAGCCTCAGCGGAGTGGTTTCGGCCTCGTCCGTGTGGTTTCAGGCTTGCCGGAGTGGTTTCGGCCCCGACGCAGTGGTTTTAGGCTCGGCGGAGTGGTTTCAGCCCCGACACAGTGGTTTTAGGCTTGATGGAGTGGTTTCAACGTCAGCCGAGGGGTTTTGGCCCTGGCGGAGTGGTTTCAGCCCCGACGCAGCGGTTTTGGTCCTGGCACAGTGGTTTCAGCCCCGACGGAGTGGTTTTAGGCTCGGCGGAGTGGTTTCAGCCCCGACACAGTGGTTTCAGGCCTGATGGAGTGGTTTCAACGTCAGGTGAGTGGTTTTGGCCCTGGCGGAGTGGTTTCAGCCCCGACGCAGTGGTTTTAGGCTCGGCGGAGTGGTTTCAGCCCCGACGGAGTGGTTTTAGGCTTGGCAGAGTGATTTCAGCCCCGACGGAGTGGTTTTAGGCTTGGCGTAGTGGTCTTAATGTCGGCGGAGTGGTTTCCGCCCCGACGCAGTGGTTTTCGGCCTGACACAGTGCTTTTCAGCCTGACGCAGCAGTTTCCGCCCCAGCACAGTGGTTTCAGCCCCAACGGAGTAGTTTTAGGCTTTATGGAGTGGTTTTAGGCTCAGCGGAGTGGTTTCAGCCCCGACGGGGTGGTTTCATCCGGGACGGATTCGTTTCGGTCCTGCCACAGTGGTTTCAGGCCCGACGGAGTAGTTTCAGCCTCAGCGGAGTGGTTTCGGCCTCGTCCGTGTGGTTTCAGGCTTGCCGGAGTGGTTTCGGCCCCGACGCAGTGGTTTTAGGCTCAGCGGAGTGGTTTCAGCCCCGACGCAGTGGTTTTAGGCTCGGCGGAGAGGTTTCAGCCCCGACACAGTGGTTTTAGGCTCGGCAGAGTGGTTTCAGCCCCGACGGAGTGGATTTGGTCCTGGCACAGTGGTTTCAGCCCCGACACAGTGGTTTTAGGCTCGGCGGAGTGGTTTCAGCCCCGACACAGTGGTTTTAGGCTTGATGGAGTGGTTTCAACGTCAGCCGAGGGGTTTTGGCCCTGGCGGAGTGGTTTCAGCCCCGACGCAGCGGTTTTGGTCCTGGCACAGTGGTTTCAGCCCCGACGGAGTGGTTTTAGGCTTGGCGGAGTGGTTTCAGCCCCGACACAGTGGTTTCAGGCTTGATGGAGTGGTTTCAACGTCAGGTGAGTGGTTTTGGCCCTGGCGGAGTGGTTTCAGCCCCGATGGAGTGGTTTTAGGCTTGCCGGAGTGGTTTTGGCCCTGACGGAGTGGTTTTAGGCTCGGCGGAGTGGTTTCAGCTCCGACGCAGTGGTTTTAGGCTCGCTGGAGTGGTTTTAATGTCAGCCGAGTGGTTTTGGCGCTGGCGGAGTGGTTTCAGCCCCGACACAGTGGTTTTAGGCTTGATGGAGTGGTTTCAACGTCAGCCGAGGGGTTTTGGCCCTGGCGGAGTGGTTTCAGTCCCGACGCAGCGGTTTTGGTCCTGGCACAGTGGTTTCAGCCCCGACGGAGTGGTTTTAGGCTTGGCGGAGTAGTTTCAGCCCCGACGCAGTGGTTTTAGGCTCAGCGGAGTGGTTTCAGCCCCGACGGAGTGGTTTTAGGCTTGATGCAGTGGTTTTAATGTCGGCGGAGTGGTTTTGGCCCTGGTGGAACGCTTTCAGCCCCGACTGATTGGTTTTGGCCCTGGCGGAGTGGTTTTCGGCCTGATGCAGTGCTTTTCAGCCTGACGGAGTGGTTTCTGCCCCGACGGAGTGGTTTTGGTCCTGGCACAGTGGTTTCCGCCCCGACGGTGTTGTTTTAGGCTCGGCGGAGTGGTTTCAGCCCCGACGGAGTGGTTTTAGGCTCAGCGGAGTGGTTTCAGCCCCGATGGAGTGGTTTCAGGCTCGGCGGAGTGGTTTCAGCCCCGACACAGTGGTTTTAGGCTTGATGCAGTGGTTTTAGGCTTGGTGGAGCCGTTTCAGCCCTGACGCTCTGCTTTTAGGCTCGGCGGCATGGTTTTGGCCCCGATGCAGTGGTTTCAGGCTTGGCGGAGTGGCTTGCGCCCCGACGGAGTTGTTTTAGGCCCGGCGGAGTGCTTTCAGCCCCGGCGGAGTGGTTTTAGGCTCGGCAGAGTGATTTTGGTCCTGACGGAGTGGTTTTAGCTTTGGCAGAGTGGTTTCAGCCCCGACGCAGTGGTTTCAGGCTCGGCGGAGTGGTTTCAGCCCCGACGCAGTGGTTTCAGCCCTGACGCAGTGGTTTTAGGCTTGATGGAGTGGTTTTGGCCCTGACGGAGTTGTTTTGTCCCCAGCAGAGTGGTTGCAGCCCCGACGCAGCGGTTTTGGCCCTGGCGAAGGAGTTTCTGCCCTGACGGAGTTGTTTCAGCAGTGGTGGAGTGGTTTTGGCCCCGACGCAGTGGTTTTAGGCTCGGCGGAGTAGTTTTAGGCCTGACGCAGTGGTTTTAGGCTCGGCGGAGTGCTTTTCAGCCCCGATGGAGTGGTTTTAGGCTTGGCGCAGTGGTTTCAATGTCGGCGGAGTGGTTTTGGCCCTGGTGGAACGCTTTCAGCCCCGACTGATTGGTTTTGGCCCTGGTGGAGTGGTTTTCGGCCTGACGCAGTGCTTTTCAGCCTGACGGAGTGGTTTCAGCCCCGACGCAGTGGTTTTAGGCTTGCCAGAGTGGTTTCAGCCCCGACGCATTGGTTTTTGGCTCGGCGGAGTGGTTTCAGCCCCGACGGAGTGGTTTTAGGCTCGGCGGAGTGGTTTCAGCACTGGTGGAGTGGTTTTGGCCCTGACGGAGTGGTTTTGGTCCTGATGCAGTGGTTTCAGCCCCGACACAGTGGTTTTAGGCTCGGCGGAGTGCTTTTCAGCCCCGATGGAGTGGTTTTAGGCTTGGCGCAGTGTTTTTAATGTCGGCGGAGTGGTTTTGGCCCTGGTGGAACGCTTTCAGCCCCGACTGATTGGTTTTGGCCCTGGCGGAGTGGTTTTCGGCCTGATGCAGTGCTTTTCAGCCTGATGGAGTGGTTTCTGCCCCGACGGAGTGGTTTTGGTCCTGGCACAGTGGTTTCAGCCCCGACGGTGTTGTTTTAGGCTCGGCGGAGTGGTTTCAGCCCCGACGGAGTGGTTTTAGGCTCAGCGGAGTGGTTTCAGCCCCGATGGAGTGGTTTCAGGCTCGGCGGAGTGGTTTCAGCCCCGACACAGTGGTTTTAGGCTTGATGCAGTGGTTTTAGGCTTGGTGGAGCCGTTTCAGCCCTGACGCTCTGCTTTTAGGCTCGGCGGCGTGGTTTTGGCCCCGATGCAGTGGTTTCAGGCTTGGCGGAGTGGCTTGCGCCCCGACGGAGTTGTTTTAGGCCCGGCGGAGTGCTTTCAGCCCCGGCGGAGTGGTTTTAGGCTTGGCGGAGTGGTTTCAGCCCCGACGCAGTGGTTTCAGCCCTGACGCAGTGGTTTTAGGCTTGATGGAGTGGTTTCAGCCCTGACGCAGTGGTTTTAGGCTCGGCAGAGTGGTTTCAGCCCCGACAGAGTGGTTTCAGGCTCGGCAGAGTGGTTTCAGCCCCGACGGAGTGGTTTTAGGCTCTGCGGAGTGGTTTTGGCCCTGACGGAGTGGTTTTAGCCCCGGCGGAGTGGTTTTAGGCTTGGCGCAGTGGTTTTAATGTCGGCGGAGTGGTTTTGGCCCTGGTGGAGTGGTTTTCAGCGTGACGCAGTGCTTTTCAGCCTGACGGAGTGGTTTCAGCCCCGACGGAGTGGTTTTGGTCTTGGCACAGTGGTCTCCGCCCCGACGCATTGGCTTTAGGCTCAGCGGAGTGGTTTTAGGCTCGGCGCAGTGGTTTCAGCCCTGACGGAGTGGTTTTAGCCTCAGCGGAGTGGTTTTAGTCCTGACGGAGTGGTTTTAGGCTTGGCAGAGGCTTTTTAGGCTTGGCGGAGTGGTCTTAATGTCGGCAGAGTGGTTTTGGCTCTGGTGGAGTGGTTTTCGGCCTGACACAGTGCTTTTCAGCCTGACGCAGCAGTTTCCGCCCCAGCACAGTGGTCTCAGCCCCGACGCAGCGGTTTTGGTCCTGGCACAGTGGTTTCAGCCCCGACGGAGTGGTTTTAGGCTCGGCAGAGTGCTTTCAGCCCCGACGGAGTGGTTTTAGGCTCGGCGGAGTGGTTTCAGCCCCGACGGGGTGGTTTCAGCCCCGACGGATTCGTTTTGGTCCTGGCACAGTGGTTTCAGGCCCGACGGAGTAGTTTCAGGCTCGGCGGAGTAGCTTCTGCCCCGACAGAGTGGTTTTAGGCTCGGCGGAGTGGTTTCAGCCCCGACGCAGTGGTTTTAGGCTTGATGCAGTGGTTTTAATGTCGGTGGAGTGGTTTTGGCCCTGGTGGAACGCTTTCAGCCCCGACTGATTGGTTTTGGCCCTGGCGGAGTGGTTTTCGGCCTGATGCAGTGCTTTTCAGCCTGACGGAGTGGTTTCTGCCCCGACGGAGTGGTTTTGGTCCTGGCACAGTGGTTTCCGCCCCGACGGTGTTGTTTTAGGCTCGGCGGAGTCGTTTTAGGCCCGACGGAGTGGTTTTAGGCTCAGCGGAGTGGTTTCAGCCCCGATGGAGTGGTTTCAGGCTCGGCGGAGTGGTTTCAGCCCCGACACAGTGGTTTTAGGCTTGATGCAGTGGTTTTAGGCTTGGTGGAGCCGTTTCAGCCCTGACGCTCTGCTTTTAGGCTCGGCGGCGTGGTTTTGGCCCCGATGCAGTGGTTTCAGGCTTGGCGGAGTGGCTTGCGCCCCGACGGAGTTGTTTTAGGCCCGGCGGAGTGCTTTCAGCCCCGGCGGAGTGGTTTTAGGCTCGGCAGAGTGATTTTGGTCCTGACGGAGTGGTTTTAGCTTTGGCAGAGTGGTTTCAGCCCCGACGCAGTGGTTTCAGGCTTGGCGGAGTGGTTTCAGCCCCGACGCAGTGGTTTCAGCCCTGACGCAGTGGTTTTAGGCTTGATGGAGTGGTTTTGGCCCTGACGGAGTTGTTTTGTCCCCAGCAGAGTGGTTTCAGCCCCGACGCAGCGGTTTTGGCCCTGGCGGAGCAGTTTCTGCCCTGACGGAGTTGTTTCAGCAGTGGTGGAGTGGTTTTGGCCCCGACGCAGTGGTTTTAGGCTCGGCGGAGTAGTTTTAGGCCTGACGCAGTGGTTTTAGGCTCGGCGGAGTGGTTTCAGCCCCGATGGAGTGGTTTTAGGCTTGATGGAGTGCTTTCAGCCCTGACACAGTGGTTTTACCCTCAGTGGAGTGGTTTTGGCCCCGACGGGGTGGTTTCAGCACTGGTGGAGTGGTTTTGGCCCTGACGGAGTTGTTTTAGGCCTGATGGAGTGGTTTCAGCCCTGATGCAGTGTTTTCAGGCTCGGCGGAGTGATTTCGGCCCCGACGGGGTGGTTTCAGGCTCGGCGGAGTGGTTTCAGCCCCGATGGAATGGTTTTAGGCTTGACGGAGTGGTTTCAGCACTGGTGGAGTGGTTTTGGCCCTCACGGACTTCTTTTAGGCCTGATGCAGTGGTTTCAGCCCCAACAGAGTGGTTTTAGGCTCGGCGGAGTGGTTTCAGCCCCGACACAGTCGTTTTAGGCTTGATGGAGTGGTTTTAAGGTCAGCCGAGGGGTTTTGGCCCTGGCGGAGTGGTTTCAGCCCCGACGCAGCGCTTTTGGTCCTGGCACAGTGGTTTCAGCCCCGATGGAGTGGTTTCAGTCCCGACGCAGTCGTTTTAGGCCTGATGGAGTGGTTTTAGGCTTGGTGGAGCGGTTTCAGCCCCGACGCTCTGCTTTTAGGCTCGGCGGCGTGGTTTTGGCCCTCACGGAGTGGTTTCAGGCTTGGCGGAATGGTTTCAGGCTTGGCGGAGTGGTTTCAGCCCCGACAGAGAGGTTTTAGGCCCGGCGGAGTGGTTTCAGCTCCGACGCAGTGGTTTTAGGCTTGATGGAGTGGTTTTAAGGTCAGCCGAGTGGTTTTGGCCCTGGCGGAGTGGTTTCAGCCCCGATGGAGTGGATTTAGGCTTGCCGGAGTGGTTTCAGCACTGGTGGAGTGGTTTTGGCCCTGACGGAGTTGTTTTAGGCATGATGCAGTGGTTTCAGCCCCGACGGAGTGGTTTCAGGCTCGGCGGAGTGGTTTCAGCCCCGACGCAGTGGTTTTAGGCTTGGCGGAGTGGTCTTAATGTCAGCTGAGTGGTTTTGGCCCTGGCGGAGTGGTTTCAGCCCCGACGCAGTGGTTTTAGGCTCGGCGGAGTGGTTTCAGCCCCGACGCAGTTTTTAGGCTCGGCGGAGTGGTTTCAGCCCCGACGGAATGGTTTCAGGCTCGGCGGAGTGGTTTCAGTTCCGACGCAGTGGTTTTAGGCTCGGCGGAGTGGTTTCAGACCCGACGGTGTTGTTTTAGGCTCTGCGGAGTGGTTTTGGCCCTGACGGAGTGGTTTTAGCCCCGGCGGAGTGGTTTTAGGCTTGGCGCAGTGGTTTCGGCCCCGACGGAGTTGTTTTAGGCTCGGTGGAGTGGTTTCAGCCCCGATGGAGTGGTTTTAAGTTCAGCCGAGTCGTTTCAGCCCCGACGCACTGGTTTTAGGCTTGATGGAGTGGATTTCCCCCTGACGGAGTGCTTTCAGCCCCGACGGAGTGGTTTTAGGCTCGGCGGAGTGGTTTCAGCCCCGACGGGGTGGTTTCAGCCCCGACGGATTCGTTTTGGTCCTGGCACAGTGGTTTCAGGCCCGACGGAGTAGTTTCAGGCTCGGCGGAGTAGCTTCTGCCCCGACAGAGTGGTTTTAGGCTCGGCGGAGTGGTTTCAGCCCCGACGCAGTGGTTTTAGGCTCGGCGGAGTGGTTTCAGCCCCGACGCAGTGGTTTTAGGCTTGATGCAGTGGTTTTAATGTCGGCGGAGTGGTTTTGGCCCTGGTGGAACGCTTTCAGCCCCGACTGATTGGTTTTGGCCCTGGCGGAGTGGTTTTCGGCCTGATGCAGTGCTTTTCAGCCTGACGGAGTGGTTTCTGCCCCGACGGAGTGGTTTTGGTCCTGGCACAGTGGTTTCCGCCCCGACGGTGTTGTTTGAGGCTCGGCGGAGTGGTTTCAGCCCCGACGGTGTTGTTTTAGGCTCGGCGGAGTGGTTTCAGCCCCGACGGAGTGGTTTTAGGCTCAGCGGAGTGGTTTCAGCCCCGATGGAGTGGTTTCAGGCTCGGCGGAGTGGTTTCAGCCCCGACACAGTGGTTTTAGGCTTGATGCAGTGGTTTTAGGCTTGGTGGAGCCGTTTCAGCCCTGACGCTCTGCTTTTAGGCTCGGCGGCGTGGTTTTGGCCCCGATGCAGTGGTTTCAGGCTTGGCGGAGTGGCTTGCGCCCCGACGGAGTTGTTTTAGGCCCGGCGGAGTGCTTTCAGCCCCGGCGGAGTGGTTTTAGGCTCGGCAGAGTGGTTTTGGTCCTGACGGAGTGGTTTTAGCTTTGGCAGAGTGGTTTCAGCCCCGACGCAGTGGTTTCAGGCTCGGCGGAGTGGTTTCAGCCCCGACGCAGTGGTTTCAGCCCTGACGCAGTGGTTTTAGGCTTGATGGAGTGGTTTTGGCCCTGACGGAGTTGTTTTGTCCCCAGCAGAGTGGTTTCAGCCCCGACGCAGCGGTTTTGGCCCTGGCGGAGCAGTTTCTGCCCTGACGGAGTTGTTTCAGCAGTGGTGGAGTGGTTTTGGCCCCGACGCAGTGGTTTTAGGCTCGGCGGAGTAGTTTTAGGCCTGACGCAGTGGTTTTAGGCTCGGCGGAGTGGTTTCAGCCCCGATGGAGTGGTTTTAGGCTTGATGGAGTGCTTTCAGCCCCGACACAGTGGTTTTACCCTCAGTGGAGTGGTTTTGGCCCCGACGGGGTGGTTTCAGCACTGGTGGAGTGGTTTTGGCCCTGACGGAGTTGTTTTAGGCCTGATGGAGTGGTTTCAGCCCTGATGCAGTGTTTTCAGGCTCGGCGGAGTGATTTCGGCCCCGACGGGGTGGTTTCAGGCTCGGCGGAGTGGTTTCAGCCCCGATGGAATGGTTTTAGGCTTGACGGAGTGGTTTCAGCACTGGTGGAGTGGTTTTGGCCCTCACGGACTTCTTTTAGGCCTGATGCAGTGGTTTCAGCCCCAACAGAGTGGTTTTAGGCTCGGCGGAGTGGTTTCAGCCCCGACACAGTCGTTTTAGGCTTGATGGAGTGGTTTTAAGGTCAGCCGAGGGGTTTTGGCCCTGGCGGAGTGGTTTCAGCCCCGACGCAGCGCTTTTGGTCCTGGCACAGTGGTTTCAGCCCCGATGGAGTGGTTTCAGTCCCGACGCAGTCGTTTTAGGCCTGATGGAGTGGTTTTAGGCTTGGTGGAGCGGTTTCAGCCCCGACGCTCTGCTTTTAGGCTCGGTGGCGTGGTTTTGGCCCTCACGGAGTGGTTTCAGGCTTGGCGGAATGGTTTCAGGCTTGGCGGAGTGGTTTCAGCCCCGACAGAGAGGTTTTAGGCTCGGCGGAGTGGTTTCAGGCCCGACGCAGTGGTTTTAGGCTTGATGGAGTGGTTTTAAGGTCAGCCGAGTGGTTTTGGCCCTGGCGGAGTGGTTTCGGCCCCAATGCAGTGGATTTAGGCTTGCCGGAGTGGTTTCAGCACTGGTGGAGTGGTTTTGGCCCTGACGGAGTTGTTTTAGGCATGATGCAGTGGTTTCAGTCCCGATGCAGTGGTTTCAGGCTCGGCGGAGTGGTTTCAGCCCCGACAGAGAGGTTTTAGGCTTGGCGGAGTGGTTTCAGCCCCGACGCAGTGGTTTTAGGCTTGATGGAGTGCTTTCAGCCCCGACGCAGCGGTTTTAGGCTTGATGGAGTGCTTTCAGCCCCGACGGAGGGGTTTTAGGCTTGATGGAGTGGTTTCAGCCCCGACGGAGTGGTTTCAGGCTTGATGGAGTGGTTTCAGCCCCGACGGAGGGGTTTTGGTCCTGGCACAGTGGTTTCAGCCCCGACGCAGTGGTTTTCGGCCTGATGCAGTGGTTTTAGGCTTGGTGGAGCGGTTTCAGCCCTGACGCTCTGCTTTTAGGCTCGGCAGCGTGGTTTTAGCCCTGACGGATTTGTTTTGGCCCCGACATAGTGGTTTCAGGCTTGGCCGAGTGGTTTCAGCCCCGAAGCAGTGGTTTTAGGCTCGGCGGAGTGCTTTTCAGCCCCGATGGAGTGGTTTTAGGCTTGGCGCAGTGTTTTTAATGTCGGCGGAGTGGTTTTGGCCCTGGTGGAACGCTTTCAGCCCCGACTGATTGGTTTTGGCCCTGGTGGAGTGGTTTTCGGCCTGACACAGTGCTTTTCAGCCTGACGGAGTGGTTTCTGCCCCGACGGAGTGGTTTTGGTCCTGGCACAGTGGTTTCCGCCCCGACGCAGTGGCTTTAGGCTCGGCGGAGTGGTTTTAGGCCTGACGCAGTGGTTTTCGCCCTGGCCGGTCAGTTTTAGCCCTGACGGAGTGCTTTTCGGCTTGGTGGAGTGGTTTTGGCCCTGAGGGAGTTGTTTTAGGCTCGGCAGAGTGGTTTCAGCCCCGACAAAGTGTTTTTACGCTCGGCGGAGTGTTTTTAGGCTCGGCACAGTACTTTCGGCCCCAACGGTGTGGTTTCGGCCCCGACGGAGCGGTTTTCAGGCTTGGCAGAGTGGTTTTAAGGTCAGCCGAGTGGTTTTGGCGCTGGCGGAGTGGTTTCAACGTCAGCCGAGGGGTTTTGGCGCTGGCGGAGTGGTTTCAGCCCCGACGCAGTGGTTTCAGGCTTGATGGAGTGGTTTCAACGTCAGCCGAGGGGTTTTGGCCCTGGCGGAGTGGTTTCAAACCCGATGGAGTGGTTTTAGGCTTGCCGGAGTGGTTTTGGCCCTGACGGAGTGGTTTTGGCCCTGACGGAGTTGTTTTAGGCCTGATGGAGTGGTTTCAGCCCCGACGCAGTGGTTTTAGGCTCGGCGGAGTGGTTTCAGCCCCGACGGAGTGGTTTTAGGCTTGGCGGAGTGTTTTTAATGTCGGCGGAGTGGTTTTGGCCCTGGTGGAACGCTTTCAGCCCCGACTGATTGGTTTTGGCCCTGGTGGAGTGGTTTTCGGCCTGACACAGTGCTTTTCAGCCTGACGGAGTGGTTTCTGCCCCGACGGAGTGGTTTTGGTCCTGGCACAGTGGTTTCCGCCCCGACGCAGTGGCTTTAGGCTCGGCGGAGTGGTTTTAGGCCTGACGCAGTGGTTTTCGCCCTGGCCGGTCAGTTTTAGCCCTGACGGAGTGCTTTTCGGCTTGGTGGAGTGGTTTTGGCCCTGAGGGAGTTGTTTTAGGCTCGGCAGAGTGGTTTCAGCCCCGACAAAGTGTTTTTACGCTCGGCGGAGTGTTTTTAGGCTCGGCACAGTACTTTCGGCCCCGACGGTGTGGTTTCGGCCCCGACGGAGCGGTTTTCAGGCTTGGCAGAGTGGTTTTAAGGTCAGCCGAGTGGTTTTGGCGCTGGCGGAGTGGTTTCAACGTCAGCCGAGGGGTTTTGGCGCTGGCGGAGTGGTTTCAGCCCCGACGCAGTGGTTTCAGGCTTGATGGAGTGGTTTCAACGTCAGCCGAGGGGTTTTGGCCCTGGCGGAGTGGTTTCAGCCCCGACGCAGCGGTTTTGGTCCTGGCACAGTGGTTTCAGCCCCGACGGAGTGGTTTTAGGCTCGGCGGAGTGGTTTCAGCCCCGACACAGTGGTTTCAGGCTTGATGGAGTGGTTTCAACGTCAGGTGAGTGGTTTTGGCCCCGACACAGTGGTTTCAGCCCCGATGGAGTGGTTTTAGGCTTGCCGGAGTGGTTTTGGCCCTGACGGAGTGGTTTTAGGCTCGGCGGAGTGGTTTTGGTCCTGACGGAGTGGTTTTAGCTTTGGCAGAGTGGTTTCAGCCCTGACGCAGTGGTTTCAGGCTTGGCGGAGTGGTTTCAGCCCCGACGCAGTGGTTTCAGCCCTGACGCAGTGGTTTTAGGCTTGATGGAGTGGTTTTGGCCCTGACGGAGTTGTTTTGTCCCCAGCAGAGTGGTTTCAGCCCCGACGCAGCGGTTTTGGCCCTGGCGGAGCAGTTTCTGCCCTGACGGAGTTGTTTCAGCAGTGGTGGAGTGGTTTTGGCCCCGACGCAGTGGTTTTAGGCTCGGCGGAGTGGTTTTAGGCCCGACGGGGTGGATTCAGGCTCGGCGGAGTGGTTTCAGCCCCGACGCAGTGGTTTTAGGCTCGGCGGAGTGCTTTTCAGCCCCGATGGAGTGGTTTTAGGCTTGGCGCAGTGTTTTTAATGTCGGCGGAGTGGTTTTGGCCCTGGTGGAACGCTTTCAGCCCCGACTGATTGGTTTTGGCCCTGGTGGAGTGGTTTTCGGCCTGATGCAGTGCTTTTCAGCCTGACAGTGTGGTTTCCGCCCCGACGGAGTGGTTTTGGTCCTGGCACAGTGGTTTCAGCCCCACGGAGTGGCTTTAGGCTCAGCGGAGTGGTTTTAGTCCTGACGGAGTGGTGTTAGGCTTGGCAGAGTGGTTTTAGGCTTGGCGGAGTGGTCTTAATGTCGGCAGAGTGGTTTTGGCCCTGGTGGAGTGGTTTTCGGCCTGACACAGTGCTTTTCAGCCTGACGCAGCAGTTTCCGCCCCAGCACAGTGGTTTCAGCCCCAACGGAGTAGTTTTAGGCTTTATGGAGTGGTTTGAAGGTCAGCCGAGTGGTTTCAGCCCCGACGGGGTGGTTTCATCCGGGACGGATTCGTTTCGGTCCTGCCACAGTGGTTTCAGGCCCGACGGAGTAGTTTCAGCCTCAGCGGAGTGGTTTCGGCCTCGTCCGTGTGGTTTCAGGCTTGCCGGAGTGGTTTCGGCCCCGACGCAGTGGTTTTAGGCTCGGCGGAGTGGTTTCAGCCCCGACACAGTGGTTTTAGGCTTGATGGAGTGGTTTCAACGTCAGCCGAGGGGTTTTGGCCCTGGCGGAGTGGTTTCAGCCCCGACGCAGCGGTTTTGGTCCTGGCACAGTGGTTTCAGCCCCGACGGAGTGGTTTTAGGCTCGGCGGAGTGGTTTCAGCCCCGACACAGTGGTTTCAGGCCTGATGGAGTGGTTTCAACGTCAGGTGAGTGGTTTTGGCCCTGGCGGAGTGGTTTCAGCCCCGACGCAGTGGTTTTAGGCTCGGCGGAGTGGTTTCAGCCCCGACGGAGTGGTTTTAGGCTTGGCAGAGTGATTTCAGCCCCGACGGAGTGGTTTTAGGCTTGGCGTAGTGGTCTTAATGTCGGCGGAGTGGTTTCCGCCCCGACGCAGTGGTTTTCGGCCTGACACAGTGCTTTTCAGCCTGACGCAGCAGTTTCCGCCCCAGCACAGTGGTTTCAGCCCCAACGGAGTAGTTTTAGGCTTTATGGAGTGGTTTGAAGGTCAGCCGAGTGGTTTCAGCCCCGACGGGGTGGTTTCATCCGGGACGGATTCGTTTCGGTCCTGCCACAGTGGTTTCAGGCCCGACGGAGTAGTTTCAGCCTCAGCGGAGTGGTTTCGGCCTCGTCCGTGTGGTTTCAGGCTTGCCGGAGTGGTTTCGGCCCCGACGCAGTGGTTTTAGGCTCAGCGGAGTGGTTTCAGCCCCGACGCAGTGGTTTTAGGCGCGGCGGAGAGGTTTCAGCCCCGACACAGTGGTTTTAGGCTCGGCGGAGTGGTTTCAGCCCCGACGGAGTGGATTTGGTCCTGGCACAGTGGTTTCAGCCCCGACGGAGTGGTTTTAGGCTCGGCGGAGTGGTTTCAGCCCCGACACAGTGGTTTTAGGCTTGATGGAGTGGTTTCAACGTCAGCCGAGGGGTTTTGGCCCTGGCGGAGTGGTTTCAGCCCCGACGCAGCGGTTTTGGTCCTGGCACAGTGGTTTCAGCCCCGACGGAGTGGTTTTAGGCTCGGCGGAGTGGTTTCAGCCCCGACACAGTGGTTTCAGGCTTGATGGAGTGGTTTCAACGTCAGGTGAGTGGTTTTGGCCCTGACGGAGTGGTTTCAGCCCCGATGGAGTGGTTTTAGGCTTGCCGGAGTGGTTTTGGCCCTGACGGAGTGGTTTTAGGCTCGGCGGCATGGTTTTGGCCCCGATGCAGTGGTTTCAGGCTTGGCGGAGTGGCTTGCGCCCCGACGGAGTTGTTTTAGGCCCGGCGGAGTGCTTTCAGCCCCGGCGGAGTGGTTTTAGGCTCGGCAGAGTGATTTTGGTCCTGACGGAGTGGTTTTAGCTTTGGCAGAGTGGTTTCAGCCCCGACGCAGTGGTTTCAGGCTCGGCGGAGTGGTTTCAGCCCCGACGCAGTGGTTTCAGCCCTGACGCAGTGGTTTTAGGCTTGATGGAGTGGTTTTGGCCCTGACGGAGTTGTTTTGTCCCCAGCAGAGTGGTTTCAGCCCCGACGCAGCGGTTTTGGCCCTGGCGGAGCAGTTTCTGCCCTGACGGAGTTGTTTCAGCAGTGGTGGAGTGGTTTTGGCCCCGACGCAGTGGTTTTAGGCTCGGCGGAGTAGTTTTAGGCCTGACGCAGTGGTTTTAGGCTCGGCGGAGTGCTTTTCAGCCCCGATGGAGTGGTTTTAGGCTTGGCGCAGTGGTTTCAATGTCGGCGGAGTGGTTTTGGCCCTGGTGGAACGCTTTCAGCCCCGACTGATTGGTTTTGGCCCTGGTGGAGTGGTTTTCGGCCTGACGCAGTGCTTTTCAGCCTGACGGAGTGGTTTCAGCCCCGACGCAGTGGTTTTAGGCTTGCCAGAGTGGTTTCAGCCCCGACGCATTGGTTTTTGGCTCGGCGGAGTGGTTTCAGCCCCGACGGAGTGGTTTTAGGCTCGGCGGAGTGGTTTCAGCCCCGACGGAGTGGTTTTAGGCTTGGCAGAGTGATTTCAGCCCCGACGGAGTGGTTTTAGGCTTGGCGTAGTGGTCTTAATGTCGGCAGAGTGGTTTCCGCCCCGACGCAGTGGTTTTCGGCCTGACACAGTGCTTTTCAGCCTGACGCAGCAGTTTCCGCCCCAGCACAGTGGTTTCAGCCCCAACGGAGTAGTTTTAGGCTTTATGGAGTGGTTTGAAGGTCAGCCGAGTGGTTTCAGCCCCGACGGGGTGGTTTCATCCGGGACGGATTCGTTTCGGTCCTGCCACAGTGGTTTCAGGCCCGACGGAGTAGTTTCAGCCTCAGCGGAGTGGTTTCGGCCTCGTCCGTGTGGTTTCAGGCTTGCCGGAGTGGTTTCGGCCCCGACGCAGTGGTTTTAGGCTCAGCGGAGTGGTTTCAGCCCCGACGCAGTGGTTTTAGGCGCGGCGGAGAGGTTTCAGCCCCGACACAGTGGTTTTAGGCTCGGCGGAGTGGTTTCAGCCCCGACGGAGTGGATTTGGTCCTGGCACAGTGGTTTCAGCCCCGACGGAGTGGTTTTAGGCTCGGCGGAGTGGTTTCAGCCCCGACACAGTGGTTTTAGGCTTGATGGAGTGGTTTCAACGTCAGCCGAGGGGTTTTGGCCCTGGCGGAGTGGTTTCAGCCCCGACGCAGCGGTTTTGGTCCTGGCACAGTGGTTTCAGCCCCGACGGAGTGGTTTTAGGCTCGGCGGAGTGGTTTCAGCCCCGACACAGTGGTTTCAGGCTTGATGGAGTGGTTTCAACGTCAGGTGAGTGGTTTTGGCCCTGACGGAGTGGTTTCAGCCCCGATGGAGTGGTTTTAGGCTTGCCGGAGTGGTTTTGGCCCTGACGGAGTGGTTTTAGGCTCGGCGGAGTGGTTTTGGTCCTGACGGAGTGGTTTTAGCTTTGGCAGAGTGGTTTCAGCCCTGACGCAGTGGTTTCAGGCTTGGCGGAGTGGTTTCAGCCCCGACGCAGTGGTTTCAGCCCTGACGCAGTGGTTTTAGGCTTGATGGAGTGGTTTTGGCCCTGACGGAGTTGTTTTGTCCCCAGCAGAGTGGTTGCAGCCCCGACGCAGCGGTTTTGGCCCTGGCGGAGCAGTTTCTGCCCTGACGGAGTTGTTTCAGCAGTGGTGGAGTGGTTTTGGCCCCGACGCAGTGGTTTTAGGCTCGGCGGAGTGGTTTTAGGCCCGACGGGGTGGATTCAGGCTCGGCGGAGTGGTTTCAGCCCCGACGCAGTGGTTTTAGGCTCGGCGGAGTGCTTTTCAGCCCCGATGGAGTGGTTTTAGGCTTGGCGCAGTGTTTTTAATGTCGGCGGAGTGGTTTTGGCCCTGGTGGAACGCTTTCAGCCCCGACTGATTGGTTTTGGCCCTGGTGGAGTGGTTTTCGGCCTGATGCAGTGCTTTTCAGCCTGACAGTGTGGTTTCCGCCCCGACGGAGTGGTTTTGGTCCTGGCACAGTGGTTTCAGCCCCACGGAGTGGCTTTAGGCTCAGCGGAGTGGTTTTAGTCCTGACGGAGTGGTGTTAGGCTTGGCAGAGTGGTTTTAGGCTTGGCGGAGTGGTCTTAATGTCGGCAGAGTGGTTTTGGCCCTGGTGGAGTGGTTTTCGGCCTGACACAGTGCTTTTCAGCCTGACGCAGCAGTTTCCGCCCCAGCACAGTGGTTTCAGCCCCAACGGAGTAGTTTTAGGCTTTATGGAGTGGTTTGAAGGTCAGCCGAGTGGTTTCAGCCCCGACGGGGTGGTTTCATCCGGGACGGATTCGTTTCGGTCCTGCCACAGTGGTTTCAGGCCCGACGGAGTAGTTTCAGCCTCAGCGGAGTGGTTTCGGCCTCGTCCGTGTGGTTTCAGGCTTGCCGGAGTGGTTTCGGCCCCGACGCAGTGGTTTTAGGCTCGGCGGAGTGGTTTCAGCCCCGACACAGTGGTTTTAGGCTTGATGGAGTGGTTTCAACGTCAGCCGAGGGGTTTTGGCCCTGGCGGAGTGGTTTCAGCCCCGACGCAGCGGTTTTGGTCCTGGCACAGTGGTTTCAGCCCCGACGGAGTGGTTTTAGGCTCGGCGGAGTGGTTTCAGCCCCGACACAGTGGTTTCAGGCCTGATGGAGTGGTTTCAACGTCAGGTGAGTGGTTTTGGCCCTGGCGGAGTGGTTTCAGCCCCGACGGAGTGGTTTTAGGCTCGGCGGAGTGGTTTCAGCCCCGACGGAGTGGTTTTAGGCTTGGCAGAGTGATTTCAGCCCCGACGGAGTGGTTTTAGGCTTGGCGTAGTGGTCTTAATGTCGGCGGAGTGGTTTCCGCCCCGACGCAGTGGTTTTCGGCCTGACACAGTGCTTTTCAGCCTGACGCAGCAGTTTCCGCCCCAGCACAGTGGTTTCAGCCCCAACGGAGTAGTTTTAGGCTTTATGGAGTGGTTTTAGGCTCAGCGGAGTGGTTTCAGCCCCGACGGGGTGGTTTCATCCGGGACGGATTCGTTTCGGTCCTGCCACAGTGGTTTCAGGCCCGACGGAGTAGTTTCAGCCTCAGCGGAGTGGTTTCGGCCTCGTCCGTGTGGTTTCAGGCTTGCCGGAGTGGTTTCGGCCCCGACGCAGTGGTTTTAGGCTCAGCGGAGTGGTTTCAGCCCCGACGCAGTGGTTTTAGGCGCGGCGGAGAGGTTTCAGCCCCGACACAGTGGTTTTAGGCTCGGCGGAGTGGTTTCAGCCCCGACGGAGTGGATTTGGTCCTGGCACAGTGGTTTCAGCCCCGACACAGTGGTTTTAGGCTCGGCGGAGTGGTTTCAGCCCCGACACAGTGGTTTTAGGCTTGATGGAGTGGTTTCAACGTCAGCCGAGGGGTTTTGGCCCTGGCGGAGTGGTTTCAGCCCCGACGCAGCGGTTTTGGTCCTGGCACAGTGGTTTCAGCCCCGACGGAGTGGTTTTAGGCTCGGCGGAGTGGTTTCAGCCCCGACACAGTGGTTTCAGGCTTGATGGAGTGGTTTCAACGTCAGGTGAGTGGTTTTGGCCCTGACGGAGTGGTTTCAGCCCCGATGGAGTGGTTTTAGGCTTGCCGGAGTGGTTTTGGCCCTGACGGAGTGGTTTTAGGCTCGGCGGCATGGTTTTGGCCCCGATGCAGTGGTTTCAGGCTTGGCGGAGTGGCTTGCGCCCCGACGGAGTTGTTTTAGGCCCGGCGGAGTGCTTTCAGCCCCGGCGGAGTGGTTTTAGGCTCGGCAGAGTGATTTTGGTCCTGACGGAGTGGTTTTAGCTTTGGCAGAGTGGTTTCAGCCCCGACGCAGTGGTTTCAGGCTCGGCGGAGTGGTTTCAGCCCCGACGCAGTGGTTTCAGCCCTGACGCAGTGGTTTTAGGCTTGATGGAGTGGTTTTGGCCCTGACGGAGTTGTTTTGTCCCCAGCAGAGTGGTTGCAGCCCCGACGCAGCGGTTTTGGCCCTGGCGAAGGAGTTTCTGCCCTGACGGAGTTGTTTCAGCAGTGGTGGAGTGGTTTTGGCCCCGACGCAGTGGTTTTAGGCTCGGCGGAGTAGTTTTAGGCCTGACGCAGTGGTTTTAGGCTCGGCGGAGTGCTTTTCAGCCCCGATGGAGTGGTTTTAGGCTTGGCGCAGTGGTTTCAATGTCGGCGGAGTGGTTTTGGCCCTGGTGGAACGCTTTCAGCCCCGACTGATTGGTTTTGGCCCTGGTGGAGTGGTTTTCGGCCTGACGCAGTGCTTTTCAGCCTGACGGAGTGGTTTCAGCCCCGACGCAGTGGTTTTAGGCTTGCCAGAGTGGTTTCAGCCCCGACGCATTGGTTTTTGGCTCGGCGGAGTGGTTTCAGCCCCGACGGAGTGGTTTTAGGCTCGGCGGAGTGGTTTCAGCCCCGACGGAGTGGTTTTAGGCTTGGCAGAGTGATTTCAGCCCCGACGGAGTGGTTTTAGGCTTGGCGTAGTGGTCTTAATGTCGGCAGAGTGGTTTCCGCCCCGACGCAGTGGTTTTCGGCCTGACACAGTGCTTTTCAGCCTGACGCAGCAGTTTCCGCCCCAGCACAGTGGTTTCAGCCCCAACGGAGTAGTTTTAGGCTTTATGGAGTGGTTTGAAGGTCAGCCGAGTGGTTTCAGCCCCGACGGGGTGGTTTCATCCGGGACGGATTCGTTTCGGTCCTGCCACAGTGGTTTCAGGCCCGACGGAGTAGTTTCAGCCTCAGCGGAGTGGTTTCGGCCTCGTCCGTGTGGTTTCAGGCTTGCCGGAGTGGTTTCGGCCCCGACGCAGTGGTTTTAGGCTCAGCGGAGTGGTTTCAGCCCCGACGCAGTGGTTTTAGGCGCGGCGGAGAGGTTTCAGCCCCGACACAGTGGTTTTAGGCTCGGCGGAGTGGTTTCAGCCCCGACGGAGTGGATTTGGTCCTGGCACAGTGGTTTCAGCCCCGACGGAGTGGTTTTAGGCTCGGCGGAGTGGTTTCAGCCCCGACACAGTGGTTTTAGGCTTGATGGAGTGGTTTCAACGTCAGCCGAGGGGTTTTGGCCCTGGCGGAGTGGTTTTAATGTCAGCCGAGTGGTTTTGGCGCTGGCGGAGTGGTTTCAGCCCCGACGCAGTGGTTTTAGGCTTGATGGAGTGCTTTCAGCCCCGACGCAGCGGTTTTAGGCTTGATGGAGTGCTTTCAGCCCCGACGGAGGGGTTTTAGGCTTGATGGAGTGGTTTCAGCCCCGACGGAGTGGTTTCAGGCTTGATGGAGTGGTTTCAGCCCCGACGGAGGGGTTTTGGTCCTGGCACAGTGGTTTCAGCCCCGACGCAGTGGTTTTCGGCCTGATGCAGTGGTTTTAGGCTTGGTGGAGCGGTTTCAGCCCTGACGCTCTGCTTTTAGGCTCGGCAGCGTGGTTTTAGCCCTGACGGATTTGTTTTGGCCCCGACATAGTGGTTTCAGGCTTGGCCGAGTGGTTTCAGCCCCGAAGCAGTGGTTTTAGGCTCGGCGGAGTGCTTTTCAGCCCCGATGGAGTGGTTTTAGGCTTGGCGCAGTGTTTTTAATGTCGGCGGAGTGGTTTTGGCCCTGGTGGAACGCTTTCAGCCCCGACTGATTGGTTTTGGCCCTGGTGGAGTGGTTTTCGGCCTGACACAGTGCTTTTCAGCCTGACGGAGTGGTTTCTGCCCCGACGGAGTGGTTTTGGTCCTGGCACAGTGGTTTCCGCCCCGACGCAGTGGCTTTAGGCTCGGCGGAGTGGTTTTAGGCCTGATGCAGTGGTTTTCGCCCTGGCCGGTCAGTTTTAGCCCTGACGGAGTGCTTTTCGGCTTGGTGGAGTGGTTTTGGCCCTGAGGGAGTTGTTTTAGGCTCGGCAGAGTGGTTTCAGCCCCGACAAAGTGTTTTTACGCTCGGCGGAGTGTTTTTAGGCTCGGCACAGTACTTTCGGCCCCAACGGTGTGGTTTCGGCCCCGACGGAGCGGTTTTCAGGCTTGGCAGAGTGGTTTTAAGGTCAGCCGAGTGGTTTTGGCGCTGGCGGAGTGGTTTCAACGTCAGCCGAGGGGTTTTGGCGCTGGCGGAGTGGTTTCAGCCCTGACGCAGTGGTTTCAGGCTTGGCGGAGTGGTTTCAGCCCCGACGCAGTGGTTTCAGCCCTGACGCAGTGGTTTTAGGCTTGATGGAGTGGTTTTGGCCCTGACGGAGTTGTTTTGTCCCCAGCAGAGTGGTTTCAGCCCCGACGCAGCGGTTTTGGCCCTGGCGGAGCAGTTTCTGCCCTGACGGAGTTGTTTCAGCAGTGGTGGAGTGGTTTTGGCCCCGACGCAGTGGTTTTAGGCTCGGCGGAGTGGTTTTAGGCCCGACGGGGTGGATTCAGGCTCGGCGGAGTGGTTTCAGCCCCGACGCAGTGGTTTTAGGCTCGGCGGAGTGCTTTTCAGCCCCGATGGAGTGGTTTTAGGCTTGGCGCAGTGTTTTTAATGTCGGCGGAGTGGTTTTGGCCCTGGTGGAACGCTTTCAGCCCCGACTGATTGGTTTTGGCCCTGGTGGAGTGGTTTTCGGCCTGATGCAGTGCTTTTCAGCCTGACAGTGTGGTTTCCGCCCCGACGGAGTGGTTTTGGTCCTGGCACAGTGGTTTCAGCCCCACGGAGTGGCTTTAGGCTCAGCGGAGTGGTTTTAGTCCTGACGGAGTGGTGTTAGGCTTGGCAGAGTGGTTTTAGGCTTGGCGGAGTGGTCTTAATGTCGGCAGAGTGGTTTTGGCCCTGGTGGAGTGGTTTTCGGCCTGACACAGTGCTTTTCAGCCTGACGCAGCAGTTTCCGCCCCAGCACAGTGGTTTCAGCCCCAACGGAGTAGTTTTAGGCTTTATGGAGTGGTTTGAAGGTCAGCCGAGTGGTTTCAGCCCCGACGGGGTGGTTTCATCCGGGACGGATTCGTTTCGGTCCTGCCACAGTGGTTTCAGGCCCGACGGAGTAGTTTCAGCCTCAGCGGAGTGGTTTCGGCCTCGTCCGTGTGGTTTCAGGCTTGCCGGAGTGGTTTCGGCCCCGACGCAGTGGTTTTAGGCTCGGCGGAGTGGTTTCAGCCCCGACACAGTGGTTTTAGGCTTGATGGAGTGGTTTCAACGTCAGCCGAGGGGTTTTGGCCCTGGCGGAGTGGTTTCAGCCCCGACGCAGCGGTTTTGGTCCTGGCACAGTGGTTTCAGCCCCGACGGAGTGGTTTTAGGCTCGGCGGAGTGGTTTCAGCCCCGACACAGTGGTTTCAGGCCTGATGGAGTGGTTTCAACGTCAGGTGAGTGGTTTTGGCCCTGGCGGAGTGGTTTCAGCCCCGACGCAGTGGTTTTAGGCTCGGCGGAGTGGTTTCAGCCCCGACGGAGTGGTTTTAGGCTTGGCAGAGTGATTTCAGCCCCGACGGAGTGGTTTTAGGCTTGGCGTAGTGGTCTTAATGTCGGCGGAGTGGTTTCCGCCCCGACGCAGTGGTTTTCGGCCTGACACAGTGCTTTTCAGCCTGACGCAGCAGTTTCCGCCCCAGCACAGTGGTTTCAGCCCCAACGGAGTAGTTTTAGGCTTTATGGAGTGGTTTGAAGGTCAGCCGAGTGGTTTCAGCCCCGACGGGGTGGTTTCATCCGGGACGGATTCGTTTCGGTCCTGCCACAGTGGTTTCAGGCCCGACGGAGTAGTTTCAGCCTCAGCGGAGTGGTTTCGGCCTCGTCCGTGTGGTTTCAGGCTTGCCGGAGTGGTTTCGGCCCCGACGCAGTGGTTTTAGGCTCAGCGGAGTGGTTTCAGCCCCGACGCAGTGGTTTTAGGCGCGGCGGAGAGGTTTCAGCCCCGACACAGTGGTTTTAGGCTCGGCGGAGTGGTTTCAGCCCCGACGGAGTGGATTTGGTCCTGGCACAGTGGTTTCAGCCCCGACGGAGTGGTTTTAGGCTCGGCGGAGTGGTTTCAGCCCCGACACAGTGGTTTTAGGCTTGATGGAGTGGTTTCAACGTCAGCCGAGGGGTTTTGGCCCTGGCGGAGTGGTTTCAGCCCCGACGCAGCGGTTTTGGTCCTGGCACAGTGGTTTCAGCCCCGACGGAGTGGTTTTAGGCTCGGCGGAGTGGTTTCAGCCCCGACACAGTGGTTTCAGGCTTGATGGAGTGGTTTCAACGTCAGGTGAGTGGTTTTGGCCCTGACGGAGTGGTTTCAGCCCCGATGGAGTGGTTTTAGGCTTGCCGGAGTGGTTTTGGCCCTGACGGAGTGGTTTTAGGCTCGGCGGCATGGTTTTGGCCCCGATGCAGTGGTTTCAGGCTTGGCGGAGTGGCTTGCGCCCCGACGGAGTTGTTTTAGGCCCGGCGGAGTGCTTTCAGCCCCGGCGGAGTGGTTTTAGGCTCGGCAGAGTGATTTTGGTCCTGACGGAGTGGTTTTAGCTTTGGCAGAGTGGTTTCAGCCCCGACGCAGTGGTTTCAGGCTCGGCGGAGTGGTTTCAGCCCCGACGCAGTGGTTTCAGCCCTGACGCAGTGGTTTTAGGCTTGATGGAGTGGTTTTGGCCCTGACGGAGTTGTTTTGTCCCCAGCAGAGTGGTTGCAGCCCCGACGCAGCGGTTTTGGCCCTGGCGAAGGAGTTTCTGCCCTGACGGAGTTGTTTCAGCAGTGGTGGAGTGGTTTTGGCCCCGACGCAGTGGTTTTAGGCTCGGCGGAGTAGTTTTAGGCCTGACGCAGTGGTTTTAGGCTCGGCGGAGTGCTTTTCAGCCCCGATGGAGTGGTTTTAGGCTTGGCGCAGTGGTTTCAATGTCGGCGGAGTGGTTTTGGCCCTGGTGGAACGCTTTCAGCCCCGACTGATTGGTTTTGGCCCTGGTGGAGTGGTTTTCGGCCTGACGCAGTGCTTTTCAGCCTGACGGAGTGGTTTCAGCCCCGACGCAGTGGTTTTAGGCTTGCCAGAGTGGTTTCAGCCCCGACGCATTGGTTTTTGGCTCGGCGGAGTGGTTTCAGCCCCGACGGAGTGGTTTTAGGCTCGGCGGAGTGGTTTCAGCCCCGACGGAGTGGTTTTAGGCTTGGCAGAGTGATTTCAGCCCCGACGGAGTGGTTTTAGGCTTGGCGTAGTGGTCTTAATGTCGGCAGAGTGGTTTCCGCCCCGACGCAGTGGTTTTCGGCCTGACACAGTGCTTTTCAGCCTGACGCAGCAGTTTCCGCCCCAGCACAGTGGTTTCAGCCCCAACGGAGTAGTTTTAGGCTTTATGGAGTGGTTTGAAGGTCAGCCGAGTGGTTTCAGCCCCGACGGGGTGGTTTCATCCGGGACGGATTCGTTTCGGTCCTGCCACAGTGGTTTCAGGCCCGACGGAGTAGTTTCAGCCTCAGCGGAGTGGTTTCGGCCTCGTCCGTGTGGTTTCAGGCTTGCCGGAGTGGTTTCGGCCCCGACGCAGTGGTTTTAGGCTCAGCGGAGTGGTTTCAGCCCCGACGCAGTGGTTTTAGGCGCGGCGGAGAGGTTTCAGCCCCGACACAGTGGTTTTAGGCTCGGCGGAGTGGTTTCAGCCCCGACGGAGTGGATTTGGTCCTGGCACAGTGGTTTCAGCCCCGACGGAGTGGTTTTAGGCTCGGCGGAGTGGTTTCAGCCCCGACACAGTGGTTTTAGGCTTGATGGAGTGGTTTCAACGTCAGCCGAGGGGTTTTGGCCCTGGCGGAGTGGTTTCAGCCCCGACGCAGCGGTTTTGGTCCTGGCACAGTGGTTTCAGCCCCGACGGAGTGGTTTTAGGCTCGGCGGAGTGGTTTCAGCCCCGACACAGTGGTTTCAGGCTTGATGGAGTGGTTTCAACGTCAGGTGAGTGGTTTTGGCCCTGACGGAGTGGTTTCAGCCCCGATGGAGTGGTTTTAGGCTTGCCGGAGTGGTTTTGGCCCTGACGGAGTGGTTTTAGGCTCGGCGGAGTGGTTTTGGTCCTGACGGAGTGGTTTTAGCTTTGGCAGAGTGGTTTCAGCCCTGACGCAGTGGTTTCAGGCTTGGCGGAGTGGTTTCAGCCCCGACGCAGTGGTTTCAGCCCTGACGCAGTGGTTTTAGGCTTGATGGAGTGGTTTTGGCCCTGACGGAGTTGTTTTGTCCCCAGCAGAGTGGTTGCAGCCCCGACGCAGCGGTTTTGGCCCTGGCGGAGCAGTTTCTGCCCTGACGGAGTTGTTTCAGCAGTGGTGGAGTGGTTTTGGCCCCGACGCAGTGGTTTTAGGCTCGGCGGAGTGGTTTTAGGCCCGACGGGGTGGATTCAGGCTCGGCGGAGTGGTTTCAGCCCCGACGCAGTGGTTTTAGGCTCGGCGGAGTGCTTTTCAGCCCCGATGGAGTGGTTTTAGGCTTGGCGCAGTGTTTTTAATGTCGGCGGAGTGGTTTTGGCCCTGGTGGAACGCTTTCAGCCCCGACTGATTGGTTTTGGCCCTGGTGGAGTGGTTTTCGGCCTGACGCAGTGCTTTTCAGCCTGACGGAGTGGTTTCAGCCCCGACGGAGTGGTTTTGGTCCTGGCACAGTGGTTTCAGCCCCACGGAGTGGCTTTAGGCTCAGCGGAGTGGTTTTAGTCCTGACGGAGTGGTGTTAGGCTTGGCAGAGTGGTTTTAGGCTTGGCGGAGTGGTCTTAATGTCGGCAGAGTGGTTTTGGCCCTGGTGGAGTGGTTTTCGGCCTGACACAGTGCTTTTCAGCCTGACGCAGCAGTTTCCGCCCCAGCACAGTGGTTTCAGCCCCAACGGAGTAGTTTTAGGCTTTATGGAGTGGTTTGAAGGTCAGCCGAGTGGTTTCAGCCCCGACGGGGTGGTTTCATCCGGGACGGATTCGTTTCGGTCCTGCCACAGTGGTTTCAGGCCCGACGGAGTAGTTTCAGCCTCAGCGGAGTGGTTTCGGCCTCGTCCGTGTGGTTTCAGGCTTGCCGGAGTGGTTTCGGCCCCGACGCAGTGGTTTTAGGCTCGGCGGAGTGGTTTCAGCCCCGACACAGTGGTTTTAGGCTTGATGGAGTGGTTTCAACGTCAGCCGAGGGGTTTTGGCCCTGGCGGAGTGGTTTCAGCCCCGACGCAGCGGTTTTGGTCCTGGCACAGTGGTTTCAGCCCCGACGGAGTGGTTTTAGGCTCGGCGGAGTGGTTTCAGCCCCGACACAGTGGTTTCAGGCCTGATGGAGTGGTTTCAACGTCAGGTGAGTGGTTTTGGCCCTGGCGGAGTGGTTTCAGCCCCGACGCAGTGGTTTTAGGCTCGGCGGAGTGGTTTCAGCCCCGACGGAGTGGTTTTAGGCTTGGCAGAGTGATTTCAGCCCCGACGGAGTGGTTTTAGGCTTGGCGTAGTGGTCTTAATGTCGGCGGAGTGGTTTCCGCCCCGACGCAGTGGTTTTCGGCCTGACACAGTGCTTTTCAGCCTGACGCAGCAGTTTCCGCCCCAGCACAGTGGTTTCAGCCCCAACGGAGTAGTTTTAGGCTTTATGGAGTGGTTTTAGGCTCAGCGGAGTGGTTTCAGCCCCGACGGGGTGGTTTCATCCGGGACGGATTCGTTTCGGTCCTGCCACAGTGGTTTCAGGCCCGACGGAGTAGTTTCAGCCTCAGCGGAGTGGTTTCGGCCTCGTCCGTGTGGTTTCAGGCTTGCCGGAGTGGTTTCGGCCCCGACGCAGTGGTTTTAGGCTCAGCGGAGTGGTTTCAGCCCCGACGCAGTGGTTTTAGGCGCGGCGGAGAGGTTTCAGCCCCGACACAGTGGTTTTAGGCTCGGCGGAGTGGTTTCAGCCCCGACGGAGTGGATTTGGTCCTGGCACAGTGGTTTCAGCCCCGACACAGTGGTTTTAGGCTCGGCGGAGTGGTTTCAGCCCCGACACAGTGGTTTTAGGCTTGATGGAGTGGTTTCAACGTCAGCCGAGGGGTTTTGGCCCTGGCGGAGTGGTTTCAGCCCCGACGCAGCGGTTTTGGTCCTGGCACAGTGGTTTCAGCCCCGACGGAGTGGTTTTAGGCTCGGCGGAGTGGTTTCAGCCCCGACACAGTGGTTTCAGGCTTGATGGAGTGGTTTCAACGTCAGGTGAGTGGTTTTGGCCCTGACGGAGTGGTTTCAGCCCCGATGGAGTGGTTTTAGGCTTGCCGGAGTGGTTTTGGCCCTGACGGAGTGGTTTTAGGCTCGGCGGCATGGTTTTGGCCCCGATGCAGTGGTTTCAGGCTTGGCGGAGTGGCTTGCGCCCCGACGGAGTTGTTTTAGGCCCGGCGGAGTGCTTTCAGCCCCGGCGGAGTGGTTTTAGGCTCGGCAGAGTGATTTTGGTCCTGACGGAGTGGTTTTAGCTTTGGCAGAGTGGTTTCAGCCCCGACGCAGTGGTTTCAGGCTCGGCGGAGTGGTTTCAGCCCCGACGCAGTGGTTTCAGCCCTGACGCAGTGGTTTTAGGCTTGATGGAGTGGTTTTGGCCCTGACGGAGTTGTTTTGTCCCCAGCAGAGTGGTTGCAGCCCCGACGCAGCGGTTTTGGCCCTGGCGAAGGAGTTTCTGCCCTGACGGAGTTGTTTCAGCAGTGGTGGAGTGGTTTTGGCCCCGACGCAGTGGTTTTAGGCTCGGCGGAGTAGTTTTAGGCCTGACGCAGTGGTTTTAGGCTCGGCGGAGTGCTTTTCAGCCCCGATGGAGTGGTTTTAGGCTTGGCGCAGTGGTTTCAATGTCGGCGGAGTGGTTTTGGCCCTGGTGGAACGCTTTCAGCCCCGACTGATTGGTTTTGGCCCTGGTGGAGTGGTTTTCGGCCTGACGCAGTGCTTTTCAGCCTGACGGAGTGGTTTCAGCCCCGACGCAGTGGTTTTAGGCTTGCCAGAGTGGTTTCAGCCCCGACGCATTGGTTTTTGGCTCGGCGGAGTGGTTTCAGCCCCGACGGAGTGGTTTTAGGCTCGGCGGAGTGGTTTCAGCCCCGACGGAGTGGTTTTAGGCTTGGCAGAGTGATTTCAGCCCCGACGGAGTGGTTTTAGGCTTGGCGTAGTGGTCTTAATGTCGGCAGAGTGGTTTCCGCCCCGACGCAGTGGTTTTCGGCCTGACACAGTGCTTTTCAGCCTGACGCAGCAGTTTCCGCCCCAGCACAGTGGTTTCAGCCCCAACGGAGTAGTTTTAGGCTTTATGGAGTGGTTTGAAGGTCAGCCGAGTGGTTTCAGCCCCGACGGGGTGGTTTCATCCGGGACGGATTCGTTTCGGTCCTGCCACAGTGGTTTCAGGCCCGACGGAGTAGTTTCAGCCTCAGCGGAGTGGTTTCGGCCTCGTCCGTGTGGTTTCAGGCTTGCCGGAGTGGTTTCGGCCCCGACGCAGTGGTTTTAGGCTCAGCGGAGTGGTTTCAGCCCCGACGCAGTGGTTTTAGGCGCGGCGGAGAGGTTTCAGCCCCGACACAGTGGTTTTAGGCTCGGCGGAGTGGTTTCAGCCCCGACGGAGTGGATTTGGTCCTGGCACAGTGGTTTCAGCCCCGACGGAGTGGTTTTAGGCTCGGCGGAGTGGTTTCAGCCCCGACACAGTGGTTTTAGGCTTGATGGAGTGGTTTCAACGTCAGCCGAGGGGTTTTGGCCCTGGCGGAGTGGTTTTAATGTCAGCCGAGTGGTTTTGGCGCTGGCGGAGTGGTTTCAGCCCCGACACAGTGGTTTTAGGCTTGATGGAGTGGTTTCAACGTCAGCCGAGGGGTTTTGGCCCTGGCGGAGTGGTTTCAAACCCGATGGAGTGGTTTTAGGCTTGCCGGAGTGGTTTTGGCCCTGACGGAGTGGTTTTGGCCCTGACGCAGTGGTTTCAGGCTTGGCGGAGTGGTTTCAGCCCCGACGCAGTGGTTTTAGGCTCGGCGGAGTGGTTTCAGCCCCGACGGAGTGGTTTTAGGCTTGGCGGAGTGTTTTTAATGTCGGCGGAGTGGTTTTGGCCCTGGTGGAACGCTTTCAGCCCCGACTGATTGGTTTTGGCCCTGGTGGAGTGGTTTTCGGCCTGACACAGTGCTTTTCAGCCTGACGGAGTGGTTTCTGCCCCGACGGAGTGGTTTTGGTCCTGGCACAGTGGTTTCCGCCCCGACGCAGTGGCTTTAGGCTCGGCGGAGTGGTTTTAGGCCTGACGCAGTGGTTTTCGCCCTGGCCGGTCAGTTTTAGCCCTGACGGAGTGCTTTTCGGCTTGGTGGAGTGGTTTTGGCCCTGAGGGAGTTGTTTTAGGCTCGGCAGAGTGGTTTCAGCCCCGACAAAGTGTTTTTACGCTCGGCGGAGTGTTTTTAGGCTCGGCACAGTACTTTCGGCCCCAACGGTGTGGTTTCGGCCCCGACGGAGCGGTTTTCAGGCTTGGCAGAGTGGTTTTAAGGTCAGCCGAGTGGTTTTGGCGCTGGCGGAGTGGTTTCAACGTCAGCCGAGTGGTTTTGGCGCTGGCGGAGTGGTTTCAGCACCGACGCAGTGGTTTCAGGCTTGATGGAGTGGTTTCAACGTCAGCCGAGGGGTTTTGGCCCTGGCAGAGTGGTTTCAGCCCCGACACAGCGGTTTTGGTCCTGGCACAGTGGTTTCAGCCCCGACGGAGTGGTTTTAGGCTCGGCGGAGTGGTTTCAGCCCCGACACAGTGGTTTCAGGCTTGATGGAGTGGTTTCAACGTCAGGTGAGTGGTTTTGGCCCTGACGGAGTGGTTTCAGCCCCGATGGAGTGGTTTTAGGCTTGCCGGAGTGGTTTTGGCCCTGACGGAGTGGTTTTAGGCTCGGCGGAGTGGTTTTGGTCCTGACGGAGTGGTTTTAGCTTTGGCAGAGTGGTTTCAGCCCTGACGCAGTGGTTTCAGGCTTGGCGGAGTGGTTTCAGCCCCGACGCAGTGGTTTCAGCCCTGACGCAGTGGTTTTAGGCTTGATGGAGTGGTTTTGGCCCTGACGGAGTTGTTTTGTCCCCAGCAGAGTGGTTTCAGCCCCGACGCAGCGGTTTTGGCCCTGGCGGAGCAGTTTCTGCCCTGACGGAGTTGTTTCAGCAGTGGTGGAGTGGTTTTGGCCCCGACGCAGTGGTTTTAGGCTCGGCGGAGTGGTTTTAGGCCCGACGGGGTGGATTCAGGCTCGGCGGAGTGGTTTCAGCCCCGACGCAGTGGTTTTAGGCTCGGCGGAGTGCTTTTCAGCCCCGATGGAGTGGTTTTAGGCTTGGCGCAGTGTTTTTAATGTCGGCGGAGTGGTTTTGGCCCTGGTGGAACGCTTTCAGCCCCGACTGATTGGTTTTGGCCCTGGTGGAGTGGTTTTCGGCCTGATGCAGTGGTTTTCAGCCTGACAGTGTGGTTTCCGCCCCGACGGAGTGGTTTTGGTCCTGGCACAGTGGTTTCAGCCCCACGGAGTGGCTTTAGGCTCAGCGGAGTGGTTTTAGTCCTGACGGAGTGGTGTTAGGCTTGGCAGAGTGGTTTTAGGCTTGGCGGAGTGGTCTTAATGTCGGCAGAGTGGTTTTGGCCCTGGTGGAGTGGTTTTCGGCCTGACACAGTGCTTTTCAGCCTGACGCAGCAGTTTCCGCCCCAGCACAGTGGTTTCAGCCCCAACGGAGTAGTTTTAGGCTTTATGGAGTGGTTTGAAGGTCAGCCGAGTGGTTTCAGCCCCGACGGGGTGGTTTCATCCGGGACGGATTCGTTTCGGTCCTGCCACAGTGGTTTCAGGCCCGACGGAGTAGTTTCAGCCTCAGCGGAGTGGTTTCGGCCTCGTCCGTGTGGTTTCAGGCTTGCCGGAGTGGTTTCGGCCCCGACGCAGTGGTTTTAGGCTCGGCGGAGTGGTTTCAGCCCCGACACAGTGGTTTTAGGCTTGATGGAGTGGTTTCAACGTCAGCCGAGGGGTTTTGGCCCTGGCGGAGTGGTTTCAGCCCCGACGCAGCGGTTTTGGTCCTGGCACAGTGGTTTCAGCCCCGACGGAGTGGTTTTAGGCTCGGCGGAGTGGTTTCAGCCCCGACACAGTGGTTTCAGGCCTGATGGAGTGGTTTCAACGTCAGGTGAGTGGTTTTGGCCCTGGCGGAGTGGTTTCAGCCCCGACGCAGTGGTTTTAGGCTCGGCGGAGTGGTTTCAGCCCCGACGGAGTGGTTTTAGGCTTGGCAGAGTGATTTCAGCCCCGACGGAGTGGTTTTAGGCTTGGCGTAGTGGTCTTAATGTCGGCGGAGTGGTTTCCGCCCCGACGCAGTGGTTTTCGGCCTGACACAGTGCTTTTCAGCCTGACGCAGCAGTTTCCGCCCCAGCACAGTGGTTTCAGCCCCAACGGAGTAGTTTTAGGCTTTATGGAGTGGTTTGAAGGTCAGCCGAGTGGTTTCAGCCCCGACGGGGTGGTTTCATCCGGGACGGATTCGTTTCGGTCCTGCCACAGTGGTTTCAGGCCCGACGGAGTAGTTTCAGCCTCAGCGGAGTGGTTTCGGCCTCGTCCGTGTGGTTTCAGGCTTGCCGGAGTGGTTTCGGCCCCGACGCAGTGGTTTTAGGCTCAGCGGAGTGGTTTCAGCCCCGACGCAGTGGTTTTAGGCGCGGCGGAGAGGTTTCAGCCCCGACACAGTGGTTTTAGGCTCGGCGGAGTGGTTTCAGCCCCGACGGAGTGGATTTGGTCCTGGCACAGTGGTTTCAGCCCCGACGGAGTGGTTTTAGGCTCGGCGGAGTGGTTTCAGCCCCGACACAGTGGTTTTAGGCTTGATGGAGTGGTTTCAACGTCAGCCGAGGGGTTTTGGCCCTGGCGGAGTGGTTTCAGCCCCGACGCAGCGGTTTTGGTCCTGGCACAGTGGTTTCAGCCCCGACGGAGTGGTTTTAGGCTCGGCGGAGTGGTTTCAGCCCCGACACAGTGGTTTCAGGCTTGATGGAGTGGTTTCAACGTCAGGTGAGTGGTTTTGGCCCTGACGGAGTGGTTTCAGCCCCGATGGAGTGGTTTTAGGCTTGCCGGAGTGGTTTTGGCCCTGACGGAGTGGTTTTAGGCTCGGCGGCATGGTTTTGGCCCCGATGCAGTGGTTTCAGGCTTGGCGGAGTGGCTTGCGCCCCGACGGAGTTGTTTTAGGCCCGGCGGAGTGCTTTCAGCCCCGGCGGAGTGGTTTTAGGCTCGGCAGAGTGATTTTGGTCCTGACGGAGTGGTTTTAGCTTTGGCAGAGTGGTTTCAGCCCCGACGCAGTGGTTTCAGGCTCGGCGGAGTGGTTTCAGCCCCGACGCAGTGGTTTCAGCCCTGACGCAGTGGTTTTAGGCTTGATGGAGTGGTTTTGGCCCTGACGGAGTTGTTTTGTCCCCAGCAGAGTGGTTGCAGCCCCGACGCAGCGGTTTTGGCCCTGGCGAAGGAGTTTCTGCCCTGACGGAGTTGTTTCAGCAGTGGTGGAGTGGTTTTGGCCCCGACGCAGTGGTTTTAGGCTCGGCGGAGTAGTTTTAGGCCTGACGCAGTGGTTTTAGGCTCGGCGGAGTGCTTTTCAGCCCCGATGGAGTGGTTTTAGGCTTGGCGCAGTGGTTTCAATGTCGGCGGAGTGGTTTTGGCCCTGGTGGAACGCTTTCAGCCCCGACTGATTGGTTTTGGCCCTGGTGGAGTGGTTTTCGGCCTGACGCAGTGCTTTTCAGCCTGACGGAGTGGTTTCAGCCCCGACGCAGTGGTTTTAGGCTTGCCAGAGTGGTTTCAGCCCCGACGCATTGGTTTTTGGCTCGGCGGAGTGGTTTCAGCCCCGACGGAGTGGTTTTAGGCTCGGCGGAGTGGTTTCAGCCCCGACGGAGTGGTTTTAGGCTTGGCAGAGTGATTTCAGCCCCGACGGAGTGGTTTTAGGCTTGGCGTAGTGGTCTTAATGTCGGCAGAGTGGTTTCCGCCCCGACGCAGTGGTTTTCGGCCTGACACAGTGCTTTTCAGCCTGACGCAGCAGTTTCCGCCCCAGCACAGTGGTTTCAGCCCCAACGGAGTAGTTTTAGGCTTTATGGAGTGGTTTGAAGGTCAGCCGAGTGGTTTCAGCCCCGACGGGGTGGTTTCATCCGGGACGGATTCGTTTCGGTCCTGCCACAGTGGTTTCAGGCCCGACGGAGTAGTTTCAGCCTCAGCGGAGTGGTTTCGGCCTCGTCCGTGTGGTTTCAGGCTTGCCGGAGTGGTTTCGGCCCCGACGCAGTGGTTTTAGGCTCAGCGGAGTGGTTTCAGCCCCGACGCAGTGGTTTTAGGCGCGGCGGAGAGGTTTCAGCCCCGACACAGTGGTTTTAGGCTCGGCGGAGTGGTTTCAGCCCCGACGGAGTGGATTTGGTCCTGGCACAGTGGTTTCAGCCCCGACACAGTGGTTTTAGGCTCGGCGGAGTGGTTTCAGCCCCGACACAGTGGTTTTAGGCTTGATGGAGTGGTTTCAACGTCAGCCGAGGGGTTTTGGCCCTGGCGGAGTGGTTTCAGCCCCGACGCAGCGGTTTTGGTCCTGGCACAGTGGTTTCAGCCCCGACGGAGTGGTTTTAGGCTCGGCGGAGTGGTTTCAGCCCCGACACAGTGGTTTCAGGCCTGATGGAGTGGTTTCAACGTCAGGTGAGTGGTTTTGGCCCTGGCGGAGTGGTTTCAGCCCCGACGCAGTGGTTTTAGGCTCGGCGGAGTGGTTTCAGCCCCGACGGAGTGGTTTTAGGCTTGGCAGAGTGATTTCAGCCCCGACGGAGTGGTTTTAGGCTTGGCGTAGTGGTCTTAATGTCGGCGGAGTGGTTTCCGCCCCGACGCAGTGGTTTTCGGCCTGACACAGTGCTTTTCAGCCTGACGCAGCAGTTTCCGCCCCAGCACAGTGGTTTCAGCCCCAACGGAGTAGTTTTAGGCTTTATGGAGTGGTTTGAAGGTCAGCCGAGTGGTTTCAGCCCCGACGGGGTGGTTTCATCCGGGACGGATTCGTTTCGGTCCTGCCACAGTGGTTTCAGGCCCGACGGAGTAGTTTCAGCCTCAGCGGAGTGGTTTCGGCCTCGTCCGTGTGGTTTCAGGCTTGCCGGAGTGGTTTCGGCCCCGACGCAGTGGTTTTAGGCTCAGCGGAGTGGTTTCAGCCCCGACGCAGTGGTTTTAGGCGCGGCGGAGAGGTTTCAGCCCCGACACAGTGGTTTTAGGCTCGGCGGAGTGGTTTCAGCCCCGACGGAGTGGATTTGGTCCTGGCACAGTGGTTTCAGCCCCGACGGAGTGGTTTTAGGCTCGGCGGAGTGGTTTCAGCCCCGACACAGTGGTTTTAGGCTTGATGGAGTGGTTTCAACGTCAGCCGAGGGGTTTTGGCCCTGGCGGAGTGGTTTCAGCCCCGACGCAGCGGTTTTGGTCCTGGCACAGTGGTTTCAGCCCCGACGGAGTGGTTTTAGGCTCGGCGGAGTGGTTTCAGCCCCGACACAGTGGTTTCAGGCTTGATGGAGTGGTTTCAACGTCAGGTGAGTGGTTTTGGCCCTGACGGAGTGGTTTCAGCCCCGATGGAGTGGTTTTAGGCTTGCCGGAGTGGTTTTGGCCCTGACGGAGTGGTTTTAGGCTCGGCGGCATGGTTTTGGCCCCGATGCAGTGGTTTCAGGCTTGGCGGAGTGGCTTGCGCCCCGACGGAGTTGTTTTAGGCCCGGCGGAGTGCTTTCAGCCCCGGCGGAGTGGTTTTAGGCTCGGCAGAGTGATTTTGGTCCTGACGGAGTGGTTTTAGCTTTGGCAGAGTGGTTTCAGCCCCGACGCAGTGGTTTCAGGCTCGGCGGAGTGGTTTCAGCCCCGACGCAGTGGTTTCAGCCCTGACGCAGTGGTTTTAGGCTTGATGGAGTGGTTTTGGCCCTGACGGAGTTGTTTTGTCCCCAGCAGAGTGGTTGCAGCCCCGACGCAGCGGTTTTGGCCCTGGCGAAGGAGTTTCTGCCCTGACGGAGTTGTTTCAGCAGTGGTGGAGTGGTTTTGGCCCCGACGCAGTGGTTTTAGGCTCGGCAGAGTAGTTTTAGGCCTGACGCAGTGGTTTTAGGCTCGGCGGAGTGCTTTTCAGCCCCGATGGAGTGGTTTTAGGCTTGGCGCAGTGGTTTCAATGTCGGCGGAGTGGTTTTGGCCCTGGTGGAACGCTTTCAGCCCCGACTGATTGGTTTTGGCCCTGGTGGAGTGGTTTTCGGCCTGACGCAGTGCTTTTCAGCCTGACGGAGTGGTTTCAGCCCCGACGCAGTGGTTTTAGGCTTGCCAGAGTGGTTTCAGCCCCGACGCATTGGTTTTTGGCTCGGCGGAGTGGTTTCAGCCCCGACGGAGTGGTTTTAGGCTCGGCGGAGTGGTTTCAGCCCCGACGGAGTGGTTTTAGGCTTGGCAGAGTGATTTCAGCCCCGACGGAGTGGTTTTAGGCTTGGCGTAGTGGTCTTAATGTCGGCAGAGTGGTTTCCGCCCCGACGCAGTGGTTTTCGGCCTGACACAGTGCTTTTCAGCCTGACGCAGCAGTTTCCGCCCCAGCACAGTGGTTTCAGCCCCAACGGAGTAGTTTTAGGCTTTATGGAGTGGTTTGAAGGTCAGCCGAGTGGTTTCAGCCCCGACGGGGTGGTTTCATCCGGGACGGATTCGTTTCGGTCCTGCCACAGTGGTTTCAGGCCCGACGGAGTAGTTTCAGCCTCAGCGGAGTGGTTTCGGCCTCGTCCGTGTGGTTTCAGGCTTGCCGGAGTGGTTTCGGCCCCGACGCAGTGGTTTTAGGCTCAGCGGAGTGGTTTCAGCCCCGACGCAGTGGTTTTAGGCGCGGCGGAGAGGTTTCAGCCCCGACACAGTGGTTTTAGGCTCGGCGGAGTGGTTTCAGCCCCGACGGAGTGGATTTGGTCCTGGCACAGTGGTTTCAGCCCCGACACAGTGGTTTTAGGCTCGGCGGAGTGGTTTCAGCCCCGACACAGTGGTTTTAGGCTTGATGGAGTGGTTTCAACGTCAGCCGAGGGGTTTTGGCCCTGGCGGAGTGGTTTCAGCCCCGACGCAGCGGTTTTGGTCCTGGCACAGTGGTTTCAGCCCCGACGGAGTGGTTTTAGGCTCGGCGGAGTGGTTTCAGCCCCGACACAGTGGTTTCAGGCTTGATGGAGTGGTTTCAACGTCAGGTGAGTGGTTTTGGCCCTGACGGAGTGGTTTCAGCCCCGATGGAGTGGTTTTAGGCTTGCCGGAGTGGTTTTGGCCCTGACGGAGTGGTTTTAGGCTCGGCGGAGTGGTTTTGGTCCTGACGGAGTGGTTTTAGCTTTGGCAGAGTGGTTTCAGCCCTGACGCAGTGGTTTCAGGCTTGGCGGAGTGGTTTCAGCCCCGACGCAGTGGTTTCAGCCCTGACGCAGTGGTTTTAGGCTTGATGGAGTGGTTTTGGCCCTGACGGAGTTGTTTTGTCCCCAGCAGAGTGGTTTCAGCCCCGACGCAGCGGTTTTGGCCCTGGCGGAGCAGTTTCTGCCCTGACGGAGTTGTTTCAGCAGTGGTGGAGTGGTTTTGGCCCCGACGCAGTGGTTTTAGGCTCGGCGGAGTGGTTTTAGGCCCGACGGGGTGGATTCAGGCTCGGCGGAGTGGTTTCAGCCCCGACGCAGTGGTTTTAGGCTCGGCGGAGTGCTTTTCAGCCCCGATGGAGTGGTTTTAGGCTTGGCGCAGTGTTTTTAATGTCGGCGGAGTGGTTTTGGCCCTGGTGGAACGCTTTCAGCCCCGACTGATTGGTTTTGGCCCTGGTGGAGTGGTTTTCGGCCTGATGCAGTGCTTTTCAGCCTGACAGTGTGGTTTCCGCCCCGACGGAGTGGTTTTGGTCCTGGCACAGTGGTTTCAGCCCCACGGAGTGGCTTTAGGCTCAGCGGAGTGGTTTTAGTCCTGACGGAGTGGTGTTAGGCTTGGCAGAGTGGTTTTAGGCTTGGCGGAGTGGTCTTAATGTCGGCAGAGTGGTTTTGGCCCTGGTGGAGTGGTTTTCGGCCTGACACAGTGCTTTTCAGCCTGACGCAGCAGTTTCCGCCCCAGCACAGTGGTTTCAGCCCCAACGGAGTAGTTTTAGGCTTTATGGAGTGGTTTGAAGGTCAGCCGAGTGGTTTCAGCCCCGACGGGGTGGTTTCATCCGGGACGGATTCGTTTCGGTCCTGCCACAGTGGTTTCAGGCCCGACGGAGTAGTTTCAGCCTCAGCGGAGTGGTTTCGGCCTCGTCCGTGTGGTTTCAGGCTTGCCGGAGTGGTTTCGGCCCCGACGCAGTGGTTTTAGGCTCGGCGGAGTGGTTTCAGCCCCGACACAGTGGTTTTAGGCTTGATGGAGTGGTTTCAACGTCAGCCGAGGGGTTTTGGCCCTGGCGGAGTGGTTTCAGCCCCGACGCAGCGGTTTTGGTCCTGGCACAGTGGTTTCAGCCCCGACGGAGTGGTTTTAGGCTCGGCGGAGTGGTTTCAGCCCCGACACAGTGGTTTCAGGCCTGATGGAGTGGTTTCAACGTCAGGTGAGTGGTTTTGGCCCTGGCGGAGTGGTTTCAGCCCCGACGCAGTGGTTTTAGGCTCGGCGGAGTGGTTTCAGCCCCGACGGAGTGGTTTTAGGCTTGGCAGAGTGATTTCAGCCCCGACGGAGTGGTTTTAGGCTTGGCGTAGTGGTCTTAATGTCGGCGGAGTGGTTTCCGCCCCGACGCAGTGGTTTTCGGCCTGACACAGTGCTTTTCAGCCTGACGCAGCAGTTTCCGCCCCAGCACAGTGGTTTCAGCCCCAACGGAGTAGTTTTAGGCTTTATGGAGTGGTTTGAAGGTCAGCCGAGTGGTTTCAGCCCCGACGGGGTGGTTTCATCCGGGACGGATTCGTTTCGGTCCTGCCACAGTGGTTTCAGGCCCGACGGAGTAGTTTCAGCCTCAGCGGAGTGGTTTCGGCCTCGTCCGTGTGGTTTCAGGCTTGCCGGAGTGGTTTCAGCCCCGACGCAGTGGTTTTAGGCGCGGCGGAGAGGTTTCAGCCCCGACACAGTGGTTTTAGGCTCGGCGGAGTGGTTTCAGCCCCGACGGAGTGGATTTGGTCCTGGCACAGTGGTTTCAGCCCCGACGGAGTGGTTTTAGGCTCGGCGGAGTGGTTTCAGCCCCGACACAGTGGTTTTAGGCTTGATGGAGTGGTTTCAACGTCAGCCGAGGGGTTTTGGCCCTGGCGGAGTGGTTTCAGCCCCGACGCAGCGGTTTTGGTCCTGGCACAGTGGTTTCAGCCCCGACGGAGTGGTTTTAGGCTCGGCGGAGTGGTTTCAGCCCCGACACAGTGGTTTCAGGCTTGATGGAGTGGTTTCAACGTCAGGTGAGTGGTTTTGGCCCTGACGGAGTGGTTTCAGCCCCGATGGAGTGGTTTTAGGCTTGCCGGAGTGGTTTTGGCCCTGACGGAGTGGTTTTAGGCTCGGCAGCATGGTTTTGGCCCCGATGCAGTGGTTTCAGGCTTGGCGGAGTGGCTTGCGCCCCGACGGAGTTGTTTTAGGCCCGGCGGAGTGCTTTCAGCCCCGGCGGAGTGGTTTTAGGCTCGGCAGAGTGATTTTGGTCCTGACGGAGTGGTTTTAGCTTTGGCAGAGTGGTTTCAGCCCCGACGCAGTGGTTTCAGGCTCGGCGGAGTGGTTTCAGCCCCGACGCAGTGGTTTCAGCCCTGACGCAGTGGTTTTAGGCTTGATGGAGTGGTTTTGGCCCTGACGGAGTTGTTTTGTCCCCAGCAGAGTGGTTGCAGCCCCGACGCAGCGGTTTTGGCCCTGGCGAAGGAGTTTCTGCCCTGACGGAGTTGTTTCAGCAGTGGTGGAGTGGTTTTGGCCCCGACGCAGTGGTTTTAGGCTCGGCGGAGTAGTTTTAGGCCTGACGCAGTGGTTTTAGGCTCGGCGGAGTGCTTTTCAGCCCCGATGGAGTGGTTTTAGGCTTGGCGCAGTGGTTTCAATGTCGGCGGAGTGGTTTTGGCCCTGGTGGAACGCTTTCAGCCCCGACTGATTGGTTTTGGCCCTGGTGGAGTGGTTTTCGGCCTGACGCAGTGCTTTTCAGCCTGACGGAGTGGTTTCAGCCCCGACGCAGTGGTTTTAGGCTTGCCAGAGTGGTTTCAGCCCCGACGCATTGGTTTTTGGCTCGGCGGAGTGGTTTCAGCCCCGACGCAGTGGTTTTAGGCTCGGCGGAGTGGTTTCAGCCCCGACGGAGTGGTTTTAGGCTTGGCAGAGTGATTTCAGCCCCGACGGAGTGGTTTTAGGCTTGGCGTAGTGGTCTTAATGTCGGCAGAGTGGTTTCCGCCCCGACGCAGTGGTTTTCGGCCTGACACAGTGCTTTTCAGCCTGACGCAGCAGTTTCCGCCCCAGCACAGTGGTTTCAGCCCCAACGGAGTAGTTTTAGGCTTTATGGAGTGGTTTGAAGGTCAGCCGAGTGGTTTCAGCCCCGACGGGGTGGTTTCATCCGGGACGGATTCGTTTCGGTCCTGCCACAGTGGTTTCAGGCCCGACGGAGTAGTTTCAGCCTCAGCGGAGTGGTTTCGGCCTCGTCCGTGTGGTTTCAGGCTTGCCGGAGTGGTTTCGGCCCCGACGCAGTGGTTTTAGGCTCAGCGGAGTGGTTTCAGCCCCGACGCAGTGGTTTTAGGCGCGGCGGAGAGGTTTCAGCCCCGACACAGTGGTTTTAGGCTCGGCGGAGTGGTTTCAGCCCCGACGGAGTGGATTTGGTCCTGGCACAGTGGTTTCAGCCCCGACGGAGTGGTTTTAGGCTCGGCGGAGTGGTTTCAGCCCCGACACAGTGGTTTTAGGCTTGATGGAGTGGTTTCAACGTCAGCTGAGGGGTTTTGGCCCTGGCGGAGTGGTTTCAGCCCCGACGCAGCGGTTTTGGTCCTGGCACAGTGGTTTCAGCCCCGACGGAGTGGTTTTAGGCTCGGCGGAGTGGTTTCAGCCCCGACACAGTGGTTTCAGGCTTGATGGAGTGGTTTCAACGTCAGGTGAGTGGTTTTGGCCCTGACGGAGTGGTTTCAGCCCCGATGGAGTGGTTTTAGGCTTGCCGGAGTGGTTTTGGCCCTGACGGAGTGGTTTTAGGCTCGGCGGAGTGGTTTTGGTCCTGACGGAGTGGTTTTAGCTTTGGCAGAGTGGTTTCAGCCCTGACGCAGTGGTTTCAGGCTTGGCGGAGTGGTTTCAGCCCCGACGCAGTGGTTTCAGCCCTGACGCAGTGGTTTTAGGCTTGATGGAGTGGTTTTGGCCCTGACGGAGTTGTTTTGTCCCCAGCAGAGTGGTTTCAGCCCCGACGCAGCGGTTTTGGCCCTGGCGGAGCAGTTTCTGCCCTGACGGAGTTGTTTCAGCAGTGGTGGAGTGGTTTTGGCCCCGACGCAGTGGTTTTAGGCTCGGCGGAGTGGTTTTAGGCCCGACGGGGTGGATTCAGGCTCGGCGGAGTGGTTTCAGCCCCGACGCAGTGGTTTTAGGCTCGGCGGAGTGCTTTTCAGCCCCGATGGAGTGGTTTTAGGCTTGGCGCAGTGTTTTTAATGTCGGCGGAGTGGTTTTGGCCCTGGTGGAACGCTTTCAGCCCCGACTGATTGGTTTTGGCCCTGGTGGAGTGGTTTTCGGCCTGATGCAGTGCTTTTCAGCCTGACAGTGTGGTTTCCGCCCCGACGGAGTGGTTTTGGTCCTGGCACAGTGGTTTCAGCCCCACGGAGTGGCTTTAGGCTCAGCGGAGTGGTTTTAGTCCTGACGGAGTGGTGTTAGGCTTGGCAGAGTGGTTTTAGGCTTGGCGGAGTGGTCTTAATGTCGGCAGAGTGGTTTTGGCCCTGGTGGAGTGGTTTTCGGCCTGACACAGTGCTTTTCAGCCTGACGCAGCAGTTTCCGCCCCAGCACAGTGGTTTCAGCCCCAACGGAGTAGTTTTAGGCTTTATGGAGTGGTTTGAAGGTCAGCCGAGTGGTTTCAGCCCCGACGGGGTGGTTTCATCCGGGACGGATTCGTTTCGGTCCTGCCACAGTGGTTTCAGGCCCGACGGAGTAGTTTCAGCCTCAGCGGAGTGGTTTCGGCCTCGTCCGTGTGGTTTCAGGCTTGCCGGAGTGGTTTCGGCCCCGACGCAGTGGTTTTAGGCTCGGCGGAGTGGTTTCAGCCCCGACACAGTGGTTTTAGGCTTGATGGAGTGGTTTCAACGTCAGCCGAGGGGTTTTGGCCCTGGCGGAGTGGTTTCAGCCCCGACGCAGCGGTTTTGGTCCTGGCACAGTGGTTTCAGCCCCGACGGAGTGGTTTTAGGCTCGGCGGAGTGGTTTCAGCCCCGACACAGTGGTTTCAGGCCTGATGGAGTGGTTTCAACGTCAGGTGAGTGGTTTTGGCCCTGGCGGAGTGGTTTCAGCCCCGACGCAGTGGTTTTAGGCTCGGCGGAGTGGTTTCAGCCCCGACGGAGTGGTTTTAGGCTTGGCAGAGTGATTTCAGCCCCGACGGAGTGGTTTTAGGCTTGGCGTAGTGGTCTTAATGTCGGCGGAGTGGTTTCCGCCCCGACGCAGTGGTTTTCGGCCTGACACAGTGCTTTTCAGCCTGACGCAGCAGTTTCCGCCCCAGCACAGTGGTTTCAGCCCCAACGGAGTAGTTTTAGGCTTTATGGAGTGGTTTTAGGCTCAGCGGAGTGGTTTCAGCCCCGACGGGGTGGTTTCATCCGGGACAGATTCGTTTCGGTCCTGCCACAGTGGTTTCAGGCCCGACGGAGTAGTTTCAGCCTCAGCGGAGTGGTTTCGGCCTCGTCCGTGTGGTTTCAGGCTTGCCGGAGTGGTTTCGGCCCCGACGCAGTGGTTTTAGGCTCAGCGGAGTGGTTTCAGCCCCGACGCAGTGGTTTTAGGCGCGGCGGAGAGGTTTCAGCCCCGACGCAGTGGTTTTAGGCGCGGCGGAGTGGTTTCAGCCCCGACGGAGTGGATTTGGTCCTGGCACAGTGGTTTCAGCCCCGACACAGTGGTTTTAGGCTCGGCGGAGTGGTTTCAGCCCCGACACAGTGGTTTTAGGCTTGATGGAGTGGTTTCAACGTCAGCCGAGGGGTTTTGGCCCTGGCGGAGTGGTTTCAGCCCCGACGCAGCGGTTTTGGTCCTGGCACAGTGGTTTCAGCCCCGACGGAGTGGTTTTAGGCTCGGCGGAGTGGTTTCAGCCCCGACACAGTGGTTTCAGGCTTGATGGAGTGGTTTCAACGTCAGGTGAGTGGTTTTGGCCCTGGCGGAGTGGTTTCAGCCCCGATGGAGTGGTTTTAGGCTTGCCGGAGTGGTTTTGGCCCTGACGGAGTGGTTTTAGGCTCGGCGGAGTGGTTTCAGCTCCGACGCAGTGGTTTTAGGCTCGCTGGAGTGGTTTTAATGTCAGCCGAGTGGTTTTGGCGCTGGCGGAGTGGTTTCAGCCCCGACACAGTGGTTTTAGGCTTGATGGAGTGGTTTCAACGTCAGCCGAGGGGTTTTGGCCCTGGCGGAGTGGTTTCAGTCCCGACGCAGCGGTTTTGGTCCTGGCACAGTGGTTTCAGCCCCGACACAGTGGTTTTAGGCTTGGCGGAGTAGTTTCAGCCCCGACGCAGTGGTTTTAGGCTCAGCGGAGTGGTTTCAGCCCCGACGGAGTGGTTTTAGGCTTGATGCAGTGGTTTTAATGTCGGCGGAGTGGTTTTGGCCCTGGTGGAACGCTTTCAGCCCCGACTGATTGGTTTTGGCCCTGGCGGAGTGGTTTTCGGCCTGATGCAGTGCTTTTCAGCCTGACGGAGTGGTTTCTGCCCCGACGGAGTGGTTTTGGTCCTGGCACAGTGGTTTCCGCCCCGACGGTGTTGTTTTAGGCTCGGCGGAGTGGTTTCAGCCCCGACGGAGTGGTTTTAGGCTCAGCGGAGTGGTTTCAGCCCCGATGGAGTGGTTTCAGGCTCGGCGGAGTGGTTTCAGCCCCGACACAGTGGTTTTAGGCTTGATGCAGTGGTTTTAGGCTTGGTGGAGCCGTTTCAGCCCTGACGCTCTGCTTTTAGGCTCGGCGGCATGGTTTTGGCCCCGATGCAGTGGTTTCAGGCTTGGCGGAGTGGCTTGCGCCCCGACGGAGTTGTTTTAGGCCCGGCGGAGTGCTTTCAGCCCCGGCGGAGTGGTTTTAGGCTCGGCAGAGTGATTTTGGTCCTGACGGAGTGGTTTTAGCTTTGGCAGAGTGGTTTCAGCCCCGACGCAGTGGTTTCAGGCTCGGCGGAGTGGTTTCAGCCCCGACGCAGTGGTTTCAGCCCTGACGCAGTGGTTTTAGGCTTGATGGAGTGGTTTTGGCCCTGACGGAGTTGTTTTGTCCCCAGCAGAGTGGTTGCAGCCCCGACGCAGCGGTTTTGGCCCTGGCGGAGCAGTTTCTGCCCTGACGGAGTTGTTTCAGCAGTGGTGGAGTGGTTTTGGCCCCGACGCAGTGGTTTTAGGCTCGGCGGAGTAGTTTTAGGCCTGACGCAGTGGTTTTAGGCTCGGCGGAGTGCTTTTCAGCCCCGATGGAGTGGTTTTAGGCTTGGCGCAGTGGTTTCAATGTCGGCGGAGTGGTTTTGGCCCTGGTGGAACGCTTTCAGCCCCGACTGATTGGTTTTGGCCCTGGTGGAGTGGTTTTCAGCCTGACGCAGTGCTTTTCAGCCTGACGGAGTGGTTTCAGCCCCGACGCAGTGGTTTTAGGCTTGCCAGAGTGGTTTCAGCCCCGACGCATTGGTTTTTGGCTCGGCGGAGTGGTTTCAGCCCCGACGGAGTGGTTTTAGGCTCGGCGGAGTGGTTTCAGCCCCGACGGAGTGGTTTTAGGCTTGGCAGAGTGATTTCAGCCCCGACGGAGTGGTTTTAGGCTTGGCGTAGTGGTCTTAATGTCGGCAGAGTGGTTTCCGCCCCGACGCAGTGGTTTTCGGCCTGACACAGTGCTTTTCAGCCTGACGCAGCAGTTTCCGCCCCAGCACAGTGGTTTCAGCCCCAACGGAGTAGTTTTAGGCTTTATGGAGTGGTTTGAAGGTCAGCCGAGTGGTTTCAGCCCCGACGGGGTGGTTTCATCCGGGACGGATTCGTTTCGGTCCTGCCACAGTGGTTTCAGGCCCGACGGAGTAGTTTCAGCCTCAGCGGAGTGGTTTCGGCCTCGTCCGTGTGGTTTCAGGCTTGCCGGAGTGGTTTCGGCCCCGACGCAGTGGTTTTAGGCTCAGCGGAGTGGTTTCAGCCCCGACGCAGTGGTTTTAGGCGCGGCGGAGAGGTTTCAGCCCCGACACAGTGGTTTTAGGCGCGGCGGAGTGGTTTCAGCCCCGACGGAGTGGATTTGGTCCTGGCACAGTGGTTTCAGCCCCGACACAGTGGTTTTAGGCTCGGCGGAGTGGTTTCAGCCCCGACACAGTGGTTTTAGGCTTGATGGAGTGGTTTCAACGTCAGCCGAGGGGTTTTGGCCCTGGCGGAGTGGTTTCAGCCCCGACGCAGCGGTTTTGGTCCTGGCACAGTGGTTTCAGCCCCGACGGAGTGGTTTTAGGCTCGGCGGAGTGGTTTCAGCCCCGACACAGTGGTTTCAGGCTTGATGGAGTGGTTTCAACGTCAGGTGAGTGGTTTTGGCCCTGACGGAGTGGTTTCAGCCCCGATGGAGTGGTTTTAGGCTTGCCGGAGTGGTTTTGGCCCTGACGGAGTGCTTTTAGGCTCGGCGGAGTGGTTTTGGTCCTGACGGAGTGGTTTTAGCTTTGGCAGAGTGGTTTCAGCCCTGACGCAGTGGTTTCAGGCTTGGCGGAGTGGTTTCAGCCCCGACGCAGTGGTTTCAGCCCTGACGCAGTGGTTTTAGGCTTGATGGAGTGGTTTTGGCCCTGACGGAGTTGTTTTGTCCCCAGCAGAGTGGTTTCAGCCCCGACGCAGCGGTTTTGGCCCTGGCGGAGCAGTTTCTGCCCTGACGGAGTTGTTTCAGCAGTGGTGGAGTGGTTTTGGCCCCGACGCAGTGGTTTTAGGCTCGGCGGAGTGGTTTTAGGCCCGACGGGGTGGATTCAGGCTCGGCGGAGTGGTTTCAGCCCCGACGCAGTGGTTTTAGGCTCGGCGGAGTGCTTTTCAGCCCCGATGGAGTGGTTTTAGGCTTGGCGCAGTGTTTTTAATGTCGGCGGAGTGGTTTTGGCCCTGGTGGAACGCTTTCAGCCCCGACTGATTGGTTTTGGCCCTGGTGGAGTGGTTTTCGGCCTGATGCAGTGCTTTTCAGCCTGACAGTGTGGTTTCCGCCCCGACGGAGTGGTTTTGGTCCTGGCACAGTGGTTTCAGCCCCACGGAGTGGCTTTAGGCTCAGCGGAGTGGTTTTAGTCCTGACGGAGTGGTGTTAGGCTTGGCAGAGTGGTTTTAGGCTTGGCGGAGTGGTCTTAATGTCGGCAGAGTGGTTTTGGCCCTGGTGGAGTGGTTTTCGGCCTGACACAGTGCTTTTCAGCCTGACGCAGCAGTTTCCGCCCCAGCACAGTGGTTTCAGCCCCAACGGAGTAGTTTTAGGCTTTATGGAGTGGTTTGAAGGTCAGCCGAGTGGTTTCAGCCCCGACGGGGTGGTTTCATCCGGGACGGATTCGTTTCGGTCCTGCCACAGTGGTTTCAGGCCCGACGGAGTAGTTTCAGCCTCAGCGGAGTGGTTTCGGCCTCGTCCGTGTGGTTTCAGGCTTGCCGGAGTGGTTTCGGCCCCGACGCAGTGGTTTTAGGCTCGGCGGAGTGGTTTCAGCCCCGACACAGTGGTTTTAGGCTTGATGGAGTGGTTTCAACGTCAGCCGAGGGGTTTTGGCCCTGGCGGAGTGGTTTCAGCCCCGACGCAGCGGTTTTGGTCCTGGCACAGTGGTTTCAGCCCCGACGGAGTGGTTTTAGGCTCGGCGGAGTGGTTTCAGCCCCGACACAGTGGTTTCAGGCCTGATGGAGTGGTTTCAACGTCAGGTGAGTGGTTTTGGCCCTGGCGGAGTGGTTTCAGCCCCGACGCAGTGGTTTTAGGCTCGGCGGAGTGGTTTCAGCCCCGACGGAGTGGTTTTAGGCTTGGCAGAGTGATTTCAGCCCCGACGGAGTGGTTTTAGGCTTGGCGTAGTGGTCTTAATGTCGGCGGAGTGGTTTCCGCCCCGACGCAGTGGTTTTCGGCCTGACACAGTGCTTTTCAGCCTGACGCAGCAGTTTCCGCCCCAGCACAGTGGTTTCAGCCCCAACGGAGTAGTTTTAGGCTTTATGGAGTGGTTTTAGGCTCAGCGGAGTGGTTTCAGCCCCGACGGGGTGGTTTCATCCGGGACGGATTCGTTTCGGTCCTGCCACAGTGGTTTCAGGCCCGACGGAGTAGTTTCAGCCTCAGCGGAGTGGTTTCGGCCTCGTCCGTGTGGTTTCAGGCTTGCCGGAGTGGTTTCGGCCCCGACGCAGTGGTTTTAGGCTCAGCGGAGTGGTTTCAGCCCCGACGCAGTGGTTTTAGGCTCGGCGGAGAGGTTTCAGCCCCGACACAGTGGTTTTAGGCTCGGCAGAGTGGTTTCAGCCCCGACGGAGTGGATTTGGTCCTGGCACAGTGGTTTCAGCCCCGACACAGTGGTTTTAGGCTCGGCGGAGTGGTTTCAGCCCCGACACAGTGGTTTTAGGCTTGATGGAGTGGTTTCAACGTCAGCCGAGGGGTTTTGGCCCTGGCGGAGTGGTTTCAGCCCCGACGCAGCGGTTTTGGTCCTGGCACAGTGGTTTCAGCCCCGACGGAGTGGTTTTAGGCTCGGCGGAGTGGTTTCAGCCCCGACACAGTGGTTTCAGGCTTGATGGAGTGGTTTCAACGTCAGGTGAGTGGTTTTGGCCCTGGCGGAGTGGTTTCAGCCCCGATGGAGTGGTTTTAGGCTTGCCGGAGTGGTTTTGGCCCTGACGGAGTGGTTTTAGGCTCGGCGGAGTGGTTTCAGCTCCGACGCAGTGGTTTTAGGCTCGCTGGAGTGGTTTTAATGTCAGCCGAGTGGTTTTGGCGCTGGCGGAGTGGTTTCAGCCCCGACACAGTGGTTTTAGGCTTGATGGAGTGGTTTCAACGTCAGCCGAGGGGTTTTGGCCCTGGCGGAGTGGTTTCAGTCCCGACGCAGCGGTTTTGGTCCTGGCACAGTGGTTTCAGCCCCGACGGAGTGGTTTTAGGCTTGGCGGAGTAGTTTCAGCCCCGACGCAGTGGTTTTAGGCTCAGCGGAGTGGTTTCAGCCCCGACGGAGTGGTTTTAGGCTTGATGCAGTGGTTTTAATGTCGGCGGAGTGGTTTTGGCCCTGGTGGAACGCTTTCAGCCCCGACTGATTGGTTTTGGCCCTGGCGGAGTGGTTTTCGGCCTGATGCAGTGCTTTTCAGCCTGACGGAGTGGTTTCTGCCCCGACGGAGTGGTTTTGGTCCTGGCACAGTGGTTTCCGCCCCGACGGTGTTGTTTTAGGCTCGGCGGAGTGGTTTCAGCCCCGACGGAGTGGTTTTAGGCTCAGCGGAGTGGTTTCAGCCCCGATGGAGTGGTTTCAGGCTCGGCGGAGTGGTTTCAGCCCCGACGCAGTGGTTTTAGGCTCGGCGGAGTGCTTTTCAGCCCCGATGGAGTGGTTTTAGGCTTGGCGCAGTGTTTTTAATGTCGGCGGAGTGGTTTTGGCCCTGGTGGAACGCTTTCAGCCCCGACTGATTGGTTTTGGCCCTGGTGGAGTGGTTTTCGGCCTGATGCAGTGCTTTTCAGCCTGACAGTGTGGTTTCCGCCCCGACGGAGTGGTTTTGGTCCTGGCACAGTGGTTTCAGCCCCACGGAGTGGCTTTAGGCTCAGCGGAGTGGTTTTAGTCCTGACGGAGTGGTGTTAGGCTTGGCAGAGTGGTTTTAGGCTTGGCGGAGTGGTCTTAATGTCGGCAGAGTGGTTTTGGCCCTGGTGGAGTGGTTTTCGGCCTGACACAGTGCTTTTCAGCCTGACGCAGCAGTTTCCGCCCCAGCACAGTGGTTTCAGCCCCAACGGAGTAGTTTTAGGCTTTATGGAGTGGTTTGAAGGTCAGCCGAGTGGTTTCAGCCCCGACGGGGTGGTTTCATCCGGGACGGATTCGTTTCGGTCCTGCCACAGTGGTTTCAGGCCCGACGGAGTAGTTTCAGCCTCAGCGGAGTGGTTTCGGCCTCGTCCGTGTGGTTTCAGGCTTGCCGGAGTGGTTTCGGCCCCGACGCAGTGGTTTTAGGCTCGGCGGAGTGGTTTCAGCCCCGACACAGTGGTTTTAGGCTTGATGGAGTGGTTTCAACGTCAGCCGAGGGGTTTTGGCCCTGGCGGAGTGGTTTCAGCCCCGACGCAGCGGTTTTGGTCCTGGCACAGTGGTTTCAGCCCCGACGGAGTGGTTTTAGGCTCGGCGGAGTGGTTTCAGCCCCGACACAGTGGTTTCAGGCCTGATGGAGTGGTTTCAACGTCAGGTGAGTGGTTTTGGCCCTGGCGGAGTGGTTTCAGCCCCGACGCAGTGGTTTTAGGCTCGGCGGAGTGGTTTCAGCCCCGACGGAGTGGTTTTAGGCTTGGCAGAGTGATTTCAGCCCCGACGGAGTGGTTTTAGGCTTGGCGTAGTGGTCTTAATGTCGGCGGAGTGGTTTCCGCCCCGACGCAGTGGTTTTCGGCCTGACACAGTGCTTTTCAGCCTGACGCAGCAGTTTCCGCCCCAGCACAGTGGTTTCAGCCCCAACGGAGTAGTTTTAGGCTTTATGGAGTGGTTTTAGGCTCAGCCGAGTGGTTTCAGCCCCGACGGGGTGGTTTCATCCGGGACGGATTCGTTTCGGTCCTGCCACAGTGGTTTCAGGCCCGACGGAGTAGTTTCAGCCTCAGCGGAGTGGTTTCGGCCTCGTCCGTGTGGTTTCAGGCTTGCCGGAGTGGTTTCGGCCCCGACGCAGTGGTTTTAGGCTCAGCGGAGTGGTTTCAGCCCCGACGCAGTGGTTTTAGGCTCGGCGGAGAGGTTTCAGCCCCGACACAGTGGTTTTAGGCTCGGCAGAGTGGTTTCAGCCCCGACGGAGTGGATTTGGTCCTGGCACAGTGGTTTCAGCCCCGACACAGTGGTTTTAGGCTCGGCGGAGTGGTTTCAGCCCCGACACAGTGGTTTTAGGCTTGATGGAGTGGTTTCAACGTCAGCCGAGGGGTTTTGGCCCTGGCGGAGTGGTTTCAGCCCCGACGCAGCGGTTTTGGTCCTGGCACAGTGGTTTCAGCCCCGACGGAGTGGTTTTAGGCTCGGCGGAGTGGTTTCAGCCCCGACACAGTGGTTTCAGGCTTGATGGAGTGGTTTCAACGTCAGGTGAGTGGTTTTGGCCCTGGCGGAGTGGTTTCAGCCCCGATGGAGTGGTTTTAGGCTTGCCGGAGTGGTTTTGGCCCTGACGGAGTGGTTTTAGGCTCGGCGGAGTGGTTTCAGCTCCGACGCAGTGGTTTTAGGCTCGCTGGAGTGGTTTTAATGTCAGCCGAGTGGTTTTGGCGCTGGCGGAGTGGTTTCAGCCCCGACACAGTGGTTTTAGGCTTGATGGAGTGGTTTCAACGTCAGCCGAGGGGTTTTGGCCCTGGCGGAGTGGTTTCAGTCCCGACGCAGCGGTTTTGGTCCTGGCACAGTGGTTTCAGCCCCGACGGAGTGGTTTTAGGCTTGGCGGAGTAGTTTCAGCCCCGACGCAGTGGTTTTAGGCTCAGCGGAGTGGTTTCAGCCCCGACGGAGTGGTTTTAGGCTTGATGCAGTGGTTTTAATGTCGGCGGAGTGGTTTTGGCCCTGGTGGAACGCTTTCAGCCCCGACTGATTGGTTTTGGCCCTGGCGGAGTGGTTTTCGGCCTGATGCAGTGCTTTTCAGCCTGACGGAGTGGTTTCTGCCCCGACGGAGTGGTTTTGGTCCTGGCACAGTGGTTTCCGCCCCGACGGTGTTGTTTTAGGCTCGGCGGAGTGGTTTCAGCCCCGACGGAGTGGTTTTAGGCTCAGCGGAGTGGTTTCAGCCCCGATGGAGTGGTTTCAGGCTCGGCGGAGTGGTTTCAGCCCCGACACAGTGGTTTTAGGCTTGATGCAGTGGTTTTAGGCTTGGTGGAGCCGTTTCAGCCCTGACGCTCTGCTTTTAGGCTCGGCGGCATGGTTTTGGCCCCGATGCAGTGGTTTCAGGCTTGGCGGAGTGGCTTGCGCCCCGACGGAGTTGTTTTAGGCCCGGCGGAGTGCTTTCAGCCCCGGCGGAGTGGTTTTAGGCTCGGCAGAGTGATTTTGGTCCTGACGGAGTGGTTTTAGCTTTGGCAGAGTGGTTTCAGCCCCGACGCAGTGGTTTCAGGCTCGGCGGAGTGGTTTCAGCCCCGACGCAGTGGTTTCAGCCCTGACGCAGTGGTTTTAGGCTTGATGGAGTGGTTTTGGCCCTGACGGAGTTGTTTTGTCCCCAGCAGAGTGGTTGCAGCCCCGACGCAGCGGTTTTGGCCCTGGCGAAGGAGTTTCTGCCCTGACGGAGTTGTTTCAGCAGTGGTGGAGTGGTTTTGGCCCCGACGCAGTGGTTTTAGGCTCGGCGGAGTAGTTTTAGGCCTGACGCAGTGGTTTTAGGCTCGGCGGAGTGCTTTTCAGCCCCGATGGAGTGGTTTTAGGCTTGGCGCAGTGGTTTCAATGTCGGCGGAGTGGTTTTGGCCCTGGTGGAACGCTTTCAGCCCCGACTGATTGGTTTTGGCCCTGGTGGAGTGGTTTTCGGCCTGACGCAGTGCTTTTCAGCCTGACGGAGTGGTTTCAGCCCCGACGCAGTGGTTTTAGGCCTGATGGAGTGGTTTCAGCCCCGACGCATTGGTTTTTGGCTCGGCGGAGTGGTTTCAGCCCCGACGGAGTGGTTTTAGGCTCGGCGGAGTGGTTTCAGCCCCGACGGAGTGGTTTTAGGCTTGGCAGAGTGATTTCAGCCCCGACGGAGTGGTTTTAGGCTTGGCGTAGTGGTCTTAATGTCGGCAGAGTGGTTTCCGCCCCGACGCAGTGGTTTTCGGCCTGACACAGTGCTTTTCAGCCTGACGCAGCAGTTTCCGCCCCAGCACAGTGGTTTCAGCCCCAACGGAGTAGTTTTAGGCTTTATGGAGTGGTTTGAAGGTCAGCCGAGTGGTTTCAGCCCCGACGGGGTGGTTTCATCCGGGACGGATTCGTTTCGGTCCTGCCACAGTGGTTTCAGGCCCGACGGAGTAGTTTCAGCCTCAGCGGAGTGGTTTCGGCCTCGTCCGTGTGGTTTCAGGCTTGCCGGAGTGGTTTCGGCCCCGACGCAGTGGTTTTAGGCTCAGCGGAGTGGTTTCAGCCCCGACGCAGTGGTTTTAGGCGCGGCGGAGAGGTTTCAGCCCCGACGCAGTGGTTTTAGGCGCGGCGGAGTGGTTTCAGCCCCGACGGAGTGGATTTGGTCCTGGCACAGTGGTTTCAGCCCCGACACAGTGGTTTTAGGCTCGGCGGAGTGGTTTCAGCCCCGACACAGTGGTTTTAGGCTTGATGGAGTGGTTTCAACGTCAGCCGAGGGGTTTTGGCCCTGGCGGAGTGGTTTCAGCCCCGACGCAGCGGTTTTGGTCCTGGCACAGTGGTTTCAGCCCCGACGGAGTGGTTTTAGGCTCGGCGGAGTGGTTTCAGCCCCGACACAGTGGTTTCAGGCTTGATGGAGTGGTTTCAACGTCAGGTGAGTGGTTTTGGCCCTGGCGGAGTGGTTTCAGCCCCGATGGAGTGGTTTTAGGCTTGCCGGAGTGGTTTTGGCCCTGACGGAGTGCTTTTAGGCTCGGCGGAGTGGTTTTGGTCCTGACGGAGTGGTTTTAGCTTTGGCAGAGTGGTTTCAGCCCTGACGCAGTGGTTTCAGGCTTGGCGGAGTGGTTTCAGCCCCGACGCAGTGGTTTCAGCCCTGACGCAGTGGTTTTAGGCTTGATGGAGTGGTTTTGGCCCTGACGGAGTTGTTTTGTCCCCAGCAGAGTGGTTTCAGCCCCGACGCAGCGGTTTTGGCCCTGGCGGAGCAGTTTCTGCCCTGACGGAGTTGTTTCAGCAGTGGTGGAGTGGTTTTGGCCCCGACGCAGTGGTTTTAGGCTCGGCGGAGTGGTTTTAGGCCCGACGGGGTGGATTCAGGCTCGGCGGAGTGGTTTCAGCCCCGACGCAGTGGTTTTAGGCTCGGCGGAGTGCTTTTCAGCCCCGATGGAGTGGTTTTAGGCTTGGCGCAGTGTTTTTAATGTCGGCGGAGTGGTTTTGGCCCTGGTGGAACGCTTTCAGCCCCGACTGATTGGTTTTGGCCCTGGTGGAGTGGTTTTCGGCCTGATGCAGTGCTTTTCAGCCTGACAGTGTGGTTTCCGCCCCGACGGAGTGGTTTTGGTCCTGGCACAGTGGTTTCAGCCCCACGGAGTGGCTTTAGGCTCAGCGGAGTGGTTTTAGTCCTGACGGAGTGGTGTTAGGCTTGGCAGAGTGGTTTTAGGCTTGGCGGAGTGGTCTTAATGTCGGCAGAGTGGTTTTGGCCCTGGTGGAGTGGTTTTCGGCCTGACACAGTGCTTTTCAGCCTGACGCAGCAGTTTCCGCCCCAGCACAGTGGTTTCAGCCCCAACGGAGTAGTTTTAGGCTTTATGGAGTGGTTTGAAGGTCAGCCGAGTGGTTTCAGCCCCGACGGGGTGGTTTCATCCGGGACGGATTCGTTTCGGTCCTGCCACAGTGGTTTCAGGCCCGACGGAGTAGTTTCAGCCTCAGCGGAGTGGTTTCGGCCTCGTCCGTGTGGTTTCAGGCTTGCCGGAGTGGTTTCGGCCCCGACGCAGCGGTTTTGGTCCTGGCACAGTGGTTTCAGCCCCGACGGAGTGGTTTTAGGCTCGGCGGAGTGGTTTCAGCCCCGACACAGTGGTTTCAGGCCTGATGGAGTGGTTTCAACGTCAGGTGAGTGGTTTTGGCCCTGGCGGAGTGGTTTCAGCCCCGACGCAGTGGTTTTAGGCTCGGCGGAGTGGTTTCAGCCCCGACGGAGTGGTTTTAGGCTTGGCAGAGTGATTTCAGCCCCGACGGAGTGGTTTTAGGCTTGGCGTAGTGGTCTTAATGTCGGCGGAGTGGTTTCCGCCCCGACGCAGTGGTTTTCGGCCTGACACAGTGCTTTTCAGCCTGACGCAGCAGTTTCCGCCCCAGCACAGTGGTTTCAGCCCCAACGGAGTAGTTTTAGGCTTTATGGAGTGGTTTTAGGCTCAGCGGAGTGGTTTCAGCCCCGACGGGGTGGTTTCATCCGGGACGGATTCGTTTCGGTCCTGCCACAGTGGTTTCAGGCCCGACGGAGTAGTTTCAGCCTCAGCGGAGTGGTTTCGGCCTCGTCCGTGTGGTTTCAGGCTTGCCGGAGTGGTTTCGGCCCCGACGCAGTGGTTTTAGGCTCAGCGGAGTGGTTTCAGCCCCGACGCAGTGGTTTTAGGCGCGGCGGAGAGGTTTCAGCCCCGACACAGTGGTTTTAGGCTCGGCGGAGTGGTTTCAGCCCCGACGGAGTGGATTTGGTCCTGGCACAGTGGTTTCAGCCCCGACGGAGTGGTTTTAGGCTCGGCGGAGTGGTTTCAGCCCCGACACAGTGGTTTTAGGCTTGATGGAGTGGTTTCAACGTCAGCCGAGGGGTTTTGGCCCTGGCGGAGTGGTTTCAGCCCCGACGCAGCGGTTTTGGTCCTGGCACAGTGGTTTCAGCCCCGACGGAGTGGTTTTAGGCTCGGCGGAGTGGTTTCAGCCCCGACACAGTGGTTTCAGGCTTGATGGAGTGGTTTCAACGTCAGGTGAGTGGTTTTGGCCCTGGCGGAGTGGTTTCAGCCCCGATGGAGTGGTTTTAGGCTTGCCGGAGTGGTTTTGGCCCTGACGGAGTGGTTTTAGGCTCGGCGGAGTGGTTTCAGCTCCGACGCAGTGGTTTTAGGCTCGCTGGAGTGGTTTTAATGTCAGCCGAGTGGTTTTGGCGCTGGCGGAGTGGTTTCAGCCCCGACACAGTGGTTTTAGGCTTGATGGAGTGGTTTCAACGTCAGCCGAGGGGTTTTGGCCCTGGCGGAGTGGTTTCAGTCCCGACGCAGCGGTTTTGGTCCTGGCACAGTGGTTTCAGCCCCGACGGAGTGGTTTTAGGCTTGGCGGAGTAGTTTCAGCCCCGACGCAGTGGTTTTAGGCTCAGCGGAGTGGTTTCAGCCCCGACGGAGTGGTTTTAGGCTTGATGCAGTGGTTTTAATGTCGGCGGAGTGGTTTTGGCCCTGGTGGAACGCTTTCAGCCCCGACTGATTGGTTTTGGCCCTGGCGGAGTGGTTTTCGGCCTGATGCAGTGCTTTTCAGCCTGACGGAGTGGTTTCTGCCCCGACGGAGTGGTTTTGGTCCTGGCACAGTGGTTTCCGCCCCGACGGTGTTGTTTTAGGCTCGGCGGAGTGGTTTCAGCCCCGACGGAGTGGTTTTAGGCTCAGCGGAGTGGTTTCAGCCCCGATGGAGTGGTTTCAGGCTCGGCGGAGTGGTTTCAGCCCCGACGCAGTGGTTTTAGGCTCGGCGGAGTGCTTTTCAGCCCCGATGGAGTGGTTTTAGGCTTGGCGCAGTGTTTTTAATGTCGGCGGAGTGGTTTTGGCCCTGGTGGAACGCTTTCAGCCCCGACTGATTGGTTTTGGCCCTGGTGGAGTGGTTTTCGGCCTGATGCAGTGCTTTTCAGCCTGACAGTGTGGTTTCCGCCCCGACGGAGTGGTTTTGGTCCTGGCACAGTGGTTTCAGCCCCACGGAGTGGCTTTAGGCTCAGCGGAGTGGTTTTAGTCCTGACGGAGTGGTGTTAGGCTTGGCAGAGTGGTTTTAGGCTTGGCGGAGTGGTCTTAATGTCGGCAGAGTGGTTTTGGCCCTGGTGGAGTGGTTTTCGGCCTGACACAGTGCTTTTCAGCCTGACGCAGCAGTTTCCGCCCCAGCACAGTGGTTTCAGCCCCAACGGAGTAGTTTTAGGCTTTATGGAGTGGTTTGAAGGTCAGCCGAGTGGTTTCAGCCCCGACGGGGTGGTTTCATCCGGGACGGATTCGTTTCGGTCCTGCCACAGTGGTTTCAGGCCCGACGGAGTAGTTTCAGCCTCAGCGGAGTGGTTTCGGCCTCGTCCGTGTGGTTTCAGGCTTGCCGGAGTGGTTTCGGCCCCGACGCAGTGGTTTTAGGCTCGGCGGAGTGGTTTCAGCCCCGACACAGTGGTTTTAGGCTTGATGGAGTGGTTTCAACGTCAGCCGAGGGGTTTTGGCCCTGGCGGAGTGGTTTCAGCCCCGACGCAGCGGTTTTGGTCCTGGCACAGTGGTTTCAGCCCCGACGGAGTGGTTTTAGGCTCGGCGGAGTGGTTTCAGCCCCGACACAGTGGTTTCAGGCCTGATGGAGTGGTTTCAACGTCAGGTGAGTGGTTTTGGCCCTGGCGGAGTGGTTTCAGCCCCGACGCAGTGGTTTTAGGCTCGGCGGAGTGGTTTCAGCCCCGACGGAGTGGTTTTAGGCTTGGCAGAGTGATTTCAGCCCCGACGGAGTGGTTTTAGGCTTGGCGTAGTGGTCTTAATGTCGGCGGAGTGGTTTCCGCCCCGACGCAGTGGTTTTCGGCCTGACACAGTGCTTTTCAGCCTGACGCAGCAGTTTCCGCCCCAGCACAGTGGTTTCAGCCCCAACGGAGTAGTTTTAGGCTTTATGGAGTGGTTTTAGGCTCAGCGGAGTGGTTTCAGCCCCGACGGGGTGGTTTCATCCGGGACGGATTCGTTTCGGTCCTGCCACAGTGGTTTCAGGCCCGACGGAGTAGTTTCAGCCTCAGCGGAGTGGTTTCGGCCTCGTCCGTGTGGTTTCAGGCTTGCCGGAGTGGTTTCGGCCCCGACGCAGTGGTTTTAGGCTCAGCGGAGTGGTTTCAGCCCCGACGCAGTGGTTTTAGGCTCGGCGGAGAGGTTTCAGCCCCGACACAGTGGTTTTAGGCTCGGCAGAGTGGTTTCAGCCCCGACGGAGTGGATTTGGTCCTGGCACAGTGGTTTCAGCCCCGACACAGTGGTTTTAGGCTCGGCGGAGTGGTTTCAGCCCCGACACAGTGGTTTTAGGCTTGATGGAGTGGTTTCAACGTCAGCCGAGGGGTTTTGGCCCTGGCGGAGTGGTTTCAGCCCCGACGCAGCGGTTTTGGTCCTGGCACAGTGGTTTCAGCCCCGACGGAGTGGTTTTAGGCTCGGCGGAGTGGTTTCAGCCCCGACACAGTGGTTTCAGGCTTGATGGAGTGGTTTCAACGTCAGGTGAGTGGTTTTGGCCCTGGCGGAGTGGTTTCAGCCCCGATGGAGTGGTTTTAGGCTTGCCGGAGTGGTTTTGGCCCTGACGGAGTGGTTTTAGGCTCGGCGGAGTGGTTTCAGCTCCGACGCAGTGGTTTTAGGCTCGCTGGAGTGGTTTTAATGTCAGCCGAGTGGTTTTGGCGCTGGCGGAGTGGTTTCAGCCCCGACACAGTGGTTTTAGGCTTGATGGAGTGGTTTCAACGTCAGCCGAGGGGTTTTGGCCCTGGCGGAGTGGTTTCAGTCCCGACGCAGCGGTTTTGGTCCTGGCACAGTGGTTTCAGCCCCGACGGAGTGGTTTTAGGCTTGGCGGAGTAGTTTCAGCCCCGACGCAGTGGTTTTAGGCTCAGCGGAGTGGTTTCAGCCCCGACGGAGTGGTTTTAGGCTTGATGCAGTGGTTTTAATGTCGGCGGAGTGGTTTTGGCCCTGGTGGAACGCTTTCAGCCCCGACTGATTGGTTTTGGCCCTGGCGGAGTGGTTTTCGGCCTGATGCAGTGCTTTTCAGCCTGACGGAGTGGTTTCTGCCCCGACGGAGTGGTTTTGGTCCTGGCACAGTGGTTTCCGCCCCGACGGTGTTGTTTTAGGCTCGGCGGAGTGGTTTCAGCCCCGACGGAGTGGTTTTAGGCTCAGCGGAGTGGTTTCAGCCCCGATGGAGTGGTTTCAGGCTCGGCGGAGTGGTTTCAGCCCCGACACAGTGGTTTTAGGCTTGATGCAGTGGTTTTAGGCTTGGTGGAGCCGTTTCAGCCCTGACGCTCTGCTTTTAGGCTCGGCGGCATGGTTTTGGCCCCGATGCAGTGGTTTCAGGCTTGGCGGAGTGGCTTGCGCCCCGACGGAGTTGTTTTAGGCCCGGCGGAGTGCTTTCAGCCCCGGCGGAGTGGTTTTAGGCTCGGCAGAGTGATTTTGGTCCTGACGGAGTGGTTTTAGCTTTGGCAGAGTGGTTTCAGCCCCGACGCAGTGGTTTCAGGCTCGGCGGAGTGGTTTCAGCCCCGACGCAGTGGTTTCAGCCCTGACGCAGTGGTTTTAGGCTTGATGGAGTGGTTTTGGCCCTGACGGAGTTGTTTTGTCCCCAGCAGAGTGGTTGCAGCCCCGACGCAGCGGTTTTGGCCCTGGCGAAGGAGTTTCTGCCCTGACGGAGTTGTTTCAGCAGTGGTGGAGTGGTTTTGGCCCCGACGCAGTGGTTTTAGGCTCGGCGGAGTAGTTTTAGGCCTGACGCAGTGGTTTTAGGCTCGGCGGAGTGCTTTTCAGCCCCGATGGAGTGGTTTTAGGCTTGGCGCAGTGGTTTCAATGTCGGCGGAGTGGTTTTGGCCCTGGTGGAACGCTTTCAGCCCCGACTGATTGGTTTTGGCCCTGGTGGAGTGGTTTTCGGCCTGACGCAGTGCTTTTCAGCCTGACGGAGTGGTTTCAGCCCCGACGCAGTGGTTTTAGGCTTGCCAGAGTGGTTTCAGCCCCGACGCATTGGTTTTTGGCTCGGCGGAGTGGTTTCAGCCCCGACGGAGTGGTTTTAGGCTCGGCGGAGTGGTTTCAGCCCCGACGGAGTGGTTTTAGGCTTGGCAGAGTGATTTCAGCCCCGACGGAGTGGTTTTAGGCTTGGCGTAGTGGTCTTAATGTCGGCAGAGTGGTTTCCGCCCCGACGCAGTGGTTTTCGGCCTGACACAGTGCTTTTCAGCCTGACGCAGCAGTTTCCGCCCCAGCACAGTGGTTTCAGCCCCAACGGAGTAGTTTTAGGCTTTATGGAGTGGTTTGAAGGTCAGCCGAGTGGTTTCAGCCCCGACGGGGTGGTTTCATCCGGGACGGATTCGTTTCGGTCCTGCCACAGTGGTTTCAGGCCCGACGGAGTAGTTTCAGCCTCAGCGGAGTGGTTTCGGCCTCGTCCGTGTGGTTTCAGGCTTGCCGGAGTGGTTTCGGCCCCGACGCAGTGGTTTTAGGCTCAGCGGAGTGGTTTCAGCCCCGACGCAGTGGTTTTAGGCGCGGCGGAGAGGTTTCAGCCCCGACGCAGTGGTTTTAGGCGCGGCGGAGTGGTTTCAGCCCCGACGGAGTGGATTTGGTCCTGGCACAGTGGTTTCAGCCCCGACACAGTGGTTTTAGGCTCGGCGGAGTGGTTTCAGCCCCGACACAGTGGTTTTAGGCTTGATGGAGTGGTTTCAACGTCAGCCGAGGGGTTTTGGCCCTGGCGGAGTGGTTTCAGCCCCGACGCAGCGGTTTTGGTCCTGGCACAGTGGTTTCAGCCCCGACGGAGTGGTTTTAGGCTCGGCGGAGTGGTTTCAGCCCCGACACAGTGGTTTCAGGCTTGATGGAGTGGTTTCAACGTCAGGTGAGTGGTTTTGGCCCTGACGGAGTGGTTTCAGCCCCGATGGAGTGGTTTTAGGCTTGCCGGAGTGGTTTTGGCCCTGACGGAGTGCTTTTAGGCTCGGCGGAGTGGTTTTGGTCCTGACGGAGTGGTTTTAGCTTTGGCAGAGTGGTTTCAGCCCTGACGCAGTGGTTTCAGGCTTGGCGGAGTGGTTTCAGCCCCGACGCAGTGGTTTCAGCCCTGACGCAGTGGTTTTAGGCTTGATGGAGTGGTTTTGGCCCTGACGGAGTTGTTTTGTCCCCAGCAGAGTGGTTTCAGCCCCGACGCAGCGGTTTTGGCCCTGGCGGAGCAGTTTCTGCCCTGACGGAGTTGTTTCAGCAGTGGTGGAGTGGTTTTGGCCCCGACGCAGTGGTTTTAGGCTCGGCGGAGTGGTTTTAGGCCCGACGGGGTGGATTCAGGCTCGGCGGAGTGGTTTCAGCCCCGACGCAGTGGTTTTAGGCTCGGCGGAGTGCTTTTCAGCCCCGATGGAGTGGTTTTAGGCTTGGCGCAGTGTTTTTAATGTCGGCGGAGTGGTTTTGGCCCTGGTGGAACGCTTTCAGCCCCGACTGATTGGTTTTGGCCCTGGTGGAGTGGTTTTCGGCCTGATGCAGTGCTTTTCAGCCTGACAGTGTGGTTTCCGCCCCGACGGAGTGGTTTTGGTCCTGGCACAGTGGTTTCAGCCCCACGGAGTGGCTTTAGGCTCAGCGGAGTGGTTTTAGTCCTGACGGAGTGGTGTTAGGCTTGGCAGAGTGGTTTTAGGCTTGGCGGAGTGGTCTTAATGTCGGCAGAGTGGTTTTGGCCCTGGTGGAGTGGTTTTCGGCCTGACACAGTGCTTTTCAGCCTGACGCAGCAGTTTCCGCCCCAGCACAGTGGTTTCAGCCCCAACGGAGTAGTTTTAGGCTTTATGGAGTGGTTTGAAGGTCAGCCGAGTGGTTTCAGCCCCGACGGGGTGGTTTCATCCGGGACGGATTCGTTTCGGTCCTGCCACAGTGGTTTCAGGCCCGACGGAGTAGTTTCAGCCTCAGCGGAGTGGTTTCGGCCTCGTCCGTGTGGTTTCAGGCTTGCCGGAGTGGTTTCGGCCCCGACGCAGTGGTTTTAGGCTCGGCGGAGTGGTTTCAGCCCCGACACAGTGGTTTTAGGCTTGATGGAGTGGTTTCAACGTCAGCCGAGGGGTTTTGGCCCTGGCGGAGTGGTTTCAGCCCCGACGCAGCGGTTTTGGTCCTGGCACAGTGGTTTCAGCCCCGACGGAGTGGTTTTAGGCTCGGCGGAGTGGTTTCAGCCCCGACACAGTGGTTTCAGGCCTGATGGAGTGGTTTCAACGTCAGGTGAGTGGTTTTGGCCCTGGCGGAGTGGTTTCAGCCCCGACGCAGTGGTTTTAGGCTCGGCGGAGTGGTTTCAGCCCCGACGGAGTGGTTTTAGGCTTGGCAGAGTGATTTCAGCCCCGACGGAGTGGTTTTAGGCTTGGCGTAGTGGTCTTAATGTCGGCGGAGTGGTTTCCGCCCCGACGCAGTGGTTTTCGGCCTGACACAGTGCTTTTCAGCCTGACGCAGCAGTTTCCGCCCCAGCACAGTGGTTTCAGCCCCAACGGAGTAGTTTTAGGCTTTATGGAGTGGTTTTAGGCTCAGCGGAGTGGTTTCAGCCCCGACGGGGTGGTTTCATCCGGGACGGATTCGTTTCGGTCCTGCCACAGTGGTTTCAGGCCCGACGGAGTAGTTTCAGCCTCAGCGGAGTGGTTTCGGCCTCGTCCGTGTGGTTTCAGGCTTGCCGGAGTGGTTTCGGCCCCGACGCAGTGGTTTTAGGCTCAGCGGAGTGGTTTCAGCCCCGACGCAGTGGTTTTAGGCGCGGCGGAGAGGTTTCAGCCCCGACACAGTGGTTTTAGGCTCGGCAGAGTGGTTTCAGCCCCGACGGAGTGGATTTGGTCCTGGCACAGTGGTTTCAGCCCCGACACAGTGGTTTTAGGCTCGGCGGAGTGGTTTCAGCCCCGACACAGTGGTTTTAGGCTTGATGGAGTGGTTTCAACGTCAGCCGAGGGGTTTTGGCCCTGGCGGAGTGGTTTCAGCCCCGACGCAGCGGTTTTGGTCCTGGCACAGTGGTTTCAGCCCCGACGGAGTGGTTTTAGGCTCGGCGGAGTGGTTTCAGCCCCGACACAGTGGTTTCAGGCTTGATGGAGTGGTTTCAACGTCAGGTGAGTGGTTTTGGCCCTGGCGGAGTGGTTTCAGCCCCGATGGAGTGGTTTTAGGCTTGCCGGAGTGGTTTTGGCCCTGACGGAGTGGTTTTAGGCTCGGCGGAGTGGTTTCAGCTCCGACGCAGTGGTTTTAGGCTCGCTGGAGTGGTTTTAATGTCAGCCGAGTGGTTTTGGCGCTGGCGGAGTGGTTTCAGCCCCGACACAGTGGTTTTAGGCTTGATGGAGTGGTTTCAACGTCAGCCGAGGGGTTTTGGCCCTGGCGGAGTGGTTTCAGTCCCGACGCAGCGGTTTTGGTCCTGGCACAGTGGTTTCAGCCCCGACGGAGTGGTTTTAGGCTTGGCGGAGTAGTTTCAGCCCCGACGCAGTGGTTTTAGGCTCAGCGGAGTGGTTTCAGCCCCGACGGAGTGGTTTTAGGCTTGATGCAGTGGTTTTAATGTCGGCGGAGTGGTTTTGGCCCTGGTGGAACGCTTTCAGCCCCGACTGATTGGTTTTGGCCCTGGCGGAGTGGTTTTCGGCCTGATGCAGTGCTTTTCAGCCTGACGGAGTGGTTTCTGCCCCGACGGAGTGGTTTTGGTCCTGGCACAGTGGTTTCCGCCCCGACGGTGTTGTTTTAGGCTCGGCGGAGTGGTTTCAGCCCCGACGGAGTGGTTTTAGGCTCAGCGGAGTGGTTTCAGCCCCGATGGAGTGGTTTCAGGCTCGGCGGAGTGGTTTCAGCCCCGACACAGTGGTTTTAGGCTTGATGCAGTGGTTTTAGGCTTGGTGGAGCCGTTTCAGCCCTGACGCTCTGCTTTTAGGCTCGGCGGCATGGTTTTGGCCCCGATGCAGTGGTTTCAGGCTTGGCGGAGTGGCTTGCGCCCCGACGGAGTTGTTTTAGGCCCGGCGGAGTGCTTTCAGCCCCGGCGGAGTGGTTTTAGGCTCGGCAGAGTGATTTTGGTCCTGACGGAGTGGTTTTAGCTTTGGCAGAGTGGTTTCAGCCCCGACGCAGTGGTTTCAGGCTCGGCGGAGTGGTTTCAGCCCCGACGCAGTGGTTTCAGCCCTGACGCAGTGGTTTTAGGCTTGATGGAGTGGTTTTGGCCCTGACGGAGTTGTTTTGTCCCCAGCAGAGTGGTTGCAGCCCCGACGCAGCGGTTTTGGCCCTGGCGAAGGAGTTTCTGCCCTGACGGAGTTGTTTCAGCAGTGGTGGAGTGGTTTTGGCCCCGACGCAGTGGTTTTAGGCTCGGCGGAGTAGTTTTAGGCCTGACGCAGTGGTTTTAGGCTCGGCGGAGTGCTTTTCAGCCCCGATGGAGTGGTTTTAGGCTTGGCGCAGTGGTTTCAATGTCGGCGGAGTGGTTTTGGCCCTGGTGGAACGCTTTCAGCCCCGACTGATTGGTTTTGGCCCTGGTGGAGTGGTTTTCGGCCTGACGCAGTGCTTTTCAGCCTGACGGAGTGGTTTCAGCCCCGACGCAGTGGTTTTAGGCTTGCCAGAGTGGTTTCAGCCCCGACGCATTGGTTTTTGGCTCGGCGGAGTGGTTTCAGCCCCGACGGAGTGGTTTTAGGCTCGGCGGAGTGGTTTCAGCCCCGACGGAGTGGTTTTAGGCTTGGCAGAGTGATTTCAGCCCCGACGGAGTGGTTTTAGGCTTGGCGTAGTGGTCTTAATGTCGGCAGAGTGGTTTCCGCCCCGACGCAGTGGTTTTCGGCCTGACACAGTGCTTTTCAGCCTGACGCAGCAGTTTCCGCCCCAGCACAGTGGTTTCAGCCCCAACGGAGTAGTTTTAGGCTTTATGGAGTGGTTTGAAGGTCAGCCGAGTGGTTTCAGCCCCGACGGGGTGGTTTCATCCGGGACGGATTCGTTTCGGTCCTGCCACAGTGGTTTCAGGCCCGACGGAGTAGTTTCAGCCTCAGCGGAGTGGTTTCGGCCTCGTCCGTGTGGTTTCAGGCTTGCCGGAGTGGTTTCGGCCCCGACGCAGTGGTTTTAGGCTCAGCGGAGTGGTTTCAGCCCCGACGCAGTGGTTTTAGGCGCGGCGGAGAGGTTTCAGCCCCGACGCAGTGGTTTTAGGCGCGGCGGAGTGGTTTCAGCCCCGACGGAGTGGATTTGGTCCTGGCACAGTGGTTTCAGCCCCGACACAGTGGTTTTAGGCTCGGCGGAGTGGTTTCAGCCCCGACACAGTGGTTTTAGGCTTGATGGAGTGGTTTCAACGTCAGCCGAGGGGTTTTGGCCCTGGCGGAGTGGTTTCAGCCCCGACGCAGCGGTTTTGGTCCTGGCACAGTGGTTTCAGCCCCGACGGAGTGGTTTTAGGCTCGGCGGAGTGGTTTCAGCCCCGACACAGTGGTTTCAGGCTTGATGGAGTGGTTTCAACGTCAGGTGAGTGGTTTTGGCCCTGACGGAGTGGTTTCAGCCCCGATGGAGTGGTTTTAGGCTTGCCGGAGTGGTTTTGGCCCTGACGGAGTGCTTTTAGGCTCGGCGGAGTGGTTTTGGTCCTGACGGAGTGGTTTTAGCTTTGGCAGAGTGGTTTCAGCCCTGACGCAGTGGTTTCAGGCTTGGCGGAGTGGTTTCAGCCCCGACGCAGTGGTTTCAGCCCTGACGCAGTGGTTTTAGGCTTGATGGAGTGGTTTTGGCCCTGACGGAGTTGTTTTGTCCCCAGCAGAGTGGTTTCAGCCCCGACGCAGCGGTTTTGGCCCTGGCGGAGCAGTTTCTGCCCTGACGGAGTTGTTTCAGCAGTGGTGGAGTGGTTTTGGCCCCGACGCAGTGGTTTTAGGCTCGGCGGAGTGGTTTTAGGCCCGACGGGGTGGATTCAGGCTCGGCGGAGTGGTTTCAGCCCCGACGCAGTGGTTTTAGGCTCGGCGGAGTGCTTTTCAGCCCCGATGGAGTGGTTTTAGGCTTGGCGCAGTGTTTTTAATGTCGGCGGAGTGGTTTTGGCCCTGGTGGAACGCTTTCAGCCCCGACTGATTGGTTTTGGCCCTGGTGGAGTGGTTTTCGGCCTGATGCAGTGCTTTTCAGCCTGACAGTGTGGTTTCCGCCCCGACGGAGTGGTTTTGGTCCTGGCACAGTGGTTTCAGCCCCACGGAGTGGCTTTAGGCTCAGCGGAGTGGTTTTAGTCCTGACGGAGTGGTGTTAGGCTTGGCAGAGTGGTTTTAGGCTTGGCGGAGTGGTCTTAATGTCGGCAGAGTGGTTTTGGCCCTGGTGGAGTGGTTTTCGGCCTGACACAGTGCTTTTCAGCCTGACGCAGCAGTTTCCGCCCCAGCACAGTGGTTTCAGCCCCAACGGAGTAGTTTTAGGCTTTATGGAGTGGTTTGAAGGTCAGCCGAGTGGTTTCAGCCCCGACGGGGTGGTTTCATCCGGGACGGATTCGTTTCGGTCCTGCCACAGTGGTTTCAGGCCCGACGGAGTAGTTTCAGCCTCAGCGGAGTGGTTTCGGCCTCGTCCGTGTGGTTTCAGGCTTGCCGGAGTGGTTTCGGCCCCGACGCAGTGGTTTTAGGCTCGGCGGAGTGGTTTCAGCCCCGACACAGTGGTTTTAGGCTTGATGGAGTGGTTTCAACGTCAGCCGAGGGGTTTTGGCCCTGGCGGAGTGGTTTCAGCCCCGACGCAGCGGTTTTGGTCCTGGCACAGTGGTTTCAGCCCCGACGGAGTGGTTTTAGGCTCGGCGGAGTGGTTTCAGCCCCGACACAGTGGTTTCAGGCCTGATGGAGTGGTTTCAACGTCAGGTGAGTGGTTTTGGCCCTGGCGGAGTGGTTTCAGCCCCGACGCAGTGGTTTTAGGCTCGGCGGAGTGGTTTCAGCCCCGACGGAGTGGTTTTAGGCTTGGCAGAGTGATTTCAGCCCCGACGGAGTGGTTTTAGGCTTGGCGTAGTGGTCTTAATGTCGGCGGAGTGGTTTCCGCCCCGACGCAGTGGTTTTCGGCCTGACACAGTGCTTTTCAGCCTGACGCAGCAGTTTCCGCCCCAGCACAGTGGTTTCAGCCCCAACGGAGTAGTTTTAGGCTTTATGGAGTGGTTTTAGGCTCAGCGGAGTGGTTTCAGCCCCGACGGGGTGGTTTCATCCGGGACGGATTCGTTTCGGTCCTGCCACAGTGGTTTCAGGCCCGACGGAGTAGTTTCAGCCTCAGCGGAGTGGTTTCGGCCTCGTCCGTGTGGTTTCAGGCTTGCCGGAGTGGTTTCGGCCCCGACGCAGTGGTTTTAGGCTCAGCGGAGTGGTTTCAGCCCCGACGCAGTGGTTTTAGGCGCGGCGGAGAGGTTTCAGCCCCGACACAGTGGTTTTAGGCTCGGCAGAGTGGTTTCAGCCCCGACGGAGTGGATTTGGTCCTGGCACAGTGGTTTCAGCCCCGACACAGTGGTTTTAGGCTCGGCGGAGTGGTTTCAGCCCCGACACAGTGGTTTTAGGCTTGATGGAGTGGTTTCAACGTCAGCCGAGGGGTTTTGGCCCTGGCGGAGTGGTTTCAGCCCCGACGCAGCGGTTTTGGTCCTGGCACAGTGGTTTCAGCCCCGACGGAGTGGTTTTAGGCTCGGCGGAGTGGTTTCAGCCCCGACACAGTGGTTTCAGGCTTGATGGAGTGGTTTCAACGTCAGGTGAGTGGTTTTGGCCCTGGCGGAGTGGTTTCAGCCCCGATGGAGTGGTTTTAGGCTTGCCGGAGTGGTTTTGGCCCTGACGGAGTGCTTTTAGGCTCGGCGGAGTGGTTTCAGCTCCGACGCAGTGGTTTTAGGCTCGCTGGAGTGGTTTTAATGTCAGCCGAGTGGTTTTGGCGCTGGCGGAGTGGTTTCAGCCCCGACACAGTGGTTTTAGGCTTGATGGAGTGGTTTCAACGTCAGCCGAGGGGTTTTGGCCCTGGCGGAGTGGTTTCAGTCCCGACGCAGCGGTTTTGGTCCTGGCACAGTGGTTTCAGCCCCGACGGAGTGGTTTTAGGCTTGGCGGAGTAGTTTCAGCCCCGACGCAGTGGTTTTAGGCTCAGCGGAGTGGTTTCAGCCCCGACGGAGTGGTTTTAGGCTTGATGCAGTGGTTTTAATGTCGGCGGAGTGGTTTTGGCCCTGGTGGAACGCTTTCAGCCCCGACTGATTGGTTTTGGCCCTGGCGGAGTGGTTTTCGGCCTGATGCAGTGCTTTTCAGCCTGACGGAGTGGTTTCTGCCCCGACGGAGTGGTTTTGGTCCTGGCACAGTGGTTTCCGCCCCGACGGTGTTGTTTTAGGCTCGGCGGAGTGGTTTCAGCCCCGACGGAGTGGTTTTAGGCTCAGCGGAGTGGTTTCAGCCCCGATGGAGTGGTTTCAGGCTCGGCGGAGTGGTTTCAGCCCCGACACAGTGGTTTTAGGCTTGATGCAGTGGTTTTAGGCTTGGTGGAGCCGTTTCAGCCCTGACGCTCTGCTTTTAGGCTCGGCGGCATGGTTTTGGCCCCGATGCAGTGGTTTCAGGCTTGGCGGAGTGGCTTGCGCCCCGACGGAGTTGTTTTAGGCCCGGCGGAGTGCTTTCAGCCCCGGCGGAGTGGTTTTAGGCTCGGCAGAGTGATTTTGGTCCTGACGGAGTGGTTTTAGCTTTGGCAGAGTGGTTTCAGCCCCGACGCAGTGGTTTCAGGCTCGGCGGAGTGGTTTCAGCCCCGACGCAGTGGTTTCAGCCCTGACGCAGTGGTTTTAGGCTTGATGGAGTGGTTTTGGCCCTGACGGAGTTGTTTTGTCCCCAGCAGAGTGGTTGCAGCCCCGACGCAGCGGTTTTGGCCCTGGCGGAGCAGTTTCTGCCCTGACGGAGTTGTTTCAGCAGTGGTGGAGTGGTTTTGGCCCCGACGCAGTGGTTTTAGGCTCGGCGGAGTAGTTTTAGGCCTGACGCAGTGGTTTTAGGCTCGGCGGAGTGCTTTTCAGCCCCGATGGAGTGGTTTTAGGCTTGGCGCAGTGGTTTCAATGTCGGCGGAGTGGTTTTGGCCCTGGTGGAACGCTTTCAGCCCCGACTGATTGGTTTTGGCCCTGGTGGAGTGGTTTTCGGCCTGACGCAGTGCTTTTCAGCCTGACGGAGTGGTTTCAGCCCCGACGCAGTGGTTTTAGGCTTGCCAGAGTGGTTTCAGCCCCGACGCATTGGTTTTTGGCTCGGCGGAGTGGTTTCAGCCCCGACGGAGTGGTTTTAGGCTCGGCGGAGTGGTTTCAGCCCCGACGGAGTGGTTTTAGGCTTGGCAGAGTGATTTCAGCCCCGACGGAGTGGTTTTAGGCTTGGCGTAGTGGTCTTAATGTCGGCAGAGTGGTTTCCGCCCCGACGCAGTGGTTTTCGGCCTGACACAGTGCTTTTCAGCCTGACGCAGCAGTTTCCGCCCCAGCACAGTGGTTTCAGCCCCAACGGAGTAGTTTTAGGCTTTATGGAGTGGTTTGAAGGTCAGCCGAGTGGTTTCAGCCCCGACGGGGTGGTTTCATCCGGGACGGATTCGTTTCGGTCCTGCCACAGTGGTTTCAGGCCCGACGGAGTAGTTTCAGCCTCAGCGGAGTGGTTTCGGCCTCGTCCGTGTGGTTTCAGGCTTGCCGGAGTGGTTTCGGCCCCGACGCAGTGGTTTTAGGCTCAGCGGAGTGGTTTCAGCCCCGACGCAGTGGTTTTAGGCGCGGCGGAGAGGTTTCAGCCCCGACGCAGTGGTTTTAGGCGCGGCGGAGTGGTTTCAGCCCCGACGGAGTGGATTTGGTCCTGGCACAGTGGTTTCAGCCCCGACACAGTGGTTTTAGGCTCGGCGGAGTGGTTTCAGCCCCGACACAGTGGTTTTAGGCTTGATGGAGTGGTTTCAACGTCAGCCGAGGGGTTTTGGCCCTGGCGGAGTGGTTTCAGCCCCGACGCAGCGGTTTTGGTCCTGGCACAGTGGTTTCAGCCCCGACGGAGTGGTTTTAGGCTCGGCGGAGTGGTTTCAGCCCCGACACAGTGGTTTCAGGCTTGATGGAGTGGTTTCAACGTCAGGTGAGTGGTTTTGGCCCTGACGGAGTGGTTTCAGCCCCGATGGAGTGGTTTTAGGCTTGCCGGAGTGGTTTTGGCCCTGACGGAGTGCTTTTAGGCTCGGCGGAGTGGTTTTGGTCCTGACGGAGTGGTTTTAGCTTTGGCAGAGTGGTTTCAGCCCTGACGCAGTGGTTTCAGGCTTGGCGGAGTGGTTTCAGCCCCGACGCAGTGGTTTCAGCCCTGACGCAGTGGTTTTAGGCTTGATGGAGTGGTTTTGGCCCTGACGGAGTTGTTTTGTCCCCAGCAGAGTGGTTTCAGCCCCGACGCAGCGGTTTTGGCCCTGGCGGAGCAGTTTCTGCCCTGACGGAGTTGTTTCAGCAGTGGTGGAGTGGTTTTGGCCCCGACGCAGTGGTTTTAGGCTCGGCGGAGTGGTTTTAGGCCCGACGGGGTGGATTCAGGCTCGGCGGAGTGGTTTCAGCCCCGACGCAGTGGTTTTAGGCTCGGCGGAGTGCTTTTCAGCCCCGATGGAGTGGTTTTAGGCTTGGCGCAGTGTTTTTAATGTCGGCGGAGTGGTTTTGGCCCTGGTGGAACGCTTTCAGCCCCGACTGATTGGTTTTGGCCCTGGTGGAGTGGTTTTCGGCCTGATGCAGTGCTTTTCAGCCTGACGGAGTGGTTTCCGCCCCGACGGAGTGGTTTTGGTCCTGGCACAGTGGTTTCAGCCCCACGGAGTGGCTTTAGGCTCAGCGGAGTGGTTTTAGTCCTGACGGAGTGGTGTTAGGCTTGGCAGAGTGGTTTTAGGCTTGGCGGAGTGGTCTTAATGTCGGCAGAGTGGTTTTGGCCCTGGTGGAGTGGTTTTCGGCCTGACACAGTGCTTTTCAGCCTGACGCAGCAGTTTCCGCCCCAGCACAGTGGTTTCAGCCCCAACGGAGTAGTTTTAGGCTTTATGGAGTGGTTTGAAGGTCAGCCGAGTGGTTTCAGCCCCGACGGGGTGGTTTCATCCGGGACGGATTCGTTTCGGTCCTGCCACAGTGGTTTCAGGCCCGACGGAGTAGTTTCAGCCTCAGCGGAGTGGTTTCGGCCTCGTCCGTGTGGTTTCAGGCTTGCCGGAGTGGTTTCGGCCCCGACGCAGCGGTTTTGGTCCTGGCACAGTGGTTTCAGCCCCGACGGAGTGGTTTTAGGCTCGGCGGAGTGGTTTCAGCCCCGACACAGTGGTTTCAGGCCTGATGGAGTGGTTTCAACGTCAGGTGAGTGGTTTTGGCCCTGGCGGAGTGGTTTCAGCCCCGACGCAGTGGTTTTAGGCTCGGCGGAGTGGTTTCAGCCCCGACGGAGTGGTTTTAGGCTTGGCAGAGTGATTTCAGCCCCGACGGAGTGGTTTTAGGCTTGGCGTAGTGGTCTTAATGTCGGCGGAGTGGTTTCCGCCCCGACGCAGTGGTTTTCGGCCTGACACAGTGCTTTTCAGCCTGACGCAGCAGTTTCCGCCCCAGCACAGTGGTTTCAGCCCCAACGGAGTAGTTTTAGGCTTTATGGAGTGGTTTTAGGCTCAGCGGAGTGGTTTCAGCCCCGACGGGGTGGTTTCATCCGGGACGGATTCGTTTCGGTCCTGCCACAGTGGTTTCAGGCCCGACGGAGTAGTTTCAGCCTCAGCGGAGTGGTTTCGGCCTCGTCCGTGTGGTTTCAGGCTTGCCGGAGTGGTTTCGGCCCCGACGCAGTGGTTTTAGGCTCAGCGGAGTGGTTTCAGCCCCGACGCAGTGGTTTTAGGCTCGGCGGAGAGGTTTCAGCCCCGACACAGTGGTTTTAGGCTCGGCAGAGTGGTTTCAGCCCCGACGGAGTGGATTTGGTCCTGGCACAGTGGTTTCAGCCCCGACACAGTGGTTTTAGGCTCGGCGGAGTGGTTTCAGCCCCGACACAGTGGTTTTAGGCTTGATGGAGTGGTTTCAACGTCAGCCGAGGGGTTTTGGCCCTGGCGGAGTGGTTTCAGCCCCGACGCAGCGGTTTTGGTCCTGGCACAGTGGTTTCAGCCCCGACGGAGTGGTTTTAGGCTCGGCGGAGTGGTTTCAGCCCCGACACAGTGGTTTCAGGCTTGATGGAGTGGTTTCAACGTCAGGTGAGTGGTTTTGGCCCTGGCGGAGTGGTTTCAGCCCCGATGGAGTGGTTTTAGGCTTGCCGGAGTGGTTTTGGCCCTGACGGAGTGGTTTTAGGCTCGGCGGAGTGGTTTCAGCTCCGACGCAGTGGTTTTAGGCTCGCTGGAGTGGTTTTAATGTCAGCCGAGTGGTTTTGGCGCTGGCGGAGTGGTTTCAGCCCCGACACAGTGGTTTTAGGCTTGATGGAGTGGTTTCAACGTCAGCCGAGGGGTTTTGGCCCTGGCGGAGTGGTTTCAGTCCCGACGCAGCGGTTTTGGTCCTGGCACAGTGGTTTCAGCCCCGACGGAGTGGTTTTAGGCTTGGCGGAGTAGTTTCAGCCCCGACGCAGTGGTTTTAGGCTCAGCGGAGTGGTTTCAGCCCCGACGGAGTGGTTTTAGGCTTGATGCAGTGGTTTTAATGTCGGCGGAGTGGTTTTGGCCCTGGTGGAACGCTTTCAGCCCCGACTGATTGGTTTTGGCCCTGGCGGAGTGGTTTTCGGCCTGATGCAGTGCTTTTCAGCCTGACGGAGTGGTTTCTGCCCCGACGGAGTGGTTTTGGTCCTGGCACAGTGGTTTCCGCCCCGACGGTGTTGTTTTAGGCTCGGCGGAGTGGTTTCAGCCCCGACGGAGTGGTTTTAGGCTCAGCGGAGTGGTTTCAGCCCCGATGGAGTGGTTTCAGGCTCGGCGGAGTGGTTTCAGCCCCGACACAGTGGTTTTAGGCTTGATGCAGTGGTTTTAGGCTTGGTGGAGCCGTTTCAGCCCTGACGCTCTGCTTTTAGGCTCGGCGGCATGGTTTTGGCCCCGATGCAGTGGTTTCAGGCTTGGCGGAGTGGCTTGCGCCCCGACGGAGTTGTTTTAGGCCCGGCGGAGTGCTTTCAGCCCCGGCGGAGTGGTTTTAGGCTCGGCAGAGTGATTTTGGTCCTGACGGAGTGGTTTTAGCTTTGGCAGAGTGGTTTCAGCCCCGACGCAGTGGTTTCAGGCTCGGCGGAGTGGTTTCAGCCCCGACGCAGTGGTTTCAGCCCTGACGCAGTGGTTTTAGGCTTGATGGAGTGGTTTTGGCCCTGACGGAGTTGTTTTGTCCCCAGCAGAGTGGTTGCAGCCCCGACGCAGCGGTTTTGGCCCTGGCGAAGGAGTTTCTGCCCTGACGGAGTTGTTTCAGCAGTGGTGGAGTGGTTTTGGCCCCGACGCAGTGGTTTTAGGCTCGGCGGAGTAGTTTTAGGCCTGACGCAGTGGTTTTAGGCTCGGCGGAGTGCTTTTCAGCCCCGATGGAGTGGTTTTAGGCTTGGCGCAGTGGTTTCAATGTCGGCGGAGTGGTTTTGGCCCTGGTGGAACGCTTTCAGCCCCGACTGATTGGTTTTGGCCCTGGTGGAGTGGTTTTCGGCCTGACGCAGTGCTTTTCAGCCTGACGGAGTGGTTTCAGCCCCGACGCAGTGGTTTTAGGCTTGCCAGAGTGGTTTCAGCCCCGACGCATTGGTTTTTGGCTCGGCGGAGTGGTTTCAGCCCCGACGGAGTGGTTTTAGGCTCGGCGGAGTGGTTTCAGCCCCGACGGAGTGGTTTTAGGCTTGGCAGAGTGATTTCAGCCCCGACGGAGTGGTTTTAGGCTTGGCGTAGTGGTCTTAATGTCGGCAGAGTGGTTTCCGCCCCGACGCAGTGGTTTTCGGCCTGACACAGTGCTTTTCAGCCTGACGCAGCAGTTTCCGCCCCAGCACAGTGGTTTCAGCCCCAACGGAGTAGTTTTAGGCTTTATGGAGTGGTTTGAAGGTCAGCCGAGTGGTTTCAGCCCCGACGGGGTGGTTTCATCCGGGACGGATTCGTTTCGGTCCTGCCACAGTGGTTTCAGGCCCGACGGAGTAGTTTCAGCCTCAGCGGAGTGGTTTCGGCCTCGTCCGTGTGGTTTCAGGCTTGCCGGAGTGGTTTCGGCCCCGACGCAGTGGTTTTAGGCTCAGCGGAGTGGTTTCAGCCCCGACGCAGTGGTTTTAGGCGCGGCGGAGAGGTTTCAGCCCCGACGCAGTGGTTTTAGGCGCGGCGGAGTGGTTTCAGCCCCGACGGAGTGGATTTGGTCCTGGCACAGTGGTTTCAGCCCCGACACAGTGGTTTTAGGCTCGGCGGAGTGGTTTCAGCCCCGACACAGTGGTTTTAGGCTTGATGGAGTGGTTTCAACGTCAGCCGAGGGGTTTTGGCCCTGGCGGAGTGGTTTCAGCCCCGACGCAGCGGTTTTGGTCCTGGCACAGTGGTTTCAGCCCCGACGGAGTGGTTTTAGGCTCGGCGGAGTGGTTTCAGCCCCGACACAGTGGTTTCAGGCTTGATGGAGTGGTTTCAACGTCAGGTGAGTGGTTTTGGCCCTGACGGAGTGGTTTCAGCCCCGATGGAGTGGTTTTAGGCTTGCCGGAGTGGTTTTGGCCCTGACGGAGTGCTTTTAGGCTCGGCGGAGTGGTTTTGGTCCTGACGGAGTGGTTTTAGCTTTGGCAGAGTGGTTTCAGCCCTGACGCAGTGGTTTCAGGCTTGGCGGAGTGGTTTCAGCCCCGACGCAGTGGTTTCAGCCCTGACGCAGTGGTTTTAGGCTTGATGGAGTGGTTTTGGCCCTGACGGAGTTGTTTTGTCCCCAGCAGAGTGGTTTCAGCCCCGACGCAGCGGTTTTGGCCCTGGCGGAGCAGTTTCTGCCCTGACGGAGTTGTTTCAGCAGTGGTGGAGTGGTTTTGGCCCCGACGCAGTGGTTTTAGGCTCGGCGGAGTGGTTTTAGGCCCGACGGGGTGGATTCAGGCTCGGCGGAGTGGTTTCAGCCCCGACGCAGTGGTTTTAGGCTCGGCGGAGTGCTTTTCAGCCCCGATGGAGTGGTTTTAGGCTTGGCGCAGTGTTTTTAATGTCGGCGGAGTGGTTTTGGCCCTGGTGGAACGCTTTCAGCCCCGACTGATTGGTTTTGGCCCTGGTGGAGTGGTTTTCGGCCTGATGCAGTGCTTTTCAGCCTGACAGTGTGGTTTCCGCCCCGACGGAGTGGTTTTGGTCCTGGCACAGTGGTTTCAGCCCCACGGAGTGGCTTTAGGCTCAGCGGAGTGGTTTTAGTCCTGACGGAGTGGTGTTAGGCTTGGCAGAGTGGTTTTAGGCTTGGCGGAGTGGTCTTAATGTCGGCAGAGTGGTTTTGGCCCTGGTGGAGTGGTTTTCGGCCTGACACAGTGCTTTTCAGCCTGACGCAGCAGTTTCCGCCCCAGCACAGTGGTTTCAGCCCCAACGGAGTAGTTTTAGGCTTTATGGAGTGGTTTGAAGGTCAGCCGAGTGGTTTCAGCCCCGACGGGGTGGTTTCATCCGGGACGGATTCGTTTCGGTCCTGCCACAGTGGTTTCAGGCCCGACGGAGTAGTTTCAGCCTCAGCGGAGTGGTTTCGGCCTCGTCCGTGTGGTTTCAGGCTTGCCGGAGTGGTTTCGGCCCCGACGCAGCGGTTTTGGTCCTGGCACAGTGGTTTCAGCCCCGACGGAGTGGTTTTAGGCTCGGCGGAGTGGTTTCAGCCCCGACACAGTGGTTTCAGGCCTGATGGAGTGGTTTCAACGTCAGGTGAGTGGTTTTGGCCCTGGCGGAGTGGTTTCAGCCCCGACGCAGTGGTTTTAGGCTCGGCGGAGTGGTTTCAGCCCCGACGGAGTGGTTTTAGGCTTGGCAGAGTGATTTCAGCCCCGACGGAGTGGTTTTAGGCTTGGCGTAGTGGTCTTAATGTCGGCGGAGTGGTTTCCGCCCCGACGCAGTGGTTTTCGGCCTGACACAGTGCTTTTCAGCCTGACGCAGCAGTTTCCGCCCCAGCACAGTGGTTTCAGCCCCAACGGAGTAGTTTTAGGCTTTATGGAGTGGTTTTAGGCTCAGCGGAGTGGTTTCAGCCCCGACGGGGTGGTTTCATCCGGGACGGATTCGTTTCGGTCCTGCCACAGTGGTTTCAGGCCCGACGGAGTAGTTTCAGCCTCAGCGGAGTGGTTTCGGCCTCGTCCGTGTGGTTTCAGGCTTGCCGGAGTGGTTTCGGCCCCGACGCAGTGGTTTTAGGCTCAGCGGAGTGGTTTCAGCCCCGACGCAGTGGTTTTAGGCTCGGCGGAGAGGTTTCAGCCCCGACACAGTGGTTTTAGGCTCGGCAGAGTGGTTTCAGCCCCGACGGAGTGGATTTGGTCCTGGCACAGTGGTTTCAGCCCCGACACAGTGGTTTTAGGCTCGGCGGAGTGGTTTCAGCCCCGACACAGTGGTTTTAGGCTTGATGGAGTGGTTTCAACGTCAGCCGAGGGGTTTTGGCCCTGGCGGAGTGGTTTCAGCCCCGACGCAGCGGTTTTGGTCCTGGCACAGTGGTTTCAGCCCCGACGGAGTGGTTTTAGGCTCGGCGGAGTGGTTTCAGCCCCGACACAGTGGTTTCAGGCTTGATGGAGTGGTTTCAACGTCAGGTGAGTGGTTTTGGCCCTGGCGGAGTGGTTTCAGCCCCGATGGAGTGGTTTTAGGCTTGCCGGAGTGGTTTTGGCCCTGACGGAGTGGTTTTAGGCTCGGCGGAGTGGTTTCAGCTCCGACGCAGTGGTTTTAGGCTCGCTGGAGTGGTTTTAATGTCAGCCGAGTGGTTTTGGCGCTGGCGGAGTGGTTTCAGCCCCGACACAGTGGTTTTAGGCTTGATGGAGTGGTTTCAACGTCAGCCGAGGGGTTTTGGCCCTGGCGGAGTGGTTTCAGTCCCGACGCAGCGGTTTTGGTCCTGGCACAGTGGTTTCAGCCCCGACGGAGTGGTTTTAGGCTTGGCGGAGTAGTTTCAGCCCCGACGCAGTGGTTTTAGGCTCAGCGGAGTGGTTTCAGCCCCGACGGAGTGGTTTTAGGCTTGATGCAGTGGTTTTAATGTCGGCGGAGTGGTTTTGGCCCTGGTGGAACGCTTTCAGCCCCGACTGATTGGTTTTGGCCCTGGCGGAGTGGTTTTCGGCCTGATGCAGTGCTTTTCAGCCTGACGGAGTGGTTTCTGCCCCGACGGAGTGGTTTTGGTCCTGGCACAGTGGTTTCCGCCCCGACGGTGTTGTTTTAGGCTCGGCGGAGTGGTTTCAGCCCCGACGGAGTGGTTTTAGGCTCAGCGGAGTGGTTTCAGCCCCGATGGAGTGGTTTCAGGCTCGGCGGAGTGGTTTCAGCCCCGACGCAGTGGTTTTAGGCTCGGCGGAGTGCTTTTCAGCCCCGATGGAGTGGTTTTAGGCTTGGCGCAGTGTTTTTAATGTCGGCGGAGTGGTTTTGGCCCTGGTGGAACGCTTTCAGCCCCGACTGATTGGTTTTGGCCCTGGTGGAGTGGTTTTCGGCCTGATGCAGTGCTTTTCAGCCTGACAGTGTGGTTTCCGCCCCGACGGAGTGGTTTTGGTCCTGGCACAGTGGTTTCAGCCCCACGGAGTGGCTTTAGGCTCAGCGGAGTGGTTTTAGTCCTGACGGAGTGGTGTTAGGCTTGGCAGAGTGGTTTTAGGCTTGGCGGAGTGGTCTTAATGTCGGCAGAGTGGTTTTGGCCCTGGTGGAGTGGTTTTCGGCCTGACACAGTGCTTTTCAGCCTGACGCAGCAGTTTCCGCCCCAGCACAGTGGTTTCAGCCCCAACGGAGTAGTTTTAGGCTTTATGGAGTGGTTTGAAGGTCAGCCGAGTGGTTTCAGCCCCGACGGGGTGGTTTCATCCGGGACGGATTCGTTTCGGTCCTGCCACAGTGGTTTCAGGCCCGACGGAGTAGTTTCAGCCTCAGCGGAGTGGTTTCGGCCTCGTCCGTGTGGTTTCAGGCTTGCCGGAGTGGTTTCGGCCCCGACGCAGTGGTTTTAGGCTCGGCGGAGTGGTTTCAGCCCCGACACAGTGGTTTTAGGCTTGATGGAGTGGTTTCAACGTCAGCCGAGGGGTTTTGGCCCTGGCGGAGTGGTTTCAGCCCCGACGCAGCGGTTTTGGTCCTGGCACAGTGGTTTCAGCCCCGACGGAGTGGTTTTAGGCTTGGCGGAGTAGTTTCAGCCCCGACGCAGTGGTTTTAGGCTCAGCGGAGTGGTTTCAGCCCCGACGGAGTGGTTTTAGGCTTGATGCAGTGGTTTTAATGTCGGCGGAGTGGTTTTGGCCCTGGTGGAACGCTTTCAGCCCCGACTGATTGGTTTTGGCCCTGGCGGAGTGGTTTTCGGCCTGATGCAGTGCTTTTCAGCCTGACGGAGTGGTTTCTGCCCCGACGGAGTGGTTTTGGTCCTGGCACAGTGGTTTCCGCCCCGACGGTGTTGTTTTAGGCTCGGCGGAGTGGTTTCAGCCCCGACGGAGTGGTTTTAGGCTCAGCGGAGTGGTTTCAGCCCCGATGGAGTGGTTTCAGGCTCGGCGGAGTGGTTTCAGCCCCGACACAGTGGTTTTAGGCTTGATGCAGTGGTTTTAGGCTTGGTGGAGCCGTTTCAGCCCTGACGCTCTGCTTTTAGGCTCGGCGGCATGGTTTTGGCCCCGATGCAGTGGTTTCAGGCTTGGCGGAGTGGCTTGCGCCCCGACGGAGTTGTTTTAGGCCCGGCGGAGTGCTTTCAGCCCCGGCGGAGTGGTTTTAGGCTCGGCAGAGTGATTTTGGTCCTGACGGAGTGGTTTTAGCTTTGGCAGAGTGGTTTCAGCCCCGACGCAGTGGTTTCAGGCTCGGCGGAGTGGTTTCAGCCCCGACGCAGTGGTTTCAGCCCTGACGCAGTGGTTTTAGGCTTGATGGAGTGGTTTTGGCCCTGACGGAGTTGTTTTGTCCCCAGCAGAGTGGTTGCAGCCCCGACGCAGCGGTTTTGGCCCTGGCGAAGGAGTTTCTGCCCTGACGGAGTTGTTTCAGCAGTGGTGGAGTGGTTTTGGCCCCGACGCAGTGGTTTTAGGCTCGGCGGAGTAGTTTTAGGCCTGACGCAGTGGTTTTAGGCTCGGCGGAGTGCTTTTCAGCCCCGATGGAGTGGTTTTAGGCTTGGCGCAGTGGTTTCAATGTCGGCGGAGTGGTTTTGGCCCTGGTGGAACGCTTTCAGCCCCGACTGATTGGTTTTGGCCCTGGTGGAGTGGTTTTCGGCCTGACGCAGTGCTTTTCAGCCTGACGGAGTGGTTTCAGCCCCGACGCAGTGGTTTTAGGCTTGCCAGAGTGGTTTCAGCCCCGACGCATTGGTTTTTGGCTCGGCGGAGTGGTTTCAGCCCCGACGGAGTGGTTTTAGGCTCGGCGGAGTGGTTTCAGCCCCGACGGAGTGGTTTTAGGCTTGGCAGAGTGATTTCAGCCCCGACGGAGTGGTTTTAGGCTTGGCGTAGTGGTCTTAATGTCGGCAGAGTGGTTTCCGCCCCGACGCAGTGGTTTTCGGCCTGACACAGTGCTTTTCAGCCTGACGCAGCAGTTTCCGCCCCAGCACAGTGGTTTCAGCCCCAACGGAGTAGTTTTAGGCTTTATGGAGTGGTTTGAAGGTCAGCCGAGTGGTTTCAGCCCCGACGGGGTGGTTTCATCCGGGACGGATTCGTTTCGGTCCTGCCACAGTGGTTTCAGGCCCGACGGAGTAGTTTCAGCCTCAGCGGAGTGGTTTCGGCCTCGTCCGTGTGGTTTCAGGCTTGCCGGAGTGGTTTCGGCCCCGACGCAGTGGTTTTAGGCTCAGCGGAGTGGTTTCAGCCCCGACGCAGTGGTTTTAGGCGCGGCGGAGAGGTTTCAGCCCCGACGCAGTGGTTTTAGGCGCGGCGGAGTGGTTTCAGCCCCGACGGAGTGGATTTGGTCCTGGCACAGTGGTTTCAGCCCCGACACAGTGGTTTTAGGCTCGGCGGAGTGGTTTCAGCCCCGACACAGTGGTTTTAGGCTTGATGGAGTGGTTTCAACGTCAGCCGAGGGGTTTTGGCCCTGGCGGAGTGGTTTCAGCCCCGACGCAGCGGTTTTGGTCCTGGCACAGTGGTTTCAGCCCCGACGGAGTGGTTTTAGGCTCGGCGGAGTGGTTTCAGCCCCGACACAGTGGTTTCAGGCTTGATGGAGTGGTTTCAACGTCAGGTGAGTGGTTTTGGCCCTGACGGAGTGGTTTCAGCCCCGATGGAGTGGTTTTAGGCTTGCCGGAGTGGTTTTGGCCCTGACGGAGTGCTTTTAGGCTCGGCGGAGTGGTTTTGGTCCTGACGGAGTGGTTTTAGCTTTGGCAGAGTGGTTTCAGCCCTGACGCAGTGGTTTCAGGCTTGGCGGAGTGGTTTCAGCCCCGACGCAGTGGTTTCAGCCCTGACGCAGTGGTTTTAGGCTTGATGGAGTGGTTTTGGCCCTGACGGAGTTGTTTTGTCCCCAGCAGAGTGGTTTCAGCCCCGACGCAGCGGTTTTGGCCCTGGCGGAGCAGTTTCTGCCCTGACGGAGTTGTTTCAGCAGTGGTGGAGTGGTTTTGGCCCCGACGCAGTGGTTTTAGGCTCGGCGGAGTGGTTTTAGGCCCGACGGGGTGGATTCAGGCTCGGCGGAGTGGTTTCAGCCCCGACGCAGTGGTTTTAGGCTCGGCGGAGTGCTTTTCAGCCCCGATGGAGTGGTTTTAGGCTTGGCGCAGTGTTTTTAATGTCGGCGGAGTGGTTTTGGCCCTGGTGGAACGCTTTCAGCCCCGACTGATTGGTTTTGGCCCTGGTGGAGTGGTTTTCGGCCTGATGCAGTGCTTTTCAGCCTGACAGTGTGGTTTCCGCCCCGACGGAGTGGTTTTGGTCCTGGCACAGTGGTTTCAGCCCCACGGAGTGGCTTTAGGCTCAGCGGAGTGGTTTTAGTCCTGACGGAGTGGTGTTAGGCTTGGCAGAGTGGTTTTAGGCTTGGCGGAGTGGTCTTAATGTCGGCAGAGTGGTTTTGGCCCTGGTGGAGTGGTTTTCGGCCTGACACAGTGCTTTTCAGCCTGACGCAGCAGTTTCCGCCCCAGCACAGTGGTTTCAGCCCCAACGGAGTAGTTTTAGGCTTTATGGAGTGGTTTGAAGGTCAGCCGAGTGGTTTCAGCCCCGACGGGGTGGTTTCATCCGGGACGGATTCGTTTCGGTCCTGCCACAGTGGTTTCAGGCCCGACGGAGTAGTTTCAGCCTCAGCGGAGTGGTTTCGGCCTCGTCCGTGTGGTTTCAGGCTTGCCGGAGTGGTTTCGGCCCCGACGCAGCGGTTTTGGTCCTGGCACAGTGGTTTCAGCCCCGACGGAGTGGTTTTAGGCTCGGCGGAGTGGTTTCAGCCCCGACACAGTGGTTTCAGGCCTGATGGAGTGGTTTCAACGTCAGGTGAGTGGTTTTGGCCCTGGCGGAGTGGTTTCAGCCCCGACGCAGTGGTTTTAGGCTCGGCGGAGTGGTTTCAGCCCCGACGGAGTGGTTTTAGGCTTGGCAGAGTGATTTCAGCCCCGACGGAGTGGTTTTAGGCTTGGCGTAGTGGTCTTAATGTCGGCGGAGTGGTTTCCGCCCCGACGCAGTGGTTTTCGGCCTGACACAGTGCTTTTCAGCCTGACGCAGCAGTTTCCGCCCCAGCACAGTGGTTTCAGCCCCAACGGAGTAGTTTTAGGCTTTATGGAGTGGTTTTAGGCTCAGCGGAGTGGTTTCAGCCCCGACGGGGTGGTTTCATCCGGGACGGATTCGTTTCGGTCCTGCCACAGTGGTTTCAGGCCCGACGGAGTAGTTTCAGCCTCAGCGGAGTGGTTTCGGCCTCGTCCGTGTGGTTTCAGGCTTGCCGGAGTGGTTTCGGCCCCGACGCAGTGGTTTTAGGCTCAGCGGAGTGGTTTCAGCCCCGACGCAGTGGTTTTAGGCTCGGCGGAGAGGTTTCAGCCCCGACACAGTGGTTTTAGGCTCGGCAGAGTGGTTTCAGCCCCGACGGAGTGGATTTGGTCCTGGCACAGTGGTTTCAGCCCCGACACAGTGGTTTTAGGCTCGGCGGAGTGGTTTCAGCCCCGACACAGTGGTTTTAGGCTTGATGGAGTGGTTTCAACGTCAGCCGAGGGGTTTTGGCCCTGGCGGAGTGGTTTCAGCCCCGACGCAGCGGTTTTGGTCCTGGCACAGTGGTTTCAGCCCCGACGGAGTGGTTTTAGGCTCGGCGGAGTGGTTTCAGCCCCGACACAGTGGTTTCAGGCTTGATGGAGTGGTTTCAACGTCAGGTGAGTGGTTTTGGCCCTGGCGGAGTGGTTTCAGCCCCGATGGAGTGGTTTTAGGCTTGCCGGAGTGGTTTTGGCCCTGACGGAGTGGTTTTAGGCTCGGCGGAGTGGTTTCAGCTCCGACGCAGTGGTTTTAGGCTCGCTGGAGTGGTTTTAATGTCAGCCGAGTGGTTTTGGCGCTGGCGGAGTGGTTTCAGCCCCGACACAGTGGTTTTAGGCTTGATGGAGTGGTTTCAACGTCAGCCGAGGGGTTTTGGCCCTGGCGGAGTGGTTTCAGTCCCGACGCAGCGGTTTTGGTCCTGGCACAGTGGTTTCAGCCCCGACGGAGTGGTTTTAGGCTTGGCGGAGTAGTTTCAGCCCCGACGCAGTGGTTTTAGGCTCAGCGGAGTGGTTTCAGCCCCGACGGAGTGGTTTTAGGCTTGATGCAGTGGTTTTAATGTCGGCGGAGTGGTTTTGGCCCTGGTGGAACGCTTTCAGCCCCGACTGATTGGTTTTGGCCCTGGCGGAGTGGTTTTCGGCCTGATGCAGTGCTTTTCAGCCTGACGGAGTGGTTTCTGCCCCGACGGAGTGGTTTTGGTCCTGGCACAGTGGTTTCCGCCCCGACGGTGTTGTTTTAGGCTCGGCGGAGTGGTTTCAGCCCCGACGGAGTGGTTTTAGGCTCAGCGGAGTGGTTTCAGCCCCGATGGAGTGGTTTCAGGCTCGGCGGAGTGGTTTCAGCCCCGACGCAGTGGTTTTAGGCTCGGCGGAGTGCTTTTCAGCCCCGATGGAGTGGTTTTAGGCTTGGCGCAGTGTTTTTAATGTCGGCGGAGTGGTTTTGGCCCTGGTGGAACGCTTTCAGCCCCGACTGATTGGTTTTGGCCCTGGTGGAGTGGTTTTCGGCCTGATGCAGTGCTTTTCAGCCTGACAGTGTGGTTTCCGCCCCGACGGAGTGGTTTTGGTCCTGGCACAGTGGTTTCAGCCCCACGGAGTGGCTTTAGGCTCAGCGGAGTGGTTTTAGTCCTGACGGAGTGGTGTTAGGCTTGGCAGAGTGGTTTTAGGCTTGGCGGAGTGGTCTTAATGTCGGCAGAGTGGTTTTGGCCCTGGTGGAGTGGTTTTCGGCCTGACACAGTGCTTTTCAGCCTGACGCAGCAGTTTCCGCCCCAGCACAGTGGTTTCAGCCCCAACGGAGTAGTTTTAGGCTTTATGGAGTGGTTTGAAGGTCAGCCGAGTGGTTTCAGCCCCGACGGGGTGGTTTCATCCGGGACGGATTCGTTTCGGTCCTGCCACAGTGGTTTCAGGCCCGACGGAGTAGTTTCAGCCTCAGCGGAGTGGTTTCGGCCTCGTCCGTGTGGTTTCAGGCTTGCCGGAGTGGTTTCGGCCCCGACGCAGTGGTTTTAGGCTCGGCGGAGTGGTTTCAGCCCCGACACAGTGGTTTTAGGCTTGATGGAGTGGTTTCAACGTCAGCCGAGGGGTTTTGGCCCTGGCGGAGTGGTTTCAGCCCCGACGCAGCGGTTTTGGTCCTGGCACAGTGGTTTCAGCCCCGACGGAGTGGTTTTAGGCTCGGCGGAGTGGTTTCAGCCCCGACACAGTGGTTTCAGGCCTGATGGAGTGGTTTCAACGTCAGGTGAGTGGTTTTGGCCCTGGCGGAGTGGTTTCAGCCCCGACGCAGTGGTTTTAGGCTCGGCGGAGTGGTTTCAGCCCCGACGGAGTGGTTTTAGGCTTGGCAGAGTGATTTCAGCCCCGACGGAGTGGTTTTAGGCTTGGCGTAGTGGTCTTAATGTCGGCGGAGTGGTTTCCGCCCCGACGCAGTGGTTTTCGGCCTGACACAGTGCTTTTCAGCCTGACGCAGCAGTTTCCGCCCCAGCACAGTGGTTTCAGCCCCAACGGAGTAGTTTTAGGCTTTATGGAGTGGTTTTAGGCTCAGCGGAGTGGTTTCAGCCCCGACGGGGTGGTTTCATCCGGGACGGATTCGTTTCGGTCCTGCCACAGTGGTTTCAGGCCCGACGGAGTAGTTTCAGCCTCAGCGGAGTGGTTTCGGCCTCGTCCGTGTGGTTTCAGGCTTGCCGGAGTGGTTTCGGCCCCGACGCAGTGGTTTTAGGCTCAGCGGAGTGGTTTCAGCCCCGACGCAGTGGTTTTAGGCTCGGCGGAGAGGTTTCAGCCCCGACACAGTGGTTTTAGGCTCGGCAGAGTGGTTTCAGCCCCGACGGAGTGGATTTGGTCCTGGCACAGTGGTTTCAGCCCCGACACAGTGGTTTTAGGCTCGGCGGAGTGGTTTCAGCCCCGACACAGTGGTTTTAGGCTTGATGGAGTGGTTTCAACGTCAGCCGAGGGGTTTTGGCCCTGGCGGAGTGGTTTCAGCCCCGACGCAGCGGTTTTGGTCCTGGCACAGTGGTTTCAGCCCCGACGGAGTGGTTTTAGGCTCGGCGGAGTGGTTTCAGCCCCGACACAGTGGTTTCAGGCTTGATGGAGTGGTTTCAACGTCAGGTGAGTGGTTTTGGCCCTGGCGGAGTGGTTTCAGCCCCGATGGAGTGGTTTTAGGCTTGCCGGAGTGGTTTTGGCCCTGACGGAGTGGTTTTAGGCTCGGCGGAGTGGTTTCAGCTCCGACGCAGTGGTTTTAGGCTCGCTGGAGTGGTTTTAATGTCAGCCGAGTGGTTTTGGCGCTGGCGGAGTGGTTTCAGCCCCGACACAGTGGTTTTAGGCTTGATGGAGTGGTTTCAACGTCAGCCGAGGGGTTTTGGCCCTGGCGGAGTGGTTTCAGTCCCGACGCAGCGGTTTTGGTCCTGGCACAGTGGTTTCAGCCCCGACGGAGTGGTTTTAGGCTTGGCGGAGTAGTTTCAGCCCCGACGCAGTGGTTTTAGGCTCAGCGGAGTGGTTTCAGCCCCGACGGAGTGGTTTTAGGCTTGATGCAGTGGTTTTAATGTCGGCGGAGTGGTTTTGGCCCTGGTGGAACGCTTTCAGCCCCGACTGATTGGTTTTGGCCCTGGCGGAGTGGTTTTCGGCCTGATGCAGTGCTTTTCAGCCTGACGGAGTGGTTTCTGCCCCGACGGAGTGGTTTTGGTCCTGGCACAGTGGTTTCCGCCCCGACGGTGTTGTTTTAGGCTCGGCGGAGTGGTTTCAGCCCCGACGGAGTGGTTTTAGGCTCAGCGGAGTGGTTTCAGCCCCGATGGAGTGGTTTCAGGCTCGGCGGAGTGGTTTCAGCCCCGACACAGTGGTTTTAGGCTTGATGCAGTGGTTTTAGGCTTGGTGGAGCCGTTTCAGCCCTGACGCTCTGCTTTTAGGCTCGGCGGCATGGTTTTGGCCCCGATGCAGTGGTTTCAGGCTTGGCGGAGTGGCTTGCGCCCCGACGGAGTTGTTTTAGGCCCGGCGGAGTGCTTTCAGCCCCGGCGGAGTGGTTTTAGGCTCGGCAGAGTGATTTTGGTCCTGACGGAGTGGTTTTAGCTTTGGCAGAGTGGTTTCAGCCCCGACGCAGTGGTTTCAGGCTCGGCGGAGTGGTTTCAGCCCCGACGCAGTGGTTTCAGCCCTGACGCAGTGGTTTTAGGCTTGATGGAGTGGTTTTGGCCCTGACGGAGTTGTTTCAGCAGTGGTGGAGTGGTTTTGGCCCCGACGCAGTGGTTTTAGGCTCGGCGGAGTAGTTTTAGGCCTGACGCAGTGGTTTTAGGCTCGGCGGAGTGCTTTTCAGCCCCGATGGAGTGGTTTTAGGCTTGGCGCAGTGGTTTCAATGTCGGCGGAGTGGTTTTGGCCCTGGTGGAACGCTTTCAGCCCCGACTGATTGGTTTTGGCCCTGGTGGAGTGGTTTTCGGCCTGACGCAGTGCTTTTCAGCCTGACGGAGTGGTTTCAGCCCCGACGCAGTGGTTTTAGGCTTGCCAGAGTGGTTTCAGCCCCGACGCATTGGTTTTTGGCTCGGCGGAGTGGTTTCAGCCCCGACGGAGTGGTTTTAGGCTCGGCGGAGTGGTTTCAGCCCCGACGGAGTGGTTTTAGGCTTGGCAGAGTGATTTCAGCCCCGACGGAGTGGTTTTAGGCTTGGCGTAGTGGTCTTAATGTCGGCAGAGTGGTTTCCGCCCCGACGCAGTGGTTTTCGGCCTGACACAGTGCTTTTCAGCCTGACGCAGCAGTTTCCGCCCCAGCACAGTGGTTTCAGCCCCAACGGAGTAGTTTTAGGCTTTATGGAGTGGTTTGAAGGTCAGCCGAGTGGTTTCAGCCCCGACGGGGTGGTTTCATCCGGGACGGATTCGTTTCGGTCCTGCCACAGTGGTTTCAGGCCCGACGGAGTAGTTTCAGCCTCAGCGGAGTGGTTTCGGCCTCGTCCGTGTGGTTTCAGGCTTGCCGGAGTGGTTTCGGCCCCGACGCAGTGGTTTTAGGCTCGGCGGAGTGGTTTCAGCCCCGACGCAGTGGTTTTAGGCGCGGCGGAGAGGTTTCAGCCCCGACGCAGTGGTTTTAGGCGCGGCGGAGTGGTTTCAGCCCCGACGGAGTGGATTTGGTCCTGGCACAGTGGTTTCAGCCCCGACACAGTGGTTTTAGGCTCGGCGGAGTGGTTTCAGCCCCGACACAGTGGTTTTAGGCTTGATGGAGTGGTTTCAACGTCAGCCGAGGGGTTTTGGCCCTGGCGGAGTGGTTTCAGCCCCGACGCAGCGGTTTTGGTCCTGGCACAGTGGTTTCAGCCCCGACGGAGTGGTTTTAGGCTCGGCGGAGTGGTTTCAGCCCCGACACAGTGGTTTCAGGCTTGATGGAGTGGTTTCAACGTCAGGTGAGTGGTTTTGGCCCTGACGGAGTGGTTTCAGCCCCGATGGAGTGGTTTTAGGCTTGCCGGAGTGGTTTTGGCCCTGACGGAGTGCTTTTAGGCTCGGCGGAGTGGTTTTGGTCCTGACGGAGTGGTTTTAGCTTTGGCAGAGTGGTTTCAGCCCTGACGCAGTGGTTTCAGGCTTGGCGGAGTGGTTTCAGCCCCGACGCAGTGGTTTCAGCCCTGACGCAGTGGTTTTAGGCTTGATGGAGTGGTTTTGGCCCTGACGGAGTTGTTTTGTCCCCAGCAGAGTGGTTTCAGCCCCGACGCAGCGGTTTTGGCCCTGGCGGAGCAGTTTCTGCCCTGACGGAGTTGTTTCAGCAGTGGTGGAGTGGTTTTGGCCCCGACGCAGTGGTTTTAGGCTCGGCGGAGTGGTTTTAGGCCCGACGGGGTGGATTCAGGCTCGGCGGAGTGGTTTCAGCCCCGACGCAGTGGTTTTAGGCTCGGCGGAGTGCTTTTCAGCCCCGATGGAGTGGTTTTAGGCTTGGCGCAGTGTTTTTAATGTCGGCGGAGTGGTTTTGGCCCTGGTGGAACGCTTTCAGCCCCGACTGATTGGTTTTGGCCCTGGTGGAGTGGTTTTCGGCCTGATGCAGTGCTTTTCAGCCTGACAGTGTGGTTTCCGCCCCGACGGAGTGGTTTTGGTCCTGGCACAGTGGTTTCAGCCCCACGGAGTGGCTTTAGGCTCAGCGGAGTGGTTTTAGTCCTGACGGAGTGGTGTTAGGCTTGGCAGAGTGGTTTTAGGCTTGGCGGAGTGGTCTTAATGTCGGCAGAGTGGTTTTGGCCCTGGTGGAGTGGTTTTCGGCCTGACACAGTGCTTTTCAGCCTGACGCAGCAGTTTCCGCCCCAGCACAGTGGTTTCAGCCCCAACGGAGTAGTTTTAGGCTTTATGGAGTGGTTTGAAGGTCAGCCGAGTGGTTTCAGCCCCGACGGGGTGGTTTCATCCGGGACGGATTCGTTTCGGTCCTGCCACAGTGGTTTCAGGCCCGACGGAGTAGTTTCAGCCTCAGCGGAGTGGTTTCGGCCTCGTCCGTGTGGTTTCAGGCTTGCCGGAGTGGTTTCGGCCCCGACGCAGTGGTTTTAGGCTCGGCGGAGTGGTTTCAGCCCCGACACAGTGGTTTTAGGCTTGATGGAGTGGTTTCAACGTCAGCCGAGGGGTTTTGGCCCTGGCGGAGTGGTTTCAGCCCCGACGCAGCGGTTTTGGTCCTGGCACAGTGGTTTCAGCCCCGACGGAGTGGTTTTAGGCTCGGCGGAGTGGTTTCAGCCCCGACACAGTGGTTTCAGGCCTGATGGAGTGGTTTCAACGTCAGGTGAGTGGTTTTGGCCCTGGCGGAGTGGTTTCAGCCCCGACGCAGTGGTTTTAGGCTCGGCGGAGTGGTTTCAGCCCCGACGGAGTGGTTTTAGGCTTGGCAGAGTGATTTCAGCCCCGACGGAGTGGTTTTAGGCTTGGCGTAGTGGTCTTAATGTCGGCGGAGTGGTTTCCGCCCCGACGCAGTGGTTTTCGGCCTGACACAGTGCTTTTCAGCCTGACGCAGCAGTTTCCGCCCCAGCACAGTGGTTTCAGCCCCAACGGAGTAGTTTTAGGCTTTATGGAGTGGTTTTAGGCTCAGCGGAGTGGTTTCAGCCCCGACGGGGTGGTTTCATCCGGGACGGATTCGTTTCGGTCCTGCCACAGTGGTTTCAGGCCCGACGGAGTAGTTTCAGCCTCAGCGGAGTGGTTTCGGCCTCGTCCGTGTGGTTTCAGGCTTGCCGGAGTGGTTTCGGCCCCGACGCAGTGGTTTTAGGCTCAGCGGAGTGGTTTCAGCCCCGACGCAGTGGTTTTAGGCTCGGCGGAGAGGTTTCAGCCCCGACACAGTGGTTTTAGGCTCGGCAGAGTGGTTTCAGCCCCGACGGAGTGGATTTGGTCCTGGCACAGTGGTTTCAGCCCCGACACAGTGGTTTTAGGCTCGGCGGAGTGGTTTCAGCCCCGACACAGTGGTTTTAGGCTTGATGGAGTGGTTTCAACGTCAGCCGAGGGGTTTTGGCCCTGGCGGAGTGGTTTCAGCCCCGACGCAGCGGTTTTGGTCCTGGCACAGTGGTTTCAGCCCCGACGGAGTGGTTTTAGGCTCGGCGGAGTGGTTTCAGCCCCGACACAGTGGTTTCAGGCTTGATGGAGTGGTTTCAACGTCAGGTGAGTGGTTTTGGCCCTGGCGGAGTGGTTTCAGCCCCGATGGAGTGGTTTTAGGCTTGCCGGAGTGGTTTTGGCCCTGACGGAGTGGTTTTAGGCTCGGCGGAGTGGTTTCAGCTCCGACACAGTGGTTTTAGGCTCGCTGGAGTGGTTTTAATGTCAGCCGAGTGGTTTTGGCGCTGGCGGAGTGGTTTCAGCCCCGACACAGTGGTTTTGGTCCTGGCACAGTGGTTTCAGCCCCGACGGAGTGGTTTTAGGCTTGGCGGAGTAGTTTCAGCCCCGACGCAGTGGTTTTAGGCTCAGCGGAGTGGTTTCAGCCCCGACGGAGTGGTTTTAGGCTTGATGCAGTGGTTTTAATGTCGGCGGAGTGGTTTTGGCCCTGGTGGAACGCTTTCAGCCCCGACTGATTGGTTTTGGCCCTGGCGGAGTGGTTTTCGGCCTGATGCAGTGCTTTTCAGCCTGACGGAGTGGTTTCTGCCCCGACGGAGTGGTTTTGGTCCTGGCACAGTGGTTTCCGCCCCGACGGTGTTGTTTTAGGCTCGGCGGAGTGGTTTCAGCCCCGACGGAGTGGTTTTAGGCTCAGCGGAGTGGTTTCAGCCCCGATGGAGTGGTTTCAGGCTCGGCGGAGTGGTTTCAGCCCCGACACAGTGGTTTTAGGCTTGATGCAGTGGTTTTAGGCTTGGTGGAGCCGTTTCAGCCCTGACGCTCTGCTTTTAGGCTCGGCGGCATGGTTTTGGCCCCGATGCAGTGGTTTCAGGCTTGGCGGAGTGGCTTGCGCCCCGACGGAGTTGTTTTAGGCCCGGCGGAGTGCTTTCAGCCCCGGCGGAGTGGTTTTAGGCTCGGCAGAGTGATTTTGGTCCTGACGGAGTGGTTTTAGCTTTGGCAGAGTGGTTTCAGCCCCGACGCAGTGGTTTCAGGCTCGGCGGAGTGGTTTCAGCCCCGACGCAGTGGTTTCAGCCCTGACGCAGTGGTTTTAGGCTTGATGGAGTGGTTTTGGCCCTGACGGAGTTGTTTTGTCCCCAGCAGAGTGGTTGCAGCCCCGACGCAGCGGTTTTGGCCCTGGCGGAGCAGTTTCTGCCCTGACGGAGTTGTTTCAGCAGTGGTGGAGTGGTTTTGGCCCCGACGCAGTGGTTTTAGGCTCGGCGGAGTAGTTTTAGGCCTGACGCAGTGGTTTTAGGCTCGGCGGAGTGCTTTTCAGCCCCGATGGAGTGGTTTTAGGCTTGGCGCAGTGGTTTCAATGTCGGCGGAGTGGTTTTGGCCCTGGTGGAACGCTTTCAGCCCCGACTGATTGGTTTTGGCCCTGGTGGAGTGGTTTTCGGCCTGACGCAGTGCTTTTCAGCCTGACGGAGTGGTTTCAGCCCCGACGCAGTGGTTTTAGGCTTGCCAGAGTGGTTTCAGCCCCGACGCATTGGTTTTTGGCTCGGCGGAGTGGTTTCAGCCCCGACGGAGTGGTTTTAGGCTCGGCGGAGTGGTTTCAGCCCCGACGGAGTGGTTTTAGGCTTGGCAGAGTGATTTCAGCCCCGACGGAGTGGTTTTAGGCTTGGCGTAGTGGTCTTAATGTCGGCAGAGTGGTTTCCGCCCCGACGCAGTGGTTTTCGGCCTGACACAGTGCTTTTCAGCCTGACGCAGCAGTTTCCGCCCCAGCACAGTGGTTTCAGCCCCAACGGAGTAGTTTTAGGCTTTATGGAGTGGTTTGAAGGTCAGCCGAGTGGTTTCAGCCCCGACGGGGTGGTTTCATCCGGGACGGATTCGTTTCGGTCCTGCCACAGTGGTTTCAGGCCCGACGGAGTAGTTTCAGCCTCAGCGGAGTGGTTTCGGCCTCGTCCATGTGGTTTCAGGCTTGCCGGAGTGGTTTCGGCCCCGACGCAGTGGTTTTAGGCTCAGCGGAGTGGTTTCAGCCCCGACGCAGTGGTTTTAGGCTCGGCGGAGAGGTTTCAGCCCCGACACAGTGGTTTTAGGCTCGGCGGAGTGGTTTCAGCCCCGACGGAGTGGATTTGGTCCTGGCACAGTGGTTTCAGCCCCGACACAGTGGTTTTAGGCTCGGCGGAGTGGTTTCAGCCCCGACACAGTGGTTTTAGGCTTGATGGAGTGGTTTCAACGTCAGCCGAGGGGTTTTGGCCCTGGCGGAGTGGTTTCAGCCCCGACGCAGCGGTTTTGGTCCTGGCACAGTGGTTTCAGCCCCGACGGAGTGGTTTTAGGCTCGGCGGAGTGGTTTCAGCCCCGACACAGTGGTTTCAGGCTTGATGGAGTGGTTTCAACGTCAGGTGAGTGGTTTTGGCCCTGACGGAGTGGTTTCAGCCCCGATGGAGTGGTTTTAGGCTTGCCGGAGTGGTTTTGGCCCTGACGGAGTGGTTTTAGGCTCGGCGGAGTGGTTTTGGTCCTGACGGAGTGGTTTTAGCTTTGGCAGAGTGGTTTCAGCCCTGACGCAGTGGTTTCAGGCTTGGCGGAGTGGTTTCAGCCCCGACGCAGTGGTTTCAGCCCTGACGCAGTGGTTTTAGGCTTGATGGAGTGGTTTTGGCCCTGACGGAGTTGTTTTGTCCCCAGCAGAGTGGTTTCAGCCCCGACGCAGCGGTTTTGGCCCTGGCGGAGCAGTTTCTGCCCTGACGGAGTTGTTTCAGCAGTGGTGGAGTGGTTTTGGCCCCGACGCAGTGGTTTTAGGCTCGGCGGAGTGGTTTTAGGCCCGACGGGGTGGATTCAGGCTCGGCGGAGTGGTTTCAGCCCCGACGCAGTGGTTTTAGGCTCGGCGGAGTGCTTTTCAGCCCCGATGGAGTGGTTTTAGGCTTGGCGCAGTGTTTTTAATGTCGGCGGAGTGGTTTTGGCCCTGGTGGAACGCTTTCAGCCCCGACTGATTGGTTTTGGCCCTGGTGGAGTGGTTTTCGGCCTGATGCAGTGCTTTTCAGCCTGACAGTGTGGTTTCCGCCCCGACGGAGTGGTTTTGGTCCTGGCACAGTGGTTTCAGCCCCACGGAGTGGCTTTAGGCTCAGCGGAGTGGTTTTAGTCCTGACGGAGTGGTGTTAGGCTTGGCAGAGTGGTTTTAGGCTTGGCGGAGTGGTCTTAATGTCGGCAGAGTGGTTTTGGCCCTGGTGGAGTGGTTTTCGGCCTGACACAGTGCTTTTCAGCCTGACGCAGCAGTTTCCGCCCCAGCACAGTGGTTTCAGCCCCAACGGAGTAGTTTTAGGCTTTATGGAGTGGTTTGAAGGTCAGCCGAGTGGTTTCAGCCCCGACGGGGTGGTTTCATCCGGGACGGATTCGTTTCGGTCCTGCCACAGTGGTTTCAGGCCCGACGGAGTAGTTTCAGCCTCAGCGGAGTGGTTTCGGCCTCGTCCGTGTGGTTTCAGGCTTGCCGGAGTGGTTTCGGCCCCGACGCAGTGGTTTTAGGCTCGGCGGAGTGGTTTCAGCCCCGACACAGTGGTTTTAGGCTTGATGGAGTGGTTTCAACGTCAGGTGAGTGGTTTTGGCCCTGGCGGAGTGGTTTCAGCCCCGACGCAGCGGTTTTGGTCCTGGCACAGTGGTTTCAGCCCCGACGGAGTGGTTTTAGGCTCGGCGGAGTGGTTTCAGCCCCGACACAGTGGTTTCAGGCCTGATGGAGTGGTTTCAACGTCAGGTGAGTGGTTTTGGCCCTGGCGGAGTGGTTTCAGCCCCGACGCAGTGGTTTTAGGCTCGGCGGAGTGGTTTCAGCCCCGACGGAGTGGTTTTAGGCTTGGCAGAGTGATTTCAGCCCCGACGGAGTGGTTTTAGGCTTGGCGTAGTGGTCTTAATGTCGGCGGAGTGGTTTCCGCCCCGACGCAGTGGTTTTCGGCCTGACACAGTGCTTTTCAGCCTGACGCAGCAGTTTCCGCCCCAGCACAGTGGTTTCAGCCCCAACGGAGTAGTTTTAGGCTTTATGGAGTGGTTTTAGGCTCAGCGGAGTGGTTTCAGCCCCGACGGGGTGGTTTCATCCGGGACGGATTCGTTTCGGTCCTGCCACAGTGGTTTCAGGCCCGACGGAGTAGTTTCAGCCTCAGCGGAGTGGTTTCGGCCTCGTCCGTGTGGTTTCAGGCTTGCCGGAGTGGTTTCGGCCCCGACGCAGTGGTTTTAGGCTCAGCGGAGTGGTTTCAGCCCCGACGCAGTGGTTTTAGGCTCGGCGGAGAGGTTTCAGCCCCGACACAGTGGTTTTAGGCTCGGCAGAGTGGTTTCAGCCCCGACGGAGTGGATTTGGTCCTGGCACAGTGGTTTCAGCCCCGACGGAGTGGTTTTAGGCTCGGCGGAGTGGTTTCAGCCCCGACACAGTGGTTTTAGGCTTGATGGAGTGGTTTCAACGTCAGCCGAGGGGTTTTGGCCCTGGCGGAGTGGTTTCAGCCCCGACGCAGCGGTTTTGGTCCTGGCACAGTGGTTTCAGCCCCGACGGAGTGGTTTTAGGCTCGGCGGAGTGGTTTCAGCCCCGACACAGTGGTTTCAGGCTTGATGGAGTGGTTTCAACGTCAGGTGAGTGGTTTTGGCCCTGGCGGAGTGGTTTCAGCCCCGATGGAGTGGTTTTAGGCTTGCCGGAGTGGTTTTGGCCCTGACGGAGTGGTTTTAGGCTCGGCGGAGTGGTTTCAGCTCCGACGCAGTGGTTTTAGGCTCGCTGGAGTGGTTTTAATGTCAGCCGAGTGGTTTTGGCGCTGGCGGAGTGGTTTCAGCCCCGACACAGTGGTTTTAGGCTTGATGGAGTGGTTTCAACGTCAGCCGAGGGGTTTTGGCCCTGGCGGAGTGGTTTCAGTCCCGACGCAGCGGTTTTGGTCCTGGCACAGTGGTTTCAGCCCCGACGGAGTGGTTTTAGGCTTGGCGGAGTAGTTTCAGCCCCGACGCAGTGGTTTTAGGCTCAGCGGAGTGGTTTCAGCCCCGACGGAGTGGTTTTAGGCTTGATGCAGTGGTTTTAATGTCGGCGGAGTGGTTTTGGCCCTGGTGGAACGCTTTCAGCCCCGACTGATTGGTTTTGGCCCTGGCGGAGTGGTTTTCGGCCTGATGCAGTGCTTTTCAGCCTGACGGAGTGGTTTCTGCCCCGACGGAGTGGTTTTGGTCCTGGCACAGTGGTTTCCGCCCCGACGGTGTTGTTTTAGGCTCGGCGGAGTGGTTTCAGCCCCGACGGAGTGGTTTTAGGCTCAGCGGAGTGGTTTCAGCCCCGATGGAGTGGTTTCAGGCTCGGCGGAGTGGTTTCAGCCCCGACACAGTGGTTTTAGGCTTGATGCAGTGGTTTTAGGCTTGGTGGAGCCGTTTCAGCCCTGACGCTCTGCTTTTAGGCTCGGCGGCATGGTTTTGGCCCCGATGCAGTGGTTTCAGGCTTGGCGGAGTGGCTTGCGCCCCGACGGAGTTGTTTTAGGCCCGGCGGAGTGCTTTCAGCCCCGGCGGAGTGGTTTTAGGCTCGGCAGAGTGATTTTGGTCCTGACGGAGTGGTTTTAGCTTTGGCAGAGTGGTTTCAGCCCCGACGCAGTGGTTTCAGGCTCGGCGGAGTGGTTTCAGCCCCGACGCAGTGGTTTCAGCCCTGACGCAGTGGTTTTAGGCTTGATGGAGTGGTTTTGGCCCTGACGGAGTTGTTTTGTCCCCAGCAGAGTGGTTGCAGCCCCGACGCAGCGGTTTTGGCCCTGGCGAAGGAGTTTCTGCCCTGACGGAGTTGTTTCAGCAGTGGTGGAGTGGTTTTGGCCCCGACGCAGTGGTTTTAGGCTCGGCGGAGTAGTTTTAGGCCTGACGCAGTGGTTTTAGGCTCGGCGGAGTGCTTTTCAGCCCCGATGGAGTGGTTTTAGGCTTGGCGCAGTGGTTTCAATGTCGGCGGAGTGGTTTTGGCCCTGGTGGAACGCTTTCAGCCCCGACTGATTGGTTTTGGCCCTGGTGGAGTGGTTTTCGGCCTGACGCAGTGCTTTTCAGCCTGACGGAGTGGTTTCAGCCCCGACGCAGTGGTTTTAGGCTTGCCAGAGTGGTTTCAGCCCCGACGCATTGGTTTTTGGCTCGGCGGAGTGGTTTCAGCCCCGACGGAGTGGTTTTAGGCTCGGCGGAGTGGTTTCAGCACTGGTGGAGTGGTTTTGGCCCTGACGGAGTGGTTTTGGTCCTGATGCAGTGGTTTCAGCCCCGACACAGTGGTTTTAGGCTCGGCGGAGTGCTTTTCAGCCCCGATGGAGTGGTTTTAGGCTTGGCGCAGTGTTTTTAATGTCGGCGGAGTGGTTTTGGCCCTGGTGGAACGCTTTCAGCCCCGACTGATTGGTTTTGGCCCTGGCGGAGTGGTTTTCGGCCTGATGCAGTGCTTTTCAGCCTGATGGAGTGGTTTCTGCCCCGACGGAGTGGTTTTGGTCCTGGCACAGTGGTTTCAGCCCCGACGGTGTTGTTTTAGGCTCGGCGGAGTGGTTTCAGCCCCGACGGAGTGGTTTTAGGCTCAGCGGAGTGGTTTCAGCCCCGATGGAGTGGTTTCAGGCTCGGCGGAGTGGTTTCAGCCCCGACACAGTGGTTTTAGGCTTGATGCAGTGGTTTTAGGCTTGGTGGAGCCGTTTCAGCCCTGACGCTCTGCTTTTAGGCTCGGCGGCGTGGTTTTGGCCCCGATGCAGTGGTTTCAGGCTTGGCGGAGTGGCTTGCGCCCCGACGGAGTTGTTTTAGGCCCGGCGGAGTGCTTTCAGCCCCGGCGGAGTGGTTTTAGGCTTGGCGGAGTGGTTTCAGCCCCGACGCAGTGGTTTCAGCCCTGACGCAGTGGTTTTAGGCTTGATGGAGTGGTTTCAGCCCTGACGCAGTGGTTTTAGGCTCGGCAGAGTGGTTTCAGCCCCGACAGAGTGGTTTCAGGCTCGGCAGAGTGGTTTCAGCCCCGACGGAGTGGTTTTAGGCTCTGCGGAGTGGTTTTGGCCCTGACGGAGTGGTTTTAGCCCCGGCGGAGTGGTTTTAGGCTTGGCGCAGTGGTTTTAATGTCGGCGGAGTGGTTTTGGCCCTGGTGGAGTGGTTTTCAGCGTGACGCAGTGCTTTTCAGCCTGACGGAGTGGTTTCAGCCCCGACGGAGTGGTTTTGGTCTTGGCACAGTGGTCTCCGCCCCGACGCATTGGCTTTAGGCTCAGCGGAGTGGTTTTAGGCTCGGCGCAGTGGTTTCAGCCCTGACGGAGTGGTTTTAGCCTCAGCGGAGTGGTTTTAGTCCTGACGGAGTGGTTTTAGGCTTGGCAGAGGCTTTTTAGGCTTGGCGGAGTGGTCTTAATGTCGGCAGAGTGGTTTTGGCTCTGGTGGAGTGGTTTTCGGCCTGACACAGTGCTTTTCAGCCTGACGCAGCAGTTTCCGCCCCAGCACAGTGGTCTCAGCCCCGACGCAGCGGTTTTGGTCCTGGCACAGTGGTTTCAGCCCCGACGGAGTGGTTTTAGGCTCGGCAGAGTGCTTTCAGCCCCGACGGAGTGGTTTTAGGCTCGGCGGAGTGGTTTCAGCCCCGACGGGGTGGTTTCAGCCCCGACGGATTCGTTTTGGTCCTGGCACAGTGGTTTCAGGCCCGACGGAGTAGTTTCAGGCTCGGCGGAGTAGCTTCTGCCCCGACAGAGTGGTTTTAGGCTCGGCGGAGTGGTTTCAGCCCCGACGCAGTGGTTTTAGGCTTGATGCAGTGGTTTTAATGTCGGTGGAGTGGTTTTGGCCCTGGTGGAACGCTTTCAGCCCCGACTGATTGGTTTTGGCCCTGGCGGAGTGGTTTTCGGCCTGATGCAGTGCTTTTCAGCCTGACGGAGTGGTTTCTGCCCCGACGGAGTGGTTTTGGTCCTGGCACAGTGGTTTCCGCCCCGACGGTGTTGTTTTAGGCTCGGCGGAGTCGTTTTAGGCCCGACGGAGTGGTTTTAGGCTCAGCGGAGTGGTTTCAGCCCCGATGGAGTGGTTTCAGGCTCGGCGGAGTGGTTTCAGCCCCGACACAGTGGTTTTAGGCTTGATGCAGTGGTTTTAGGCTTGGTGGAGCCGTTTCAGCCCTGACGCTCTGCTTTTAGGCTCGGCGGCGTGGTTTTGGCCCCGATGCAGTGGTTTCAGGCTTGGCGGAGTGGCTTGCGCCCCGACGGAGTTGTTTTAGGCCCGGCGGAGTGCTTTCAGCCCCGGCGGAGTGGTTTTAGGCTCGGCAGAGTGATTTTGGTCCTGACGGAGTGGTTTTAGCTTTGGCAGAGTGGTTTCAGCCCCGACGCAGTGGTTTCAGGCTCGGCGGAGTGGTTTCAGCCCCGACGCAGTGGTTTCAGCCCTGACGCAGTGGTTTTAGGCTTGATGGAGTGGTTTTGGCCCTGACGGAGTTGTTTTGTCCCCAGCAGAGTGGTTTCAGCCCCGACGCAGCGGTTTTGGCCCTGGCGAAGGAGTTTCTGCCCTGACGGAGTTGTTTCAGCAGTGGTGGAGTGGTTTTGGCCCCGACGCAGTGGTTTTAGGCTCGGCGGAGTAGTTTTAGGCCTGACGCAGTGGTTTTAGGCTCGGCGGAGTGGTTTCAGCCCCGATGGAGTGGTTTTAGGCTTGATGGAGTGCTTTCAGCCCCGACACAGTGGTTTTACCCTCAGTGGAGTGGTTTTGGCCCCGACGGGGTGGTTTCAGCACTGGTGGAGTGGTTTTGGCCCTGACGGAGTTGTTTTAGGCCTGATGGAGTGGTTTCAGCCCTGATGCAGTGTTTTCAGGCTCGGCGGAGTGATTTCGGCCCCGACGGGGTGGTTTCAGGCTCGGCGGAGTGGTTTCAGCCCCGATGGAATGGTTTTAGGCTTGACGGAGTGGTTTCAGCACTGGTGGAGTGGTTTTGGCCCTCACGGACTTCTTTTAGGCCTGATGCAGTGGTTTCAGCCCCAACAGAGTGGTTTTAGGCTCGGCGGAGTGGTTTCAGCCCCGACACAGTCGTTTTAGGCTTGATGGAGTGGTTTTAAGGTCAGCCGAGGGGTTTTGGCCCTGGCGGAGTGGTTTCAGCCCCGACGCAGCGCTTTTGGTCCTGGCACAGTGGTTTCAGCCCCGATGGAGTGGTTTCAGTCCCGACGCAGTCGTTTTAGGCCTGATGGAGTGGTTTTAGGCTTGGTGGAGCGGTTTCAGCCCCGACGCTCTGCTTTTAGGCTCGGTGGCGTGGTTTTGGCCCTCACGGAGTGGTTTCAGGCTTGGCGGAATGGTTTCAGGCTTGGCGGAGTGGTTTCAGCCCCGACAGAGAGGTTTTAGGCCCGGCGGAGTGGTTTCAGCTCCGACGCAGTGGTTTTAGGCTTGATGGAGTGGTTTTAAGGTCAGCCGAGTGGTTTTGGCCCTGGCGGAGTGGTTTCAGCCCCGATGGAGTGGATTTAGGCTTGCCGGAGTGGTTTCAGCACTGGTGGAGTGGTTTTGGCCCTGACGGAGTTGTTTTAGGCATGATGCAGTGGTTTCAGCCCCGACGCAGTGGTTTTAGGCTCGGCGGAGTGGTTTCAGCCCCGACGCAGTTTTTAGGCTCGGCGGAGTGGTTTCAGCCCCGACGGAATGGTTTCAGGCTCGGCGGAGTGGTTTCAGTTCCGACGCAGTGGTTTTAGGCTCGGCGGAGTGGTTTCAGACCCGACGGTGTGGTTTTAGGCTCTGCGGAGTGGTTTTGGCCCTGACGGAGTGGTTTTAGCCCCGGCGGAGTGGTTTTAGGCTTGGCGCAGTGGTTTCGGCCCCGACGGAGTTGTTTTAGGCTCGGTGGAGTGGTTTCAGCCCCGACGGAGTGGTTTTAAGTTCAGCCGAGTCGTTTCAGCCCCGACGCACTGGTTTTAGGCTTGATGGAGTGGATTTCCCCCTGACGGAGTGCTTTCAGCCCCGACGGAGTGGTTTTAGGCTCGGCGGAGTGGTTTCAGCCCCGACGGGGTGGTTTCAGCCCCGACGGATTCGTTTTGGTCCTGGCACAGTGGTTTCAGGCCCGACGGAGTAGTTTCAGGCTCGGCGGAGTAGCTTCTGCCCCGACAGAGTGGTTTTAGGCTCGGCGGAGTGGTTTCAGCCCCGACGCAGTGGTTTTAGGCTCGGCGGAGTGGTTTCAGCCCCGACGCAGTGGTTTTAGGCTTGATGCAGTGGTTTTAATGTCGGCGGAGTGGTTTTGGCCCTGGTGGAACGCTTTCAGCCCCGACTGATTGGTTTTGGCCCTGGCGGAGTGGTTTTCGGCCTGATGCAGTGCTTTTCAGCCTGACGGAGTGGTTTCTGCCCCGACGGAGTGGTTTTGGTCCTGGCACAGTGGTTTCAGCCCCGACGGTGTTGTTTGAGGCTCGGCGGAGTGGTTTCAGCCCCGACGGTGTTGTTTTAGGCTCGGCGGAGTGGTTTCAGCCCCGACGGAGTGGTTTTAGGCTCAGCGGAGTGGTTTCAGCCCCGATGGAGTGGTTTCAGGCTCGGCGGAGTGGTTTCAGCCCCGACACAGTGGTTTTAGGCTTGATGCAGTGGTTTTAGGCTTGGTGGAGCCGTTTCAGCCCTGACGCTCTGCTTTTAGGCTCGGCGGCGTGGTTTTGGCCCCGATGCAGTGGTTTCAGGCTTGGCGGAGTGGCTTGCGCCCCGACGGAGTTGTTTTAGGCCCGGCGGAGTGCTTTCAGCCCCGGCGGAGTGGTTTTAGGCTCGGCAGAGTGGTTTTGGTCCTGACGGAGTGGTTTTAGCTTTGGCAGAGTGGTTTCAGCCCCGACGCAGTGGTTTCAGGCTCGGCGGAGTGGTTTCAGCCCCGACGCAGTGGTTTCAGCCCTGACGCAGTGGTTTTAGGCTTGATGGAGTGGTTTTGGCCCTGACGGAGTTGTTTTGTCCCCAGCAGAGTGGTTTCAGCCCCGACGCAGCGGTTTTGGCCCTGGCGGAGCAGTTTCTGCCCTGACGGAGTTGTTTCAGCAGTGGTGGAGTGGTTTTGGCCCTGACGCAGTGGTTTTAGGCTCGGCGGAGTAGTTTTAGGCCTGACGCAGTGGTTTTAGGCTCGGCGGAGTGGTTTCAGCCCCGATGGAGTGGTTTTAGGCTTGATGGAGTGCTTTCAGCCCCGACACAGTGGTTTTACCCTCAGTGGAGTGGTTTTGGCCCTGACGGGGTGGTTTCAGCACTGGTGGAGTGGTTTTGGCCCTGACGGAGTTGTTTTAGGCCTGATGGAGTGGTTTCAGCCCTGATGCAGTGTTTTCAGGCTCGGCGGAGTGATTTCGGCCCCGACGGGGTGGTTTCAGGCTCGGCGGAGTGGTTTCAGCCCCGATGGAATGGTTTTAGGCTTGACGGAGTGGTTTCAGCACTGGTGGAGTGGTTTTGGCCCTCACGGACTTCTTTTAGGCCTGATGCAGTGGTTTCAGCCCCAACAGAGTGGTTTTAGGCTCGGCGGAGTGGTTTCAGCCCCGACACAGTCGTTTTAGGCTTGATGGAGTGGTTTTAAGGTCAGCCGAGGGGTTTTGGCCCTGGCGGAGTGGTTTCAGCCCCGACGCAGCGCTTTTGGCCCTGGCACAGTGGTTTCAGCCCCGATGGAGTGGTTTCAGGCTCGGCGGAGTGGTTTCAGTCCCGACGCAGTGGTTTTAGGCCTGATGGAGTGGTTTTAGGCTTGGTGGAGCGGTTTCAGCCCCGACGCTCTGCTTTTAGGCTCGGCGGCGTGGTTTTGGCCCTCACGGAGTGGTTTCAGGCTTGGCGGAATGGTTTCAGGCTTGGCGGAGTGGTTTCAGCCCCGACAGAGAGGTTTTAGGCTCGGCGGAGTGGTTTCAGCTCCGACGCAGTGGTTTTAGGCTTGATGGAGTGGTTTTAAGGTCAGCCGAGTGGTTTTGGCCCTGGCGGAGTGGTTTCAGCCCCGATGGAGTGGATTTAGGCTTGCCGGAGTGGTTTCAGCACTGGTGGAGTGGTTTTGGCCCTGACGGAGTTGTTTTAGGCATGATGCAGTGGTTTCAGCCCCGACGGAGTGGTTTCAGGCTCGGCGGAGTGGTTTCAGCCCCGACACAGTCGTTTTAGGCTTGGCGGAGTGGTCTTAATGTCAGCTGAGTGGTTTTGGCCCTGGCGGAGTGGTTTCAGCCCCGACGCAGTGGTTTTAGGCTCGGCGGAGTGGTTTCAGCCCCGACGCAGTTTTTAGGCTCGGCGGAGTGGTTTCAGCCCCGACGGAATGGTTTCAGGCTCGGCGGAGTGGTTTCAGTTCCGACGCAGTGGTTTTAGGCTCGGCGGAGTGGTTTCAGACCCGACGGTGTGGTTTTAGGCTCTGCGGAGTGGTTTTGGCCCTGACGGAGTGGTTTTAGCCCCGGCGGAGTGGTTTTAGGCTTGGCGCAGTGGTTTCGGCCCCGACGGAGTTGTTTTAGGCTCGGTGGAGTGGTTTCAGCCCCGACGGAGTGGTTTTAAGTTCAGCCGAGTCGTTTCAGCCCCGACGCACTGGTTTTAGGCTTGATGGAGTGGATTTCCCCCTGACGGAGTGCTTTCAGCCCCGACGGAGTGGTTTTAGGCTCGGCGGAGTGGTTTCAGCCCCGACGGGGTGGTTTCAGCCCCGACGGATTCGTTTTGGTCCTGGCACAGTGGTTTCAGGCCCGACGGAGTAGTTTCAGGCTCGGCGGAGTAGCTTCTGCCCCGACAGAGTGGTTTTAGGCTCGGCGGAGTGGTTTCAGCCCCGACGCAGTGGTTTTAGGCTCGGCGGAGTGGTTTCAGCCCCGACGCAGTGGTTTTAGGCTTGATGCAGTGGTTTTAATGTCGGCGGAGTGGTTTTGGCCCTGGTGGAACGCTTTCAGCCCCGACTGATTGGTTTTGGCCCTGGCGGAGTGGTTTTCGGCCTGATGCAGTGCTTTTCAGCCTGATGGAGTGGTTTCTGCCCCGACGGAGTGGTTTTGGTCCTGGCACAGTGGTTTCAGCCCCGACGGTGTTGTTTGAGGCTCGGCGGAGTGGTTTCAGCCCCGACGGTGTTGTTTTAGGCTCGGCGGAGTGGTTTCAGCCCCGACGGAGTGGTTTTAGGCTTGATGTAGTGTTTTTAAGGTCAGCCGAGGGGTTTTGGCCCTGGCGGAGTGGTTTCAGCCCCGACGCAGCGCTTTTGGCCCTGGCACAGTGGTTTCAGCCCCGATGGAGTGGTTTCAGCCCCGATGGAGTGGTTTCAGTCCCGACGCAGTGGTTTTAGGCCTGATGGAGTGGTTTTAGGCTTGGTGGAGCGGTTTCAGCCCCGACGCTCTGCTTTTAGGCTCGGCGGCGTGGTTTTGGCCCTCACGGAGTGGTTTCAGGCTTGGCGGAATGGTTTCAGGCTTGGCGGAGTGGTTTCAGCCCCGACAGAGAGGTTTTAGGCTCGGCGGAGTGGTTTCAGCTCCGACGCAGTGGTTTTAGGCTTGATGGAGTGGTTTTAAGGTCAGCCGAGTGGTTTTGGCCCTGGCGGAGTGGTTTCAGCCCCGATGGAGTGGATTTAGGCTTGCCGGAGTGGTTTCAGCACTGGTGGAGTGGTTTTGGCCCTGACGGAGTTGTTTTAGGCATGATGCAGTGGTTTCAGCCCCGACGGAGTGGTTTCAGGCTCGGCGGAGTGGTTTCAGCCCCGACGCAGTGGTTTTAGGCTTGGCGGAGTGGTCTTAATGTCAGCTGAGTGGTTTTGGCCCTGGCGGAGTGGTTTCAGCCCCGACGCAGTGGTTTTAGGCTCGGCGGAGTGGTTTCAGCCCCGACGCAGTTTTTAGGCTCGGCGGAGTGGTTTCAGCCCCGACGGAATGGTTTCAGGCTCGGCGGAGTGGTTTCAGCCCCGACGGAATGGTTTCAGGCTCGGCGGAGTGGTTTCAGTTCCGACGCAGTGGTTTTAGGCTCGGCGGAGTGGTTTCAGCCCCGACGGAGTGGTTTTAGGCTTGATGCAGTGGTTTTAATGTCGGTGGAGTGGTTTTGGCCCTGGTGGAACGCTTTCAGCCCCAACTGATTGGTTTTGGCCCTGGCGGAGTGGTTTTCGGCCTGATGCAGTGCTTTTCAGCCTGACGGAGTGGTTTCTGCCCCGACGGAGTGGTTTTGGTCCTGGCACAGTGGTTTCAGCCCCGACGGTGTTGTTTTAGGCTCGGCGGAGTCGTTTTAGGCCCGACGGAGTGGTTTTAGGCTCAGCGGAGTGGTTTTAGCCCCGATGGAGTGGTTTCAGGCTCGGCGGAGTGGTTTCAGCCCCGACACAGTGGTTTTAGGCTTGATGCAGTGGTTTTAGGCTTGGTGGAGCCGTTTCAGCCCTGACGCTCTGCTTTTAGGCTCGGCGGCGTGGTTTTGGCCCCGATGCAGTGGTTTCAGGCTTGGCGGAGTGGCTTGCGCCCCGACGGAGTTGTTTTAGGCCCGGCGGAGTGCTTTCAGCCCCGGCGGAGTGGTTTTAGGCTCGGCAGAGTGATTTTGGTCCTGACGGAGTGGTTTTAGCTTTGGCAGAGTGGTTTCAGCCCCGACGCAGTGGTTTCAGGCTCGGCGGAGTGGTTTCAGCCCCGACGCAGTGGTTTCAGCCCTGACGCAGTGGTTTTAGGCTTGATGGAGTGGTTTTGGCCCTGACGGAGTTGTTTTGTCCCCAGCAGAGTGGTTTCAGCCCCGACGCAGCGGTTTTGGCCCTGGCGAAGGAGTTTCTGCCCTGACGGAGTTGTTTCAGCAGTGGTGGAGTGGTTTTGGCCCCGACGCAGTGGTTTTAGGCTCGGCGGAGTAGTTTTAGGCCTGACGCAGTGGTTTTAGGCTCGGCGGAGTGGTTTCAGCCCCGATGGAGTGGTTTTAGGCTTGATGGAGTGCTTTCAGCCCCGACACAGTGGTTTTACCCTCAGTGGAGTGGTTTTGGCCCCGACGGGGTGGTTTCAGCACTGGTGGAGTGGTTTTGGCCCTGACGGAGTTGTTTTAGGCCTGATGGAGTGGTTTCAGCCCTGATGCAGTGTTTTCAGGCTCGGCGGAGTGATTTCGGCCCCGACGGGGTGGTTTCAGGCTCGGCGGAGTGGTTTCAGCCCCGATGGAATGGTTTTAGGCTTGACGGAGTGGTTTCAGCACTGGTGGAGTGGTTTTGGCCCTCACGGACTTCTTTTAGGCCTGATGCAGTGGTTTCAGCCCCAACAGAGTGGTTTTAGGCTCGGCGGAGTGGTTTCAGCCCCGACACAGTCGTTTTAGGCTTGATGGAGTGGTTTTAAGGTCAGCCGAGGGGTTTTGGCCCTGGCGGAGTGGTTTCAGCCCCGACGCAGCGCTTTTGGTCCTGGCACAGTGGTTTCAGCCCCGATGGAGTGGTTTCAGTCCCGACGCAGTCGTTTTAGGCCTGATGGAGTGGTTTTAGGCTTGGTGGAGCGGTTTCAGCCCCGACGCTCTGCTTTTAGGCTCGGTGGCGTGGTTTTGGCCCTCACGGAGTGGTTTCAGGCTTGGCGGAATGGTTTCAGGCTTGGCGGAGTGGTTTCAGCCCCGACAGAGAGGTTTTAGGCCCGGCGGAGTGGTTTCAGCTCCGACGCAGTGGTTTTAGGCTTGATGGAGTGGTTTTAAGGTCAGCCGAGTGGTTTTGGCCCTGGCGGAGTGGTTTCAGCCCCGATGGAGTGGATTTAGGCTTGCCGGAGTGGTTTCAGCACTGGTGGAGTGGTTTTGGCCCTGACGGAGTTGTTTTAGGCATGATGCAGTGGTTTCAGCCCCGACGGAGTGGTTTCAGGCTCGGCGGAGTGGTTTCAGCCCCGACGCAGTGGTTTTAGGCTTGGCGGAGTGGTCTTAATGTCAGCTGAGTGGTTTTGGCCCTGGCGGAGTGGTTTCAGCCCCGACGCAGTGGTTTTAGGCTCGGCGGAGTGGTTTCAGCCCCGACGCAGTTTTTAGGCTCGGCGGAGTGGTTTCAGCCCCGACGGAATGGTTTCAGGCTCGGCGGAGTGGTTTCAGTTCCGACGCAGTGGTTTTAGGCTCGGCGGAGTGGTTTCAGACCCGACGGTGTGGTTTTAGGCTCTGCGGAGTGGTTTTGGCCCTGACGGAGTGGTTTTAGCCCCGGCGGAGTGGTTTTAGGCTTGGCGCAGTGGTTTCGGCCCCGACGGAGTTGTTTTAGGCTCGGTGGAGTGGTTTCAGCCCCGACGGAGTGGTTTTAAGTTCAGCCGAGTCGTTTCAGCCCCGACGCACTGGTTTTAGGCTTGATGGAGTGGATTTCCCCCTGACGGAGTGCTTTCAGCCCCGACGGAGTGGTTTTAGGCTCGGCGGAGTGGTTTCAGCCCCGACGGGGTGGTTTCAGCCCCGACGGATTCGTTTTGGTCCTGGCACAGTGGTTTCAGGCCCGACGGAGTAGTTTCAGGCTCGGCGGAGTAGCTTCTGCCCCGACAGAGTGGTTTTAGGCTCGGCGGAGTGGTTTCAGCCCCGACGCAGTGGTTTTAGGCTCGGCGGAGTGGTTTCAGCCCCGACGGAGTGGTTTTAGGCTTGATGCAGTGGTTTTAATGTCGGCGGAGTGGTTTTGGCCCTGGTGGAACGCTTTCAGCCCCGACTGATTGGTTTTGGCCCTGGCGGAGTGGTTTTCGGCCTGATGCAGTGCTTTTCAGCCTGACGGAGTGGTTTCTGCCCCGACGGAGTGGTTTTGGTCCTGGCACAGTGGTTTCAGCCCCGACGGTGTTGTTTGAGGCTCGGCGGAGTGGTTTCAGCCCCGACGGTGTTGTTTTAGGCTCGGCGGAGTGGTTTCAGCCCCCACGGAGTGGTTTTAGGCTCAGCGGAGTGGTTTCAGCCCCGATGGAGTGGTTTCAGGCTCGGCGGAGTGGTTTCAGCCCCGACACAGTCGTTTTAGGCTTGATGCAGTGGTTTTAGGCTTGGTGGAGCCGTTTCAGCCCTGACGCTCTGCTTTTAGGCTCGGCGGCGTGGTTTTGGCCCCGATGCAGTGGTTTCAGGCTTGGCGGAGTGGCTTGCGCCCCGACGGAGTTGTTTTAGGCCCGGCGGAGTGCTTTCAGCCCCGGCGGAGTGGTTTTAGGCTCGGCAGAGTGGTTTTGGTCCTGACGGAGTGGTTTTAGCTTTGGCAGAGTGGTTTCAGCCCCGACGCAGTGGTTTCAGGCTCGGCGGAGTGGTTTCAGCCCCGACGCAGTGGTTTCAGCCCTGACGCAGTGGTTTTAGGCTTGATGGAGTGGTTTTGGCCCTGACGGAGTTGTTTTGTCCCCAGCAGAGTGGTTTCAGCCCCGACGCAGCGGTTTTGGCCCTGGCGAAGGAGTTTCTGCCCTGACGGAGTTGTTTCAGCAGTGGTGGAGTGGTTTTGGCCCTGACGCAGTGGTTTTAGGCTCGGCGGAGTAGTTTTAGGCCTGACGCAGTGGTTTTAGGCTCGGCGGAGTGGTTTCAGCCCCGATGGAGTGGTTTTAGGCTTGATGGAGTGCTTTCAGCCCCGACACAGTGGTTTTACCCTCAGTGGAGTGGTTTTGGCCCCGACGGGGTGGTTTCAGCACTGGTGGAGTGGTTTTGGCCCTGACGGAGTTGTTTTAGGCCTGATGGAGTGGTTTCAGCCCTGATGCAGTGTTTTCAGGCTCGGCGGAGTGATTTCGGCCCCGACGGGGTGGTTTCAGGCTCGGCGGAGTGGTTTCAGCCCCGATGGAATGGTTTTAGGCTTGACGGAGTGGTTTCAGCACTGGTGGAGTGGTTTTGGCCCTCACGGACTTCTTTTAGGCCTGATGCAGTGGTTTCAGCCCCAACAGAGTGGTTTTAGGCTCGGCGGAGTGGTTTCAGCCCCGACACAGTCGTTTTAGGCTTGATGGAGTGGTTTTAAGGTCAGCCGAGGGGTTTTGGCCCTGGCGGAGTGGTTTCAGCCCCGACGCAGCGCTTTTGGCCCTGGCACAGTGGTTTCAGCCCCGATGGAGTGGTTTCAGGCTCGGCGGAGTGGTTTCAGTCCCGACGCAGTGGTTTTAGGCCTGATGGAGTGGTTTTAGGCTTGGTGGAGCGGTTTCAGCCCCGACGCTCTGCTTTTAGGCTCGGCGGCGTGGTTTTGGCCCTCACGGAGTGGTTTCAGGCTTGGCGGAATGGTTTCAGGCTTGGCGGAGTGGTTTCAGCCCCGACAGAGAGGTTTTAGGCTCGGCGGAGTGGTTTCAGCTCCGACGCAGTGGTTTTAGGCTTGATGGAGTGGTTTTAAGGTCAGCCGAGTGGTTTTGGCCCTGGCGGAGTGGTTTCAGCCCCGATGGAGTGGATTTAGGCTTGCCGGAGTGGTTTCAGCACTGGTGGAGTGGTTTTGGCCCTGACGGAGTTGTTTTAGGCATGATGCAGTGGTTTCAGCCCCGACGGAGTGGTTTCAGGCTCGGCGGAGTGGTTTCAGCCCCGACGCAGTGGTTTTAGGCTTGGCGGAGTGGTCTTAATGTCAGCTGAGTGGTTTTGGCCCTGGCGGAGTGGTTTCAGCCCCGACGCAGTGGTTTTAGGCTCGGCGGAGTGGTTTCAGCCCCGACGCAGTTTTTAGGCTCGGCGGAGTGGTTTCAGCCCCGACGGAATGGTTTCAGGCTCGGCGGAGTGGTTTCAGTTCCGACGCAGTGGTTTTAGGCTCGGCGGAGTGGTTTCAGACCCGACGGTGTGGTTTTAGGCTCTGCGGAGTGGTTTTGGCCCTGACGGAGTGGTTTTAGCCCCGGCGGAGTGGTTTTAGGCTTGGCGCAGTGGTTTCGGCCCCGACGGAGTTGTTTTAGGCTCGGTGGAGTGGTTTCAGCCCCGACGGAGTGGTTTTAAGTTCAGCCGAGTCGTTTCAGCCCCGACGCACTGGTTTTAGGCTTGATGGAGTGGATTTCCCCCTGACGGAGTGCTTTCAGCCCCGACGGAGTGGTTTTAGGCTCGGCGGAGTGGTTTCAGCCCCGACGGGGTGGTTTCAGCCCCGACGGATTCGTTTTGGTCCTGGCACAGTGGTTTCAGGCCCGACGGAGTAGTTTCAGGCTCGGCGGAGTAGCTTCTGCCCCGACAGAGTGGTTTTAGGCTCGGCGGAGTGGTTTCAGCCCCGACGCAGTGGTTTTAGGCTCGGCGGAGTGGTTTCAGCCCCGACGCAGTGGTTTTAGGCTTGATGCAGTGGTTTTAATGTCGGCGGAGTGGTTTTGGCCCTGGTGGAACGCTTTCAGCCCCGACTGATTGGTTTTGGCCCTGGCGGAGTGGTTTTCGGCCTGATGCAGTGCTTTTCAGCCTGACGGAGTGGTTTCTGCCCCGACGGAGTGGTTTTGGTCCTGGCACAGTGGTTTCAGCCCCGACGGTGTTGTTTGAGGCTCGGCGGAGTGGTTTCAGCCCCGACGGTGTTGTTTTAGGCTCGGCGGAGTGGTTTCAGCCCCGACGGAGTGGTTTTAGGCTTGATGGAGTGTTTTTAAGGTCAGCCGAGGGGTTTTGGCCCTGGCGGAGTGGTTTCAGCCCCGACGCAGCGCTTTTGGCCCTGGCACAGTGGTTTCAGCCCCGATGGAGTGGTTTCAGCCCCGATGGAGTGGTTTCAGTCCCGACGCAGTGGTTTTAGGCCTGATGGAGTGGTTTTAGGCTTGGTGGAGCGGTTTCAGCCCCGACGCTCTGCTTTTAGGCTCGGCGGCGTGGTTTTGGCCCTCACGGAGTGGTTTCAGGCTTGGCGGAATGGTTTCAGGCTTGGCGGAGTGGTTTCAGCCCCGACAGAGAGGTTTTAGGCTCGGCGGAGTGGTTTCAGCTCCGACGCAGTGGTTTTAGGCTTGATGGAGTGGTTTTAAGGTCAGCCGAGTGGTTTTGGCCCTGGCGGAGTGGTTTCAGCCCCGATGGAGTGGATTTAGGCTTGCCGGAGTGGTTTCAGCACTGGTGGAGTGGTTTTGGCCCTGACGGAGTTGTTTTAGGCATGATGCAGTGGTTTCAGCCCCGACGGAGTGGTTTCAGGCTCGGCGGAGTGGTTTCAGCCCCGACGCAGTGGTTTTAGGCTTGGCGGAGTGGTCTTAATGTCAGCTGAGTGGTTTTGGCCCTGGCGGAGTGGTTTCAGCCCCGACGCAGTGGTTTTAGGCTCGGCGGAGTGGTTTCAGCCCCGACGCAGTTTTTAGGCTCGGCGGAGTGGTTTCAGCCCCGACGGAATGGTTTCAGGCTCGGCGGAGTGGTTTCAGCCCCGACGGAATGGTTTCAGGCTCGGCGGAGTGGTTTCAGTTCCGACGCAGTGGTTTTAGGCTCGGCGGAGTGGTTTCAGACCCGACGGTGTGGTTTTAGGCTCTGCGGAGTGGTTTTGGCCCTGACGGAGTGGTTTTAGCCCCGGCGGAGTGGTTTTAGGCTTGGCGCAGTGGTTTCGGCCCCGACGGAGTTGTTTTAGGCTCGGTGGAGTGGTTTCAGCCCCGACGGAGTGGTTTTAAGTTCAGCCGAGTCGTTTCAGCCCCGACGCACTGGTTTTAGGCTTGATGGAGTGGATTTCCCCCTGACGGAGTGCTTTCAGCCCCGACGGAGTGGTTTTAGGCTCGGCGGAGTGGTTTCAGCCCCGACGGGGTGGTTTCAGCCCCGACGGATTCGTTTTGGTCCTGGCACAGTGGTTTCAGGCCCGACGGAGTAGTTTCAGGCTCGGCGGAGTAGCTTCTGCCCCGACAGAGTGGTTTTAGGCTCGGCGGAGTGGTTTCAGCCCCGACGCAGTGGTTTTAGGCTCGGCGGAGTGGTTTCAGCCCCGACGGAGTGGTTTTAGGCTTGATGCAGTGGTTTTAATGTCGGCGGAGTGGTTTTGGCCCTGGTGGAACGCTTTCAGCCCCGACTGATTGGTTTTGGCCCTGGCGGAGTGGTTTTCGGCCTGATGCAGTGCTTTTCAGCCTGACGGAGTGGTTTCTGCCCCGACGGAGTGGTTTTGGTCCTGGCACAGTGGTTTCAGCCCCGACGGTGTTGTTTGAGGCTCGGCGGAGTGGTTTCAGCCCCGACGGTGTTGTTTTAGGCTCGGCGGAGTGGTTTCAGCCCCGACGGAGTGGTTTTAGGCTTGATGGAGTGTTTTTAAGGTCAGCCGAGGGGTTTTGGCCCTGGCGGAGTGGTTTCAGCCCCGACGCAGCGCTTTTGGCCCTGGCACAGTGGTTTCAGCCCCGATGGAGTGGTTTCAGCCCCGATGGAGTGGTTTCAGTCCCGACGCAGTGGTTTTAGGCCTGATGGAGTGGTTTTAGGCTTGGTGGAGCGGTTTCAGCCCCGACGCTCTGCTTTTAGGCTCGGCGGCGTGGTTTTGGCCCTCACGGAGTGGTTTCAGGCTTGGCGGAATGGTTTCAGGCTTGGCGGAGTGGTTTCAGCCCCGACAGAGAGGTTTTAGGCTCGGCGGAGTGGTTTCAGCTCCGACGCAGTGGTTTTAGGCTTGATGGAGTGGTTTTAAGGTCAGCCGAGTGGTTTTGGCCCTGGCGGAGTGGTTTCAGCCCCGATGGAGTGGATTTAGGCTTGCCGGAGTGGTTTCAGCACTGGTGGAGTGGTTTTGGCCCTGACGGAGTTGTTTTAGGCATGATGCAGTGGTTTCAGCCCCGACGGAGTGGTTTCAGGCTCGGCGGAGTGGTTTCAGCCCCGACGCAGTGGTTTTAGGCTTGGCGGAGTGGTCTTAATGTCAGCTGAGTGGTTTTGGCCCTGGCGGAGTGGTTTCAGCCCCGACGCAGTGGTTTTAGGCTCGGCGGAGTGGTTTCAGCCCCGACGCAGTTTTTAGGCTCGGCGGAGTGGTTTCAGCCCCGACGGAATGGTTTCAGGCTCGGCGGAGTGGTTTCAGCCCCGACGGAATGGTTTCAGGCTCGGCGGAGTGGTTTCAGTTCCGACGCAGTGGTTTTAGGCTCGGCGGAGTGGTTTCAGACCCGACGGTGTGGTTTTAGGCTCTGCGGAGTGGTTTTGGCCCTGACGGAGTGGTTTTAGCCCCGGCGGAGTGGTTTTAGGCTTGGCGCAGTGGTTTCGGCCCCGACGGAGTTGTTTTAGGCTCGGTGGAGTGGTTTCAGCCCCGACGGAGTGGTTTTAAGTTCAGCCGAGTCGTTTCAGCCCCGACGCACTGGTTTTAGGCTTGATGGAGTGGATTTCCCCCTGACGGAGTGCTTTCAGCCCCGACGGAGTGGTTTTAGGCTCGGCGGAGTGGTTTCAGCCCCGACGGGGTGGTTTCAGCCCCGACGGATTCGTTTTGGTCCTGGCACAGTGGTTTCAGGCCCGACGGAGTAGTTTCAGGCTCGGCGGAGTAGCTTCTGCCCCGACAGAGTGGTTTTAGGCTCGGCGGAGTGGTTTCAGCCCCGACGCAGTGGTTTTAGGCTCGGCGGAGTGGTTTCAGCCCCGACGGAGTGGTTTTAGGCTTGATGCAGTGGTTTTAATGTCGGCGGAGTGGTTTTGGCCCTGGTGGAACGCTTTCAGCCCCGACTGATTGGTTTTGGCCCTGGCGGAGTGGTTTTCGGCCTGGTGCAGTGCTTTTCAGCCTGACGGAGTGGTTTCTGCCCCGACGGAGTGGTTTTGGTCCTGGCACAGTGGTTTCAGCCCCGACGGTGTTGTTTGAGGCTCGGCGGAGTGGTTTCAGCCCCGACGGTGTTGTTTTAGGCTCGGCGGAGTGGTTTCAGCCCCGACGGAGTGGTTTTAGGCTCAGCGGAGTGGTTTCAGCCCCGATGGAGTGGTTTCAGGCTCGGCGGAGTGGTTTCAGCCCCGACGCAGTGGTTTTAGGCTTGATGCAGTGGTTTTAGGCTTGGTGGAGCCGTTTCAGCCCTGACGCTCTGCTTTTAGGCTCGGCGGCGTGGTTTTGGCCCCGATGCAGTGGTTTCAGGCTTGGCGGAGTGGCTTGCGCCCCGACGGAGTTGTTTTAGGCCCGGCGGAGTGCTTTCAGCCCCGGCGGAGTGGTTTTAGGCTCGGCAGAGTGGTTTTGGTCCTGACGGAGTGATTTTAGCTTTGGCAGAGTGGTTTCAGCCCCGACGCAGTGGTTTCAGGCTCGGCGGAGTGGTTTCAGCCCCGACGCAGTGGTTTCAGCCCTGACGCAGTGGTTTTAGGCTTGATGGAGTGGTTTTGGCCCTGACGGAGTTGTTTTGTCCCCAGCAGAGTGGTTTCAGCCCCGACGCAGCGGTTTTGGCCCTGGCGGAGCAGTTTCTGCCCTGACGGAGTTGTTTCAGCAGTGGTGGAGTGGTTTTGGCCCTGACGCAGTGGTTTTAGGCTCGGCGGAGTGGTTTTAGGCCTGACGCAGTGGTTTTAGGCTCGGCGGAGTGGTTTCAGCCCCGACGCAGTGGTTTTAGGCTCGGCGGAGTGGTTTCAGCCCCGACACAGTGGTTTTACCCTCAGTGGAGTGGTTTTGGCCCTGACGGGGTGGTTTCAGCACTGGTGGAGTGGTTTTGGCCCTGACGGAGTTGTTTTAGGCCTGATGGAGTGGTTTCAGCCCTGATGCAGTGTTTTCAGGCTCGGCGGAGTGATTTCGGCCCCGACGGGGTGGTTTCAGGCTCGGCGGAGTGGTTTCAGCCCCGATGGAATGGTTTTAGGCTTGACGGAGTGGTTTCAGCACTGGTGGAGTGGTTTTGGCCCTCACGGACTTCTTTTAGGCCTGATGCAGTGGTTTCAGCCCCAACAGAGTGGTTTTAGGCTCGGCGGAGTGGTTTCAGCCCCGACACAGTCGTTTTAGGCTTGATGGAGTGGTTTTAAGGTCAGCCGAGGGGTTTTGGCCCTGGCGGAGTGGTTTCAGCCCCGACGCAGCGGTTTTGGTCCTGGCACAGTGGTTTCAGCCCCGATGGAGTGGTTTCAGGCTCGGCGGAGTGGTTTCAGTCCCGACGCAGTGGTTTTAGGCCTGATGGAGTGGTTTTAGGCTTGGTGGAGCGGTTTCAGCCCCGACGCTCTGCTTTTAGGCTCGGCGGCGTGGTTTTGGCCCTCACGGAGTGGTTTCAGGCTTGGCGGAATGGTTTCAGGCTTGGCGGAGTGGTTTCAGCCCCGACAGAGAGGTTTTAGGCTCGGCGGAGTGGTTTCAGCTCCGACGCAGTGGTTTTAGGCTTGATGGAGTGGTTTTAAGGTCAGCCGAGTGGTTTTGGCCCTGGCGGAGTGGTTTCAGCCCCGATGGAGTGGATTTAGGCTTGCCGGAGTGGTTTCAGCACTGGTGGAGTGGTTTTGGCCCTGACGGAGTTGTTTTAGGCATGATGCAGTGGTTTCAGCCCCGACGGAGTGGTTTCAGGCTCGGCGGAGTGGTTTCAGCCCCGACGCAGTGGTTTTAGGCTTGGCGGAGTGGTCTTAATGTCAGCTGAGTGGTTTTGGCCCTGGCGGAGTGGTTTCAGCCCCGACGCAGTGGTTTTAGGCTCGGCGGAGTGGTTTCAGCCCCGACGCAGTTTTTAGGCTCGGCGGAGTGGTTTCAGCCCCGACGGAATGGTTTCAGGCTCGGCGGAGTGGTTTCAGTTCCGACGCAGTGGTTTTAGGCTCGGCGGAGTGGTTTCAGACCCGACGGTGTGGTTTTAGGCTCTGCGGAGTGGTTTTGGCCCTGACGGAGTGGTTTTAGCCCCGGCGGAGTGGTTTTAGGCTTGGCGCAGTGGTTTCGGCCCCGACGGAGTTGTTTTAGGCTCGGTGGAGTGGTTTCAGCCCCGATGGAGTGGTTTTAAGTTCAGCCGAGTCGTTTCAGCCCCGACGCACTGGTTTTAGGCTTGATGGAGTGGATTTCCCCCTGACGGAGTGCTTTCAGCCCCGACGGAGTGGTTTTAGGCTCGGCGGAGTGGTTTCAGCCCCGACGGGGTGGTTTCAGCCCCGACGGATTCGTTTTGGTCCTGGCACAGTGGTTTCAGGCCCGACGGAGTAGTTTCAGGCTCGGCGGAGTAGCTTCTGCCCCGACAGAGTGGTTTTAGGCTCGGCGGAGTGGTTTCAGCCCCGACGCAGTGGTTTTAGGCTCGGCGGAGTGGTTTCAGCCCCGACGGAGTGGTTTTAGGCTTGATGCAGTGGTTTTAATGTCGGCGGAGTGGTTTTGGCCCTGGTGGAACGCTTTCAGCCCCGACTGATTGGTTTTGGCCCTGGCGGAGTGGTTTTCGGCCTGATGCAGTGCTTTTCAGCCTGACGGAGTGGTTTCTGCCCCGACGGAGTGGTTTTGGTCCTGGCACAGTGGTTTCAGCCCCGACGGTGTTGTTTTAGGCTCGGCGGAGTGGTTTCAGCCCCGACGGTGTTGTTTTAGGCTCGGCGGAGTGGTTTCAGCCCCGACGGAGTGGTTTTAGGCTCAGCGGAGTGGTTTCAGCCCCGATGGAGTGGTTTCAGGCTCGGCGGAGTGGTTTCAGCCCCGACACAGTGGTTTTAGGCTTGATGCAGTGGTTTTAGGCTTGGTGGAGCCGTTTCAGCCCTGACGCTCTGCTTTTAGGCTCGGCGGCGTGGTTTTGGCCCCGATGCAGTGGTTTCAGGCTTGGCGGAGTGGCTTGCGCCCCGACGGAGTTGTTTTAGGCCCGGCGGAGTGCTTTCAGCCCCGGCGGAGTGGTTTTAGGCTCGGCAGAGTGGTTTTGGTCCTGACGGAGTGATTTTAGCTTTGGCAGAGTGGTTTCAGCCCCGACGCAGTGGTTTCAGGCTCGGCGGAGTGGTTTCAGCCCCGACGCAGTGGTTTCAGCCCTGACGCAGTGGTTTTAGGCTTGATGGAGTGGTTTTGGCCCTGACGGAGTTGTTTTGTCCCCAGCAGAGTGGTTTCAGCCCCGACGCAGCGGTTTTGGCCCTGGCGGAGCAGTTTCTGCCCTGACGGAGTTGTTTCAGCAGTGGTGGAGTGGTTTTGGCCCCGACGCAGTGGTTTTAGGCTCGGCGGAGTAGTTTTAGGCCTGACGCAGTGGTTTTAGGCTCGGCGGAGTGGTTTCAGCCCCGATGGAGTGGTTTTAGGCTTGATGGAGTGCTTTCAGCCCCGACACAGTGGTTTTACCCTCAGTGGAGTGGTTTTGGCCCCGACGGGGTGGTTTCAGCACTGGTGGAGTGGTTTTGGCCCTGACGGAGTTGTTTTAGGCCTGATGGAGTGGTTTCAGCCCTGATGCAGTGTTTTCAGGCTCGGCGGAGTGATTTCGGCCCCGACGGGGTGGTTTCAGGCTCGGCGGAGTGGTTTCAGCCCCGATGGAATGGTTTTAGGCTTGACGGAGTGGTTTCAGCACTGGTGGAGTGGTTTTGGCCCTCACGGACTTCTTTTAGGCCTGATGCAGTGGTTTCAGCCCCAACAGAGTGGTTTTAGGCTCGGCGGAGTGGTTTCAGCCCCGACACAGTCGTTTTAGGCTTGATGGAGTGGTTTTAAGGTCAGCCGAGGGGTTTTGGCCCTGGCGGAGTGGTTTCAGCCCCGACGCAGCGCTTTTGGCCCTGGCACAGTGGTTTCAGCCCCGATGGAGTGGTTTCAGGCTCGGCGGAGTGGTTTCAGTCCCGACGCAGTGGTTTTAGGCCTGATGGAGTGGTTTTAGGCTTGGTGGAGCGGTTTCAGCCCCGACGCTCTGCTTTTAGGCTCGGCGGCGTGGTTTTGGCCCTCACGGAGTGGTTTCAGGCTTGGCGGAATGGTTTCAGGCTTGGCGGAGTGGTTTCAGCCCCGACAGAGAGGTTTTAGGCTCGGCGGAGTGGTTTCAGCTCCGACGCAGTGGTTTTAGGCTTGATGGAGTGGTTTTAAGGTCAGCCGAGTGGTTTTGGCCCTGGCGGAGTGGTTTCAGCCCCGATGGAGTGGATTTAGGCTTGCCGGAGTGGTTTCAGCACTGGTGGAGTGGTTTTGGCCCTGACGGAGTTGTTTTAGGCATGATGCAGTGGTTTCAGCCCCGACGGAGTGGTTTCAGGCTCGGCGGAGTGGTTTCAGCCCCGACGCAGTGGTTTTAGGCTTGGCGGAGTGGTCTTAATGTCAGCTGAGTGGTTTTGGCCCTGGCGGAGTGGTTTCAGCCCCGACGCAGTGGTTTTAGGCTCGGCGGAGTGGTTTCAGCCCCGACGCAGTTTTTAGGCTTGGCGGAGTGGTTTCAGCCCCGACGGAATGGTTTCAGGCTCGGCGGAGTGGTTTCAGCCCCGACGGAATGGTTTCAGGCTCGGCGGAGTGGTTTCAGTTCCGACGCAGTGGTTTTAGGCTCGGCGGAGTGGTTTCAGACCCGACGGTGTGGTTTTAGGCTCTGCGGAGTGGTTTTGGCCCTGACGGAGTGGTTTTAGCCCCGGCGGAGTGGTTTTAGGCTTGGCGCAGTGGTTTCGGCCCCGACGGAGTTGTTTTAGGCTCGGTGGAGTGGTTTCAGCCCCGACGGAGTGGTTTTAAGTTCAGCCGAGTCGTTTCAGCCCCGACGCACTGGTTTTAGGCTTGATGGAGTGGATTTCCCCCTGACGGAGTGCTTTCAGCCCCGACGGAGTGGTTTTAGGCTCGGCGGAGTGGTTTCAGCCCCGACGGGGTGGTTTCAGCCCCGACGGATTCGTTTTGGTCCTGGCACAGTGGTTTCAGGCCCGACGGAGTAGTTTCAGGCTCGGCGGAGTAGCTTCTGCCCCGACAGAGTGGTTTTAGGCTCGGCGGAGTGGTTTCAGCCCCGACGCAGTGGTTTTAGGCTCGGCGGAGTGGTTTCAGCCCCGACGGAGTGGTTTTAGGCTTGATGCAGTGGTTTTAATGTCGGCGGAGTGGTTTTGGCCCTGGTGGAACGCTTTCAGCCCCGACTGATTGGTTTTGGCCCTGGCGGAGTGGTTTTCGGCCTGATGCAGTGCTTTTCAGCCTGACGGAGTGGTTTCTGCCCCGACGGAGTGGTTTTGGTCCTGGCACAGTGGTTTCAGCCCCGACGGTGTTGTTTGAGGCTCGGCGGAGTGGTTTCAGCCCCGACGGTGTTGTTTTAGGCTCGGCGGAGTGGTTTCAGCCCCGACGGAGTGGTTTTAGGCTCAGCGGAGTGGTTTCAGCCCCGATGGAGTGGTTTCAGGCTCGGCGGAGTGGTTTCAGCCCCGACACAGTGGTTTTAGGCTTGATGCAGTGGTTTTAGGCTTGGTGGAGCCGTTTCAGCCCTGACGCTCTGCTTTTAGGCTCGGCGGCGTGGTTTTGGCCCCGATGCAGTGGTTTCAGGCTTGGCGGAGTGGCTTGCGCCCCGACGGAGTTGTTTTAGGCCCGGCGGAGTGCTTTCAGCCCCGGCGGAGTGGTTTTAGGCTCGGCAGAGTGGTTTTGGTCCTGACGGAGTGGTTTTAGCTTTGGCAGAGTGGTTTCAGCCCCGACGCAGTGGTTTCAGGCTCGGCGGAGTGGTTTCAGCCCCGACGCAGTGGTTTCAGCCCTGACGCAGTGGTTTTAGGCTTGATGGAGTGGTTTTGGCCCTGACGGAGTTGTTTTGTCCCCAGCAGAGTGGTTTCAGCCCCGACGCAGCGGTTTTGGCCCTGGCGAAGGAGTTTCTGCCCTGACGGAGTTGTTTCAGCAGTGGTGGAGTGGTTTTGGCCCTGACGCAGTGGTTTTAGGCTCGGCGGAGTAGTTTTAGGCCTGACGCAGTGGTTTTAGGCTCGGCGGAGTGGTTTCAGCCCCGATGGAGTGGTTTTAGGCTTGATGGAGTGCTTTCAGCCCCGACACAGTGGTTTTACCCTCAGTGGAGTGGTTTTGGCCCCGACGGGGTGGTTTCAGCACTGGTGGAGTGGTTTTGGCCCTGACGGAGTTGTTTTAGGCCTGATGGAGTGGTTTCAGCCCTGATGCAGTGTTTTCAGGCTCGGCGGAGTGATTTCGGCCCCGACGGGGTGGTTTCAGGCTCGGCGGAGTGGTTTCAGCCCCGATGGAATGGTTTTAGGCTTGACGGAGTGGTTTCAGCACTGGTGGAGTGGTTTTGGCCCTCACGGACTTCTTTTAGGCCTGATGCAGTGGTTTCAGCCCCAACAGAGTGGTTTTAGGCTCGGCGGAGTGGTTTCAGCCCCGACACAGTCGTTTTAGGCTTGATGGAGTGGTTTTAAGGTCAGCCGAGGGGTTTTGGCCCTGGCGGAGTGGTTTCAGCCCCGACGCAGCGCTTTTGGCCCTGGCACAGTGGTTTCAGCCCCGATGGAGTGGTTTCCGGCTCGGCGGAGTGGTTTCAGTCCCGACGCAGTGGTTTTAGGCCTGATGGAGTGGTTTTAGGCTTGGTGGAGCGGTTTCAGCCCCGACGCTCTGCTTTTAGGCTCGGCGGCGTGGTTTTGGCCCTCACGGAGTGGTTTCAGGCTTGGCGGAATGGTTTCAGGCTTGGCGGAGTGGTTTCAGCCCCGACAGAGAGGTTTTAGGCTCGGCGGAGTGGTTTCAGCTCCGACGCAGTGGTTTTAGGCTTGATGGAGTGGTTTTAAGGTCAGCCGAGTGGTTTTGGCCCTGGCGGAGTGGTTTCAGCCCCGATGGAGTGGATTTAGGCTTGCCGGAGTGGTTTCAGCACTGGTGGAGTGGTTTTGGCCCTGACGGAGTTGTTTTAGGCATGATGCAGTGGTTTCAGCCCCGACGGAGTGGTTTCAGGCTCGGCGGAGTGGTTTCAGCCCCGACGCAGTGGTTTTAGGCTTGGCGGAGTGGTCTTAATGTCAGCTGAGTGGTTTTGGCCCTGGCGGAGTGGTTTCAGCCCCGACGCAGTGGTTTTAGGCTCGGCGGAGTGGTTTCAGCCCCGACGCAGTTTTTAGGCTCGGCGGAGTGGTTTCAGCCCCGACGGAATGGTTTCAGGCTCGGCGGAGTGGTTTCAGTTCCGACGCAGTGGTTTTAGGCTCGGCGGAGTGGTTTCAGACCCGACGGTGTGGTTTTAGGCTCTGCGGAGTGGTTTTGGCCCTGACGGAGTGGTTTTAGCCCCGGCGGAGTGGTTTTAGGCTTGGCGCAGTGGTTTCGGCCCCGACGGAGTTGTTTTAGGCTCGGTGGAGTGGTTTCAGCCCCGACGGAGTGGTTTTAAGTTCAGCCGAGTCGTTTCAGCCCCGACGCACTGGTTTTAGGCTTGATGGAGTGGATTTCCCCCTGACGGAGTGCTTTCAGCCCCGACGGAGTGGTTTTAGGCTCGGCGGAGTGGTTTCAGCCCCGACGGGGTGGTTTCAGCCCCGACGGATTCGTTTTGGTCCTGGCACAGTGGTTTCAGGCCCGACGGAGTAGTTTCAGGCTCGGCGGAGTAGCTTCTGCCCCGACAGAGTGGTTTTAGGCTCGGCGGAGTGGTTTCAGCCCCGACGCAGTGGTTTTAGGCTCGGCGGAGTGGTTTCAGCCCCGACGCAGTGGTTTTAGGCTTGATGCAGTGGTTTTAATGTCGGCGGAGTGGTTTTGGCCCTGGTGGAACGCTTTCAGCCCCGACTGATTGGTTTTGGCCCTGGCGGAGTGGTTTTCGGCCTGATGCAGTGCTTTTCAGCCTGACGGAGTGGTTTCTGCCCCGACGGAGTGGTTTTGGTCCTGGCACAGTGGTTTCAGCCCCGACGGTGTTGTTTGAGGCTCGGCGGAGTGGTTTCAGCCCCGACGGTGTTGTTTTAGGCTCGGCGGAGTGGTTTCAGCCCCGACGGAGTGGTTTTAGGCTTGATGGAGTGTTTTTAAGGTCAGCCGAGGGGTTTTGGCCCTGGCGGAGTGGTTTCAGCCCCGACGCAGCGCTTTTGGCCCTGGCACAGTGGTTTCAGCCCCGATGGAGTGGTTTCAGCCCCGATGGAGTGGTTTCAGTCCCGACGCAGTGGTTTTAGGCCTGATGGAGTGGTTTTAGGCTTGGTGGAGCGGTTTCAGCCCCGACGCTCTGCTTTTAGGCTCGGCGGCGTGGTTTTGGCCCTCACGGAGTGGTTTCAGGCTTGGCGGAATGGTTTCAGGCTTGGCGGAGTGGTTTCAGCCCCGACAGAGAGGTTTTAGGCTCGGCGGAGTGGTTTCAGCTCCGACGCAGTGGTTTTAGGCTTGATGGAGTGGTTTTAAGGTCAGCCGAGTGGTTTTGGCCCTGGCGGAGTGGTTTCAGCCCCGATGGAGTGGATTTAGGCTTGCCGGAGTGGTTTCAGCACTGGTGGAGTGGTTTTGGCCCTGACGGAGTTGTTTTAGGCATGATGCAGTGGTTTCAGCCCCGACGGAGTGGTTTCAGGCTCGGCGGAGTGGTTTCAGCCCCGACGCAGTGGTTTTAGGCTTGGCGGAGTGGTCTTAATGTCAGCTGAGTGGTTTTGGCCCTGGCGGAGTGGTTTCAGCCCCGACGCAGTGGTTTTAGGCTCGGCGGAGTGGTTTCAGCCCCGACGCAGTTTTTAGGCTCGGCGGAGTGGTTTCAGCCCCGACGGAATGGTTTCAGGCTCGGCGGAGTGGTTTCAGCCCCGACGGAATGGTTTCAGGCTCGGCGGAGTGGTTTCAGTTCCGACGCAGTGGTTTTAGGCTCGGCGGAGTGGTTTCAGACCCGACGGTGTGGTTTTAGGCTCTGCGGAGTGGTTTTGGCCCTGACGGAGTGGTTTTAGCCCCGGCGGAGTGGTTTTAGGCTTGGCGCAGTGGTTTCGGCCCCGACGGAGTTGTTTTAGGCTCGGTGGAGTGGTTTCAGCCCCGACGGAGTGGTTTTAAGTTCAGCCGAGTCGTTTCAGCCCCGACGCACTGGTTTTAGGCTTGATGGAGTGGATTTCCCCCTGACGGAGTGCTTTCAGCCCCGACGGAGTGGTTTTAGGCTCGGCGGAGTGGTTTCAGCCCCGACGGGGTGGTTTCAGCCCCGACGGATTCGTTTTGGTCCTGGCACAGTGGTTTCAGGCCCGACGGAGTAGTTTCAGGCTCGGCGGAGTAGCTTCTGCCCCGACAGAGTGGTTTTAGGCTCGGCGGAGTGGTTTCAGCCCCGACGCAGTGGTTTTAGGCTCGGCGGAGTGGTTTCAGCCCCGACGGAGTGGTTTTAGGCTTGATGCAGTGGTTTTAATGTCGGCGGAGTGGTTTTGGCCCTGGTGGAACGCTTTCAGCCCCGACTGATTGGTTTTGGCCCTGGCGGAGTGGTTTTCGGCCTGATGCAGTGCTTTTCAGCCTGACGGAGTGGTTTCTGCCCCGACGGAGTGGTTTTGGTCCTGGCACAGTGGTTTCAGCCCCGACGGTGTTGTTTGAGGCTCGGCGGAGTGGTTTCAGCCCCGACGGTGTTGTTTTAGGCTCGGCGGAGTGGTTTCAGCCCCGACGGAGTGGTTTTAGGCTTGATGGAGTGTTTTTAAGGTCAGCCGAGGGGTTTTGGCCCTGGCGGAGTGGTTTCAGCCCCGACGCAGCGCTTTTGGCCCTGGCACAGTGGTTTCAGCCCCGATGGAGTGGTTTCAGCCCCGATGGAGTGGTTTCAGTCCCGACGCAGTGGTTTTAGGCCTGATGGAGTGGTTTTAGGCTTGGTGGAGCGGTTTCAGCCCCGACGCTCTGCTTTTAGGCTCGGCGGCGTGGTTTTGGCCCTCACGGAGTGGTTTCAGGCTTGGCGGAATGGTTTCAGGCTTGGCGGAGTGGTTTCAGCCCCGACAGAGAGGTTTTAGGCTCGGCGGAGTGGTTTCAGCTCCGACGCAGTGGTTTTAGGCTTGATGGAGTGGTTTTAAGGTCAGCCGAGTGGTTTTGGCCCTGGCGGAGTGGTTTCAGCCCCGATGGAGTGGATTTAGGCTTGCCGGAGTGGTTTCAGCACTGGTGGAGTGGTTTTGGCCCTGACGGAGTTGTTTTAGGCATGATGCAGTGGTTTCAGCCCCGACGGAGTGGTTTCAGGCTCGGCGGAGTGGTTTCAGCCCCGACGCAGTGGTTTTAGGCTTGGCGGAGTGGTCTTAATGTCAGCTGAGTGGTTTTGGCCCTGGCGGAGTGGTTTCAGCCCCGACGCAGTGGTTTTAGGCTCGGCGGAGTGGTTTCAGCCCCGACGCAGTTTTTAGGCTCGGCGGAGTGGTTTCAGCCCCGACGGAATGGTTTCAGGCTCGGCGGAGTGGTTTCAGCCCCGACGGAATGGTTTCAGGCTCGGCGGAGTGGTTTCAGTTCCGACGCAGTGGTTTTAGGCTCGGCGGAGTGGTTTCAGACCCGACGGTGTGGTTTTAGGCTCTGCGGAGTGGTTTTGGCCCTGACGGAGTGGTTTTAGCCCCGGCGGAGTGGTTTTAGGCTTGGCGCAGTGGTTTCGGCCCCGACGGAGTTGTTTTAGGCTCGGTGGAGTGGTTTCAGCCCCGACGGAGTGGTTTTAAGTTCAGCCGAGTCGTTTCAGCCCCGACGCACTGGTTTTAGGCTTGATGGAGTGGATTTCCCCCTGACGGAGTGCTTTCAGCCCCGACGGAGTGGTTTTAGGCTCGGCGGAGTGGTTTCAGCCCCGACGGGGTGGTTTCAGCCCCGACGGATTCGTTTTGGTCCTGGCACAGTGGTTTCAGGCCCGACGGAGTAGTTTCAGGCTCGGCGGAGTAGCTTCTGCCCCGACAGAGTGGTTTTAGGCTCGGCGGAGTGGTTTCAGCCCCGACGCAGTGGTTTTAGGCTCGGCGGAGTGGTTTCAGCCCCGACGGAGTGGTTTTAGGCTTGATGCAGTGGTTTTAATGTCGGCGGAGTGGTTTTGGCCCTGGTGGAACGCTTTCAGCCCCGACTGATTGGTTTTGGCCCTGGCGGAGTGGTTTTCGGCCTGGTGCAGTGCTTTTCAGCCTGACGGAGTGGTTTCTGCCCCGACGGAGTGGTTTTGGTCCTGGCACAGTGGTTTCAGCCCCGACGGTGTTGTTTGAGGCTCGGCGGAGTGGTTTCAGCCCCGACGGTGTTGTTTTAGGCTCGGCGGAGTGGTTTCAGCCCCGACGGAGTGGTTTTAGGCTCAGCGGAGTGGTTTCAGCCCCGATGGAGTGGTTTCAGGCTCGGCGGAGTGGTTTCAGCCCCGACGCAGTGGTTTTAGGCTTGATGCAGTGGTTTTAGGCTTGGTGGAGCCGTTTCAGCCCTGACGCTCTGCTTTTAGGCTCGGCGGCGTGGTTTTGGCCCCGATGCAGTGGTTTCAGGCTTGGCGGAGTGGCTTGCGCCCCGACGGAGTTGTTTTAGGCCCGGCGGAGTGCTTTCAGCCCCGGCGGAGTGGTTTTAGGCTCGGCAGAGTGGTTTTGGTCCTGACGGAGTGATTTTAGCTTTGGCAGAGTGGTTTCAGCCCCGACGCAGTGGTTTCAGGCTCGGCGGAGTGGTTTCAGCCCCGACGCAGTGGTTTCAGCCCTGACGCAGTGGTTTTAGGCTTGATGGAGTGGTTTTGGCCCTGACGGAGTTGTTTTGTCCCCAGCAGAGTGGTTTCAGCCCCGACGCAGCGGTTTTGGCCCTGGCGGAGCAGTTTCTGCCCTGACGGAGTTGTTTCAGCAGTGGTGGAGTGGTTTTGGCCCCGACGCAGTGGTTTTAGGCTCGGCGGAGTAGTTTTAGGCCTGACGCAGTGGTTTTAGGCTCGGCGGAGTGGTTTCAGCCCCGATGGAGTGGTTTTAGGCTTGATGGAGTGCTTTCAGCCCCGACACAGTGGTTTTACCCTCAGTGGAGTGGTTTTGGCCCCGACGGGGTGGTTTCAGCACTGGTGGAGTGGTTTTGGCCCTGACGGAGTTGTTTTAGGCCTGATGGAGTGGTTTCAGCCCTGATGCAGTGTTTTCAGGCTCGGCGGAGTGATTTCGGCCCCGACGGGGTGGTTTCAGGCTCGGCGGAGTGGTTTCAGCCCCGATGGAATGGTTTTAGGCTTGACGGAGTGGTTTCAGCACTGGTGGAGTGGTTTTGGCCCTCACGGACTTCTTTTAGGCCTGATGCAGTGGTTTCAGCCCCAACAGAGTGGTTTTAGGCTCGGCGGAGTGGTTTCAGCCCCGACGCAGTGGTTTTAGGCTCGGCGGAGTGGTTTCAGCCCCGACACAGTGGTTTTACCCTCAGTGGAGTGGTTTTGGCCCTGACGGGGTGGTTTCAGCACTGGTGGAGTGGTTTTGGCCCTGACGGAGTTGTTTTAGGCCTGATGGAGTGGTTTCAGCCCTGATGCAGTGTTTTCAGGCTCGGCGGAGTGATTTCGGCCCCGACGGGGTGGTTTCAGGCTCGGCGGAGTGGTTTCAGCCCCGATGGAATGGTTTTAGGCTTGACGGAGTGGTTTCAGCACTGGTGGAGTGGTTTTGGCCCTCACGGACTTCTTTTAGGCCTGATGCAGTGGTTTCAGCCCCAACAGAGTGGTTTTAGGCTCGGCGGAGTGGTTTCAGCCCCGACACAGTCGTTTTAGGCTTGATGGAGTGGTTTTAAGGTCAGCCGAGGGGTTTTGGCCCTGGCGGAGTGGTTTCAGCCCCGACGCAGCGGTTTTGGTCCTGGCACAGTGGTTTCAGCCCCGATGGAGTGGTTTCAGGCTCGGCGGAGTGGTTTCAGTCCCGACGCAGTGGTTTTAGGCCTGATGGAGTGGTTTTAGGCTTGGTGGAGCGGTTTCAGCCCCGACGCTCTGCTTTTAGGCTCGGCGGCGTGGTTTTGGCCCTCACGGAGTGGTTTCAGGCTTGGCGGAATGGTTTCAGGCTTGGCGGAGTGGTTTCAGCCCCGACAGAGAGGTTTTAGGCTCGGCGGAGTGGTTTCAGCTCCGACGCAGTGGTTTTAGGCTTGATGGAGTGGTTTTAAGGTCAGCCGAGTGGTTTTGGCCCTGGCGGAGTGGTTTCAGCCCCGATGGAGTGGATTTAGGCTTGCCGGAGTGGTTTCAGCACTGGTGGAGTGGTTTTGGCCCTGACGGAGTTGTTTTAGGCATGATGCAGTGGTTTCAGCCCCGACGGAGTGGTTTCAGGCTCGGCGGAGTGGTTTCAGCCCCGACGCAGTGGTTTTAGGCTTGGCGGAGTGGTCTTAATGTCAGCTGAGTGGTTTTGGCCCTGGCGGAGTGGTTTCAGCCCCGACGCAGTGGTTTTAGGCTCGGCGGAGTGGTTTCAGCCCCGACGCAGTTTTTAGGCTCGGCGGAGTGGTTTCAGCCCCGACGGAATGGTTTCAGGCTCGGCGGAGTGGTTTCAGTTCCGACGCAGTGGTTTTAGGCTCGGCGGAGTGGTTTCAGACCCGACGGTGTGGTTTTAGGCTCTGCGGAGTGGTTTTGGCCCTGACGGAGTGGTTTTAGCCCCGGCGGAGTGGTTTTAGGCTTGGCGCAGTGGTTTCGGCCCCGACGGAGTTGTTTTAGGCTCGGTGGAGTGGTTTCAGCCCCGATGGAGTGGTTTTAAGTTCAGCCGAGTCGTTTCAGCCCCGACGCACTGGTTTTAGGCTTGATGGAGTGGATTTCCCCCTGACGGAGTGCTTTCAGCCCCGACGGAGTGGTTTTAGGCTCGGCGGAGTGGTTTCAGCCCCGACGGGGTGGTTTCAGCCCCGACGGATTCGTTTTGGTCCTGGCACAGTGGTTTCAGGCCCGACGGAGTAGTTTCAGGCTCGGCGGAGTAGCTTCTGCCCCGACAGAGTGGTTTTAGGCTCGGCGGAGTGGTTTCAGCCCCGACGCAGTGGTTTTAGGCTCGGCGGAGTGGTTTCAGCCCCGACGCAGTGGTTTTAGGCTTGATGCAGTGGTTTTAATGTCGGCGGAGTGGTTTTGGCCCTGGTGGAACGCTTTCAGCCCCGACTGATTGGTTTTGGCCCTGGCGGAGTGGTTTTCGGCCTGATGCAGTGCTTTTCAGCCTGACGGAGTGGTTTCTGCCCCGACGGAGTGGTTTTGGTCCTGGCACAGTGGTTTCAGCCCCGACGGTGTTGTTTTAGGCTCGGCGGAGTGGTTTCAGCCCCGACGGTGTTGTTTTAGGCTCGGCGGAGTGGTTTCAGCCCCGACGGAGTGGTTTTAGGCTCAGCGGAGTGGTTTCAGCCCCGATGGAGTGGTTTCAGGCTCGGCGGAGTGGTTTCAGCCCCGACACAGTGGTTTTAGGCTTGATGCAGTGGTTTTAGGCTTGGTGGAGCCGTTTCAGCCCTGACGCTCTGCTTTTAGGCTCGGCGGCGTGGTTTTGGCCCCGATGCAGTGGTTTCAGGCTTGGCGGAGTGGCTTGCGCCCCGACGGAGTTGTTTTAGGCCCGGCGGAGTGCTTTCAGCCCCGGCGGAGTGGTTTTAGGCTCGGCAGAGTGGTTTTGGTCCTGACGGAGTGATTTTAGCTTTGGCAGAGTGGTTTCAGCCCCGACGCAGTGGTTTCAGGCTCGGCGGAGTGGTTTCAGCCCCGACGCAGTGGTTTCAGCCCTGACGCAGTGGTTTTAGGCTTGATGGAGTGGTTTTGGCCCTGACGGAGTTGTTTTGTCCCCAGCAGAGTGGTTTCAGCCCCGACGCAGCGGTTTTGGCCCTGGCGGAGCAGTTTCTGCCCTGACGGAGTTGTTTCAGCAGTGGTGGAGTGGTTTTGGCCCCGACGCAGTGGTTTTAGGCTCGGCGGAGTAGTTTTAGGCCTGACGCAGTGGTTTTAGGCTCGGCGGAGTGGTTTCAGCCCCGATGGAGTGGTTTTAGGCTTGATGGAGTGCTTTCAGCCCCGACACAGTGGTTTTACCCTCAGTGGAGTGGTTTTGGCCCCGACGGGGTGGTTTCAGCACTGGTGGAGTGGTTTTGGCCCTGACGGAGTTGTTTTAGGCCTGATGGAGTGGTTTCAGCCCTGATGCAGTGTTTTCAGGCTCGGCGGAGTGATTTCGGCCCCGACGGGGTGGTTTCAGGCTCGGCGGAGTGGTTTCAGCCCCGATGGAATGGTTTTAGGCTTGACGGAGTGGTTTCAGCACTGGTGGAGTGGTTTTGGCCCTCACGGACTTCTTTTAGGCCTGATGCAGTGGTTTCAGCCCCAACAGAGTGGTTTTAGGCTCGGCGGAGTGGTTTCAGCCCCGACACAGTCGTTTTAGGCTTGATGGAGTGGTTTTAAGGTCAGCCGAGGGGTTTTGGCCCTGGCGGAGTGGTTTCAGCCCCGACGCAGCGCTTTTGGCCCTGGCACAGTGGTTTCAGCCCCGATGGAGTGGTTTCAGGCTCGGCGGAGTGGTTTCAGTCCCGACGCAGTGGTTTTAGGCCTGATGGAGTGGTTTTAGGCTTGGTGGAGCGGTTTCAGCCCCGACGCTCTGCTTTTAGGCTCGGCGGCGTGGTTTTGGCCCTCACGGAGTGGTTTCAGGCTTGGCGGAATGGTTTCAGGCTTGGCGGAGTGGTTTCAGCCCCGACAGAGAGGTTTTAGGCTCGGCGGAGTGGTTTCAGCTCCGACGCAGTGGTTTTAGGCTTGATGGAGTGGTTTTAAGGTCAGCCGAGTGGTTTTGGCCCTGGCGGAGTGGTTTCAGCCCCGATGGAGTGGATTTAGGCTTGCCGGAGTGGTTTCAGCACTGGTGGAGTGGTTTTGGCCCTGACGGAGTTGTTTTAGGCATGATGCAGTGGTTTCAGCCCCGACGGAGTGGTTTCAGGCTCGGCGGAGTGGTTTCAGCCCCGACGCAGTGGTTTTAGGCTTGGCGGAGTGGTCTTAATGTCAGCTGAGTGGTTTTGGCCCTGGCGGAGTGGTTTCAGCCCCGACGCAGTGGTTTTAGGCTCGGCGGAGTGGTTTCAGCCCCGACGCAGTTTTTAGGCTTGGCGGAGTGGTTTCAGCCCCGACGGAATGGTTTCAGGCTCGGCGGAGTGGTTTCAGCCCCGACGGAATGGTTTCAGGCTCGGCGGAGTGGTTTCAGTTCCGACGCAGTGGTTTTAGGCTCGGCGGAGTGGTTTCAGACCCGACGGTGTGGTTTTAGGCTCTGCGGAGTGGTTTTGGCCCTGACGGAGTGGTTTTAGCCCCGGCGGAGTGGTTTTAGGCTTGGCGCAGTGGTTTCGGCCCCGACGGAGTTGTTTTAGGCTCGGTGGAGTGGTTTCAGCCCCGACGGAGTGGTTTTAAGTTCAGCCGAGTCGTTTCAGCCCCGACGCACTGGTTTTAGGCTTGATGGAGTGGATTTCCCCCTGACGGAGTGCTTTCAGCCCCGACGGAGTGGTTTTAGGCTCGGCGGAGTGGTTTCAGCCCCGACGGGGTGGTTTCAGCCCCGACGGATTCGTTTTGGTCCTGGCACAGTGGTTTCAGGCCCGACGGAGTAGTTTCAGGCTCGGCGGAGTAGCTTCTGCCCCGACAGAGTGGTTTTAGGCTCGGCGGAGTGGTTTCAGCCCCGACGCAGTGGTTTTAGGCTCGGCGGAGTGGTTTCAGCCCCGACGGAGTGGTTTTAGGCTTGATGCAGTGGTTTTAATGTCGGCGGAGTGGTTTTGGCCCTGGTGGAACGCTTTCAGCCCCGACTGATTGGTTTTGGCCCTGGCGGAGTGGTTTTCGGCCTGATGCAGTGCTTTTCAGCCTGACGGAGTGGTTTCTGCCCCGACGGAGTGGTTTTGGTCCTGGCACAGTGGTTTCAGCCCCGACGGTGTTGTTTGAGGCTCGGCGGAGTGGTTTCAGCCCCGACGGTGTTGTTTTAGGCTCGGCGGAGTGGTTTCAGCCCCCACGGAGTGGTTTTAGGCTCAGCGGAGTGGTTTCAGCCCCGATGGAGTGGTTTCAGGCTCGGCGGAGTGGTTTCAGCCCCGACACAGTGGTTTTAGGCTTGATGCAGTGGTTTTAGGCTTGGTGGAGCCGTTTCAGCCCTGACGCTCTGCTTTTAGGCTCGGCGGCGTGGTTTTGGCCCCGATGCAGTGGTTTCAGGCTTGGCGGAGTGGCTTGCGCCCCGACGGAGTTGTTTTAGGCCCGGCGGAGTGCTTTCAGCCCCGGCGGAGTGGTTTTAGGCTCGGCAGAGTGGTTTTGGTCCTGACGGAGTGGTTTTAGCTTTGGCAGAGTGGTTTCAGCCCCGACGCAGTGGTTTCAGGCTCGGCGGAGTGGTTTCAGCCCCGACGCAGTGGTTTCAGCCCTGACGCAGTGGTTTTAGGCTTGATGGAGTGGTTTTGGCCCTGACGGAGTTGTTTTGTCCCCAGCAGAGTGGTTTCAGCCCCGACGCAGCGGTTTTGGCCCTGGCGGAGCAGTTTCTGCCCTGACGGAGTTGTTTCAGCAGTGGTGGAGTGGTTTTGGCCCTGACGCAGTGGTTTTAGGCTCGGCGGAGTGGTTTTAGGCCTGACGCAGTGGTTTTAGGCTCGGCGGAGTGGTTTCAGCCCCGACGCAGTGGTTTTAGGCTCGGCGGAGTGGTTTCAGCCCCGACGCAGTGGTTTTAGGCTTGGCGCAGTGGTTTTAATGTCGGCGGAGTGGTTTTGGCCCTGGTGGAACGCTTTCAGCCCCGACTGATTGGTTTTGGCCCTGGCGGAGTGGTTTTCGGCCTGATGCAGTGCTTTTCAGCCTGACGGAGTGGTTTCTGCCCCGACGGAGTGGTTTTGGTCCTGGCACAGTGGTTTCCGCCCCGACGCAGTGGCTTTAGGCTCGGCGGAGTGGTTTTAGGCCTGACGCAGTGGTTTTCGCCCTGGCCGGTCAGTTTTAGCCCTGACGGAGTGCTTTTCGGCTTGGTGGAGTGGTTTTGGCCCTGAGGGAGTTGTTTTAGGCTCGGCAGAGTGGTTTCAGCCCCGACAAAGTGTTTTTACGCTCGGCGGAGTGTTTTTAGGCTCGGCACAGTACTTTCGGCCCCGACGGTGTGGTTTCGGCCCCGACGGAGCGGTTTTTCAGGCTTGGCAGAGTGGTTTTAAGGTCAGCCGAGTGGTTTTGGCGCTGGCGGAGTGGTTTTAATGTCAGCCGAGTGGTTTTGGCGCTGGCGGAGTGGTTTCAGCCCCGACACAGTGGTTTTGGCCCTGGCGGAGTGGTTTCAGCCCCGACGCAGTGGTTTTAGGCCCTGGCAGAGCAGTTTCAGCCCCGGCGGAGTGGTTTGAGCACTGGCAGAGTTGTTTTAGTCTCAGCGGAGTGGTTTTAGGCCTGACACAGTGGTTTCAGGCTCGGTGGTGTGGTTTCAACCCCTTATGGAGTGGTTTCTGCCCTGGTGGAATGCTTTCAGCCCCGACGTAGTCATTTTAGGCTTGATGGAGTGGTTTTCAGCTCAGCCGAGTGGTTTTGGTCTTGGCATAGTGGTTTCAGCGCCGACGGAGTGGGTTTGGCCCTGACAGAGTGGTTTCAGCACTGGTGGAGTGGTTTCAGCCCCGATGGAGTGGTTTTAGGCTCGGCAGAGTGCTTTCGGCCCCGACGCAGTGGTTTCGGCCTCGGCGGAGCGGTTTCCACCCCGACGGAGCGGTTTCGGCCCCGGCGGACTTGTTTTCGGCTTGGCAGAGTGGTTTTGGCCCCAACACAGTGCTTTTGGGCCTCACGTAGTGTTTTTAGGCTTGGTGGAGTGCTCTTCAGCCCCAGCGGAGTGGGTTTCGGCCCCTGTGGAGTGCGTTTCGGCCCCTGCCGCGTTTTCTCCCAAGCCCACCAGGCCTAGCAGTAGGCCGTACCAGGCTGCACCAGCCCCCCAGCCCCCACACCAGGCCACCCTAGCCCACCAGGCCTGGCACCAGGCTGCACCAGCCCCCCAAGTCCTGCACCAGGATGGCCATTCTCCACTCTCCATTCAGCAGGCAACATGGCAATGCAGCTCTACAGCCCAACACGTCCCACACCCAGCCACAGCCTCTTCCTCTTCGTCCCACCTCACCTCAAGCCACCTCTGCCCTCAACGGCCCTGCCAGCACCAGCACCTCCAGCGCCGCCTCCGCCTCTCCGGCACCCGCTCTCCACAGGCTCCACACGCCACCTTTCCCCCTCCAAGCGCTCCGCTTCACCACACCGCCTGCCAAAACCAAGCACAAGGCCACGCGCAGCTTTCCTAGGGACCCTCTCACACGGCCGGGCCTTTCCGTGGACAGCAGCCCCCCGACCCGCGCCTCCTCCAGCCTCGCCGCCCTCGCCGACACCCCGCCTCGCGCAGCCCACCCCCTCGGGCCTCGCGGGACACCGCAGCGCCTCGGGGGCAGCGCTCCTCCGCAACGCACCCTCCCGCCTCAGTTGGCGGGATCCTGTGCAGAGCCCAACCTGCTCCCAGCACTTGGCCTCCGGCACCAGCCACTCCAGGCCCGCGCGAGCCACCGCCGCTTCCTGCCTGCCCTGCCCGCAGCCCCTGCCCTGCCCGCGCACGGCGCCTGTCCTCCCCGCTGCCCTCTGCCGCCAGCGACAGCCGACCGGGCGGCGACAGGCGGGAGGACGGGAGGACAGCGAGGGGGACACTGAGGGGGGACAGTGGGGACCGCGTCCCTGGCGCCGGCAGCCCCAGCCCCGCCGCCCGCCCGCCCGCTCGCTCACTCGGCGGCGCCCACGGCCGCCGGACGCCATCTCCGGCCTCTCTCCGCTCCCTCCCGCCCTCCGCCCGGGCCGCCGCGGGGATTGGCCGGCCGGGCCAGCTGCCTCTCGGCCATTGGAGGGCGCCTGCGTGCCGCCCGCCGCTGATTGGCGCCCCGCTCCCGCCTCTGGCCGGGGGGGAGGGTGTGGTTGGTGGCGGGGTGGCTGGCTGTGTGGTGGCGCCTGGCGGCGGCGGCAAAGATGGCGGAGCGGAAGGGGAGGGCTCCCTGCCCCGTCCTGCCCCGTGGCGCGGCGCAGTTGGAGAGCGGCAGGCTGCGGGACACGCAGTGGGTCGTGGCGCAGCCGGGCGGGCAGGGCTCGGGGGCGGCGGGGGGGCCGGGCCGGGCCTGAGGGCGGTAGCGGCAGGGGAAGGGGGCGGGGGGCGGCGAAGGGGCTTTTCGGGGGCCGAAGGGCGGCGGCGCCTGCGCCGGGGCCGCCGGCGGGAGGCTGCGCGAAGGTGCTGGTGGCTGCGAGGCGCGGCCAGCTCGGGGCAGGGCTGGTGCTGGTGCTGGGAGGCGGCGGGGGTCGGTGCCGGGCGGGCCGGGGAGGGTTTGCGGCGGCCGGTCGGCTGGGGCCGGGGCCGGGGCCGAGCAGGGCTTCGGTGTCGCCCGGCGCCCAGCTGCGTCGCCGCTGGACGGGGGAGTGTTTGCGTCCGCCGCCTGCTCGCCCGCCGCCTGGGGAAGGGAGCTGAAGGGCGGCAGGGAAAGGGGTGGGGGAAGTAGGAGCAGGGTTGGAGCTGGGTGGTCTGTTTGGAAAGGGCTTTCCGAGGGTTTTGTTGCTGCCGTCCCGGGTTGTGGATCTGTGTGCGTGGGGCTGGTGGCTCCTGTGCACGATGCAGTGATGCAGTGGGTACAGTGAAGCTGACCTGCACTTGCTCGCAGGCCTTTGCTGCGAGGCTGGTTCTTGTAGCCGTGAGCGAAGGGATTAGGTGTGTGGCTGCGGTGGTGGCAGTGGGTGCTCGGGCTTGTTTCTGAGCTGCAGGCTGCAGCAGGGGAGCAAGGGGTGACTTTCTGGTCTGCGCGTGGAGATGTGGGTGGCAGGATCGCTGCGGAGACCGTCCGTGCTGTCCCTGAGGGTGGTGGCAGTGTCCTCATACCATGCTGAGGAAAGGGTAGCTGTCACAGAGCACCAGCCCTGGGCTATATGGGAGCCGAGGCAGGGCAAAGTCTGTGTGTGAGTGTTGTGGGTGCAGGCCGTGTTTGAAGGGAGGGAGTGGATTTTGGGAAGCACCTTCTGGTTTTGGTAGGGAGAAGTGCCTTGCAGTTAGCTGTGCGTTTCGGAGATGGATCTTGGGTCATGGTTTTCCTGTTTGTCTTCTTATGGGCTAGTACGGGCTTGCAAAGCGCTCTAGGGGTTCGTACAGCAATTAAAATCAAAGCATATCATTTGGCCAGGGGGAAAACCATCTTTGAAGCTCACTACTAGAAGATGTGTTTTACTGGAGAGGATACTTTGGGGTTTCAGCTGCCTAGGGAGCTGAGAAGTGTAGTGGGAGCTGTGTCCTGTCTCTGCAAGATCTCTGTCTGCTTCTTTTGTGGCCGCTGAGAGCTGATGTGCTCACTGAGAGCTCAGTTGTGTTTCTGCGATTGTTTTTCTCGGTTGTGTTTTCTGTTGTCTGGGTCAGTTCAACGTGGCCGCTTTGTCTGTCTGAGGGGGCAACTGGGGCGTGCAGCTCCCGCTGCCAGAGGGCTGGGGGTGTTTCAGTTCCCAGTAGGTCATGACCGACTGGGTTTCGCTCTCCGGTGCTCCTCTCCGCAGGTAAGGCCAGTGGGAATGTCTCGTGCCAGGGGAAGGGGCTCTCTGGGACAGCTCTGGCTGGGTTGCAATGTACTGGAGCGTACGAGGGACTGGAGGACTTTGGACTTGCTTCTCTTTGGCTTTGCTTTTTGGAGTTGTTTAGCAAGCTCCCGACCTGGGCTTCCCGACAACCTGTGCTTGTGGCTGCCCCTTTTTGGGGAGCTGTTGGGCAGTTGCTGTGAAAGGCAGCCCGGAGAGTCTTGGTGTTGCGGAGAGTTGAATTGTGCAACTGTTTCTTGCAGAGTAGAGAACGTGGCGCTGGAAAACGAGGTGGGACATGTCTGCGAGCTTTTAGCTAAGGAGGAAAGCAGTGATTTGCCTTTTTAGGGAAGCCACGGGTACTAAAGAGGAGAGGGAGCGTGAGTTGTGTGCAAGAGATGCTGTTGCTGTGTTGTGGTGCAGTGCCAGACTCGAGAGAGGGTCTCTCCTTTTCTAGGTGTCTGGGCGTCCCCTGCAGCCCACGCAGTAGGAACGTTGTAGCCCCTTGGCATTTCTGTACTGTGCCGGCGCCTTCTCCCTGAAGGTAGGCCTCTTGGTGTTCAGCGTTGTCGCCTTGCACACGAAGGAGGAGGAGAAACGGGCCTGAGCTGCGTATGGGAGGAAGAGGCTTTTTGCCCATCACTGGCAGCGCGCAGAGAGCAGCAGCGCTTGGGCTCCTTCCGAGACCTTTGAGGCCTGGTAGGTGCCAGACAAGCTACGGCTTTGGTTTATTTATTTCATTATTATTATTGTTTTTTTCATATTTGGGGCCACTAGTTTTGTGCGTTTCTGCTCTGTTTTCAGCAGGAGCCGTGCTCTGTGGATGCACTGAAGTCCAGAAGGCAGAGCCGCAGCGCCCGCTCCCCGGGGGGGACGCGGGGTCGGGCCCGAGTGTTGAGAGAGGGGAAAGTGCCTGGTCCTGCTCTTTCTGAAGAGCTCTGTTTTGTTTTCCTAGGTGCTGGTTGCTGGCCCCTTGGCCTCAGGGCTTTGTGTGGGGGCAGCCACTGGGCAGGGCTTTTTTGTGCCCCCACCAAAGCCCTGGGGCTGGGGAGTGTGGGGGTCTGGGCTGAGGCCTGCCCCTGCTGCCCTTAAAGGCAAGGTTGAGAGGCTTTAAGGCTCTTCAAGTCTCTGGGGGCTCTTCAGGGAACTTGGAGTCCCTTAATTTCTTCCCAAGTCCCTCAGTGTAACTTGGAGAACCACCTGAGTCCCTGAGGTTGGTCTTCCAGTTACACTGAGGGACTTGGGAAGAAATTAAGGAACTCCAAGCTACTTGAAGGGCACCCTGAGACTTGAAGACTCTGAAAGTCTCCCAAGCCTGCCTTTAAGGGCAAGGGTGGGTGTCGGGGGCCTCGACCCGACCGGCTTCCTCCGGGGGGCAGGGGCAGGCCTGGCCCCACCGGAGCCGCTCCCACTCGAGGGAGCTGCTCGGGGCAAAAAAGCGCCGCGGCCTCGCTGTGCCTGGGCGCCCTCGCTGCTCGGCCACGTGCCCCCAGCCGAGTTGACGACCAAACCTTTGCTGTCATGAGGAACGCCCACGTCCAGCCGCGGAAAGGTCGGGGCCCCGGGGACCTAGATGGACCCACAGCGGCCGTGGCTGCTTTCTCCATCGCCTGGGGGCCTGGCAGGGCTGGCAACGCTGCTCTCCCTGGAGAGGAGGCTGCTCTCCCCCTTGGGCTCCGGGATCGGGTCCCTGGGGGCCGGGGGCAGGGCCCGGCCGTCTCGCTGACTCCGCTGGCGCTTCCACAGGGCCGGACGGGCTGCAAGGAAAAGACAAGAGCCCTTGGTGGCCCCGTCCTCTGCCCGGCTGCTGACAGCTGAGCTGCCGGGTGCTGTCCGGCCGGAGAGGGCTCCGCGGGCACAGGACTGCGGCTCCCTCCTCTTCCTCCTCCTGGTGCTGGGCAGGGCAAGGGGATCGCTGCCAAACTCCTCTGCGTCCTGCCTGCCTGCAGGTGCTGCACGAGCCCCTCCCCGCCTGGCTGGGGTGAAGCCAGCAGGGTGCAGTGCGGGGGGAGGGGGGCTCTGGGGTGCCCCACAAGACAATCCAAGCCTCAAGGGAGCTCCAAAAGGCAAACTGAGGAGCCTGGGGCGCATGGAGAAGCGAGCGGCAGGCTGAGGTACCAAATGGAGGGAGGGCTCCGAGGTGCTCTGGAAGGGGAAAAAAAACCCAAACAAACAAGCCCCAAGGCTCTGGGGATCCAAAAAGCAAAGCCGAGGGCTCCAGCACATCCCCACAGGCGAGCAGAAACATCTCAGATGCTTCAAAAGGCAAGCTCTCTCTCAAAGAGCTACAGAGGGCTCTAGGAAAAGCACCCTGAGGTGGCTAGAGCACCCTGAAAAGCACACTAAGGGCTCTGGGGTGTCCCAGAGGCACCCCCAGGGGTGCAGGGTGCCCCAAAAGCTACACTGAGGGTCCAGGGGCACCCTGAAAGGCACCCCAATCACTCTGGGGTGCAAGGAAAGGCACTCTGAGGGGGCCCAGGGGACCCCAAAATACATACCAACAGGCCCAGGACATACCTAAAAGGACATGAAATTGGTCTGTGGTGCCCTGAAAGCCGCATCTTGAGCTCTGGGGTGCACCAAATGGCACAGCAAGGGGACCGACAGGCACTGAAAGGCACACCAAGGGGTCTGGGTGACCCCAAAAAGCACACCAAGGGGCCTTGGGCACCCTGGACGGCACACCGAGGGGCTGAGGCACTCTGAAAGAAACACCGGGGGGTCCGCGCGGCCTGAGCAGCACAGCGAGAGGCCAGGAAAGCCCTGAAAGACATGGCAAACACTGCCAAAAGTGACACCGCGGGCTCCAGGGCAGCCCCAAACGCGCAATGGGGGCGCCGCGGAGCACCCACAGCCCCACTCGGGGCTCAGGCTGCACCGAAACGCCCACCGAGGAGCCCGGGGCAGCAGGAGAAAACTGCTGAGGGCGCCAGACCTCTCCGAAAGGCCCAACGCGGGGCCAGGGGCACCCCAAAAGCCACAACCGGAGCTCTGCGGAGCACAACAATGCACACCAAGGGCACAGGGCAGCACCCAAAGGCACCCTCAGCAGGGGCTGGCACCCCAAAAGGCACACCCAGGCTTTGAGGCACCCTGAAACGCACCCCGAGCAGCCATGGACACACCGCAAGGCAGACAAAAGGCGTCCAGGGCACCCCCAGAAGCACAACAAGGCCTCTACGGCACCCCGAAAGCCACAACGACCCGCCTGGGACCTACCAAAAACCACACTACATGGCTCTGTGGTGCCCCAAAAGCCACATCCGCAGCCCTGGGCTGCCCCAAAAGCCACACCAAGGGGCCCAGCGCACACCAAAAGGCACCCTCAGCACCTCTAAGCACCCCAAAAGGCCCACCAGACGGCTCCATGGCACCCCCACACGCACCCCGAGGGCGCTGCGGGCCCCCCCCCACGCACCCCGAGGGCCCTGGGCACACCAAAAGGCACGGGCAGGCACCCGCGACGCACCAACACGCCCATCGAGCTCCCTGGGCCACCAGGAGAGCCACAACCAGGGGCTGCAGAGGCACCACAAGGCACAACCAGGCCTCTGCGAGCAACCACACGCACCTCACAAGCCCTGGCCATCACCAAAAGACACCCCCGAGGGCCCAGGACACCCCCCAAGGGGCCACGAGGCCTCCACCGAGCACCCCAACCCTGACCCAAGGGCCACAGGCAACACTAAAGGCATCGCAAAAGCCTCCAGGGAGCCACCAACTCACACCAAGGCACCCAGCAGCCACCAAAAAGCACACCGAGGGCTCTGGCTGGCCTGGAAGAGCACACGGATAAGTCCAGGGCACCCCCAAAGGCCCCCAAGAGGCCAGCACAGCACCCAGAGGCACACTGAATGCCCTGGGGAGCACCAGTGGGCACCACGAGGGCTCTGGGGAGTCCCCAGAGGGGCAGCGACGGGTCTGGGCAGCACCACGGGGCACCTGAAGAGCCCCGCGGTGGGCACAAACGCACACCGAAGGGTCACGGATGACACAAAAGCACAACATGGGGTCTGGGCACCCCCAAAGCTACCCCGAGGGGTCGCAGGTGCCCCAAAAGGCACACCAAATGACTCAGAGGCACCACAACAGACAGACCAAGGGGGCTGGGATGGGGCCAAAAACCACCTCCAGGAGTGTGCGGCACCCCAGAGGGCACACGGAGGGCCTCGGCCACCTCCAAAAGAGTCCGAATGAGACCGCAGAGCCCATCCAAACCCGTCCAAACCTGCAGAGCCTGCCACAAGGCCGTCCGAGCATGCAGAGCCTGATACGAAGGGGTCCAGGACGCACCCAAAGGCACGCGGAGGCTCCACGGCCGCACTCGAAGGCATGTGGAGGATACTCAACTTACCAGAACGACATTGTGACGCTCGCCAATCTTGTAGAACGACACTCGGTGGCTCCCTGGCCGCATCAAAAGGCACGCAGAGGCTCTCCCACTTCGTAGAATGACACTTGGAGGCAGCCCAGTCTCCTACAATGACATTTGGAGACTCCCCGCTATCCTAAAATGACACTTTGAAGTTCCCCGGCCACACTGAAAGGCACGTGAAGGCTCCCCAGCCTCCTGGAATGAAACTCGAACGCTGCCCAGGCTCCTAGAATAACACTCAGAGGCTCTCCGGCCTCCTAGAACAACACTTGGACACTACACAATCTCCTAAGGCCCAGCCTCCTACAACCACACTCCGAGGCTGCCCAGCCTCTTACAATGGGACTTGGAGACTGCCCGCTCTCCTACAACCACGCTCGAAGGCTCCCCGGCTGCACCGAAAAGCACGCCGAGGCTCCCCACCCATACCCAAAGCAACACAGACGCTGCCCGCTGTCCTACAACGACACACGGAGGCTCCCCAGCTTCCTACAATGACACGCCGAGGCTGCCTGGCTGCACCCAAATGCATGCAGAGCCTGCCCGGACCCTCACAAAGGCACGCGGAGCCTGTCCAGCAGTACCGAAAGGTGTGCGGAGGCTGCCCAACTGCACCCTAAGGCATGCGGAGGCTGACCACTCTCCTACAACAACACTCCAAGGCTCCCCAGCTGCACCGAAAAGCATGCTAAGGCTGCTCACCGTACCCAAACGCATGCAGGAGGCCAGACAGCCTCCGCGACGATACTCCGAGGCTCCCAGGCCTCCTAGAATGACACTCCAAGGCTGCCCGGCAGCACCCAAAGGCATGCTGAGGCTCCCAGGCCATACCGAAAGGTACACGGAGGCTGCCCAGCTTCCTAGAATGATGCTCGGTGGCTGCCCGGATAATTAGAATGATGCTCGGCGGCTGCTCACTCGCCTAGAAAGACACTCCGAGGCGGCCCGCTCTCCTACAACGACACTCGGAGGCTGCCTGGCCGCACCCAAAGGCACGCGGAGGCTGCCCGGACCCTCACAAAGGCACGTGGAGGCTGCCCAGTTGATTAGAATGACACTTGGAGGCTGCCCACTCTCCTACCACCCCACTTGGAGGCTGCTCACTCTCCCAGAACGACACTCCCAGGCTCCCCAGCTGTACCGAAAAGCACACCAAGGCTCCCCACCCATATCCAAACGCAGGCGGAGGCTGCCCGCTCTCCCTGGAATGGCACGCGGAGGCTGCCGGCTGTACCAAAAGGAACGCAGAGGCTCCCCGGCTTCCTAGAACGACACTCGGAGGCTGCCTGGCCGCACCCAACGGCATGCCGCGGCTCCCTGGCTGTACCGAAAGGTACACGGAGGCTCCTCACTCTCCTACAACGACACTCGGAGCCTACCGGCCATACTGAAAGGTAGGTGGAGGCTCCTCAGCCTCACCCAAAGGCACCCGGAGGCTCCTCAGCCTCCTAGAACAACACTTGGAGGTAACCCGGCTGCACCTGAAGGCACACGGAGACTCCCCAGTCTCCTCGAACAACGCTCGGAGGCTCCCCGGCCTGCTAGACCAACACGCAGCTGCCTGGTCTCTCAGAAAGACACACGGAGGCTGCCCAGCCTCCCAGAACGACACGTGGAGGCTGCCCAGCTGCACCCAAAGGCAGAAGGAGGGCTGCCTGGGGCACTTTAGGGGAGATGCCCCCACCTCCCTGCCCACTCCCCGAGGCCTCCAGGGGGCAGGCGCAGCCACAGGAGGGCTTCCCCAGGCTGGGGCTCCCCTCAGGCCTTCCAGCCCTGCCATGTCCCCACCTCGGGGATGCTGGGCTACACCTGCTGGCAAGGAGAGGCTCTGCTGAGGAAGGCAGGCCTAAGGGAGCAACCGAATGAACACAGAGGAAGACTGTGACTGCCCTCAGTGATCTTGTGGGCAGGAAGGGCCGAGCCCTAGCTGTTGCTTCCCTAGGCCACGAGCATGGAGCTGGCCGAGCCTAGTGAAGCAGCAGAGGGGTTTGCTCTCTCACCCTGAGAACTGCGTTCAGACAAATGCACCAGGAATGTGTCCCAACAGTGTCAAAGCCTGGGAAAAATAAAAGAAAAACAAAGCAGAACCCAAACCCTTTTTGGCAATGGTCATTTCTTTCCCTCGGCACTAAAAAGCCTCTGCATTAGGGACATCCACTGGGAATAGTGGGCTTGGGGTGGGTGCTAATTTGGGGGAGGGGGGAGGGTTGAAAAATGTGATCCTCATGAGCCGAAATCCCCATTTTCAGTCCAAAGTCACTCATTTTGCAGAAGAAAAATGTGATGCTCGCACACAGCCTACAATACTCGCAGCGCCCTCACACTGCTTGGGTTCCCCGTGGAGGAGGTGCTTCGCAGAGGGAAATGGAAGGACTGGGAGGCTGCAGGGAGAGGACCAGAGGAGACTTGAGCATGCATGAGGGGAAGAGAGGGGATCTGAGCACAGGCAGAGGGGCAGAGAGCACGTGAGCGTGCCTGGAGAAGGGATCTGAGGGTGCCCAAAGGAGCCTGGAGGATGCCAAGGGGGCAACCGAGGCGGTTGCAAGGCACACGACTGCGCAGCCCAAGAAAGCCAACAGGGACAGAAAGGCTGCCGAGAGCCCCTGGCTTCAACAGCCCAGGAAGGCAGCCCGCTCAGGGCGCCGGTGCCTCTTCCGGAGCCGGAGAGTTGTGTAAGCATGCCCGTGTCTCTGCAGGAGAGCATATTCACGCAGCTCGGGAGGAGAACATCCACCAAAGACAGGTCCATGTGTAGGCAAGCCTTCTGTCACCTTCCTGTCCGTGTGCCTCTGCTCACCCAAGTGCAACGGGAGTGGGACAAAGAAGCGCTCGCTTGCGTGTATGTGGTACAGAGGTGTCCGAAGCCTGGGGGAAGGCCATGGCAAAGTGTCCGAGATGTCAACCTCTCTCTGCTTGGCAGAGCAGAAATTGGCCTCTTCAATGAAAGGAGCAAGAGCTGCTCAGGAAAGAGCTTGTTCACTTGCAAAGGGCACGCTCGGCAGCACCCCCTTCCTACTTGTGCCCTCCGCACGCTGGTGCTACCTGGAAGCATCACCTGGCCAATGCCTCGTCTTTTCCACACATAACCACTCGAGGGGCTTTTTTTTTTTTTTTCCTCAGGAGAGCACTGGGGCGTGTGTGCAGTGCGCGCGTGTGCGTTGAGGTGCCTTTGTGGAGAAGGTGCTGAGCCTTGTTGCTGGGGGAACATGGGGAGGGGGCGAGCAGGAGAGTGCTGGGGAGACGTTGGGAGGGTTTGTGGCTGGCGAGAGCCTCTGCTTCATTAAGGTTACCTGATCGAGGACCAAGGGGCAAGTGAGAAGAAAACTCCACAGAGACCTGAACCTGACAGGCGAGGGAGAACAGACAAGGGCAAAGGCCAAAAGCCTCCAGTCTCTACTTACCTGGCCCTGAGGCCACTACAGGCATAGTCTGGGAGAGGGATAACCTGGGCTTTGCAAGTGATGAGGAGTCCTGAGGATTTGGGGTTGTTCACGGGGGGTAGTGGACCCGTGCAGAACGGAGTAAGCAATGTGTGGGGCAGGGGATCAAGGAGGAAGAAAGAGGGGGAATGGGATGGAGGGGTGCAAGAGGGGCCTCTGAACAGCACTGCGAGGCTTCTGAAGGAGCAACAATAGCAAAACAGCCAGGAAGACACCTTCAAAGGATTGACATGAGCTTTATTCATATATTCTAGACGCCCCTTTTCTGAGTTTCACGTTACTGAGCACGGGAGAAGTTTTCAATTGCTTCCTTCATTTCCTAAAACAAAAAAAAAGAAGATAAAAAATAATAATAGTCACCAACCAAACAAAGACAAGCTAGCTATAAGCTGGAAGACAAACGCAAACCCTCGGTAGCTGAGTTCTTTAGAGAAAATAAAAGGATCTGTAGATGCATACAATTGCTGCTTGGCTCTACTTAGCAAATTACCTCGATTAACTGAGTTTTGTCATTGTCCTGCCGGTGGTGGTAAATACACTGGCTGAGCAGCAGATGGAGTTTCTCGAGGTGGCGTATGCTGCAGTCCTTGGTTGCCTCGCCCACAGCATTCAGCAGCTGCTGAAGAAAAAAGCCAGACAGTAGACATTTACAGTAGCACGAGATCTTCTGAGCAGGCTCTCGATGTGTTCACACACACACAAGAAGGCAGTCCAACACAACTCTCATCCTACTTTCTCGTATCGCTAAATAAAGGAGGAGTGAAACGTCAGGGAACAGACTTAAGCATGGCACCGGATTTCCATGGAGGAAATGAGCTCCTTGGACCTACTTGAGAGAAAGAGCAAGGCTCCAGTTGTGTTAGCTGCATGTTGGCCCTGCCTGCAGCTCCGCTGGCATATTGGAGAGCTCCAGGCTCGGCAGCAGAGCGGGAAGGAAAGGTAGATGAGCGAGCTGCAACCTACCCTGAGCCAGATGTGAGTTTCCTTCTCAGCAGCGGGTGACCATCTCCTCCTCTTCTCTGCCTGGCTCTCCGAGGGCGATGTGGGCCGCCTTCGCTTTCGTCTGCATACAGCTGCACAGAGATAGCAGAAGCAGCAAGCCAAAGCGTTACCTAAGCAGTTCTGTCTTCCAAATCGAGCATCGTCCTCTTACTTGGTGCACAAGGCAAAACAAGACAAAAAGGAAAACAGGAGGGAACTTGCCACCAGGCAGGGGCGTACTGGCATCTGCAGGCACCGCTGGCAATGTGTGCTCCTCTTGCTCCTCCAGCTGCCGCTCTTCCTCCTCCGCCAGCAGTCGAGGCTCAGGTGGGGATGCCACAGGCAGGACTTCCAGTGCGTGGCAACCTTCAGTCAACCAGAACAGGTTAGCCAAGCGATGGCAGTCCGACACAAGCAGAGTACAAAGTCATGCCAGGAAATCAAATACCCAAACACATGCCAAAGAGCTGCTAAGCTACCGATGGCAAAGCTCTATGTGTAGGACAGTTCCCACCTGCTCTCCTTTGTGGTGCAGCAGGTGGAGCAGCTTGGTGGAGAAGCAAGTCCTCAAAAAGCTTTCTCCCTTCCTCCTTGCTGGGTGGCTGGACATTGAAGACTTCTCCATAAAGCTCCGAAAACAAAGCTTGCACCTGAGGCGGGAGGAGAAAAGACAGTGCAGCCCTAAGGCCCCCCGCAGATTCGTGCTCTACTCCAAGCAGGTGAAAACTGTTTTCAGGGAAGCCGAGGAATGCTTTGAATAAGGGGGAGACTAGAACAAGTTTGCTTCTTGGCCTTCACGGCAAGATTGTAGTGGGTCAGCCCGGCACTGGAGGGCGTCTTCTGTAAGGAAGACCTCCAGGATGAAAGCTCAGGGCAGCGAGCCGAGGTTCCAGTGAGGCCAGGGAGGGCACGCACCAGCTCCTAGGTGGCCTGCAGTGGATTGCCTTGCCTTGCCGCCCTTCACTTGGAAGCCTTGTGGCAACTCCCGAGGGAGGAGATGCCAGCAGGGTGCCCTAGAAATAGCAATGTCCAAGTGCTTAGGAGGGCACAGGATTGAGGTACTTCAGGGAGTGATAAATTATCATGAGACTGAGAAAAGCGGGCAAAGCGGTGGCAGAAATACCTCTTCCGGGAGATCTGCATGGCAAACATCCGAAGTAGCGAGCAACAGCACTGGAGCGTAAGGTGGAATGCGCTCTAGCAGTGTGGTGAGCGTAGCTCTCAAGGTGACTCCAGCAGCCTCCCACCAGGCATGGATGTGTGGCATATAAATGATGCTGGGTGCTGTCCTCTGGGCTTCTCGGACCAACTAGTAAGAAGGAAGTTTGGGGAAGACCACTGAAGCGAGTAGCAGCATACCTGTGGTATGCTGAGAGAAAAGAAACCCTTTTCTTTGGCCCCAAACCGGGGTTGCCGTTCAGTCTGCTAAAGAAGGAGGCTGGCGAAAGGGCATGACCAGCAGTCAGGCAGATGCAGAGGCGCCTCCTGGGAGCTAGAGAGCCTGAAGAGGCAAGGGAAACAGCTCTGCGGAGCCCGCTGCCAGCAGCAGCAGCTCTTGCCAGGAAGAGAGGTTTCTCAAGAGCATCTTGGAGCTCCCTGAGCTGCTAGCAACAGCCTTACTGTGCGGCACTTGCAATGGAAAAGATGCTCCTGCACAACATGCTGCTTCTCTGCTGTTCAGTGTACAAGAAAAGGGTTCCTTCAGCACAACATAAACACCACAGAAAGCACAGGAAAGCCAGGCCGCCTCCGCTAAGCCCGTGAAGTCTATTAATGCTGTGAGACTGCAGAGAGAAGCGGTACCTGTGTGCATCTTTCTTCAGGTGGCGTGCTGCTAGCAAAGAGAGCCGGCAGGTCCAGCACGTGAACGGCAAACCTCTCCAGCGCGTGTAAGAGTGCAGGCGCCAAGTGAGAAGTTTGCCCGTAGCCGGGCTCTCCAGCTATTAGGAACCTGGGCCGGTGACATGCTGGCTGGCCACAAGCATTGCTAGGAGAAGAGCTGCAAGACAAGCAGTTTGGAAAGAAAGCGATGAGTCAAGACACAGCTGGTGAAGGTGTCTGTCTTTGTCCAGCACACACCAGTCTGCCTGTCTTCCCCGCTGAAGCTCTCACGCTCAGGATGTCCTGAGTTGAGGAGCCTTGAGTTCTCCGCACTGGTCAAGCTTAGGTGAAAGTGGTCAGCTGGTAACGGAGGTGGTGGTCACGAAGGGGCAGAACAAGCCTTCTGGGAAAGCAAATGACGCGGGCTTTGAGAGCCCTTAGCTGTATGTGAGGAAGGGCAAAAGTGGCTAGGCTCAATAACAACATTCCTGTAAGCCCATAGAAATGGGGGCTACTTGCTTGATTCTTGCGTTCCAATTGTTTCATCTGTCCTTGGGTGCTGTCTCCTAGGTTGCAAGTGCAACTCTCCTTGAGGAATAGCGTGCATGAAATTAGGGCAGCATGCCCTAATGTCTGTGGATGTCTTTGGGGGAGGAAAAGGAGGCTGCCCCCTTCAGCTTGATCGGCTGCAGCTCCTTGCTTTCTTACAACTGTAGCACCTAGTTCTATCTCTGTGCTTGCTTCTTGCAGTTTTGGATACCAGACACCCTGGGCAAGGTCTTCTTTCCTCCCTCATCTACCACCCCTCCCACCTGCAACCGCCAAGACACTTGGGAAAGCCCCAGCAATCAATCAGAAGCATTTCACTCAAAAGGTCGCGGGCAGTTTAACAACCTGTTAAAGTGGAGGAAGGTTTCCTTTTGCTGTCCAGAAGGTGATGCCTCCTCACTCTCCATGCAGGCGTTTTCTACAGAAGGATTGGTACCGTGAGAAGGTAAGAGAGGCTTGTTAACTCTCCTGAAGGTCTGCAGCCCTCCCTTGCACTAAGCCAGCTTCTAACTGAGGGCTGAAACCCACTGCCTTGTATGTCTTCACTGCCTGGGCATACACGGAATAATGCCATTTCCCCCAAACTGTCTGCCTTTGCCTAAGCTATGTTTTACTGGTGGCAAAAACTCCTCTTCTCCTTACAGTACAGCTAGAGGACAAGCAGGAAGCCCTTCCGCAGTTCCTGGACACCTAAAGCAGCCAGCAAGGCCACTTCTTTCTGCAGCGGGAGCCCACACTCCCAGTGTGGAAAGGAAGGGAAGGGCACGGCCTAACACTCCCTCATATTGCCTCCTCTTTCAAGCCTTAAATCAGTGCCAAACCCCAGGAAAGATGATGCTGACAACCTCCAGAAGCTGGCTGCTTCAGTGGAGAACGCATAGTTCCCTTGCTGTGAACCGGGAGGAGTTCCCAGCTCTGCCCTCTCTACCGTTCATTCCATTTACCCTCCGCCTGCCGCAAGGGTTTCTTTCTGTTGTTGGCGCAAACTAGCAGGGTTTGCTTTGGGAGAGGCTGACGGCAGTGAACGTAACGGCCCTACCTGGCTGTTGGTGCTTCTGGAGTGCAAGGGCTGCGTGGGGAAATACCCTCTGCACGCCTTTTAGGAGCCTCTCTAGCGTGTTCTGAAGCAGTGGCTTGGAGGCGGGTGGGAGTGGTTGCCCGGGGGAAGCCACGGCCCTCTGTGAAGCTGGTGCAGTCTTCTGCATAGCCAGCACAAAATCGGTTGCAGTGATCTCAATGGAAGCCACGTTGATCTGCAGCTTCTGACTGCTGGTGTAGATGTGGGGATAGTGGCGATGGAGAGCGCAGAGGGCAGCTTCAGCGCAGAGGGCTTGAATGTCGGCCCCACAGTATCCTAATTCAGCAGAGCAGAAGCAAAAGGTCCGTCAGTCTCAGGCAGCTCAGAGGAGCCAAGGACAGGCTTTGCCAAGGGACGCTCCGTTCTGGGAGGCACAGCCTCCCGTGTGGTGAGAGACAAGGGAAGGGAAGGCTCGGGAGCTTGGCTACTGCCTGGCACAAGCTCAGACGCTGTCAGGACCCAGTCAGAGGCAGGAACTCGGAGCGCTTTTTCATCTTACCGACACATGTTTCAGCCAGCTCTTCAAGCAGCGTGTCCGATGGCTTTGGGCTCCAGCCTCTCGTGTGGATCCTGAAAATCTCTTTGCGAGCCTACAAGCCAGATGGTTACATTTGGGCTTGTCTGCAACCTTTTTCTCAGAAACAAAAGAAACATCCGCAAAAGCCCCACTGTCACATTCCCGTACTTGCTTGTCTTCCTCTGCTAAAGTTAAGAAATGTGTGCATTCTAGTAACACACTGCCTGCTTCTCGAAGCTCAGTACTTCCCCAGTAGGTAGGAGGAGTAACTACAGTAGGAGAAACAATAATTCTGACTCAAACCTCTACCCCTGAACGAGCAAACGTCAAGCTGTGCCTATGCTCATCTCCGACCTTTGCCAGAGATTCAGGGAAGTGTTTCCTGTTTCTTTCCTGTTTTCCTGTTTCTTTCCTGTTTTCTTACTGTGTTGTGCATTGTTACGAGCCTTCGATCCAATAATGTGTTTCTCCTTCCTCTCCGCTCCCCACACGCTAACTCAAGAAAAAAGAATCTGGGATAGCCAAGAGGGGGGGGAAAAAAAAAAAAAAAAGAAAAGGAAAGAAAGCACCAAAGCCGGGGCTCCACTTTCTCCTGGAGTTTCTATTTTCTAAAGGAAACAGTTACTTCTGGTTGCTCTGTAGCTCTGTGGTCCCTGCTTGGATGTTGCCAAAGAACTGCAAGCGTCCCAAGCCTTGCCACTAGAAAGCTTCCCCAGTGTTGCATCTGGGCAGTGTCCTTCCCGTCTCCATCCAGCTGCCTGCTCAGACCAGTTACAATGGCAGCTCCCTAAAGGCTCCTGGGCGGCTCCCAGGATTCCCAGCGCGGCCACACTCAAGCACAAGCTTTCACCTAAGCTTCTCCCAAGTGGAGGAGTGAGAGCGAGGAGGCAACTTCAGGAGGCAAGGGCCTGGGTGGACTAAGGAACGAAGCCAAGCGCAACCGCTTGGGCGAGGAAGAAAGCCCGTGTGCTCCAGGCTCCGTGAAACTCCTGTTTGCAGCCTCCCTCCCAGTTCTGCTCGGGGAACAGGGAGGTCTCCAGCACGTAGGGCACCTCTTTGCTTCCTCCCTCTCGGAGACAGTGTGTGGCAACAGGGTGTTCTTGTAAAGAGAGGCCTTGGCACCGTAGCAGGAAGGTTGCTGGAAGAGCCTTACCTGTCTGTTTGGCAAGGTGAAAAGGAACTCCCTGTCAAAGCGGCCAGGCCTTCGCAAAGCAGGATCCAGGGAGTCTGGCCTGTTGGTGGCGCCGATGACCACGACCTCGCCTCTGCTGTCTAAGCCATCCATGAGTGCCAGCAGCGTGGTGACAATTGAACTGGCAAGGAAATGTTGTTGGATTGCCTGGTTTAGTAGCTGCTGTTACATGCCGCCCGACTTTCTCCAAAGTCACGTCACTCAAAAAGGATAAGCTTTTCTGGAAGAGCTGTTGATTAGGGAAAGGACTCATGGTAGGCCCCAAACACCGAGGTAAGGCAAGAGAGGCCTTGTCCAGAAACCAAGCTTAGGGACTCGATTTCAACTCTTGTCTTTAAAATCCTGTGAACCTCTGTGTCATGGTACTAGAGGAGTTCAGAAGAAGTGCGTGTGTCATCTCCAGGGGACCAGCTGGGTCTTTTTCCCTCGGGAAAGGAAACGAAGCCGATTACGTGGCAATGCAAGGAAAAGGTGGTACCTGTGAATCTGATCTTGGTGACTGGAGCGCACAGGAGCCAGACCGTCGATCTCATCGAAGAAAATAATCGAAGGCCGCTTCTCATAGGCCTGGAAGGGAAGCACAGATGCAGGGCTACTGAGTGTATGTAAAACACAGCCCTACTCAGCAAGAACACGCAGGATGATCCTTGTGGCTGCAAAGGCACGGAGCCTGTGCTGGCCCCAACCCATCTGCAAGGTTTCCAGCCCTTCAGGCCAAGCCGGACGGCACGGGAGAAGGGAACACTGATGTTCCCATGTCAACAGGAGACACGGCCAAACTAGGCAGGAGGCCGAGTTCTGCTGACAGACGTCCACCGCGGACAAGTACAGGTACAACTCTGGCCCAACCTATTTCCTCCTTACCTGCTCAAATAAGGAGCGGAGCTGCCGCTCGGATTCTCCGACCCATTGACTGAGGCAGTCGGCACCTTTTCTCACAAAGAAGGCTATTCTCTTGTCTCCCTGCCTACATTCATTTGCGAGCGCTCGAGCCACCAGTGTCTTTCCAGTGCCTGGTGGCCCACAGAACAGACAGCCTCTGCAACATGACAAAAAGAGATGTCCGTAGCTACAATAAAAAGACATGGGAAAGTGCCTGTGGCAACCGCCGTCCTGAAAGCAAAGCAGCCTTCCCGCCTGACCAGAACACTTGCAGTATTAGAGCGCAGGAAGAGCTCCAGTGGGAGGAAAGTCCAGACAGGTGCCAGTGTTCCCAAGAGGCAAGATTTGAGAGCAAACAAAGCCTGTCTTTCTGGTGGAAAAAGTCGGAAGCTCTTTGACTGAGCCTTACAAAGAGAGGGAGGCGGGAAGTCAGCAGGTCTGTCAAACAACAGCTTAGAGGTGACTTGCCGGACCTCGTGCCTTCCCGCTTATAAACTAGTCAAGGGGACTTTTCCAAAACACTCAGAAGCCAACCAGCAGAAGCACTCCCAAAGCCACCTTCTTAAACCAGGAGCCTTCTGCAGCGTCTTCAGCTTTGACAGCCCTGGACAGCAAGCCTTTGACTGCAACAAAGCATTGCTTGTGGTGTGAAAGTAGGTCTAGCCTGGGCGTAAGCCATTTGTAAGGAATTCCTGTTTACTGCCACTGGGCAAACTGTGCCCGGGCAGAAATGTGGAAGCACACAGGTGTGCTGGCACCTGCGCTTCATGTTCTCCGGAGAAGAGCGCAATTAGCATGTTGTAGTTCTAAGGCAGCGTGTGTTACCTGGGGGGTCGGATTTGGAATCGCTCAAAGAACTCGGGGTAAAGCAAGGGAAACAGCACCATCTCCTTTAAAGCGGCAATGTGGTCAGCGAGACCACCGACACCATCAAAGCATACCTAGGGAAACATTCAAGAGGAGACGTGTCAGAGGTCAGAGAAAGCTGCAGCCTAGCCAAAAAAGCCTTCCTCCCAATGTATCCTATGCCAGCCCAAAGGGAAGGTTCAGGATGACCTGGCAGTTCCCCGAGAGTAAACCGTGAAGCACGGGAGCTGTTGACAGCCACAGTCAGGAAGGTTCTCATGAACACTGGAAAGGTCCCCACCGCCTCAGTGAGTTCCCACTCCTCACCGAACTCTCGGTTTGCACTGGGTCCACTTGCGGCAGGCTGGTTCCCGTTTTCCTTCCCTCTGCGTGCTTTCCTTCGCGTTCATCCTTCCCAGAGTGTAGGGGAAGACCCCTGTTGTGCAAGAAGGAGAAAGGGCAAGGGGCTTTCTAAATGAACCTGCAGGTAGAGGGATAGCTGCGCTTTTCCTGTTGCAAGAGAGTGTGGAAGCACTTATACACTGGCATAAACGTGGATGTTGTGAAGCTATATTCATTTCTCAGAGGCAAGAAGAATTTGGTTCGAGCCACCTGTCCAATTTAAACTGACCTATTTTCAATCATGGGACAGAAGAGACTGACATTTTACTCAAACGTAGCAAGACACTCTCCCTCTAGGTCTCACTAAATTGCCTACCTGGGTTAAGAAAATCATTGTTCTACTTCACCATGAAATTGTCTACTGACGATTTGTGGCAGGGGCTTCTGGCTTCAGTTACCCAGTCTCAGCCAGGACCTCCACCCTCATCCTTCATCACTGGCTCCTTCCCCCCCCCCCCCCCAAATCCTGCCTTTTTACAAGCTCTTGGCTAATGAAAGCTATCTTCTCTCCCAGAGGAAAAGCCTTGCTTCCTCTAGACCCTCCGACTGTCACAGCTACAATGCTGTGATTTTCCCCTCGTGACCGTCCCTCGGGAAAGCTTTACAAGTGTTACTCAGTGATGGGAGAGGCACCGCTACGGCTCCCTGAGAACTATCACTAGCCATACACCGACCTGCTCGTTCTTCTGCAGCACGGGCTTCGTGACCGGGCACGGCGAGACGCAGCTCTTTGTCTGACTTCAGAAGATGGGCCTGAAGAAACAAAAAGCAGCAATGAGCCTGCACGCCGGCCAAGAAACGCAACATGCACAGGATACAGGCATCTCAATGACAAAGGGAGAGCCTGACCTGCAGAATGAAGGCAGGGCATGTCAATGACAGTTGTTTTCCTTTAGCCACGTGGAGCCCACTCTGCACAAGAAATCAGCTCTCCCGAGAAACTGTGCGTGGAACCTACCTTCCAATGCCTCCTGGTAGTAGGCAACAGTCTTCCTGGCTCGAAGGTTATACTGCTTCCAGGGACCTTTGCCATCTTCCCCTTGCCGGCCTTCACCTTCCCGCGTTGCCCCTGTAATCACAGAGCCTAGACAGAGCTTCTGATTGGTCTGTGTGTGTATGCATTTGCATTGCCCACCCTGTATCCCACTTACACACAAGCAACGAGCCCTTCAGAGAGGCTCTGCATCTAGCCTACCTTCCCGGGGAGCGGGAGTGTCCTCAGCAGTTTGCCTGAGGTGAGGTGCCCGGGGAGTACCTTCGCCATCATCCTCTGTCTGCTCGTCTTCTGAGGACCCTGTAATTACAGTGCCCAGGCATCATTTCTGGTTTGTCTCTGCCTATGTACCTTCTCATTCCAGAAGTTCTACTCCCCCACCCTTAATCAGAAGCAACCAGCCCTTCAGGCCAACGGTGCCTGTAACCCACATTCCGATGGCTCTTGGTACTGGACGACGGCGTTCCGGGGTCGAAGGTAATAGTCCTTGGGAGAGTCGCGGCCATCTTCCCCTGTGTGGCGTTCACCTGCCTTTGATGGCCCTACAATGACAGAAGCTAGCTCTACTTTGGGACTGCGCTGTGCGCACGGACATTTTCATGTCCCCGCTTAGGCGTGGGGAATTAGCCCTTCCGAGAAAGGCTGCCTCTAACGTACTTTCCAGTGGAGCTTGATAGCATATGACAGATGATTTCCTTTCTCTCAGGCTATAGCACGCCTACAGGGAGCAAAGACAGAGGCTCTTGTGGAGCGCAGTGCACTTTGGAAGGCGTTTGTTCAGCTGCGTGAAAAGTGCAAGGGCATCAGAGTGCTGGGTGGAAGACAGAACTTACTGAGAAAGAGGAAGGTAAAGACGTTTTGACTTCTTCTGCAAGGACTCCTTCAGTCTGCCTGAGGTCCATGCTTCCTCCGAACCTGAGCTCAAGCAGCATATGAAGCACATGTCAACTTTTGGAAGCATGCAAGAGAAGCTCTTTACTCCTGAGGCAGTTTCTCAGGCAATGAAAACTGCTGAAGAGGACAAGGGAAATCTGCTGAAAGTGAAGCAAGTGTTTGGTTCACAAGACACTAGAGAAATTGCTGAGCCCGTAGACACGAGAGCCAGTAGTCGGAAGGTCTAGTTGGAATGATAATGCAAAACCTCAGCCAGCAGCAGGGAGTTACGCAGGAGCTGCCTGCAGCTTCTGCAGACATGAAGCACCTTTATGATTCCTCCTCTCACGCACCCTCTCAGTCCTCAAAGACTGGAGTAGCCATGACTGCACAAAACACTCCTGCCAACCAGGTTGGCTCCACCATACCAAGGAGCACAAGCGTAACTCCGAAACCCACAGCTACATGAACACTCGTCACAGGAGAAACCTGTGTTGGCAGCAGCAAAGGAGGAGGCAGTTATTGGAGCAAGGGCCAAAGGTCCTCTCACCACAGCTGAGGAGGCACGAGTGACACGGGGGTGGACGTGTTGCTGGGGAGCCAAGATTCTAAGCGTGGAAGTTGTGCAGCCCCGACAGCGCCCTATAATGGAGGGGCTCCCACAGCGGGCAATTTCCAGCAGGCCAGAGGACTTCCCTAGGGGCCCAGAGGGAATTCGCAGCCTCCCGAGTTAGTCCAAATAGGTCTTGCGGCCAGGAGAAGCCGCTGCTCTCCAACGTCCTGCTGGGAACCTCACCAAACAGCGTCTCGCGCTGTCCCACCACCTCCTCTCGCCTCCTCCTGCTCCCGGCCCAGCAGCTCCTCCAGAGCAGAGCAGAGCAGAGCAGAGCAGTAGCGAGAGCACCGCCAAGCGCGTGGGCTCAGCTCAGGCTCCCGGGCGATGTGGGCAGGGGGAAGCTGTTGCTGTGATGCGCTCACTGCGTCCTGCCCCAGCCCATGTCACAGAGGGGCTGCAGGGACGCATTGACCGGCCAGGCCCTGCCAAGATGGGCCCTGCAAGGGGAAGGGGAGCTGCCTGGGGCACTTTAGGGGAGATGCCCCCACCTCCCTGCCCACTCCCCGAGGCCTCCAGGGGGCAGGCGCAGCCACAGGAGGGCTTCCCCAGGCTGGGGCTCCCCTCAGGCCTTCCAGCCCTGCCATGTCCCCACCTCGGGGATGCTGGGCTACACCTGCTGGCAAGGAGAGGCTCTGCTGAGGAAGGCAGGCCTAAGGGAGCAACCGAATGAACACAGAGGAAGACTGTGACTGCCCTCAGTGATCTTGTGGGCAGGAAGGGCCGAGCCCTAGCTGTTGCTTCCCTAGGCCACGAGCATGGAGCTGGCCGAGCCTAGTGAAGCAGCAGAGGGGTTTGCTCTCTCACCCTGAGAACTGCGTTCAGACAAATGCACCAGGAATGTGTCCCAACAGTGTCAAAGCCTGGGAAAAATAAAAGAAAAACAAAGCAGAACCCAAACCCTTTTTGGCAATGGTCATTTCTTTCCCTCGGCACTAAAAAGCCTCTGCATTAGGGACATCCACTGGGAATAGTGGGCTTGGGGTGGGTGCTAATTTGGGGGAGGGGGGAGGGTTGAAAAATGTGATCCTCATGAGCCGAAATCCCCATTTTCAGTCCAAAGTCACTCATTTTGCAGAAGAAAAATGTGATGCTCGCACACAGCCTACAATACTCGCAGCGCCCTCACACTGCTTGGGTTCCCCGTGGAGGAGGTGCTTCGCAGAGGGAAATGGAAGGACTGGGAGGCTGCAGGGAGAGGACCAGAGGAGACTTGAGCATGCATGAGGGGAAGAGAGGGGATCTGAGCACAGGCAGAGGGGCAGAGAGCACGTGAGCGTGCCTGGAGAAGGGATCTGAGGGTGCCCAAAGGAGCCTGGAGGATGCCAAGGGGGCAACCGAGGCGGTTGCAAGGCACACGACTGCGCAGCCCAAGAAAGCCAACAGGGACAGAAAGGCTGCCGAGAGCCCCTGGCTTCAACAGCCCAGGAAGGCAGCCCGCTCAGGGCGCCGGTGCCTCTTCCGGAGCCGGAGAGTTGTGTAAGCATGCCCGTGTCTCTGCAGGAGAGCATATTCACGCAGCTCGGGAGGAGAACATCCACCAAAGACAGGTCCATGTGTAGGCAAGCCTTCTGTCACCTTCCTGTCCGTGTGCCTCTGCTCACCCAAGTGCAACGGGAGTGGGACAAAGAAGCGCTCGCTTGCGTGTATGTGGTACAGAGGTGTCCGAAGCCTGGGGGAAGGCCATGGCAAAGTGTCCGAGATGTCAACCTCTCTCTGCTTGGCAGAGCAGAAATTGGCCTCTTCAATGAAAGGAGCAAGAGCTGCTCAGGAAAGAGCTTGTTCACTTGCAAAGGGCACGCTCGGCAGCACCCCCTTCCTACTTGTGCCCTCCGCACGCTGGTGCTACCTGGAAGCATCACCTGGCCAATGCCTCGTCTTTTCCACACATAACCACTCGAGGGGCTTTTTTTTTTTTTTTCCTCAGGAGAGCACTGGGGCGTGTGTGCAGTGCGCGCGTGTGCGTTGAGGTGCCTTTGTGGAGAAGGTGCTGAGCCTTGTTGCTGGGGGAACATGGGGAGGGGGCGAGCAGGAGAGTGCTGGGGAGACGTTGGGAGGGTTTGTGGCTGGCGAGAGCCTCTGCTTCATTAAGGTTACCTGATCGAGGACCAAGGGGCAAGTGAGAAGAAAACTCCACAGAGACCTGAACCTGACAGGCGAGGGAGAACAGACAAGGGCAAAGGCCAAAAGCCTCCAGTCTCTACTTACCTGGCCCTGAGGCCACTACAGGCATAGTCTGGGAGAGGGATAACCTGGGCTTTGCAAGTGATGAGGAGTCCTGAGGATTTGGGGTTGTTCACGGGGGGTAGTGGACCCGTGCAGAACGGAGTAAGCAATGTGTGGGGCAGGGGATCAAGGAGGAAGAAAGAGGGGGAATGGGATGGAGGGGTGCAAGAGGGGCCTCTGAACAGCACTGCGAGGCTTCTGAAGGAGCAACAATAGCAAAACAGCCAGGAAGACACCTTCAAAGGATTGACATGAGCTTTATTCATATATTCTAGACGCCCCTTTTCTGAGTTTCACGTTACTGAGCACGGGAGAAGTTTTCAATTGCTTCCTTCATTTCCTAAAACAAAAAAAAAGAAGATAAAAAATAATAATAGTCACCAACCAAACAAAGACAAGCTAGCTATAAGCTGGAAGACAAACGCAAACCCTCGGTAGCTGAGTTCTTTAGAGAAAATAAAAGGATCTGTAGATGCATACAATTGCTGCTTGGCTCTACTTAGCAAATTACCTCGATTAACTGAGTTTTGTCATTGTCCTGCCGGTGGTGGTAAATACACTGGCTGAGCAGCAGATGGAGTTTCTCGAGGTGGCGTATGCTGCAGTCCTTGGTTGCCTCGCCCACAGCATTCAGCAGCTGCTGAAGAAAAAAGCCAGACAGTAGACATTTACAGTAGCACGAGATCTTCTGAGCAGGCTCTCGATGTGTTCACACACACACAAGAAGGCAGTCCAACACAACTCTCATCCTACTTTCTCGTATCGCTAAATAAAGGAGGAGTGAAACGTCAGGGAACAGACTTAAGCATGGCACCGGATTTCCATGGAGGAAATGAGCTCCTTGGACCTACTTGAGAGAAAGAGCAAGGCTCCAGTTGTGTTAGCTGCATGTTGGCCCTGCCTGCAGCTCCGCTGGCATATTGGAGAGCTCCAGGCTCGGCAGCAGAGCGGGAAGGAAAGGTAGATGAGCGAGCTGCAACCTACCCTGAGCCAGATGTGAGTTTCCTTCTCAGCAGCGGGTGACCATCTCCTCCTCTTCTCTGCCTGGCTCTCCGAGGGCGATGTGGGCCGCCTTCGCTTTCGTCTGCATACAGCTGCACAGAGATAGCAGAAGCAGCAAGCCAAAGCGTTACCTAAGCAGTTCTGTCTTCCAAATCGAGCATCGTCCTCTTACTTGGTGCACAAGGCAAAACAAGACAAAAAGGAAAACAGGAGGGAACTTGCCACCAGGCAGGGGCGTACTGGCATCTGCAGGCACCGCTGGCAATGTGTGCTCCTCTTGCTCCTCCAGCTGCCGCTCTTCCTCCTCCGCCAGCAGTCGAGGCTCAGGTGGGGATGCCACAGGCAGGACTTCCAGTGCGTGGCAACCTTCAGTCAACCAGAACAGGTTAGCCAAGCGATGGCAGTCCGACACAAGCAGAGTACAAAGTCATGCCAGGAAATCAAATACCCAAACACATGCCAAAGAGCTGCTAAGCTACCGATGGCAAAGCTCTATGTGTAGGACAGTTCCCACCTGCTCTCCTTTGTGGTGCAGCAGGTGGAGCAGCTTGGTGGAGAAGCAAGTCCTCAAAAAGCTTTCTCCCTTCCTCCTTGCTGGGTGGCTGGACATTGAAGACTTCTCCATAAAGCTCCGAAAACAAAGCTTGCACCTGAGGCGGGAGGAGAAAAGACAGTGCAGCCCTAAGGCCCCCCGCAGATTCGTGCTCTACTCCAAGCAGGTGAAAACTGTTTTCAGGGAAGCCGAGGAATGCTTTGAATAAGGGGGAGACTAGAACAAGTTTGCTTCTTGGCCTTCACGGCAAGATTGTAGTGGGTCAGCCCGGCACTGGAGGGCGTCTTCTGTAAGGAAGACCTCCAGGATGAAAGCTCAGGGCAGCGAGCCGAGGTTCCAGTGAGGCCAGGGAGGGCACGCACCAGCTCCTAGGTGGCCTGCAGTGGATTGCCTTGCCTTGCCGCCCTTCACTTGGAAGCCTTGTGGCAACTCCCGAGGGAGGAGATGCCAGCAGGGTGCCCTAGAAATAGCAATGTCCAAGTGCTTAGGAGGGCACAGGATTGAGGTACTTCAGGGAGTGATAAATTATCATGAGACTGAGAAAAGCGGGCAAAGCGGTGGCAGAAATACCTCTTCCGGGAGATCTGCATGGCAAACATCCGAAGTAGCGAGCAACAGCACTGGAGCGTAAGGTGGAATGCGCTCTAGCAGTGTGGTGAGCGTAGCTCTCAAGGTGACTCCAGCAGCCTCCCACCAGGCATGGATGTGTGGCATATAAATGATGCTGGGTGCTGTCCTCTGGGCTTCTCGGACCAACTAGTAAGAAGGAAGTTTGGGGAAGACCACTGAAGCGAGTAGCAGCATACCTGTGGTATGCTGAGAGAAAAGAAACCCTTTTCTTTGGCCCCAAACCGGGGTTGCCGTTCAGTCTGCTAAAGAAGGAGGCTGGCGAAAGGGCATGACCAGCAGTCAGGCAGATGCAGAGGCGCCTCCTGGGAGCTAGAGAGCCTGAAGAGGCAAGGGAAACAGCTCTGCGGAGCCCGCTGCCAGCAGCAGCAGCTCTTGCCAGGAAGAGAGGTTTCTCAAGAGCATCTTGGAGCTCCCTGAGCTGCTAGCAACAGCCTTACTGTGCGGCACTTGCAATGGAAAAGATGCTCCTGCACAACATGCTGCTTCTCTGCTGTTCAGTGTACAAGAAAAGGGTTCCTTCAGCACAACATAAACACCACAGAAAGCACAGGAAAGCCAGGCCACCTCCGCTAAGCCCGTGAAGTCTATTAATGCTGTGAGACTGCAGAGAGAAGCGGTACCTGTGTGCATCTTTCTTCAGGTGGCGTGCTGCTAGCAAAGAGAGCCGGCAGGTCCAGCACGTGAACGGCAAACCTCTCCAGCGCGTGTAAGAGTGCAGGCGCCAAGTGAGAAGTTTGCCCGTAGCCGGGCTCTCCAGCTATTAGGAACCTGGGCCGGTGACATGCTGGCTGGCCACAAGCATTGCTAGGAGAAGAGCTGCAAGACAAGCAGTTTGGAAAGAAAGCGATGAGTCAAGACACAGCTGGTGAAGGTGTCTGTCTTTGTCCAGCACACACCAGTCTGCCTGTCTTCCCCGCTGAAGCTCTCACGCTCAGGATGTCCTGAGTTGAGGAGCCTTGAGTTCTCCGCACTGGTCAAGCTTAGGTGAAAGTGGTCAGCTGGTAACGGAGGTGGTGGTCACGAAGGGGCAGAACAAGCCTTCTGGGAAAGCAAATGACGCGGGCTTTGAGAGCCCTTAGCTGTATGTGAGGAAGGGCAAAAGTGGCTAGGCTCAATAACAACATTCCTGTAAGCCCATAGAAATGGGGGCTACTTGCTTGATTCTTGCGTTCCAATTGTTTCATCTGTCCTTGGGTGCTGTCTCCTAGGTTGCAAGTGCAACTCTCCTTGAGGAATAGCGTGCATGAAATTAGGGCAGCATGCCCTAATGTCTGTGGATGTCTTTGGGGGAGGAAAAGGAGGCTGCCCCCTTCAGCTTGATCGGCTGCAGCTCCTTGCTTTCTTACAACTGTAGCACCTAGTTCTATCTCTGTGCTTGCTTCTTGCAGTTTTGGATACCAGACACCCTGGGCAAGGTCTTCTTTCCTCCCTCATCTACCACCCCTCCCACCTGCAACCGCCAAGACACTTGGGAAAGCCCCAGCAATCAATCAGAAGCATTTCACTCAAAAGGTCGCGGGCAGTTTAACAACCTGTTAAAGTGGAGGAAGGTTTCCTTTTGCTGTCCAGAAGGTGATGCCTCCTCACTCTCCATGCAGGCGTTTTCTACAGAAGGATTGGTACCGTGAGAAGGTAAGAGAGGCTTGTTAACTCTCCTGAAGGTCTGCAGCCCTCCCTTGCACTAAGCCAGCTTCTAACTGAGGGCTGAAACCCACTGCCTTGTATGTCTTCACTGCCTGGGCATACACGGAATAATGCCATTTCCCCCAAACTGTCTGCCTTTGCCTAAGCTATGTTTTACTGGTGGCAAAAACTCCTCTTCTCCTTACAGTACAGCTAGAGGACAAGCAGGAAGCCCTTCCGCAGTTCCTGGACACCTAAAGCAGCCAGCAAGGCCACTTCTTTCTGCAGCGGGAGCCCACACTCCCAGTGTGGAAAGGAAGGGAAGGGCACGGCCTAACACTCCCTCATATTGCCTCCTCTTTCAAGCCTTAAATCAGTGCCAAACCCCAGGAAAGATGATGCTGACAACCTCCAGAAGCTGGCTGCTTCAGTGGAGAACGCATAGTTCCCTTGCTGTGAACCGGGAGGAGTTCCCAGCTCTGCCCTCTCTACCGTTCATTCCATTTACCCTCCGCCTGCCGCAAGGGTTTCTTTCTGTTGTTGGCGCAAACTAGCAGGGTTTGCTTTGGGAGAGGCTGACGGCAGTGAACGTAACGGCCCTACCTGGCTGTTGGTGCTTCTGGAGTGCAAGGGCTGCGTGGGGAAATACCCTCTGCACGCCTTTTAGGAGCCTCTCTAGCGTGTTCTGAAGCAGTGGCTTGGAGGCGGGTGGGAGTGGTTGCCCGGGGGAAGCCACGGCCCTCTGTGAAGCTGGTGCAGTCTTCTGCATAGCCAGCACAAAATCGGTTGCAGTGATCTCAATGGAAGCCACGTTGATCTGCAGCTTCTGACTGCTGGTGTAGATGTGGGGATAGTGGCGATGGAGAGCGCAGAGGGCAGCTTCAGCGCAGAGGGCTTGAATGTCGGCCCCACAGTATCCTAATTCAGCAGAGCAGAAGCAAAAGGTCCGTCAGTCTCAGGCAGCTCAGAGGAGCCAAGGACAGGCTTTGCCAAGGGACGCTCCGTTCTGGGAGGCACAGCCTCCCGTGTGGTGAGAGACAAGGGAAGGGAAGGCTCGGGAGCTTGGCTACTGCCTGGCACAAGCTCAGACGCTGTCAGGACCCAGTCAGAGGCAGGAACTCGGAGCGCTTTTTCATCTTACCGACACATGTTTCAGCCAGCTCTTCAAGCAGCGTGTCCGATGGCTTTGGGCTCCAGCCTCTCGTGTGGATCCTGAAAATCTCTTTGCGAGCCTACAAGCCAGATGGTTACATTTGGGCTTGTCTGCAACCTTTTTCTCAGAAACAAAAGAAACATCCGCAAAAGCCCCACTGTCACATTCCCGTACTTGCTTGTCTTCCTCTGCTAAAGTTAAGAAATGTGTGCATTCTAGTAACACACTGCCTGCTTCTCGAAGCTCAGTACTTCCCCAGTAGGTAGGAGGAGTAACTACAGTAGGAGAAACAATAATTCTGACTCAAACCTCTACCCCTGAACGAGCAAACGTCAAGCTGTGCCTATGCTCATCTCCGACCTTTGCCAGAGATTCAGGGAAGTGTTTCCTGTTTCTTTCCTGTTTTCCTGTTTCTTTCCTGTTTTCTTACTGTGTTGTGCATTGTTACGAGCCTTCGATCCAATAATGTGTTTCTCCTTCCTCTCCGCTCCCCACACGCTAACTCAAGAAAAAAGAATCTGGGATAGCCAAGAGGGGGGGGAAAAAAAAAAAAAAAGAAAAGGAAAGAAAGCACCAAAGCCGGGGCTCCACTTTCTCCTGGAGTTTCTATTTTCTAAAGGAAACAGTTACTTCTGGTTGCTCTGTAGCTCTGTGGTCCCTGCTTGGATGTTGCCAAAGAACTGCAAGCGTCCCAAGCCTTGCCACTAGAAAGCTTCCCCAGTGTTGCATCTGGGCAGTGTCCTTCCCGTCTCCATCCAGCTGCCTGCTCAGACCAGTTACAATGGCAGCTCCCTAAAGGCTCCTGGGCGGCTCCCAGGATTCCCAGCGCGGCCACACTCAAGCACAAGCTTTCACCTAAGCTTCTCCCAAGTGGAGGAGTGAGAGCGAGGAGGCAACTTCAGGAGGCAAGGGCCTGGGTGGACTAAGGAACGAAGCCAAGCGCAACCGCTTGGGCGAGGAAGAAAGCCCGTGTGCTCCAGGCTCCGTGAAACTCCTGTTTGCAGCCTCCCTCCCAGTTCTGCTCGGGGAACAGGGAGGTCTCCAGCACGTAGGGCACCTCTTTGCTTCCTCCCTCTCGGAGACAGTGTGTGGCAACAGGGTGTTCTTGTAAAGAGAGGCCTTGGCACCGTAGCAGGAAGGTTGCTGGAAGAGCCTTACCTGTCTGTTTGGCAAGGTGAAAAGGAACTCCCTGTCAAAGCGGCCAGGCCTTCGCAAAGCAGGATCCAGGGAGTCTGGCCTGTTGGTGGCGCCGATGACCACGACCTCGCCTCTGCTGTCTAAGCCATCCATGAGTGCCAGCAGCGTGGTGACAATTGAACTGGCAAGGAAATGTTGTTGGATTGCCTGGTTTAGTAGCTGCTGTTACATGCCGCCCGACTTTCTCCAAAGTCACGTCACTCAAAAAGGATAAGCTTTTCTGGAAGAGCTGTTGATTAGGGAAAGGACTCATGGTAGGCCCCAAACACCGAGGTAAGGCAAGAGAGGCCTTGTCCAGAAACCAAGCTTAGGGACTCGATTTCAACTCTTGTCTTTAAAATCCTGTGAACCTCTGTGTCATGGTACTAGAGGAGTTCAGAAGAAGTGCGTGTGTCATCTCCAGGGGACCAGCTGGGTCTTTTTCCCTCGGGAAAGGAAACGAAGCCGATTACGTGGCAATGCAAGGAAAAGGTGGTACCTGTGAATCTGATCTTGGTGACTGGAGCGCACAGGAGCCAGACCGTCGATCTCATCGAAGAAAATAATCGAAGGCCGCTTCTCATAGGCCTGGAAGGGAAGCACAGATGCAGGGCTACTGAGTGTATGTAAAACACAGCCCTACTCAGCAAGAACACGCAGGATGATCCTTGTGGCTGCAAAGGCACGGAGCCTGTGCTGGCCCCAACCCATCTGCAAGGTTTCCAGCCCTTCAGGCCAAGCCGGACGGCACGGGAGAAGGGAACACTGATGTTCCCATGTCAACAGGAGACACGGCCAAACTAGGCAGGAGGCCGAGTTCTGCTGACAGACGTCCACCGCGGACAAGTACAGGTACAACTCTGGCCCAACCTATTTCCTCCTTACCTGCTCAAATAAGGAGCGGAGCTGCCGCTCGGATTCTCCGACCCATTGACTGAGGCAGTCGGCACCTTTTCTCACAAAGAAGGCTATTCTCTTGTCTCCCTGCCTACATTCATTTGCGAGCGCTCGAGCCACCAGTGTCTTTCCAGTGCCTGGTGGCCCACAGAACAGACAGCCTCTGCAACATGACAAAAAGAGATGTCCGTAGCTACAATAAAAAGACATGGGAAAGTGCCTGTGGCAACCGCCGTCCTGAAAGCAAAGCAGCCTTCCCGCCTGACCAGAACACTTGCAGTATTAGAGCGCAGGAAGAGCTCCAGTGGGAGGAAAGTCCAGACAGGTGCCAGTGTTCCCAAGAGGCAAGATTTGAGAGCAAACAAAGCCTGTCTTTCTGGTGGAAAAAGTCGGAAGCTCTTTGACTGAGCCTTACAAAGAGAGGGAGGCGGGAAGTCAGCAGGTCTGTCAAACAACAGCTTAGAGGTGACTTGCCGGACCTCGTGCCTTCCCGCTTATAAACTAGTCAAGGGGACTTTTCCAAAACACTCAGAAGCCAACCAGCAGAAGCACTCCCAAAGCCACCTTCTTAAACCAGGAGCCTTCTGCAGCGTCTTCAGCTTTGACAGCCCTGGACAGCAAGCCTTTGACTGCAACAAAGCATTGCTTGTGGTGTGAAAGTAGGTCTAGCCTGGGCGTAAGCCATTTGTAAGGAATTCCTGTTTACTGCCACTGGGCAAACTGTGCCCGGGCAGAAATGTGGAAGCACACAGGTGTGCTGGCACCTGCGCTTCATGTTCTCCGGAGAAGAGCGCAATTAGCATGTTGTAGTTCTAAGGCAGCGTGTGTTACCTGGGGGGTCGGATTTGGAATCGCTCAAAGAACTCGGGGTAAAGCAAGGGAAACAGCACCATCTCCTTTAAAGCGGCAATGTGGTCAGCGAGACCACCGACACCATCAAAGCATACCTAGGGAAACATTCAAGAGGAGACGTGTCAGAGGTCAGAGAAAGCTGCAGCCTAGCCAAAAAAGCCTTCCTCCCAATGTATCCTATGCCAGCCCAAAGGGAAGGTTCAGGATGACCTGGCAGTTCCCCGAGAGTAAACCGTGAAGCACGGGAGCTGTTGACAGCCACAGTCAGGAAGGTTCTCATGAACACTGGAAAGGTCCCCACCGCCTCAGTGAGTTCCCACTCCTCACCGAACTCTCGGTTTGCACTGGGTCCACTTGCGGCAGGCTGGTTCCCGTTTTCCTTCCCTCCGCGTGCTTTCCCTCGCGTTCATCCTTCCCAGAGTGTAGGGGAAGACCCCTGTTGTGCAAGAAGGAGAAAGGGCAAGGGGCTTTCTAAATGAACCTGCAGGTAGAGGGATAGCTGCGCTTTTCCTGTTGCAAGAGAGTGTGGAAGCACTTATACACTGGCATAAACGTGGATGTTGTGAAGCTATATTCATTTCTCAGAGGCAAGAAGAATTTGGTTCGAGCCACCTGTCCAATTTAAACTGACCTATTTTCAATCATGGGACAGAAGAGACTGACATTTTACTCAAACGTAGCAAGACACTCTCCCTCTAGGTCTCACTAAATTGCCTACCTGGGTTAAGAAAATCATTGTTCTACTTCACCATGAAATTGTCTACTGACGATTTGTGGCAGGGGCTTCTGGCTTCAGTTACCCAGTCTCAGCCAGGACCTCCACCCTCATCCTTCATCACTGGCTCCTTCCCCCCCCCCCCCCCCCAAATCCTGCCTTTTTACAAGCTCTTGGCTAATGAAAGCTATCTTCTCTCCCAGAGGAAAAGCCTTGCTTCCTCTAGACCCTCCGACTGTCACAGCTACAATGCTGTGATTTTCCCCTCGTGACCGTCCCTCGGGAAAGCTTTACAAGTGTTACTCAGTGATGGGAGAGGCACCGCTACGGCTCCCTGAGAACTATCACTAGCCATACACCGACCTGCTCGTTCTTCTGCAGCACGGGCTTCGTGACCGGGCACGGCGAGACGCAGCTCTTTGTCTGACTTCAGAAGATGGGCCTGAAGAAACAAAAAGCAGCAATGAGCCTGCACGCCGGCCAAGAAACGCAACATGCACAGGATACAGGCATCTCAATGACAAAGGGAGAGCCTGACCTGCAGAATGAAGGCAGGGCATGTCAATGACAGTTGTTTTCCTTTAGCCACGTGGAGCCCACTCTGCACAAGAAATCAGCTCTCCCGAGAAACTGTGCGTGGAACCTACCTTCCAATGCCTCCTGGTAGTAGGCAACAGTCTTCCTGGCTCGAAGGTTATACTGCTTCCAGGGACCTTTGCCATCTTCCCCTTGCCGGCCTTCACCTTCCCGCGTTGCCCCTGTAATCACAGAGCCTAGACAGAGCTTCTGATTGGTCTGTGTGTGTATGCATTTGCATTGCCCACCCTGTATCCCACTTACACACAAGCAACGAGCCCTTCAGAGAGGCTCTGCATCTAGCCTACCTTCCCGGGGAGCGGGAGTGTCCTCAGCAGTTTGCCTGAGGTGAGGTGCCCGGGGAGTACCTTCGCCATCATCCTCTGTCTGCTCGTCTTCTGAGGACCCTGTAATTACAGTGCCCAGGCATCATTTCTGGTTTGTCTCTGCCTATGTACCTTCTCATTCCAGAAGTTCTACTCCCCCACCCTTAATCAGAAGCAACCAGCCCTTCAGGCCAACGGTGCCTGTAACCCACATTCCGATGGCTCTTGGTACTGGACGACGGCGTTCCGGGGTCGAAGGTAATAGTCCTTGGGAGAGTCGCGGCCATCTTCCCCTGTGTGGCGTTCACCTGCCTTTGATGGCCCTACAATGACAGAAGCTAGCTCTACTTTGGGACTGCGCTGTGCGCACGGACATTTTCATGTCCCCGCTTAGGCGTGGGGAATTAGCCCTTCCGAGAAAGGCTGCCTCTAACGTACTTTCCAGTGGAGCTTGATAGCATATGACAGATGATTTCCTTTCTCTCAGGCTATAGCACGCCTACAGGGAGCAAAGACAGAGGCTCTTGTGGAGCGCAGTGCACTTTGGAAGGCGTTTGTTCAGCTGCGTGAAAAGTGCAAGGGCATCAGAGTGCTGGGTGGAAGACAGAACTTACTGAGAAAGAGGAAGGTAAAGACGTTTTGACTTCTTCTGCAAGGACTCCTTCAGTCTGCCTGAGGTCCATGCTTCCTCCGAACCTGAGCTCAAGCAGCATATGAAGCACATGTCAACTTTTGGAAGCATGCAAGAGAAGCTCTTTACTCCTGAGGCAGTTTCTCAGGCAATGAAAACTGCTGAAGAGGACAAGGGAAATCTGCTGAAAGTGAAGCAAGTGTTTGGTTCACAAGACACTAGAGAAATTGCTGAGCCCGTAGACACGAGAGCCAGTAGTCGGAAGGTCTAGTTGGAATGATAATGCAAAACCTCAGCCAGCAGCAGGGAGTTACGCAGGAGCTGCCTGCAGCTTCTGCAGACATGAAGCACCTTTATGATTCCTCCTCTCACGCACCCTCTCAGTCCTCAAAGACTGGAGTAGCCATGACTGCACAAAACACTCCTGCCAACCAGGTTGGCTCCACCATACCAAGGAGCACAAGCGTAACTCCGAAACCCACAGCTACATGAACACTCGTCACAGGAGAAACCTGTGTTGGCAGCAGCAAAGGAGGAGGCAGTTATTGGAGCAAGGGCCAAAGGTCCTCTCACCACAGCTGAGGAGGCACGAGTGACACGGGGGTGGACGTGTTGCTGGGGAGCCAAGATTCTAAGCGTGGAAGTTGTGCAGCCCCGACAGCGCCCTATAATGGAGGGGCTCCCACAGCGGGCAATTTCCAGCAGGCCAGAGGACTTCCCTAGGGGCCCAGAGGGAATTCGCAGCCTCCCGAGTTAGTCCAAATAGGTCTTGCGGCCAGGAGAAGCCGCTGCTCTCCAACGTCCTGCTGGGAACCTCACCAAACAGCGTCTCGCGCTGTCCCACCACCTCCTCTCGCCTCCTCCTGCTCCCGGCCCAGCAGCTCCTCCAGAGCAGAGCAGAGCAGAGCAGAGCAGAGCAGAGCAGTAGCGAGAGCACCGCCAAGCGCGTGGGCTCAGCTCAGGCTCCCGGGGCGATGTGGGCAGGGGGAAGCTGTTGCTGTGATGCGCTCACTGCGTCCTGCCCCAGCCCATGTCACAGAGGGGCTGCAGGGACGCATTGACCGGCCAGGCCCTGCCAAGATGGGCCCTGCAAGGGGAAGGGGAGCTGCCTGGGGCACTTTAGGGGAGATGCCCCCACCTCCCTGCCCACTCCCCGAGGCCGCCAGGGGGCAGGCGCAGCCACAGGAGGGCTTCCCCAGGCTGGGGCTCCCCTCAGGCCTTCCAGCCCTGCCATGTCCCCACCTCGGGGATGCTGGGCTACACCTGCTGGCAAGGAGAGGCTCTGCTGAGGAAGGCAGGCCTAAGGGAGCAACCGAATGAACACAGAGGAAGACTGTGACTGCCCTCAGTGATCTTGTGGGCAGGAAGGGCCGAGCCCTAGCTGTTGCTTCCCTAGGCCACGAGCATGGAGCTGGCCGAGCCTAGTGAAGCAGCAGAGGGGTTTGCTCTCTCACCCTGAGAACTGCGTTCAGACAAATGCACCAGGAATGTGTCCCAACAGTGTCAAAGCCTGGGAAAAATAAAAGAAAAACAAAGCAGAACCCAAACCCTTTTTGGCAATGGTCATTTCTTTCCCTCGGCACTAAAAAGCCTCTGCATTAGGGACATCCACTGGGAATAGTGGGCTTGGGGTGGGTGCTAATTTGGGGGAGGGGGGAGGGTTGAAAAATGTGATCCTCATGAGCCGAAATCCCCATTTTCAGTCCAAAGTCACTCATTTTGCAGAAGAAAAATGTGATGCTCGCACACAGCCTACAATACTCGCAGCGCCCTCACACTGCTTGGGTTCCCCGTGGAGGAGGTGCTTCGCAGAGGGAAATGGAAGGACTGGGAGGCTGCAGGGAGAGGACCAGAGGAGACTTGAGCATGCATGAGGGGAAGAGAGGGGATCTGAGCACAGGCAGAGGGGCAGAGAGCACGTGAGCGTGCCTGGAGAAGGGATCTGAGGGTGCCCAAAGGAGCCTGGAGGATGCCAAGGGGGCAACCGAGGCGGTTGCAAGGCACACGACTGCGCAGCCCAAGAAAGCCAACAGGGACAGAAAGGCTGCCGAGAGCCCCTGGCTTCAACAGCCCAGGAAGGCAGCCCGCTCAGGGCGCCGGTGCCTCTTCCAGAGCCGGAGAGTTGTGTAAGCATGCCCGTGTCTCTGCAGGAGAGCATATTCACGCAGCTCGGGAGGAGAACATCCACCAAAGACAGGTCCATGTGTAGGCAAGCCTTCTGTCACCTTCCTGTCCGTGTGCCTCTGCTCACCCAAGTGCAACGGGAGTGGGACAAAGAAGCGCTCGCTTGCGTGTATGTGGTACAGAGGTGTCCGAAGCCTGGGGGAAGGCCATGGCAAAGTGTCCGAGATGTCAACCTCTCTCTGCTTGGCAGAGCAGAAATTGGCCTCTTCAATGAAAGGAGCAAGAGCTGCTCAGGAAAGAGCTTGTTCACTTGCAAAGGGCACGCTCGGCAGCACCCCCTTCCTACTTGTGCCCTCCGCACGCTGGTGCTACCTGGAAGCATCACCTGGCCAATGCCTCGTCTTTTCCACACATAACCACTCGAGGGGCTTTTTTTTTTTTTTTCCTCAGGAGAGCACTGGGGCGTGTGTGCAGTGCGCGCGTGTGCGTTGAGGTGCCTTTGTGGAGAAGGTGCTGAGCCTTGTTGCTGGGGGAACATGGGGAGGGGGCGAGCAGGAGAGTGCTGGGGAGACGTTGGGAGGGTTTGTGGCTGGCGAGAGCCTCTGCTTCATTAAGGTTACCTGATCGAGGACCAAGGGGCAAGTGAGAAGAAAACTCCACAGAGACCTGAACCTGACAGGCGAGGGAGAACAGACAAGGGCAAAGGCCAAAAGCCTCCAGTCTCTACTTACCTGGCCCTGAGGCCACTACAGGCATAGTCTGGGAGAGGGATAACCTGGGCTTTGCAAGTGATGAGGAGTCCTGAGGATTTGGGGTTGTTCACGGGGGGTAGTGGACCCGTGCAGAACGGAGTAAGCAATGTGTGGGGCAGGGGATCAAGGAGGAAGAAAGAGGGGGAATGGGATGGAGGGGTGCAAGAGGGGCCTCTGAACAGCACTGCGAGGCTTCTGAAGGAGCAACAATAGCAAAACAGCCAGGAAGACACCTTCAAAGGATTGACATGAGCTTTATTCATATATTCTAGACGCCCCTTTTCTGAGTTTCACGTTACTGAGCACGGGAGAAGTTTTCAATTGCTTCCTTCATTTCCTAAAACAAAAAAAAAGAAGATAAAAAATAATAATAGTCACCAACCAAACAAAGACAAGCTAGCTATAAGCTGGAAGACAAACGCAAACCCTCGGTAGCTGAGTTCTTTAGAGAAAATAAAAGGATCTGTAGATGCATACAATTGCTGCTTGGCTCTACTTAGCAAATTACCTCGATTAACTGAGTTTTGTCATTGTCCTGCCGGTGGTGGTAAATACACTGGCTGAGCAGCAGATGGAGTTTCTCGAGGTGGCGTATGCTGCAGTCCTTGGTTGCCTCGCCCACAGCATTCAGCAGCTGCTGAAGAAAAAAGCCAGACAGTAGACATTTACAGTAGCACGAGATCTTCTGAGCAGGCTCTCGATGTGTTCACACACACACAAGAAGGCAGTCCAACACAACTCTCATCCTACTTTCTCGTATCGCTAAATAAAGGAGGAGTGAAACGTCAGGGAACAGACTTAAGCATGGCACCGGATTTCCATGGAGGAAATGAGCTCCTTGGACCTACTTGAGAGAAAGAGCAAGGCTCCAGTTGTGTTAGCTGCATGTTGGCCCTGCCTGCAGCTCCGCTGGCATATTGGAGAGCTCCAGGCTCGGCAGCAGAGCGGGAAGGAAAGGTAGATGAGCGAGCTGCAACCTACCCTGAGCCAGATGTGAGTTTCCTTCTCAGCAGCGGGTGACCATCTCCTCCTCTTCTCTGCCTGGCTCTCCGAGGGCGATGTGGGCCGCCTTCGCTTTCGTCTGCATACAGCTGCACAGAGATAGCAGAAGCAGCAAGCCAAAGCGTTACCTAAGCAGTTCTGTCTTCCAAATCGAGCATCGTCCTCTTACTTGGTGCACAAGGCAAAACAAGACAAAAAGGAAAACAGGAGGGAACTTGCCACCAGGCAGGGGCGTACTGGCATCTGCAGGCACCGCTGGCAATGTGTGCTCCTCTTGCTCCTCCAGCTGCCGCTCTTCCTCCTCCGCCAGCAGTCGAGGCTCAGGTGGGGATGCCACAGGCAGGACTTCCAGTGCGTGGCAACCTTCAGTCAACCAGAACAGGTTAGCCAAGCGATGGCAGTCCGACACAAGCAGAGTACAAAGTCATGCCAGGAAATCAAATACCCAAACACATGCCAAAGAGCTGCTAAGCTACCGATGGCAAAGCTCTATGTGTAGGACAGTTCCCACCTGCTCTCCTTTGTGGTGCAGCAGGTGGAGCAGCTTGGTGGAGAAGCAAGTCCTCAAAAAGCTTTCTCCCTTCCTCCTTGCTGGGTGGCTGGACATTGAAGACTTCTCCATAAAGCTCCGAAAACAAAGCTTGCACCTGAGGCGGGAGGAGAAAAGACAGTGCAGCCCTAAGGCCCCCCGCAGATTCGTGCTCTACTCCAAGCAGGTGAAAACTGTTTTCAGGGAAGCCGAGGAATGCTTTGAATAAGGGGGAGACTAGAACAAGTTTGCTTCTTGGCCTTCACGGCAAGATTGTAGTGGGTCAGCCCGGCACTGGAGGGCGTCTTCTGTAAGGAAGACCTCCAGGATGAAAGCTCAGGGCAGCGAGCCGAGGTTCCAGTGAGGCCAGGGAGGGCACGCACCAGCTCCTAGGTGGCCTGCAGTGGATTGCCTTGCCTTGCCGCCCTTCACTTGGAAGCCTTGTGGCAACTCCCGAGGGAGGAGATGCCAGCAGGGTGCCCTAGAAATAGCAATGTCCAAGTGCTTAGGAGGGCACAGGATTGAGGTACTTCAGGGAGTGATAAATTATCATGAGACTGAGAAAAGCGGGCAAAGCGGTGGCAGAAATACCTCTTCCGGGAGATCTGCATGGCAAACATCCGAAGTAGCGAGCAACAGCACTGGAGCGTAAGGTGGAATGCGCTCTAGCAGTGTGGTGAGCGTAGCTCTCAAGGTGACTCCAGCAGCCTCCCACCAGGCATGGATGTGTGGCATATAAATGATGCTGGGTGCTGTCCTCTGGGCTTCTCGGACCAACTAGTAAGAAGGAAGTTTGGGGAAGACCACTGAAGCGAGTAGCAGCATACCTGTGGTATGCTGAGAGAAAAGAAACCCTTTTCTTTGGCCCCAAACCGGGGTTGCCGTTCAGTCTGCTAAAGAAGGAGGCTGGCGAAAGGGCATGACCAGCAGTCAGGCAGATGCAGAGGCGCCTCCTGGGAGCTAGAGAGCCTGAAGAGGCAAGGGAAACAGCTCTGCGGAGCCCGCTGCCAGCAGCAGCAGCTCTTGCCAGGAAGAGAGGTTTCTCAAGAGCATCTTGGAGCTCCCTGAGCTGCTAGCAACAGCCTTACTGTGCAGCACTTGCAATGGAAAAGATGCTCCTGCACAACATGCTGCTTCTCTGCTGTTCAGTGTACAAGAAAAGGGTTCCTTCAGCACAACATAAACACCACAGAAAGCACAGGAAAGCCAGGCCGCCTCCGCTAAGCCCGTGAAGTCTATTAATGCTGTGAGACTGCAGAGAGAAGCGGTACCTGTGTGCATCTTTCTTCAGGTGGCGTGCTGCTAGCAAAGAGAGCCGGCAGGTCCAGCACGTGAACGGCAAACCTCTCCAGCGCGTGTAAGAGTGCAGGCGCCAAGTGAGAAGTTTGCCCGTAGCCGGGCTCTCCAGCTATTAGGAACCTGGGCCGGTGACATGCTGGCTGGCCACAAGCATTGCTAGGAGAAGAGCTGCAAGACAAGCAGTTTGGAAAGAAAGCGATGAGTCAAGACACAGCTGGTGAAGGTGTCTGTCTTTGTCCAGCACACACCAGTCTGCCTGTCTTCCCCGCTGAAGCTCTCACGCTCAGGATGTCCTGAGTTGAGGAGCCTTGAGTTCTCCGCACTGGTCAAGCTTAGGTGAAAGTGGTCAGCTGGTAACGGAGGTGGTGGTCACGAAGGGGCAGAACAAGCCTTCTGGGAAAGCAAATGACGCGGGCTTTGAGAGCCCTTAGCTGTATGTGAGGAAGGGCAAAAGTGGCTAGGCTCAATAACAACATTCCTGTAAGCCCATAGAAATGGGGGCTACTTGCTTGATTCTTGCGTTCCAATTGTTTCATCTGTCCTTGGGTGCTGTCTCCTAGGTTGCAAGTGCAACTCTCCTTGAGGAATAGCGTGCATGAAATTAGGGCAGCATGCCCTAATGTCTGTGGATGTCTTTGGGGGAGGAAAAGGAGGCTGCCCCCTTCAGCTTGATCGGCTGCAGCTCCTTGCTTTCTTACAACTGTAGCACCTAGTTCTATCTCTGTGCTTGCTTCTTGCAGTTTTGGATACCAGACACCCTGGGCAAGGTCTTCTTTCCTCCCTCATCTACCACCCCTCCCACCTGCAACCGCCAAGACACTTGGGAAAGCCCCAGCAATCAATCAGAAGCATTTCACTCAAAAGGTCGCGGGCAGTTTAACAACCTGTTAAAGTGGAGGAAGGTTTCCTTTTGCTGTCCAGAAGGTGATGCCTCCTCACTCTCCATGCAGGCGTTTTCTACAGAAGGATTGGTACCGTGAGAAGGTAAGAGAGGCTTGTTAACTCTCCTGAAGGTCTGCAGCCCTCCCTTGCACTAAGCCAGCTTCTAACTGAGGGCTGAAACCCACTGCCTTGTATGTCTTCACTGCCTGGGCATACACGGAATAATGCCATTTCCCCCAAACTGTCTGCCTTTGCCTAAGCTATGTTTTACTGGTGGCAAAAACTCCTCTTCTCCTTACAGTACAGCTAGAGGACAAGCAGGAAGCCCTTCCGCAGTTCCTGGACACCTAAAGCAGCCAGCAAGGCCACTTCTTTCTGCAGCGGGAGCCCACACTCCCAGTGTGGAAAGGAAGGGAAGGGCACGGCCTAACACTCCCTCATATTGCCTCCTCTTTCAAGCCTTAAATCAGTGCCAAACCCCAGGAAAGATGATGCTGACAACCTCCAGAAGCTGGCTGCTTCAGTGGAGAACGCATAGTTCCCTTGCTGTGAACCGGGAGGAGTTCCCAGCTCTGCCCTCTCTACCGTTCATTCCATTTACCCTCCGCCTGCCGCAAGGGTTTCTTTCTGTTGTTGGCGCAAACTAGCAGGGTTTGCTTTGGGAGAGGCTGACGGCAGTGAACGTAACGGCCCTACCTGGCTGTTGGTGCTTCTGGAGTGCAAGGGCTGCGTGGGGAAATACCCTCTGCACGCCTTTTAGGAGCCTCTCTAGCGTGTTCTGAAGCAGTGGCTTGGAGGCGGGTGGGAGTGGTTGCCCGGGGGAAGCCACGGCCCTCTGTGAAGCTGGTGCAGTCTTCTGCATAGCCAGCACAAAATCGGTTGCAGTGATCTCAATGGAAGCCACGTTGATCTGCAGCTTCTGACTGCTGGTGTAGATGTGGGGATAGTGGCGATGGAGAGCGCAGAGGGCAGCTTCAGCGCAGAGGGCTTGAATGTCGGCCCCACAGTATCCTAATTCAGCAGAGCAGAAGCAAAAGGTCCGTCAGTCTCAGGCAGCTCAGAGGAGCCAAGGACAGGCTTTGCCAAGGGACGCTCCGTTCTGGGAGGCACAGCCTCCCGTGTGGTGAGAGACAAGGGAAGGGAAGGCTCGGGAGCTTGGCTACTGCCTGGCACAAGCTCAGACGCTGTCAGGACCCAGTCAGAGGCAGGAACTCGGAGCGCTTTTTCATCTTACCGACACATGTTTCAGCCAGCTCTTCAAGCAGCGTGTCCGATGGCTTTGGGCTCCAGCCTCTCGTGTGGATCCTGAAAATCTCTTTGCGAGCCTACAAGCCAGATGGTTACATTTGGGCTTGTCTGCAACCTTTTTCTCAGAAACAAAAGAAACATCCGCAAAAGCCCCACTGTCACATTCCCGTACTTGCTTGTCTTCCTCTGCTAAAGTTAAGAAATGTGTGCATTCTAGTAACACACTGCCTGCTTCTCGAAGCTCAGTACTTCCCCAGTAGGTAGGAGGAGTAACTACAGTAGGAGAAACAATAATTCTGACTCAAACCTCTACCCCTGAACGAGCAAACGTCAAGCTGTGCCTATGCTCATCTCCGACCTTTGCCAGAGATTCAGGGAAGTGTTTCCTGTTTCTTTCCTGTTTTCCTGTTTCTTTCCTGTTTTCTTACTGTGTTGTGCATTGTTACGAGCCTTCGATCCAATAATGTGTTTCTCCTTCCTCTCCGCTCCCCACACGCTAACTCAAGAAAAAAGAATCTGGGATAGCCAAGAGGGGGGGGAAAAAAAAAAAAAAAAGAAAAGGAAAGAAAGCACCAAAGCCGGGGCTCCACTTTCTCCTGGAGTTTCTATTTTCTAAAGGAAACAGTTACTTCTGGTTGCTCTGTAGCTCTGTGGTCCCTGCTTGGATGTTGCCAAAGAACTGCAAGCGTCCCAAGCCTTGCCACTAGAAAGCTTCCCCAGTGTTGCATCTGGGCAGTGTCCTTCCCGTCTCCATCCAGCTGCCTGCTCAGACCAGTTACAATGGCAGCTCCCTAAAGGCTCCTGGGCGGCTCCCAGGATTCCCAGCGCGGCCACACTCAAGCACAAGCTTTCACCTAAGCTTCTCCCAAGTGGAGGAGTGAGAGCGAGGAGGCAACTTCAGGAGGCAAGGGCCTGGGTGGACTAAGGAACGAAGCCAAGCGCAACCGCTTGGGCGAGGAAGAAAGCCCGTGTGCTCCAGGCTCCGTGAAACTCCTGTTTGCAGCCTCCCTCCCAGTTCTGCTCGGGGAACAGGGAGGTCTCCAGCACGTAGGGCACCTCTTTGCTTCCTCCCTCTCGGAGACAGTGTGTGGCAACAGGGTGTTCTTGTAAAGAGAGGCCTTGGCACCGTAGCAGGAAGGTTGCTGGAAGAGCCTTACCTGTCTGTTTGGCAAGGTGAAAAGGAACTCCCTGTCAAAGCGGCCAGGCCTTCGCAAAGCAGGATCCAGGGAGTCTGGCCTGTTGGTGGCGCCGATGACCACGACCTCGCCTCTGCTGTCTAAGCCATCCATGAGTGCCAGCAGCGTGGTGACAATTGAACTGGCAAGGAAATGTTGTTGGATTGCCTGGTTTAGTAGCTGCTGTTACATGCCGCCCGACTTTCTCCAAAGTCACGTCACTCAAAAAGGATAAGCTTTTCTGGAAGAGCTGTTGATTAGGGAAAGGACTCATGGTAGGCCCCAAACACCGAGGTAAGGCAAGAGAGGCCTTGTCCAGAAACCAAGCTTAGGGACTCGATTTCAACTCTTGTCTTTAAAATCCTGTGAACCTCTGTGTCATGGTACTAGAGGAGTTCAGAAGAAGTGCGTGTGTCATCTCCAGGGGACCAGCTGGGTCTTTTTCCCTCGGGAAAGGAAACGAAGCCGATTACGTGGCAATGCAAGGAAAAGGTGGTACCTGTGAATCTGATCTTGGTGACTGGAGCGCACAGGAGCCAGACCGTCGATCTCATCGAAGAAAATAATCGAAGGCCGCTTCTCATAGGCCTGGAAGGGAAGCACAGATGCAGGGCTACTGAGTGTATGTAAAACACAGCCCTACTCAGCAAGAACACGCAGGATGATCCTTGTGGCTGCAAAGGCACGGAGCCTGTGCTGGCCCCAACCCATCTGCAAGGTTTCCAGCCCTTCAGGCCAAGCCGGACGGCACGGGAGAAGGGAACACTGATGTTCCCATGTCAACAGGAGACACGGCCAAACTAGGCAGGAGGCCGAGTTCTGCTGACAGACGTCCACCGCGGACAAGTACAGGTACAACTCTGGCCCAACCTATTTCCTCCTTACCTGCTCAAATAAGGAGCGGAGCTGCCGCTCGGATTCTCCGACCCATTGACTGAGGCAGTCGGCACCTTTTCTCACAAAGAAGGCTATTCTCTTGTCTCCCTGCCTACATTCATTTGCGAGCGCTCGAGCCACCAGTGTCTTTCCAGTGCCTGGTGGCCCACAGAACAGACAGCCTCTGCAACATGACAAAAAGAGATGTCCGTAGCTACAATAAAAAGACATGGGAAAGTGCCTGTGGCAACCGCCGTCCTGAAAGCAAAGCAGCCTTCCCGCCTGACCAGAACACTTGCAGTATTAGAGCGCAGGAAGAGCTCCAGTGGGAGGAAAGTCCAGACAGGTGCCAGTGTTCCCAAGAGGCAAGATTTGAGAGCAAACAAAGCCTGTCTTTCTGGTGGAAAAAGTCGGAAGCTCTTTGACTGAGCCTTACAAAGAGAGGGAGGCGGGAAGTCAGCAGGTCTGTCAAACAACAGCTTAGAGGTGACTTGCCGGACCTCGTGCCTTCCCGCTTATAAACTAGTCAAGGGGACTTTTCCAAAACACTCAGAAGCCAACCAGCAGAAGCACTCCCAAAGCCACCTTCTTAAACCAGGAGCCTTCTGCAGCGTCTTCAGCTTTGACAGCCCTGGACAGCAAGCCTTTGACTGCAACAAAGCATTGCTTGTGGTGTGAAAGTAGGTCTAGCCTGGGCGTAAGCCATTTGTAAGGAATTCCTGTTTACTGCCACTGGGCAAACTGTGCCCGGGCAGAAATGTGGAAGCACACAGGTGTGCTGGCACCTGCGCTTCATGTTCTCCGGAGAAGAGCGCAATTAGCATGTTGTAGTTCTAAGGCAGCGTGTGTTACCTGGGGGGTCGGATTTGGAATCGCTCAAAGAACTCGGGGTAAAGCAAGGGAAACAGCACCATCTCCTTTAAAGCGGCAATGTGGTCAGCGAGACCACCGACACCATCAAAGCATACCTAGGGAAACATTCAAGAGGAGACGTGTCAGAGGTCAGAGAAAGCTGCAGCCTAGCCAAAAAAGCCTTCCTCCCAATGTATCCTATGCCAGCCCAAAGGGAAGGTTCAGGATGACCTGGCAGTTCCCCGAGAGTAAACCGTGAAGCACGGGAGCTGTTGACAGCCACAGTCAGGAAGGTTCTCATGAACACTGGAAAGGTCCCCACCGCCTCAGTGAGTTCCCACTCCTCACCGAACTCTCGGTTTGCACTGGGTCCACTTGCGGCAGGCTGGTTCCCGTTTTCCTTCCCTCCGCGTGCTTTCCCTCGCGTTCATCCTTCCCAGAGTGTAGGGGAAGACCCCTGTTGTGCAAGAAGGAGAAAGGGCAAGGGGCTTTCTAAATGAACCTGCAGGTAGAGGGATAGCTGCGCTTTTCCTGTTGCAAGAGAGTGTGGAAGCACTTATACACTGGCATAAACGTGGATGTTGTGAAGCTATATTCATTTCTCAGAGGCAAGAAGAATTTGGTTCGAGCCACCTGTCCAATTTAAACTGACCTATTTTCAATCATGGGACAGAAGAGACTGACATTTTACTCAAACGTAGCAAGACACTCTCCCTCTAGGTCTCACTAAATTGCCTACCTGGGTTAAGAAAATCATTGTTCTACTTCACCATGAAATTGTCTACTGACGATTTGTGGCAGGGGCTTCTGGCTTCAGTTACCCAGTCTCAGCCAGGACCTCCACCCTCATCCTTCATCACTGGCTCCTTCCCCCCCCCCCCCCCCCAAATCCTGCCTTTTTACAAGCTCTTGGCTAATGAAAGCTATCTTCTCTCCCAGAGGAAAAGCCTTGCTTCCTCTAGACCCTCCGACTGTCACAGCTACAATGCTGTGATTTTCCCCTCGTGACCGTCCCTCGGGAAAGCTTTACAAGTGTTACTCAGTGATGGGAGAGGCACCGCTACGGCTCCCTGAGAACTATCACTAGCCATACACCGACCTGCTCGTTCTTCTGCAGCACGGGCTTCGTGACCGGGCACGGCGAGACGCAGCTCTTTGTCTGACTTCAGAAGATGGGCCTGAAGAAACAAAAAGCAGCAATGAGCCTGCACGCCGGCCAAGAAACGCAACATGCACAGGATACAGGCATCTCAATGACAAAGGGAGAGCCTGACCTGCAGAATGAAGGCAGGGCATGTCAATGACAGTTGTTTTCCTTTAGCCACGTGGAGCCCACTCTGCACAAGAAATCAGCTCTCCCGAGAAACTGTGCGTGGAACCTACCTTCCAATGCCTCCTGGTAGTAGGCAACAGTCTTCCTGGCTCGAAGGTTATACTGCTTCCAGGGACCTTTGCCATCTTCCCCTTGCCGGCCTTCACCTTCCCGCGTTGCCCCTGTAATCACAGAGCCTAGACAGAGCTTCTGATTGGTCTGTGTGTGTATGCATTTGCATTGCCCACCCTGTATCCCACTTACACACAAGCAACGAGCCCTTCAGAGAGGCTCTGCATCTAGCCTACCTTCCCGGGGAGCGGGAGTGTCCTCAGCAGTTTGCCTGAGGTGAGGTGCCCGGGGAGTACCTTCGCCATCATCCTCTGTCTGCTCGTCTTCTGAGGACCCTGTAATTACAGTGCCCAGGCATCATTTCTGGTTTGTCTCTGCCTATGTACCTTCTCATTCCAGAAGTTCTACTCCCCCACCCTTAATCAGAAGCAACCAGCCCTTCAGGCCAACGGTGCCTGTAACCCACATTCCGATGGCTCTTGGTACTGGACGACGGCGTTCCGGGGTCGAAGGTAATAGTCCTTGGGAGAGTCGCGGCCATCTTCCCCTGTGTGGCGTTCACCTGCCTTTGATGGCCCTACAATGACAGAAGCTAGCTCTACTTTGGGACTGCGCTGTGCGCACGGACATTTTCATGTCCCCGCTTAGGCGTGGGGAATTAGCCCTTCCGAGAAAGGCTGCCTCTAACGTACTTTCCAGTGGAGCTTGATAGCATATGACAGATGATTTCCTTTCTCTCAGGCTATAGCACGCCTACAGGGAGCAAAGACAGAGGCTCTTGTGGAGCGCAGTGCACTTTGGAAGGCGTTTGTTCAGCTGCGTGAAAAGTGCAAGGGCATCAGAGTGCTGGGTGGAAGACAGAACTTACTGAGAAAGAGGAAGGTAAAGACGTTTTGACTTCTTCTGCAAGGACTCCTTCAGTCTGCCTGAGGTCCATGCTTCCTCCGAACCTGAGCTCAAGCAGCATATGAAGCACATGTCAACTTTTGGAAGCATGCAAGAGAAGCTCTTTACTCCTGAGGCAGTTTCTCAGGCAATGAAAACTGCTGAAGAGGACAAGGGAAATCTGCTGAAAGTGAAGCAAGTGTTTGGTTCACAAGACACTAGAGAAATTGCTGAGCCCGTAGACACGAGAGCCAGTAGTCGGAAGGTCTAGTTGGAATGATAATGCAAAACCTCAGCCAGCAGCAGGGAGTTACGCAGGAGCTGCCTGCAGCTTCTGCAGACATGAAGCACCTTTATGATTCCTCCTCTCACGCACCCTCTCAGTCCTCAAAGACTGGAGTAGCCATGACTGCACAAAACACTCCTGCCAACCAGGTTGGCTCCACCATACCAAGGAGCACAAGCGTAACTCCGAAACCCACAGCTACATGAACACTCGTCACAGGAGAAACCTGTGTTGGCAGCAGCAAAGGAGGAGGCAGTTATTGGAGCAAGGGCCAAAGGTCCTCTCACCACAGCTGAGGAGGCACGAGTGACACGGGGGTGGACGTGTTGCTGGGGAGCCAAGATTCTAAGCGTGGAAGTTGTGCAGCCCCGACAGCGCCCTATAATGGAGGGGCTCCCACAGCGGGCAATTTCCAGCAGGCCAGAGGACTTCCCTAGGGGCCCAGAGGGAATTCGCAGCCTCCCGAGTTAGTCCAAATAGGTCTTGCGGCCAGGAGAAGCCGCTGCTCTCCAACGTCCTGCTGGGAACCTCACCAAACAGCGTCTCGCGCTGTCCCACCACCTCCTCTCGCCTCCTCCTGCTCCCGGCCCAGCAGCTCCTCCAGAGCAGAGCAGAGCAGAGCAGAGCAGTAGCGAGAGCACCGCCAAGCGCGTGGGCTCAGCTCAGGCTCCCGGGCGATGTGGGCAGGGGGAAGCTGTTGCTGTGATGCGCTCACTGCGTCCTGCCCCAGCCCATGTCACAGAGGGGCTGCAGGGACGCATTGACCGGCCAGGCCCTGCCAAGATGGGCCCTGCAAGGGGAAGGGGAGCTGCCTGGGGCACTTTAGGGGAGATGCCCCCACCTCCCTGCCCACTCCCCGAGGCCTCCAGGGGGCAGGCGCAGCCACAGGAGGGCTTCCCCAGGCTGGGGCTCCCCTCAGGCCTTCCAGCCCTGCCATGTCCCCACCTCGGGGATGCTGGGCTACACCTGCTGGCAAGGAGAGGCTCTGCTGAGGAAGGCAGGCCTAAGGGAGCAACCGAATGAACACAGAGGAAGACTGTGACTGCCCTCAGTGATCTTGTGGGCAGGAAGGGCCGAGCCCTAGCTGTTGCTTCCCTAGGCCACGAGCATGGAGCTGGCCGAGCCTAGTGAAGCAGCAGAGGGGTTTGCTCTCTCACCCTGAGAACTGCGTTCAGACAAATGCACCAGGAATGTGTCCCAACAGTGTCAAAGCCTGGGAAAAATAAAAGAAAAACAAAGCAGAACCCAAACCCTTTTTGGCAATGGTCATTTCTTTCCCTCGGCACTAAAAAGCCTCTGCATTAGGGACATCCACTGGGAATAGTGGGCTTGGGGTGGGTGCTAATTTGGGGGAGGGGGGAGGGTTGAAAAATGTGATCCTCATGAGCCGAAATCCCCATTTTCAGTCCAAAGTCACTCATTTTGCAGAAGAAAAATGTGATGCTCGCACACAGCCTACAATACTCGCAGCGCCCTCACACTGCTTGGGTTCCCCGTGGAGGAGGTGCTTCGCAGAGGGAAATGGAAGGACTGGGAGGCTGCAGGGAGAGGACCAGAGGAGACTTGAGCATGCATGAGGGGAAGAGAGGGGATCTGAGCACAGGCAGAGGGGCAGAGAGCACGTGAGCGTGCCTGGAGAAGGGATCTGAGGGTGCCCAAAGGAGCCTGGAGGATGCCAAGGGGGCAACCGAGGCGGTTGCAAGGCACACGACTGCGCAGCCCAAGAAAGCCAACAGGGACAGAAAGGCTGCCGAGAGCCCCTGGCTTCAACAGCCCAGGAAGGCAGCCCGCTCAGGGCGCCGGTGCCTCTTCCGGAGCCGGAGAGTTGTGTAAGCATGCCCGTGTCTCTGCAGGAGAGCATATTCACGCAGCTCGGGAGGAGAACATCCACCAAAGACAGGTCCATGTGTAGGCAAGCCTTCTGTCACCTTCCTGTCCGTGTGCCTCTGCTCACCCAAGTGCAACGGGAGTGGGACAAAGAAGCGCTCGCTTGCGTGTATGTGGTACAGAGGTGTCCGAAGCCTGGGGGAAGGCCATGGCAAAGTGTCCGAGATGTCAACCTCTCTCTGCTTGGCAGAGCAGAAATTGGCCTCTTCAATGAAAGGAGCAAGAGCTGCTCAGGAAAGAGCTTGTTCACTTGCAAAGGGCACGCTCGGCAGCACCCCCTTCCTACTTGTGCCCTCCGCACGCTGGTGCTACCTGGAAGCATCACCTGGCCAATGCCTCGTCTTTTCCACACATAACCACTCGAGGGGCTTTTTTTTTTTTTTTCCTCAGGAGAGCACTGGGGCGTGTGTGCAGTGCGCGCGTGTGCGTTGAGGTGCCTTTGTGGAGAAGGTGCTGAGCCTTGTTGCTGGGGGAACATGGGGAGGGGGCGAGCAGGAGAGTGCTGGGGAGACGTTGGGAGGGTTTGTGGCTGGCGAGAGCCTCTGCTTCATTAAGGTTACCTGATCGAGGACCAAGGGGCAAGTGAGAAGAAAACTCCACAGAGACCTGAACCTGACAGGCGAGGGAGAACAGACAAGGGCAAAGGCCAAAAGCCTCCAGTCTCTACTTACCTGGCCCTGAGGCCACTACAGGCATAGTCTGGGAGAGGGATAACCTGGGCTTTGCAAGTGATGAGGAGTCCTGAGGATTTGGGGTTGTTCACGGGGGGTAGTGGACCCGTGCAGAACGGAGTAAGCAATGTGTGGGGCAGGGGATCAAGGAGGAAGAAAGAGGGGGAATGGGATGGAGGGGTGCAAGAGGGGCCTCTGAACAGCACTGCGAGGCTTCTGAAGGAGCAACAATAGCAAAACAGCCAGGAAGACACCTTCAAAGGATTGACATGAGCTTTATTCATATATTCTAGACGCCCCTTTTCTGAGTTTCACGTTACTGAGCACGGGAGAAGTTTTCAATTGCTTCCTTCATTTCCTAAAACAAAAAAAAAGAAGATAAAAAATAATAATAGTCACCAACCAAACAAAGACAAGCTAGCTATAAGCTGGAAGACAAACGCAAACCCTCGGTAGCTGAGTTCTTTAGAGAAAATAAAAGGATCTGTAGATGCATACAATTGCTGCTTGGCTCTACTTAGCAAATTACCTCGATTAACTGAGTTTTGTCATTGTCCTGCCGGTGGTGGTAAATACACTGGCTGAGCAGCAGATGGAGTTTCTCGAGGTGGCGTATGCTGCAGTCCTTGGTTGCCTCGCCCACAGCATTCAGCAGCTGCTGAAGAAAAAAGCCAGACAGTAGACATTTACAGTAGCACGAGATCTTCTGAGCAGGCTCTCGATGTGTTCACACACACACAAGAAGGCAGTCCAACACAACTCTCATCCTACTTTCTCGTATCGCTAAATAAAGGAGGAGTGAAACGTCAGGGAACAGACTTAAGCATGGCACCGGATTTCCATGGAGGAAATGAGCTCCTTGGACCTACTTGAGAGAAAGAGCAAGGCTCCAGTTGTGTTAGCTGCATGTTGGCCCTGCCTGCAGCTCCGCTGGCATATTGGAGAGCTCCAGGCTCGGCAGCAGAGCGGGAAGGAAAGGTAGATGAGCGAGCTGCAACCTACCCTGAGCCAGATGTGAGTTTCCTTCTCAGCAGCGGGTGACCATCTCCTCCTCTTCTCTGCCTGGCTCTCCGAGGGCGATGTGGGCCGCCTTCGCTTTCGTCTGCATACAGCTGCACAGAGATAGCAGAAGCAGCAAGCCAAAGCGTTACCTAAGCAGTTCTGTCTTCCAAATCGAGCATCGTCCTCTTACTTGGTGCACAAGGCAAAACAAGACAAAAAGGAAAACAGGAGGGAACTTGCCACCAGGCAGGGGCGTACTGGCATCTGCAGGCACCGCTGGCAATGTGTGCTCCTCTTGCTCCTCCAGCTGCCGCTCTTCCTCCTCCGCCAGCAGTCGAGGCTCAGGTGGGGATGCCACAGGCAGGACTTCCAGTGCGTGGCAACCTTCAGTCAACCAGAACAGGTTAGCCAAGCGATGGCAGTCCGACACAAGCAGAGTACAAAGTCATGCCAGGAAATCAAATACCCAAACACATGCCAAAGAGCTGCTAAGCTACCGATGGCAAAGCTCTATGTGTAGGACAGTTCCCACCTGCTCTCCTTTGTGGTGCAGCAGGTGGAGCAGCTTGGTGGAGAAGCAAGTCCTCAAAAAGCTTTCTCCCTTCCTCCTTGCTGGGTGGCTGGACATTGAAGACTTCTCCATAAAGCTCCGAAAACAAAGCTTGCACCTGAGGCGGGAGGAGAAAAGACAGTGCAGCCCTAAGGCCCCCCGCAGATTCGTGCTCTACTCCAAGCAGGTGAAAACTGTTTTCAGGGAAGCCGAGGAATGCTTTGAATAAGGGGGAGACTAGAACAAGTTTGCTTCTTGGCCTTCACGGCAAGATTGTAGTGGGTCAGCCCGGCACTGGAGGGCGTCTTCTGTAAGGAAGACCTCCAGGATGAAAGCTCAGGGCAGCGAGCCGAGGTTCCAGTGAGGCCAGGGAGGGCACGCACCAGCTCCTAGGTGGCCTGCAGTGGATTGCCTTGCCTTGCCGCCCTTCACTTGGAAGCCTTGTGGCAACTCCCGAGGGAGGAGATGCCAGCAGGGTGCCCTAGAAATAGCAATGTCCAAGTGCTTAGGAGGGCACAGGATTGAGGTACTTCAGGGAGTGATAAATTATCATGAGACTGAGAAAAGCGGGCAAAGCGGTGGCAGAAATACCTCTTCCGGGAGATCTGCATGGCAAACATCCGAAGTAGCGAGCAACAGCACTGGAGCGTAAGGTGGAATGCGCTCTAGCAGTGTGGTGAGCGTAGCTCTCAAGGTGACTCCAGCAGCCTCCCACCAGGCATGGATGTGTGGCATATAAATGATGCTGGGTGCTGTCCTCTGGGCTTCTCGGACCAACTAGTAAGAAGGAAGTTTGGGGAAGACCACTGAAGCGAGTAGCAGCATACCTGTGGTATGCTGAGAGAAAAGAAACCCTTTTCTTTGGCCCCAAACCGGGGTTGCCGTTCAGTCTGCTAAAGAAGGAGGCTGGCGAAAGGGCATGACCAGCAGTCAGGCAGATGCAGAGGCGCCTCCTGGGAGCTAGAGAGCCTGAAGAGGCAAGGGAAACAGCTCTGCGGAGCCCGCTGCCAGCAGCAGCAGCTCTTGCCAGGAAGAGAGGTTTCTCAAGAGCATCTTGGAGCTCCCTGAGCTGCTAGCAACAGCCTTACTGTGCGGCACTTGCAATGGAAAAGATGCTCCTGCACAACATGCTGCTTCTCTGCTGTTCAGTGTACAAGAAAAGGGTTCCTTCAGCACAACATAAACACCACAGAAAGCACAGGAAAGCCAGGCCACCTCCGCTAAGCCCGTGAAGTCTATTAATGCTGTGAGACTGCAGAGAGAAGCGGTACCTGTGTGCATCTTTCTTCAGGTGGCGTGCTGCTAGCAAAGAGAGCCGGCAGGTCCAGCACGTGAACGGCAAACCTCTCCAGCGCGTGTAAGAGTGCAGGCGCCAAGTGAGAAGTTTGCCCGTAGCCGGGCTCTCCAGCTATTAGGAACCTGGGCCGGTGACATGCTGGCTGGCCACAAGCATTGCTAGGAGAAGAGCTGCAAGACAAGCAGTTTGGAAAGAAAGCGATGAGTCAAGACACAGCTGGTGAAGGTGTCTGTCTTTGTCCAGCACACACCAGTCTGCCTGTCTTCCCCGCTGAAGCTCTCACGCTCAGGATGTCCTGAGTTGAGGAGCCTTGAGTTCTCCGCACTGGTCAAGCTTAGGTGAAAGTGGTCAGCTGGTAACGGAGGTGGTGGTCACGAAGGGGCAGAACAAGCCTTCTGGGAAAGCAAATGACGCGGGCTTTGAGAGCCCTTAGCTGTATGTGAGGAAGGGCAAAAGTGGCTAGGCTCAATAACAACATTCCTGTAAGCCCATAGAAATGGGGGCTACTTGCTTGATTCTTGCGTTCCAATTGTTTCATCTGTCCTTGGGTGCTGTCTCCTAGGTTGCAAGTGCAACTCTCCTTGAGGAATAGCGTGCATGAAATTAGGGCAGCATGCCCTAATGTCTGTGGATGTCTTTGGGGGAGGAAAAGGAGGCTGCCCCCTTCAGCTTGATCGGCTGCAGCTCCTTGCTTTCTTACAACTGTAGCACCTAGTTCTATCTCTGTGCTTGCTTCTTGCAGTTTTGGATACCAGACACCCTGGGCAAGGTCTTCTTTCCTCCCTCATCTACCACCCCTCCCACCTGCAACCGCCAAGACACTTGGGAAAGCCCCAGCAATCAATCAGAAGCATTTCACTCAAAAGGTCGCGGGCAGTTTAACAACCTGTTAAAGTGGAGGAAGGTTTCCTTTTGCTGTCCAGAAGGTGATGCCTCCTCACTCTCCATGCAGGCGTTTTCTACAGAAGGATTGGTACCGTGAGAAGGTAAGAGAGGCTTGTTAACTCTCCTGAAGGTCTGCAGCCCTCCCTTGCACTAAGCCAGCTTCTAACTGAGGGCTGAAACCCACTGCCTTGTATGTCTTCACTGCCTGGGCATACACGGAATAATGCCATTTCCCCCAAACTGTCTGCCTTTGCCTAAGCTATGTTTTACTGGTGGCAAAAACTCCTCTTCTCCTTACAGTACAGCTAGAGGACAAGCAGGAAGCCCTTCCGCAGTTCCTGGACACCTAAAGCAGCCAGCAAGGCCACTTCTTTCTGCAGCGGGAGCCCACACTCCCAGTGTGGAAAGGAAGGGAAGGGCACGGCCTAACACTCCCTCATATTGCCTCCTCTTTCAAGCCTTAAATCAGTGCCAAACCCCAGGAAAGATGATGCTGACAACCTCCAGAAGCTGGCTGCTTCAGTGGAGAACGCATAGTTCCCTTGCTGTGAACCGGGAGGAGTTCCCAGCTCTGCCCTCTCTACCGTTCATTCCATTTACCCTCCGCCTGCCGCAAGGGTTTCTTTCTGTTGTTGGCGCAAACTAGCAGGGTTTGCTTTGGGAGAGGCTGACGGCAGTGAACGTAACGGCCCTACCTGGCTGTTGGTGCTTCTGGAGTGCAAGGGCTGCGTGGGGAAATACCCTCTGCACGCCTTTTAGGAGCCTCTCTAGCGTGTTCTGAAGCAGTGGCTTGGAGGCGGGTGGGAGTGGTTGCCCGGGGGAAGCCACGGCCCTCTGTGAAGCTGGTGCAGTCTTCTGCATAGCCAGCACAAAATCGGTTGCAGTGATCTCAATGGAAGCCACGTTGATCTGCAGCTTCTGACTGCTGGTGTAGATGTGGGGATAGTGGCGATGGAGAGCGCAGAGGGCAGCTTCAGCGCAGAGGGCTTGAATGTCGGCCCCACAGTATCCTAATTCAGCAGAGCAGAAGCAAAAGGTCCGTCAGTCTCAGGCAGCTCAGAGGAGCCAAGGACAGGCTTTGCCAAGGGACGCTCCGTTCTGGGAGGCACAGCCTCCCGTGTGGTGAGAGACAAGGGAAGGGAAGGCTCGGGAGCTTGGCTACTGCCTGGCACAAGCTCAGACGCTGTCAGGACCCAGTCAGAGGCAGGAACTCGGAGCGCTTTTTCATCTTACCGACACATGTTTCAGCCAGCTCTTCAAGCAGCGTGTCCGATGGCTTTGGGCTCCAGCCTCTCGTGTGGATCCTGAAAATCTCTTTGCGAGCCTACAAGCCAGATGGTTACATTTGGGCTTGTCTGCAACCTTTTTCTCAGAAACAAAAGAAACATCCGCAAAAGCCCCACTGTCACATTCCCGTACTTGCTTGTCTTCCTCTGCTAAAGTTAAGAAATGTGTGCATTCTAGTAACACACTGCCTGCTTCTCGAAGCTCAGTACTTCCCCAGTAGGTAGGAGGAGTAACTACAGTAGGAGAAACAATAATTCTGACTCAAACCTCTACCCCTGAACGAGCAAACGTCAAGCTGTGCCTATGCTCATCTCCGACCTTTGCCAGAGATTCAGGGAAGTGTTTCCTGTTTCTTTCCTGTTTTCCTGTTTCTTTCCTGTTTTCTTACTGTGTTGTGCATTGTTACGAGCCTTCGATCCAATAATGTGTTTCTCCTTCCTCTCCGCTCCCCACACGCTAACTCAAGAAAAAAGAATCTGGGATAGCCAAGAGGGGGGGGAAAAAAAAAAAAAAAGAAAAGGAAAGAAAGCACCAAAGCCGGGGCTCCACTTTCTCCTGGAGTTTCTATTTTCTAAAGGAAACAGTTACTTCTGGTTGCTCTGTAGCTCTGTGGTCCCTGCTTGGATGTTGCCAAAGAACTGCAAGCGTCCCAAGCCTTGCCACTAGAAAGCTTCCCCAGTGTTGCATCTGGGCAGTGTCCTTCCCGTCTCCATCCAGCTGCCTGCTCAGACCAGTTACAATGGCAGCTCCCTAAAGGCTCCTGGGCGGCTCCCAGGATTCCCAGCGCGGCCACACTCAAGCACAAGCTTTCACCTAAGCTTCTCCCAAGTGGAGGAGTGAGAGCGAGGAGGCAACTTCAGGAGGCAAGGGCCTGGGTGGACTAAGGAACGAAGCCAAGCGCAACCGCTTGGGCGAGGAAGAAAGCCCGTGTGCTCCAGGCTCCGTGAAACTCCTGTTTGCAGCCTCCCTCCCAGTTCTGCTCGGGGAACAGGGAGGTCTCCAGCACGTAGGGCACCTCTTTGCTTCCTCCCTCTCGGAGACAGTGTGTGGCAACAGGGTGTTCTTGTAAAGAGAGGCCTTGGCACCGTAGCAGGAAGGTTGCTGGAAGAGCCTTACCTGTCTGTTTGGCAAGGTGAAAAGGAACTCCCTGTCAAAGCGGCCAGGCCTTCGCAAAGCAGGATCCAGGGAGTCTGGCCTGTTGGTGGCGCCGATGACCACGACCTCGCCTCTGCTGTCTAAGCCATCCATGAGTGCCAGCAGCGTGGTGACAATTGAACTGGCAAGGAAATGTTGTTGGATTGCCTGGTTTAGTAGCTGCTGTTACATGCCGCCCGACTTTCTCCAAAGTCACGTCACTCAAAAAGGATAAGCTTTTCTGGAAGAGCTGTTGATTAGGGAAAGGACTCATGGTAGGCCCCAAACACCGAGGTAAGGCAAGAGAGGCCTTGTCCAGAAACCAAGCTTAGGGACTCGATTTCAACTCTTGTCTTTAAAATCCTGTGAACCTCTGTGTCATGGTACTAGAGGAGTTCAGAAGAAGTGCGTGTGTCATCTCCAGGGGACCAGCTGGGTCTTTTTCCCTCGGGAAAGGAAACGAAGCCGATTACGTGGCAATGCAAGGAAAAGGTGGTACCTGTGAATCTGATCTTGGTGACTGGAGCGCACAGGAGCCAGACCGTCGATCTCATCGAAGAAAATAATCGAAGGCCGCTTCTCATAGGCCTGGAAGGGAAGCACAGATGCAGGGCTACTGAGTGTATGTAAAACACAGCCCTACTCAGCAAGAACACGCAGGATGATCCTTGTGGCTGCAAAGGCACGGAGCCTGTGCTGGCCCCAACCCATCTGCAAGGTTTCCAGCCCTTCAGGCCAAGCCGGACGGCACGGGAGAAGGGAACACTGATGTTCCCATGTCAACAGGAGACACGGCCAAACTAGGCAGGAGGCCGAGTTCTGCTGACAGACGTCCACCGCGGACAAGTACAGGTACAACTCTGGCCCAACCTATTTCCTCCTTACCTGCTCAAATAAGGAGCGGAGCTGCCGCTCGGATTCTCCGACCCATTGACTGAGGCAGTCGGCACCTTTTCTCACAAAGAAGGCTATTCTCTTGTCTCCCTGCCTACATTCATTTGCGAGCGCTCGAGCCACCAGTGTCTTTCCAGTGCCTGGTGGCCCACAGAACAGACAGCCTCTGCAACATGACAAAAAGAGATGTCCGTAGCTACAATAAAAAGACATGGGAAAGTGCCTGTGGCAACCGCCGTCCTGAAAGCAAAGCAGCCTTCCCGCCTGACCAGAACACTTGCAGTATTAGAGCGCAGGAAGAGCTCCAGTGGGAGGAAAGTCCAGACAGGTGCCAGTGTTCCCAAGAGGCAAGATTTGAGAGCAAACAAAGCCTGTCTTTCTGGTGGAAAAAGTCGGAAGCTCTTTGACTGAGCCTTACAAAGAGAGGGAGGCGGGAAGTCAGCAGGTCTGTCAAACAACAGCTTAGAGGTGACTTGCCGGACCTCGTGCCTTCCCGCTTATAAACTAGTCAAGGGGACTTTTCCAAAACACTCAGAAGCCAACCAGCAGAAGCACTCCCAAAGCCACCTTCTTAAACCAGGAGCCTTCTGCAGCGTCTTCAGCTTTGACAGCCCTGGACAGCAAGCCTTTGACTGCAACAAAGCATTGCTTGTGGTGTGAAAGTAGGTCTAGCCTGGGCGTAAGCCATTTGTAAGGAATTCCTGTTTACTGCCACTGGGCAAACTGTGCCCGGGCAGAAATGTGGAAGCACACAGGTGTGCTGGCACCTGCGCTTCATGTTCTCCGGAGAAGAGCGCAATTAGCATGTTGTAGTTCTAAGGCAGCGTGTGTTACCTGGGGGGTCGGATTTGGAATCGCTCAAAGAACTCGGGGTAAAGCAAGGGAAACAGCACCATCTCCTTTAAAGCGGCAATGTGGTCAGCGAGACCACCGACACCATCAAAGCATACCTAGGGAAACATTCAAGAGGAGACGTGTCAGAGGTCAGAGAAAGCTGCAGCCTAGCCAAAAAAGCCTTCCTCCCAATGTATCCTATGCCAGCCCAAAGGGAAGGTTCAGGATGACCTGGCAGTTCCCCGAGAGTAAACCGTGAAGCACGGGAGCTGTTGACAGCCACAGTCAGGAAGGTTCTCATGAACACTGGAAAGGTCCCCACCGCCTCAGTGAGTTCCCACTCCTCACCGAACTCTCGGTTTGCACTGGGTCCACTTGCGGCAGGCTGGTTCCCGTTTTCCTTCCCTCCGCGTGCTTTCCCTCGCGTTCATCCTTCCCAGAGTGTAGGGGAAGACCCCTGTTGTGCAAGAAGGAGAAAGGGCAAGGGGCTTTCTAAATGAACCTGCAGGTAGAGGGATAGCTGCGCTTTTCCTGTTGCAAGAGAGTGTGGAAGCACTTATACACTGGCATAAACGTGGATGTTGTGAAGCTATATTCATTTCTCAGAGGCAAGAAGAATTTGGTTCGAGCCACCTGTCCAATTTAAACTGACCTATTTTCAATCATGGGACAGAAGAGACTGACATTTTACTCAAACGTAGCAAGACACTCTCCCTCTAGGTCTCACTAAATTGCCTACCTGGGTTAAGAAAATCATTGTTCTACTTCACCATGAAATTGTCTACTGACGATTTGTGGCAGGGGCTTCTGGCTTCAGTTACCCAGTCTCAGCCAGGACCTCCACCCTCATCCTTCATCACTGGCTCCTTCCCCCCCCCCCCCCCCAAATCCTGCCTTTTTACAAGCTCTTGGCTAATGAAAGCTATCTTCTCTCCCAGAGGAAAAGCCTTGCTTCCTCTAGACCCTCCGACTGTCACAGCTACAATGCTGTGATTTTCCCCTCGTGACCGTCCCTCGGGAAAGCTTTACAAGTGTTACTCAGTGATGGGAGAGGCACCGCTACGGCTCCCTGAGAACTATCACTAGCCATACACCGACCTGCTCGTTCTTCTGCAGCACGGGCTTCGTGACCGGGCACGGCGAGACGCAGCTCTTTGTCTGACTTCAGAAGATGGGCCTGAAGAAACAAAAAGCAGCAATGAGCCTGCACGCCGGCCAAGAAACGCAACATGCACAGGATACAGGCATCTCAATGACAAAGGGAGAGCCTGACCTGCAGAATGAAGGCAGGGCATGTCAATGACAGTTGTTTTCCTTTAGCCACGTGGAGCCCACTCTGCACAAGAAATCAGCTCTCCCGAGAAACTGTGCGTGGAACCTACCTTCCAATGCCTCCTGGTAGTAGGCAACAGTCTTCCTGGCTCGAAGGTTATACTGCTTCCAGGGACCTTTGCCATCTTCCCCTTGCCGGCCTTCACCTTCCCGCGTTGCCCCTGTAATCACAGAGCCTAGACAGAGCTTCTGATTGGTCTGTGTGTGTATGCATTTGCATTGCCCACCCTGTATCCCACTTACACACAAGCAACGAGCCCTTCAGAGAGGCTCTGCATCTAGCCTACCTTCCAGGGGAGCGGGAGTGTCCTCAGCAGTTTGCCTGAGGTGAGGTGCCCGGGGAGTACCTTCGCCATCATCCTCTGTCTGCTCGTCTTCTGAGGACCCTGTAATTACAGTGCCCAGGCATCATTTCTGGTTTGTCTCTGCCTATGTACCTTCTCATTCCAGAAGTTCTACTCCCCCACCCTTAATCAGAAGCAACCAGCCCTTCAGGCCAACGGTGCCTGTAACCCACATTCCGATGGCTCTTGGTACTGGACGACGGCGTTCCGGGGTCGAAGGTAATAGTCCTTGGGAGAGTCGCGGCCATCTTCCCCTGTGTGGCGTTCACCTGCCTTTGATGGCCCTACAATGACAGAAGCTAGCTCTACTTTGGGACTGCGCTGTGCGCACGGACATTTTCATGTCCCCGCTTAGGCGTGGGGAATTAGCCCTTCCGAGAAAGGCTGCCTCTAACGTACTTTCCAGTGGAGCTTGATAGCATATGACAGATGATTTCCTTTCTCTCAGGCTATAGCACGCCTACAGGGAGCAAAGACAGAGGCTCTTGTGGAGCGCAGTGCACTTTGGAAGGCGTTTGTTCAGCTGCGTGAAAAGTGCAAGGGCATCAGAGTGCTGGGTGGAAGACAGAACTTACTGAGAAAGAGGAAGGTAAAGACGTTTTGACTTCTTCTGCAAGGACTCCTTCAGTCTGCCTGAGGTCCATGCTTCCTCCGAACCTGAGCTCAAGCAGCATATGAAGCACATGTCAACTTTTGGAAGCATGCAAGAGAAGCTCTTTACTCCTGAGGCAGTTTCTCAGGCAATGAAAACTGCTGAAGAGGACAAGGGAAATCTGCTGAAAGTGAAGCAAGTGTTTGGTTCACAAGACACTAGAGAAATTGCTGAGCCCGTAGACACGAGAGCCAGTAGTCGGAAGGTCTAGTTGGAATGATAATGCAAAACCTCAGCCAGCAGCAGGGAGTTACGCAGGAGCTGCCTGCAGCTTCTGCAGACATGAAGCACCTTTATGATTCCTCCTCTCACGCACCCTCTCAGTCCTCAAAGACTGGAGTAGCCATGACTGCACAAAACACTCCTGCCAACCAGGTTGGCTCCACCATACCAAGGAGCACAAGCGTAACTCCGAAACCCACAGCTACATGAACACTCGTCACAGGAGAAACCTGTGTTGGCAGCAGCAAAGGAGGAGGCAGTTATTGGAGCAAGGGCCAAAGGTCCTCTCACCACAGCTGAGGAGGCACGAGTGACACGGGGGTGGACGTGTTGCTGGGGAGCCAAGATTCTAAGCGTGGAAGTTGTGCAGCCCCGACAGCGCCCTATAATGGAGGGGCTCCCACAGCGGGCAATTTCCAGCAGGCCAGAGGACTTCCCTAGGGGCCCAGAGGGAATTCGCAGCCTCCCGAGTTAGTCCAAATAGGTCTTGCGGCCAGGAGAAGCCGCTGCTCTCCAACGTCCTGCTGGGAACCTCACCAAACAGCGTCTCGCGCTGTCCCACCACCTCCTCTCGCCTCCTCCTGCTCCCGGCCCAGCAGCTCCTCCAGAGCAGAGCAGAGCAGAGCAGAGCAGAGCAGAGCAGTAGCGAGAGCACCGCCAAGCGCGTGGGCTCAGCTCAGGCTCCCGGGGCGATGTGGGCAGGGGGAAGCTGTTGCTGTGATGCGCTCACTGCGTCCTGCCCCAGCCCATGTCACAGAGGGGCTGCAGGGACGCATTGACCGGCCAGGCCCTGCCAAGATGGGCCCTGCAAGGGGAAGGGGAGCTGCCTGGGGCACTTTAGGGGAGATGCCCCCACCTCCCTGCCCACTCCCCGAGGCCGCCAGGGGGCAGGCGCAGCCACAGGAGGGCTTCCCCAGGCTGGGGCTCCCCTCAGGCCTTCCAGCCCTGCCATGTCCCCACCTCGGGGATGCTGGGCTACACCTGCTGGCAAGGAGAGGCTCTGCTGAGGAAGGCAGGCCTAAGGGAGCAACCGAATGAACACAGAGGAAGACTGTGACTGCCCTCAGTGATCTTGTGGGCAGGAAGGGCCGAGCCCTAGCTGTTGCTTCCCTAGGCCACGAGCATGGAGCTGGCCGAGCCTAGTGAAGCAGCAGAGGGGTTTGCTCTCTCACCCTGAGAACTGCGTTCAGACAAATGCACCAGGAATGTGTCCCAACAGTGTCAAAGCCTGGGAAAAATAAAAGAAAAACAAAGCAGAACCCAAACCCTTTTTGGCAATGGTCATTTCTTTCCCTCGGCACTAAAAAGCCTCTGCATTAGGGACATCCACTGGGAATAGTGGGCTTGGGGTGGGTGCTAATTTGGGGGAGGGGGGAGGGTTGAAAAATGTGATCCTCATGAGCCGAAATCCCCATTTTCAGTCCAAAGTCACTCATTTTGCAGAAGAAAAATGTGATGCTCGCACACAGCCTACAATACTCGCAGCGCCCTCACACTGCTTGGGTTCCCCGTGGAGGAGGTGCTTCGCAGAGGGAAATGGAAGGACTGGGAGGCTGCAGGGAGAGGACCAGAGGAGACTTGAGCATGCATGAGGGGAAGAGAGGGGATCTGAGCACAGGCAGAGGGGCAGAGAGCACGTGAGCGTGCCTGGAGAAGGGATCTGAGGGTGCCCAAAGGAGCCTGGAGGATGCCAAGGGGGCAACCGAGGCGGTTGCAAGGCACACGACTGCGCAGCCCAAGAAAGCCAACAGGGACAGAAAGGCTGCCGAGAGCCCCTGGCTTCAACAGCCCAGGAAGGCAGCCCGCTCAGGGCGCCGGTGCCTCTTCCGGAGCCGGAGAGTTGTGTAAGCATGCCCGTGTCTCTGCAGGAGAGCATATTCACGCAGCTCGGGAGGAGAACATCCACCAAAGACAGGTCCATGTGTAGGCAAGCCTTCTGTCACCTTCCTGTCCGTGTGCCTCTGCTCACCCAAGTGCAACGGGAGTGGGACAAAGAAGCGCTCGCTTGCGTGTATGTGGTACAGAGGTGTCCGAAGCCTGGGGGAAGGCCATGGCAAAGTGTCCGAGATGTCAACCTCTCTCTGCTTGGCAGAGCAGAAATTGGCCTCTTCAATGAAAGGAGCAAGAGCTGCTCAGGAAAGAGCTTGTTCACTTGCAAAGGGCACGCTCGGCAGCACCCCCTTCCTACTTGTGCCCTCCGCACGCTGGTGCTACCTGGAAGCATCACCTGGCCAATGCCTCGTCTTTTCCACACATAACCACTCGAGGGGCTTTTTTTTTTTTTTTCCTCAGGAGAGCACTGGGGCGTGTGTGCAGTGCGCGCGTGTGCGTTGAGGTGCCTTTGTGGAGAAGGTGCTGAGCCTTGTTGCTGGGGGAACATGGGGAGGGGGCGAGCAGGAGAGTGCTGGGGAGACGTTGGGAGGGTTTGTGGCTGGCGAGAGCCTCTGCTTCATTAAGGTTACCTGATCGAGGACCAAGGGGCAAGTGAGAAGAAAACTCCACAGAGACCTGAACCTGACAGGCGAGGGAGAACAGACAAGGGCAAAGGCCAAAAGCCTCCAGTCTCTACTTACCTGGCCCTGAGGCCACTACAGGCATAGTCTGGGAGAGGGATAACCTGGGCTTTGCAAGTGATGAGGAGTCCTGAGGATTTGGGGTTGTTCACGGGGGGTAGTGGACCCGTGCAGAACGGAGTAAGCAATGTGTGGGGCAGGGGATCAAGGAGGAAGAAAGAGGGGGAATGGGATGGAGGGGTGCAAGAGGGGCCTCTGAACAGCACTGCGAGGCTTCTGAAGGAGCAACAATAGCAAAACAGCCAGGAAGACACCTTCAAAGGATTGACATGAGCTTTATTCATATATTCTAGACGCCCCTTTTCTGAGTTTCACGTTACTGAGCACGGGAGAAGTTTTCAATTGCTTCCTTCATTTCCTAAAACAAAAAAAAAGAAGATAAAAAATAATAATAGTCACCAACCAAACAAAGACAAGCTAGCTATAAGCTGGAAGACAAACGCAAACCCTCGGTAGCTGAGTTCTTTAGAGAAAATAAAAGGATCTGTAGATGCATACAATTGCTGCTTGGCTCTACTTAGCAAATTACCTCGATTAACTGAGTTTTGTCATTGTCCTGCCGGTGGTGGTAAATACACTGGCTGAGCAGCAGATGGAGTTTCTCGAGGTGGCGTATGCTGCAGTCCTTGGTTGCCTCGCCCACAGCATTCAGCAGCTGCTGAAGAAAAAAGCCAGACAGTAGACATTTACAGTAGCACGAGATCTTCTGAGCAGGCTCTCGATGTGTTCACACACACACAAGAAGGCAGTCCAACACAACTCTCATCCTACTTTCTCGTATCGCTAAATAAAGGAGGAGTGAAACGTCAGGGAACAGACTTAAGCATGGCACCGGATTTCCATGGAGGAAATGAGCTCCTTGGACCTACTTGAGAGAAAGAGCAAGGCTCCAGTTGTGTTAGCTGCATGTTGGCCCTGCCTGCAGCTCCGCTGGCATATTGGAGAGCTCCAGGCTCGGCAGCAGAGCGGGAAGGAAAGGTAGATGAGCGAGCTGCAACCTACCCTGAGCCAGATGTGAGTTTCCTTCTCAGCAGCGGGTGACCATCTCCTCCTCTTCTCTGCCTGGCTCTCCGAGGGCGATGTGGGCCGCCTTCGCTTTCGTCTGCATACAGCTGCACAGAGATAGCAGAAGCAGCAAGCCAAAGCGTTACCTAAGCAGTTCTGTCTTCCAAATCGAGCATCGTCCTCTTACTTGGTGCACAAGGCAAAACAAGACAAAAAGGAAAACAGGAGGGAACTTGCCACCAGGCAGGGGCGTACTGGCATCTGCAGGCACCGCTGGCAATGTGTGCTCCTCTTGCTCCTCCAGCTGCCGCTCTTCCTCCTCCGCCAGCAGTCGAGGCTCAGGTGGGGATGCCACAGGCAGGACTTCCAGTGCGTGGCAACCTTCAGTCAACCAGAACAGGTTAGCCAAGCGATGGCAGTCCGACACAAGCAGAGTACAAAGTCATGCCAGGAAATCAAATACCCAAACACATGCCAAAGAGCTGCTAAGCTACCGATGGCAAAGCTCTATGTGTAGGACAGTTCCCACCTGCTCTCCTTTGTGGTGCAGCAGGTGGAGCAGCTTGGTGGAGAAGCAAGTCCTCAAAAAGCTTTCTCCCTTCCTCCTTGCTGGGTGGCTGGACATTGAAGACTTCTCCATAAAGCTCCGAAAACAAAGCTTGCACCTGAGGCGGGAGGAGAAAAGACAGTGCAGCCCTAAGGCCCCCCGCAGATTCGTGCTCTACTCCAAGCAGGTGAAAACTGTTTTCAGGGAAGCCGAGGAATGCTTTGAATAAGGGGGAGACTAGAACAAGTTTGCTTCTTGGCCTTCACGGCAAGATTGTAGTGGGTCAGCCCGGCACTGGAGGGCGTCTTCTGTAAGGAAGACCTCCAGGATGAAAGCTCAGGGCAGCGAGCCGAGGTTCCAGTGAGGCCAGGGAGGGCACGCACCAGCTCCTAGGTGGCCTGCAGTGGATTGCCTTGCCTTGCCGCCCTTCACTTGGAAGCCTTGTGGCAACTCCCGAGGGAGGAGATGCCAGCAGGGTGCCCTAGAAATAGCAATGTCCAAGTGCTTAGGAGGGCACAGGATTGAGGTACTTCAGGGAGTGATAAATTATCATGAGACTGAGAAAAGCGGGCAAAGCGGTGGCAGAAATACCTCTTCCGGGAGATCTGCATGGCAAACATCCGAAGTAGCGAGCAACAGCACTGGAGCGTAAGGTGGAATGCGCTCTAGCAGTGTGGTGAGCGTAGCTCTCAAGGTGACTCCAGCAGCCTCCCACCAGGCATGGATGTGTGGCATATAAATGATGCTGGGTGCTGTCCTCTGGGCTTCTCGGACCAACTAGTAAGAAGGAAGTTTGGGGAAGACCACTGAAGCGAGTAGCAGCATACCTGTGGTATGCTGAGAGAAAAGAAACCCTTTTCTTTGGCCCCAAACCGGGGTTGCCGTTCAGTCTGCTAAAGAAGGAGGCTGGCGAAAGGGCATGACCAGCAGTCAGGCAGATGCAGAGGCGCCTCCTGGGAGCTAGAGAGCCTGAAGAGGCAAGGGAAACAGCTCTGCGGAGCCCGCTGCCAGCAGCAGCAGCTCTTGCCAGGAAGAGAGGTTTCTCAAGAGCATCTTGGAGCTCCCTGAGCTGCTAGCAACAGCCTTACTGTGCAGCACTTGCAATGGAAAAGATGCTCCTGCACAACATGCTGCTTCTCTGCTGTTCAGTGTACAAGAAAAGGGTTCCTTCAGCACAACATAAACACCACAGAAAGCACAGGAAAGCCAGGCCACCTCCGCTAAGCCCGTGAAGTCTATTAATGCTGTGAGACTGCAGAGAGAAGCGGTACCTGTGTGCATCTTTCTTCAGGTGGCGTGCTGCTAGCAAAGAGAGCCGGCAGGTCCAGCACGTGAACGGCAAACCTCTCCAGCGCGTGTAAGAGTGCAGGCGCCAAGTGAGAAGTTTGCCCGTAGCCGGGCTCTCCAGCTATTAGGAACCTGGGCCGGTGACATGCTGGCTGGCCACAAGCATTGCTAGGAGAAGAGCTGCAAGACAAGCAGTTTGGAAAGAAAGCGATGAGTCAAGACACAGCTGGTGAAGGTGTCTGTCTTTGTCCAGCACACACCAGTCTGCCTGTCTTCCCCGCTGAAGCTCTCACGCTCAGGATGTCCTGAGTTGAGGAGCCTTGAGTTCTCCGCACTGGTCAAGCTTAGGTGAAAGTGGTCAGCTGGTAACGGAGGTGGTGGTCACGAAGGGGCAGAACAAGCCTTCTGGGAAAGCAAATGACGCGGGCTTTGAGAGCCCTTAGCTGTATGTGAGGAAGGGCAAAAGTGGCTAGGCTCAATAACAACATTCCTGTAAGCCCATAGAAATGGGGGCTACTTGCTTGATTCTTGCGTTCCAATTGTTTCATCTGTCCTTGGGTGCTGTCTCCTAGGTTGCAAGTGCAACTCTCCTTGAGGAATAGCGTGCATGAAATTAGGGCAGCATGCCCTAATGTCTGTGGATGTCTTTGGGGGAGGAAAAGGAGGCTGCCCCCTTCAGCTTGATCGGCTGCAGCTCCTTGCTTTCTTACAACTGTAGCACCTAGTTCTATCTCTGTGCTTGCTTCTTGCAGTTTTGGATACCAGACACCCTGGGCAAGGTCTTCTTTCCTCCCTCATCTACCACCCCTCCCACCTGCAACCGCCAAGACACTTGGGAAAGCCCCAGCAATCAATCAGAAGCATTTCACTCAAAAGGTCGCGGGCAGTTTAACAACCTGTTAAAGTGGAGGAAGGTTTCCTTTTGCTGTCCAGAAGGTGATGCCTCCTCACTCTCCATGCAGGCGTTTTCTACAGAAGGATTGGTACCGTGAGAAGGTAAGAGAGGCTTGTTAACTCTCCTGAAGGTCTGCAGCCCTCCCTTGCACTAAGCCAGCTTCTAACTGAGGGCTGAAACCCACTGCCTTGTATGTCTTCACTGCCTGGGCATACACGGAATAATGCCATTTCCCCCAAACTGTCTGCCTTTGCCTAAGCTATGTTTTACTGGTGGCAAAAACTCCTCTTCTCCTTACAGTACAGCTAGAGGACAAGCAGGAAGCCCTTCCGCAGTTCCTGGACACCTAAAGCAGCCAGCAAGGCCACTTCTTTCTGCAGCGGGAGCCCACACTCCCAGTGTGGAAAGGAAGGGAAGGGCACGGCCTAACACTCCCTCATATTGCCTCCTCTTTCAAGCCTTAAATCAGTGCCAAACCCCAGGAAAGATGATGCTGACAACCTCCAGAAGCTGGCTGCTTCAGTGGAGAACGCATAGTTCCCTTGCTGTGAACCGGGAGGAGTTCCCAGCTCTGCCCTCTCTACCGTTCATTCCATTTACCCTCCGCCTGCCGCAAGGGTTTCTTTCTGTTGTTGGCGCAAACTAGCAGGGTTTGCTTTGGGAGAGGCTGACGGCAGTGAACGTAACGGCCCTACCTGGCTGTTGGTGCTTCTGGAGTGCAAGGGCTGCGTGGGGAAATACCCTCTGCACGCCTTTTAGGAGCCTCTCTAGCGTGTTCTGAAGCAGTGGCTTGGAGGCGGGTGGGAGTGGTTGCCCGGGGGAAGCCACGGCCCTCTGTGAAGCTGGTGCAGTCTTCTGCATAGCCAGCACAAAATCGGTTGCAGTGATCTCAATGGAAGCCACATTGATCTGCAGCTTCTGACTGCTGGTGTAGATGTGGGGATAGTGGCGATGGAGAGCGCAGAGGGCAGCTTCAGCGCAGAGGGCTTGAATGTCGGCCCCACAGTATCCTAATTCAGCAGAGCAGAAGCAAAAGGTCCGTCAGTCTCAGGCAGCACAGAGGAGCCAAGGACAGGCTTTGCCAAGGGACGCTCCGTTCTGGGAGGCACAGCCTCCCGTGTGGTGAGAGACAAGGGAAGGGAAGGCTCGGGAGCTTGGCTACTGCCTGGCACAAGCTCAGACGCTGTCAGGACCCAGTCAGAGGCAGGAACTCGGAGCGCTTTTTCATCTTACCGACACATGTTTCAGCCAGCTCTTCAAGCAGCGTGTCCGATGGCTTTGGGCTCCAGCCTCTCGTGTGGATCCTGAAAATCTCTTTGCGAGCCTACAAGCCAGATGGTTACATTTGGGCTTGTCTGCAACCTTTTTCTCAGAAACAAAAGAAACATCCGCAAAAGCCCCACTGTCACATTCCCGTACTTGCTTGTCTTCCTCTGCTAAAGTTAAGAAATGTGTGCATTCTAGTAACACACTGCCTGCTTCTCGAAGCTCAGTACTTCCCCAGTAGGTAGGAGGAGTAACTACAGTAGGAGAAACAATAATTCTGACTCAAACCTCTACCCCTGAACGAGCAAACGTCAAGCTGTGCCTATGCTCATCTCCGACCTTTGCCAGAGATTCAGGGAAGTGTTTCCTGTTTCTTTCCTGTTTTCCTGTTTCTTTCCTGTTTTCTTACTGTGTTGTGCATTGTTACGAGCCTTCGATCCAATAATGTGTTTCTCCTTCCTCTCCGCTCCCCACACGCTAACTCAAGAAAAAAGAATCTGGGATAGCCAAGAGGGGGGGGAAAAAAAAAAAAAAAAGAAAAGGAAAGAAAGCACCAAAGCCGGGGCTCCACTTTCTCCTGGAGTTTCTATTTTCTAAAGGAAACAGTTACTTCTGGTTGCTCTGTAGCTCTGTGGTCCCTGCTTGGATGTTGCCAAAGAACTGCAAGCGTCCCAAGCCTTGCCACTAGAAAGCTTCCCCAGTGTTGCATCTGGGCAGTGTCCTTCCCGTCTCCATCCAGCTGCCTGCTCAGACCAGTTACAATGGCAGCTCCCTAAATGCTCCTGGGCGGCTCCCAGGATTCCCAGCGCGGCCACACTCAAGCACAAGCTTTCACCTAAGCTTCTCCCAAGTGGAGGAGTGAGAGCGAGGAGGCAACTTCAGGAGGCAAGGGCCTGGGTGGACTAAGGAACGAAGCCAAGCGCAACCGCTTGGGCGAGGAAGAAAGCCCGTGTGCTCCAGGCTCCGTGAAACTCCTGTTTGCAGCCTCCCTCCCAGTTCTGCTCGGGGAACAGGGAGGTCTCCAGCACGTAGGGCACCTCTTTGCTTCCTCCCTCTCGGAGACAGTGTGTGGCAACAGGGTGTTCTTGTAAAGAGAGGCCTTGGCACCGTAGCAGGAAGGTTGCTGGAAGAGCCTTACCTGTCTGTTTGGCAAGGTGAAAAGGAACTCCCTGTCAAAGCGGCCAGGCCTTCGCAAAGCAGGATCCAGGGAGTCTGGCCTGTTGGTGGCGCCGATGACCACGACCTCGCCTCTGCTGTCTAAGCCATCCATGAGTGCCAGCAGCGTGGTGACAATTGAACTGGCAAGGAAATGTTGTTGGATTGCCTGGTTTAGTAGCTGCTGTTACATGCCGCCCGACTTTCTCCAAAGTCACGTCACTCAAAAAGGATAAGCTTTTCTGGAAGAGCTGTTGATTAGGGAAAGGACTCATGGTAGGCCCCAAACACCGAGGTAAGGCAAGAGAGGCCTTGTCCAGAAACCAAGCTTAGGGACTCGATTTCAACTCTTGTCTTTAAAATCCTGTGAACCTCTGTGTCATGGTACTAGAGGAGTTCAGAAGAAGTGCGTGTGTCATCTCCAGGGGACCAGCTGGGTCTTTTTCCCTCGGGAAAGGAAACGAAGCCGATTACGTGGCAATGCAAGGAAAAGGTGGTACCTGTGAATCTGATCTTGGTGACTGGAGCGCACAGGAGCCAGACCGTCGATCTCATCGAAGAAAATAATCGAAGGCCGCTTCTCATAGGCCTGGAAGGGAAGCACAGATGCAGGGCTACTGAGTGTATGTAAAACACAGCCCTACTCAGCAAGAACACGCAGGATGATCCTTGTGGCTGCAAAGGCACGGAGCCTGTGCTGGCCCCAACCCATCTGCAAGGTTTCCAGCCCTTCAGGCCAAGCCGGACGGCACGGGAGAAGGGAACACTGATGTTCCCATGTCAACAGGAGACACGGCCAAACTAGGCAGGAGGCCGAGTTCTGCTGACAGACGTCCACCGCGGACAAGTACAGGTACAACTCTGGCCCAACCTATTTCCTCCTTACCTGCTCAAATAAGGAGCGGAGCTGCCGCTCGGATTCTCCGACCCATTGACTGAGGCAGTCGGCACCTTTTCTCACAAAGAAGGCTATTCTCTTGTCTCCCTGCCTACATTCATTTGCGAGCGCTCGAGCCACCAGTGTCTTTCCAGTGCCTGGTGGCCCACAGAACAGACAGCCTCTGCAACATGACAAAAAGAGATGTCCGTAGCTACAATAAAAAGACATGGGAAAGTGCCTGTGGCAACCGCCGTCCTGAAAGCAAAGCAGCCTTCCCGCCTGACCAGAACACTTGCAGTATTAGAGCGCAGGAAGAGCTCCAGTGGGAGGAAAGTCCAGACAGGTGCCAGTGTTCCCAAGAGGCAAGATTTGAGAGCAAACAAAGCCTGTCTTTCTGGTGGAAAAAGTCGGAAGCTCTTTGACTGAGCCTTACAAAGAGAGGGAGGCGGGAAGTCAGCAGGTCTGTCAAACAACAGCTTAGAGGTGACTTGCCGGACCTCGTGCCTTCCCGCTTATAAACTAGTCAAGGGGACTTTTCCAAAACACTCAGAAGCCAACCAGCAGAAGCACTCCCAAAGCCACCTTCTTAAACCAGGAGCCTTCTGCAGCGTCTTCAGCTTTGACAGCCCTGGACAGCAAGCCTTTGACTGCAACAAAGCATTGCTTGTGGTGTGAAAGTAGGTCTAGCCTGGGCGTAAGCCATTTGTAAGGAATTCCTGTTTACTGCCACTGGGCAAACTGTGCCCGGGCAGAAATGTGGAAGCACACAGGTGTGCTGGCACCTGCGCTTCATGTTCTCCGGAGAAGAGCGCAATTAGCATGTTGTAGTTCTAAGGCAGCGTGTGTTACCTGGGGGGTCGGATTTGGAATCGCTCAAAGAACTCGGGGTAAAGCAAGGGAAACAGCACCATCTCCTTTAAAGCGGCAATGTGGTCAGCGAGACCACCGACACCATCAAAGCATACCTAGGGAAACATTCAAGAGGAGACGTGTCAGAGGTCAGAGAAAGCTGCAGCCTAGCCAAAAAAGCCTTCCCCCCAATGTATCCTATGCCAGCCCAAAGGGAAGGTTCAGGATGACCTGGCAGTTCCCCGAGAGTAAACCGTGAAGCACGGGAGCTGTTGACAGCCACAGTCAGGAAGGTTCTCATGAACACTGGAAAGGTCCCCACCGCCTCAGTGAGTTCCCACTCCTCACCGAACTCTCGGTTTGCACTGGGTCCACTTGCGGCAGGCTGGTTCCCGTTTTCCTTCCCTCCGCGTGCTTTCCCTCGCGTTCATCCTTCCCAGAGTGTAGGGGAAGACCCCTGTTGTGCAAGAAGGAGAAAGGGCAAGGGGCTTTCTAAATGAACCTGCAGGTAGAGGGATAGCTGCGCTTTTCCTGTTGCAAGAGAGTGTGGAAGCACTTATACACTGGCATAAACGTGGATGTTGTGAAGCTATATTCATTTCTCAGAGGCAAGAAGAATTTGGTTCGAGCCACCTGTCCAATTTAAACTGACCTATTTTCAATCATGGGACAGAAGAGACTGACATTTTACTCAAGCGTAGCAAGACACTCTCCCTCTAGGTCTCACTAAATTGCCTACCTGGGTTAAGAAAATCATTGTTCTACTTCACCATGAAATTGTCTACTGACGATTTGTGGCAGGGGCTTCTGGCTTCAGTTACCCAGTCTCAGCCAGGACCTCCACCCTCATCCTTCATCACTGGCTCCTTCCCCCCCCCCCCCCCCCCAAATCCTGCCTTTTTACAAGCTCTTGGCTAATGAAAGCTATCTTCTCTCCCAGAGGAAAAGCCTTGCTTCCTCTAGACCCTCCGACTGTCACAGCTACAATGCTGTGATTTTCCCCTCGTGACCGTCCCTCGGGAAAGCTTTACAAGTGTTACTCAGTGATGGGAGAGGCACCGCTACGGCTCCCTGAGAACTATCACTAGCCATACACCGACCTGCTCGTTCTTCTGCAGCACGGGCTTCGTGACCGGGCACGGCGAGACGCAGCTCTTTGTCTGACTTCAGAAGATGGGCCTGAAGAAACAAAAAGCAGCAATGAGCCTGCACGCCGGCCAAGAAACGCAACATGCACAGGATACAGGCATCTCAATGACAAAGGGAGAGCCTGACCTGCAGAATGAAGGCAGGGCATGTCAATGACAGTTGTTTTCCTTTAGCCACGTGGAGCCCACTCTGCACAAGAAATCAGCTCTCCCGAGAAACTGTGCGTGGAACCTACCTTCCAATGCCTCCTGGTAGTAGGCAACAGTCTTCCTGGCTCGAAGGTTATACTGCTTCCAGGGACCTTTGCCATCTTCCCCTTGCCGGCCTTCACCTTCCCGCGTTGCCCCTGTAATCACAGAGCCTAGACAGAGCTTCTGATTGGTCTGTGTGTGTATGCATTTGCATTGCCCACCCTGTATCCCACTTACACACAAGCAACGAGCCCTTCAGAGAGGCTCTGCATCTAGCCTACCTTCCCGGGGAGCGGGAGTGTCCTCAGCAGTTTGCCTGAGGTGAGGTGCCCGGGGAGTACCTTCGCCATCATCCTCTGTCTGCTCGTCTTCTGAGGACCCTGTAATTACAGTGCCCAGGCATCATTTCTGGTTTGTCTCTGCCTATGTACCTTCTCATTCCAGAAGTTCTACTCCCCCACCCTTAATCAGAAGCAACCAGCCCTTCAGGCCAACGGTGCCTGTAACCCACATTCCGATGGCTCTTGGTACTGGACGACGGCGTTCCGGGGTCGAAGGTAATAGTCCTTGGGAGAGTCGCGGCCATCTTCCCCTGTGTGGCGTTCACCTGCCTTTGATGGCCCTACAATGACAGAAGCTAGCTCTACTTTGGGACTGCGCTGTGCGCACGGACATTTTCATGTCCCCGCTTAGGCGTGGGGAATTAGCCCTTCCGAGAAAGGCTGCCTCTAACGTACTTTCCAGTGGAGCTTGATAGCATATGACAGATGATTTCCTTTCTCTCAGGCTATAGCACGCCTACAGGGAGCAAAGACAGAGGCTCTTGTGGAGCGCAGTGCACTTTGGAAGGCGTTTGTTCAGCTGCGTGAAAAGTGCAAGGGCATCAGAGTGCTGGGTGGAAGACAGAACTTACTGAGAAAGAGGAAGGTAAAGACGTTTTGACTTCTTCTGCAAGGACTCCTTCAGTCTGCCTGAGGTCCATGCTTCCTCCGAACCTGAGCTCAAGCAGCATATGAAGCACATGTCAACTTTTGGAAGCATGCAAGAGAAGCTCTTTACTCCTGAGGCAGTTTCTCAGGCAATGAAAACTGCTGAAGAGGACAAGGGAAATCTGCTGAAAGTGAAGCAAGTGTTTGGTTCACAAGACACTAGAGAAATTGCTGAGCCCGTAGACACGAGAGCCAGTAGTCGGAAGGTCTAGTTGGAATGATAATGCAAAACCTCAGCCAGCAGCAGGGAGTTACGCAGGAGCTGCCTGCAGCTTCTGCAGACATGAAGCACCTTTATGATTCCTCCTCTCACGCACCCTCTCAGTCCTCAAAGACTGGAGTAGCCATGACTGCACAAAACACTCCTGCCAACCAGGTTGGCTCCACCATACCAAGGAGCACAAGCGTAACTCCGAAACCCACAGCTACATGAACACTCGTCACAGGAGAAACCTGTGTTGGCAGCAGCAAAGGAGGAGGCAGTTATTGGAGCAAGGGCCAAAGGTCCTCTCACCACAGCTGAGGAGGCACGAGTGACACGGGGGTGGACGTGTTGCTGGGGAGCCAAGATTCTAAGCGTGGAAGTTGTGCAGCCCCGACAGCGCCCTATAATGGAGGGGCTCCCACAGCGGGCAATTTCCAGCAGGCCAGAGGACTTCCCTAGGGGCCCAGAGGGAATTCGCAGCCTCCCGAGTTAGTCCAAATAGGTCTTGCGGCCAGGAGAAGCCGCTGCTCTCCAACGTCCTGCTGGGAACCTCACCAAACAGCGTCTCGCGCTGTCCCACCACCTCCTCTCGCCTCCTCCTGCTCCCGGCCCAGCAGCTCCTCCAGAGCAGAGCAGAGCAGAGCAGAGCAGTAGCGAGAGCACCGCCAAGCGCGTGGGCTCAGCTCAGGCTCCCGGGGCGATGTGGGCAGGGGGAAGCTGTTGCTGTGATGCGCTCACTGCGTCCTGCCCCAGCCCATGTCACAGAGGGGCTGCAGGGACGCATTGACCGGCCAGGCCCTGCCAAGATGGGCCCTGCAAGGGGAAGGGGAGCTGCCTGGGGCACTTTAGGGGAGATGCCCCCACCTCCCTGCCCACTCCCCGAGGCCGCCAGGGGGCAGGCGCAGCCACAGGAGGGCTTCCCCAGGCTGGGGCTCCCCTCAGGCCTTCCAGCCCTGCCATGTCCCCACCTCGGGGATGCTGGGCTACACCTGCTGGCAAGGAGAGGCTCTGCTGAGGAAGGCAGGCCTAAGGGAGCAACCGAATGAACACAGAGGAAGACTGTGACTGCCCTCAGTGATCTTGTGGGCAGGAAGGGCCGAGCCCTAGCTGTTGCTTCCCTAGGCCACGAGCATGGAGCTGGCCGAGCCTAGTGAAGCAGCAGAGGGGTTTGCTCTCTCACCCTGAGAACTGCGTTCAGACAAATGCACCAGGAATGTGTCCCAACAGTGTCAAAGCCTGGGAAAAATAAAAGAAAAACAAAGCAGAACCCAAACCCTTTTTGGCAATGGTCATTTCTTTCCCTCGGCACTAAAAAGCCTCTGCATTAGGGACATCCACTGGGAATAGTGGGCTTGGGGTGGGTGCTAATTTGGGGGAGGGGGGAGGGTTGAAAAATGTGATCCTCATGAGCCGAAATCCCCATTTTCAGTCCAAAGTCACTCATTTTGCAGAAGAAAAATGTGATGCTCGCACACAGCCTACAATACTCGCAGCGCCCTCACACTGCTTGGGTTCCCCGTGGAGGAGGTGCTTCGCAGAGGGAAATGGAAGGACTGGGAGGCTGCAGGGAGAGGACCAGAGGAGACTTGAGCATGCATGAGGGGAAGAGAGGGGATCTGAGCACAGGCAGAGGGGCAGAGAGCACGTGAGCGTGCCTGGAGAAGGGATCTGAGGGTGCCCAAAGGAGCCTGGAGGATGCCAAGGGGGCAACCGAGGCGGTTGCAAGGCACACGACTGCGCAGCCCAAGAAAGCCAACAGGGACAGAAAGGCTGCCGAGAGCCCCTGGCTTCAACAGCCCAGGAAGGCAGCCCGCTCAGGGCGCCGGTGCCTCTTCCGGAGCCGGAGAGTTGTGTAAGCATGCCCGTGTCTCTGCAGGAGAGCATATTCACGCAGCTCGGGAGGAGAACATCCACCAAAGACAGGTCCATGTGTAGGCAAGCCTTCTGTCACCTTCCTGTCCGTGTGCCTCTGCTCACCCAAGTGCAACGGGAGTGGGACAAAGAAGCGCTCGCTTGCGTGTATGTGGTACAGAGGTGTCCGAAGCCTGGGGGAAGGCCATGGCAAAGTGTCCGAGATGTCAACCTCTCTCTGCTTGGCAGAGCAGAAATTGGCCTCTTCAATGAAAGGAGCAAGAGCTGCTCAGGAAAGAGCTTGTTCACTTGCAAAGGGCACGCTCGGCAGCACCCCCTTCCTACTTGTGCCCTCCGCACGCTGGTGCTACCTGGAAGCATCACCTGGCCAATGCCTCGTCTTTTCCACACATAACCACTCGAGGGGCTTTTTTTTTTTTTTTCCTCAGGAGAGCACTGGGGCGTGTGTGCAGTGCGCGCGTGTGCGTTGAGGTGCCTTTGTGGAGAAGGTGCTGAGCCTTGTTGCTGGGGGAACATGGGGAGGGGGCGAGCAGGAGAGTGCTGGGGAGACGTTGGGAGGGTTTGTGGCTGGCGAGAGCCTCTGCTTCATTAAGGTTACCTGATCGAGGACCAAGGGGCAAGTGAGAAGAAAACTCCACAGAGACCTGAACCTGACAGGCGAGGGAGAACAGACAAGGGCAAAGGCCAAAAGCCTCCAGTCTCTACTTACCTGGCCCTGAGGCCACTACAGGCATAGTCTGGGAGAGGGATAACCTGGGCTTTGCAAGTGATGAGGAGTCCTGAGGATTTGGGGTTGTTCACGGGGGGACCCGTGCAGAACGGAGTAAGCAATGTGTGGGGCAGGGGATCAAGGAGGAAGAAAGAGGGGGAATGGGATGGAGGGGTGCAAGAGGGGCCTCTGAACAGCACTGCGAGGCTTCTGAAGGAGCAACAATAGCAAAACAGCCAGGAAGACACCTTCAAAGGATTGACATGAGCTTTATTCATATATTCTAGACGCCCCTTTTCTGAGTTTCACGTTACTGAGCACGGGAGAAGTTTTCAATTGCTTCCTTCATTTCCTAAAACAAAAAAAAAGAAGATAAAAAATAATAATAGTCACCAACCAAACAAAGACAAGCTTGCTATAAGCTGGAAGACAAACGCAAACCCTCGGTAGCTGAGTTCTTTAGAGAAAATAAAAGGATCTGTAGATGCATACAATTGCTGCTTGGCTCTACTTAGCAAATTACCTCGATTAACTGAGTTTTGTCATTGTCCTGCCGGTGGTGGTAAATACACTGGCTGAGCAGCAGATGGAGTTTCTCGAGGTGGCGTATGCTGCAGTCCTTGGTTGCCTCGCCCACAGCATTCAGCAGCTGCTGAAGAAAAAAGCCAGACAGTAGACATTTACAGTAGCACGAGATCTTCTGAGCAGGCTCTCGATGTGTTCACACACACACAAGAAGGCAGTCCAACACAACTCTCATCCTACTTTCTCGTATCGCTAAATAAAGGAGGAGTGAAACGTCAGGGAACAGACTTAAGCATGGCACCGGATTTCCATGGAGGAAATGAGCTCCTTGGACCTACTTGAGAGAAAGAGCAAGGCTCCAGTTGTGTTAGCTGCATGTTGGCCCTGCCTGCAGCTCCGCTGGCATATTGGAGAGCTCCAGGCTCGGCAGCAGAGCGGGAAGGAAAGGTAGATGAGCGAGCTGCAACCTACCCTGAGCCAGATGTGAGTTTCCTTCTCAGCAGCGGGTGACCATCTCCTCCTCTTCTCTGCCTGGCTCTCCGAGGGCGATGTGGGCCGCCTTCGCTTTCGTCTGCATACAGCTGCACAGAGATAGCAGAAGCAGCAAGCCAAAGCGTTACCTAAGCAGTTCTGTCTTCCAAATCGAGCATCGTCCTCTTACTTGGTGCACAAGGCAAAACAAGACAAAAAGGAAAACAGGAGGGAACTTGCCACCAGGCAGGGGCGTACTGGCATCTGCAGGCACCGCTGGCAATGTGTGCTCCTCTTGCTCCTCCAGCTGCCGCTCTTCCTCCTCCGCCAGCAGTCGAGGCTCAGGTGGGGATGCCACAGGCAGGACTTCCAGTGCGTGGCAACCTTCAGTCAACCAGAACAGGTTAGCCAAGCGATGGCAGTCCGACACAAGCAGAGTACAAAGTCATGCCAGGAAATCAAATACCCAAACACATGCCAAAGAGCTGCTAAGCTACCGATGGCAAAGCTCTATGTGTAGGACAGTTCCCACCTGCTCTCCTTTGTGGTGCAGCAGGTGGAGCAGCTTGGTGGAGAAGCAAGTCCTCAAAAAGCTTTCTCCCTTCCTCCTTGCTGGGTGGCTGGACATTGAAGACTTCTCCATAAAGCTCCGAAAACAAAGCTTGCACCTGAGGCGGGAGGAGAAAAGACAGTGCAGCCCTAAGGCCCCCCGCAGATTCGTGCTCTACTCCAAGCAGGTGAAAACTGTTTTCAGGGAAGCCGAGGAATGCTTTGAATAAGGGGGAGACTAGAACAAGTTTGCTTCTTGGCCTTCACGGCAAGATTGTAGTGGGTCAGCCCGGCACTGGAGGGCGTCTTCTGTAAGGAAGACCTCCAGGATGAAAGCTCAGGGCAGCGAGCCGAGGTTCCAGTGAGGCCAGGGAGGGCACGCACCAGCTCCTAGGTGGCCTGCAGTGGATTGCCTTGCCTTGCCGCCCTTCACTTGGAAGCCTTGTGGCAACTCCCGAGGGAGGAGATGCCAGCAGGGTGCCCTAGAAATAGCAATGTCCAAGTGCTTAGGAGGGCACAGGATTGAGGTACTTCAGGGAGTGATAAATTATCATGAGACTGAGAAAAGCGGGCAAAGCGGTGGCAGAAATACCTCTTCCGGGAGATCTGCATGGCAAACATCCGAAGTAGCGAGCAACAGCACTGGAGCGTAAGGTGGAATGCGCTCTAGCAGTGTGGTGAGCGTAGCTCTCAAGGTGACTCCAGCAGCCTCCCACCAGGCATGGATGTGTGGCATATAAATGATGCTGGGTGCTGTCCTCTGGGCTTCTCGGACCAACTAGTAAGAAGGAAGTTTGGGGAAGACCACTGAAGCGAGTAGCAGCATACCTGTGGTATGCTGAGAGAAAAGAAACCCTTTTCTTTGGCCCCAAACCGGGGTTGCCGTTCAGTCTGCTAAAGAAGGAGGCTGGCGAAAGGGCATGACCAGCAGTCAGGCAGATGCAGAGGCGCCTCCTGGGAGCTAGAGAGCCTGAAGAGGCAAGGGAAACAGCTCTGCGGAGCCCGCTGCCAGCAGCAGCAGCTCTTGCCAGGAAGAGAGGTTTCTCAAGAGCATCTTGGAGCTCCCTGAGCTGCTAGCAACAGCCTTACTGTGCAGCACTTGCAATGGAAAAGATGCTCCTGCACAACATGCTGCTTCTCTGCTGTTCAGTGTACAAGAAAAGGGTTCCTTCAGCACAACATAAACACCACAGAAAGCACAGGAAAGCCAGGCCACCTCCGCTAAGCCCGTGAAGTCTATTAATGCTGTGAGACTGCAGAGAGAAGCGGTACCTGTGTGCATCTTTCTTCAGGTGGCGTGCTGCTAGCAAAGAGAGCCGGCAGGTCCAGCACGTGAACGGCAAACCTCTCCAGCGCGTGTAAGAGTGCAGGCGCCAAGTGAGAAGTTTGCCCGTAGCCGGGCTCTCCAGCTATTAGGAACCTGGGCCGGTGACATGCTGGCTGGCCACAAGCATTGCTAGGAGAAGAGCTGCAAGACAAGCAGTTTGGAAAGAAAGCGATGAGTCAAGACACAGCTGGTGAAGGTGTCTGTCTTTGTCCAGCACACACCAGTCTGCCTGTCTTCCCCGCTGAAGCTCTCACGCTCAGGATGTCCTGAGTTGAGGAGCCTTGAGTTCTCCGCACTGGTCAAGCTTAGGTGAAAGTGGTCAGCTGGTAACGGAGGTGGTGGTCACGAAGGGGCAGAACAAGCCTTCTGGGAAAGCAAATGACGCGGGCTTTGAGAGCCCTTAGCTGTATGTGAGGAAGGGCAAAAGTGGCTAGGCTCAATAACAACATTCCTGTAAGCCCATAGAAATGGGGGCTACTTGCTTGATTCTTGCGTTCCAATTGTTTCATCTGTCCTTGGGTGCTGTCTCCTAGGTTGCAAGTGCAACTCTCCTTGAGGAATAGCGTGCATGAAATTAGGGCAGCATGCCCTAATGTCTGTGGATGTCTTTGGGGGAGGAAAAGGAGGCTGCCCCCTTCAGCTTGATCGGCTGCAGCTCCTTGCTTTCTTACAACTGTAGCACCTAGTTCTATCTCTGTGCTTGCTTCTTGCAGTTTTGGATACCAGACACCCTGGGCAAGGTCTTCTTTCCTCCCTCATCTACCACCCCTCCCACCTGCAACCGCCAAGACACTTGGGAAAGCCCCAGCAATCAATCAGAAGCATTTCACTCAAAAGGTCGCGGGCAGTTTAACAACCTGTTAAAGTGGAGGAAGGTTTCCTTTTGCTGTCCAGAAGGTGATGCCTCCTCACTCTCCATGCAGGCGTTTTCTACAGAAGGATTGGTACCGTGAGAAGGTAAGAGAGGCTTGTTAACTCTCCTGAAGGTCTGCAGCCCTCCCTTGCACTAAGCCAGCTTCTAACTGAGGGCTGAAACCCACTGCCTTGTATGTCTTCACTGCCTGGGCATACACGGAATAATGCCATTTCCCCCAAACTGTCTGCCTTTGCCTAAGCTATGTTTTACTGGTGGCAAAAACTCCTCTTCTCCTTACAGTACAGCTAGAGGACAAGCAGGAAGCCCTTCCGCAGTTCCTGGACACCTAAAGCAGCCAGCAAGGCCACTTCTTTCTGCAGCGGGAGCCCACACTCCCAGTGTGGAAAGGAAGGGAAGGGCACGGCCTAACACTCCCTCATATTGCCTCCTCTTTCAAGCCTTAAATCAGTGCCAAACCCCAGGAAAGATGATGCTGACAACCTCCAGAAGCTGGCTGCTTCAGTGGAGAACGCATAGTTCCCTTGCTGTGAACCGGGAGGAGTTCCCAGCTCTGCCCTCTCTACCGTTCATTCCATTTACCCTCCGCCTGCCGCAAGGGTTTCTTTCTGTTGTTGGCGCAAACTAGCAGGGTTTGCTTTGGGAGAGGCTGACGGCAGTGAACGTAACGGCCCTACCTGGCTGTTGGTGCTTCTGGAGTGCAAGGGCTGCGTGGGGAAATACCCTCTGCACGCCTTTTAGGAGCCTCTCTAGCGTGTTCTGAAGCAGTGGCTTGGAGGCGGGTGGGAGTGGTTGCCCGGGGGAAGCCACGGCCCTCTGTGAAGCTGGTGCAGTCTTCTGCATAGCCAGCACAAAATCGGTTGCAGTGATCTCAATGGAAGCCACATTGATCTGCAGCTTCTGACTGCTGGTGTAGATGTGGGGATAGTGGCGATGGAGAGCGCAGAGGGCAGCTTCAGCGCAGAGGGCTTGAATGTCGGCCCCACAGTATCCTAATTCAGCAGAGCAGAAGCAAAAGGTCCGTCAGTCTCAGGCAGCACAGAGGAGCCAAGGACAGGCTTTGCCAAGGGACGCTCCGTTCTGGGAGGCACAGCCTCCCGTGTGGTGAGAGACAAGGGAAGGGAAGGCTCGGGAGCTTGGCTACTGCCTGGCACAAGCTCAGACGCTGTCAGGACCCAGTCAGAGGCAGGAACTCGGAGCGCTTTTTCATCTTACCGACACATGTTTCAGCCAGCTCTTCAAGCAGCGTGTCCGATGGCTTTGGGCTCCAGCCTCTCGTGTGGATCCTGAAAATCTCTTTGCGAGCCTACAAGCCAGATGGTTACATTTGGGCTTGTCTGCAACCTTTTTCTCAGAAACAAAAGAAACATCCGCAAAAGCCCCACTGTCACATTCCCGTACTTGCTTGTCTTCCTCTGCTAAAGTTAAGAAATGTGTGCATTCTAGTAACACACTGCCTGCTTCTCGAAGCTCAGTACTTCCCCAGTAGGTAGGAGGAGTAACTACAGTAGGAGAAACAATAATTCTGACTCAAACCTCTACCCCTGAACGAGCAAACGTCAAGCTGTGCCTATGCTCATCTCCGACCTTTGCCAGAGATTCAGGGAAGTGTTTCCTGTTTCTTTCCTGTTTTCCTGTTTCTTTCCTGTTTTCTTACTGTGTTGTGCATTGTTACGAGCCTTCGATCCAATAATGTGTTTCTCCTTCCTCTCCGCTCCCCACACGCTAACTCAAGAAAAAAGAATCTGGGATAGCCAAGAGGGGGGGGAAAAAAAAAAAAAAAAGAAAAGGAAAGAAAGCACCAAAGCCGGGGCTCCACTTTCTCCTGGAGTTTCTATTTTCTAAAGGAAACAGTTACTTCTGGTTGCTCTGTAGCTCTGTGGTCCCTGCTTGGATGTTGCCAAAGAACTGCAAGCGTCCCAAGCCTTGCCACTAGAAAGCTTCCCCAGTGTTGCATCTGGGCAGTGTCCTTCCCGTCTCCATCCAGCTGCCTGCTCAGACCAGTTACAATGGCAGCTCCCTAAATGCTCCTGGGCGGCTCCCAGGATTCCCAGCGCGGCCACACTCAAGCACAAGCTTTCACCTAAGCTTCTCCCAAGTGGAGGAGTGAGAGCGAGGAGGCAACTTCAGGAGGCAAGGGCCTGGGTGGACTAAGGAACGAAGCCAAGCGCAACCGCTTGGGCGAGGAAGAAAGCCCGTGTGCTCCAGGCTCCGTGAAACTCCTGTTTGCAGCCTCCCTCCCAGTTCTGCTCGGGGAACAGGGAGGTCTCCAGCACGTAGGGCACCTCTTTGCTTCCTCCCTCTCGGAGACAGTGTGTGGCAACAGGGTGTTCTTGTAAAGAGAGGCCTTGGCACCGTAGCAGGAAGGTTGCTGGAAGAGCCTTACCTG